>NC_045789.1:72515918-73715918 GCF_009873245.2 Balaenoptera musculus | reverse complement strand
CAGCTAGGGTGCAGAGGAGGAAGGAGGGAGGGAGACCAGGACCACCGACATGTCCACAGGGGGAAGGGATGTGGGGGAACCAGTGCTGTCAGGAAACAGAAAGCAGAGATTCCCTCGTCCACACAAATCCTTGAAATACCTGCAACGAGGGGCAGTCCTTTCAGACTTCTCATTTCCAGATGATACACCGCAGAGTCCTTTGAATAACTATGATCAGAGGAGCACCGGGCAGTGTATAAGGTAGCTGACCCTGGGACCACACAGCTAAGTCAAAGTGTACCTCCATCACTTAGTACCAGTGGGGTACCAGATGAGGTACTTAACTTCTCTATGCCTCTGTTTTCTCACCTGTAAAACAGGTATGGTAACAAGTTTGCTGGGAGGATCCAGTGAGCTGAGGACAAGCATGTCCTGACGGTCATGGCCAACACGATGGCATCCACCTTGACTTCTTTTCCTCTCACTCCTCACGTCCAATCTGTCAGCAAATCCTATTAATGCTACCTTCAGTCTAGATTCAGACTCTGACCACTTTCACCACTGCCGCCCTCCTGGCCCAAGCCACCCTTACCTCTGGCCTGGGTTACTGCAATAATCTCCTAAGTGGTTCATAACACAGCAGTCACAGTGCTGCTGTGAAAACATAAGTCAGATCATGACACCCCTCTCTCAAGCCCCTCCAACAGCTCTTTATTTGACCATGAGTAAAAGCCACAAGGCGCTATGGGAAACAATGGAAATCATGGTTCTCGGTTTCTCTTGCCTGCTGTGTTCTCTACAGCACTTACATCGGTCTATATATTTCACTTAATTATTTTATTTGCCTGTCTCCTTCCAGTAGAAAGTTGAGAAGGTCATGGATTTTTGTGTATTTATTCACTAATGAATCCACAGTGCCTGACCCACAGAAGAATCTCAACAAATAATTGTTAAATCGATTGAATGAATGCACATCAAGTACTTAAAATGTTCAATATACCTCAGGTATTCTAGGTGTTATTTTTCCCAGATCTTGGTTGTCTTTTTGAAGAACTTCTCTATTGTGTCAATGCCTTTTAAAACCACACAGTACCTCATCCTCCAAAATATCACCTGAACCAGGATGGGGGGAATGGGGCTGCTATTTTCACTCTTGCCTACCCATCTCTATTAATGCTGTACTAAGCTGGGCGCCCTTATTACGCCTTTAGACAACCCAAACATACAGACATATTTAATTATTTAGTTTTGGAAGGAACTGCTGCCAAACCAATACAGGAAAAAACTGGAGTCCTAGGGGTATGGTCCTTGGATTAGACACTCATGACCCTGGTGGTGGTGACAGAAAGTTGCCTTCATCACACCAGGAATGCTTTGGAATAGCGTTATGTTCTGGGGGATGCCTTGTGCTGTGTTTCATTACACGGATTACGTAAAACATGTCAGGTCCGGGAATGCTTATATTTGTACTTATCCTGGTGTTATTTACAACACTATATTACTACATGTAATATATAATAATATATATGTAAAGTATATTATAATAGTATATTGCTATGAAAGTTAACAGATGAACAGGTAAGTTTTATTCAGGATGGTTGGCCAATTATATATATACATATATATATATATACACACACATACAGATATAACTATTGGCACATAAATTAATGTTTCACATATATGTATTTGGCTATATTCTTGACTGAAACATAGAATTTTAAGATTAAAAAATGTAAATCTAAGGGTAGTTACTTCTTTCTGAAATTAACTGGATTGTAATAGAACTAGTGACTACGCACAATAAAAATGTTCAAAAATTGAGTACTGCCACAACATTTTTGGGTCCTAAAACCCTAGTGCCTAGGAAACAGTAAACGTAGACTATCTCTCCTTGGGAATGTGAGTGGCGTTCTTGTTATCTTCCTTTTTTGCAGTTGTTGTGAGGCTCATTTACACACACGTGCATACCAAGATGCTCTGCAAACAGTAAAGTACTACATAAATGTAAAGTATTATTCTTTTCTTTAAATACATTAAACAGATTTACATTTTGGACAAGCTAGCCAAGCCTACAGCTGAATTAATCCATTCTTCCTATTTCTGATGGAGCACCAGCTATTTAAACATTATATTCAAAGTATCAGTAGCAATAGAACAACAAGAAAAAGAAGCCCTGTTAGCACTTTGCACTGCACATGAAGTGAACAGAAATGTGATGGGGTACTGACATCCATTTCACTTTGAATTAAACACAGCATCACCGCAAATCTCAAGAGATGATATTAAGTTTTGTGTTTGGGTAATACCAGGAATTCTACAGGCAAGGGTAGAATTATATTTGGTTGGCTAAAAGCCAGTCAAACTTCACACTTGTCCTAGAAGTAGGTGGTCAAAAACTCTGTTCTTGTCTTCAAAGCGATTGGCTACAGCTGCTCAAACTATCTCGATTTCAAAATCTTTTGTGTCACTCATTTTGAAAATAAAATATTCGGACATGAGGTAAAATGAGGTCTAATGAAAAAGATATTAAGTTAGAATTGACCTTGGGGGACAAGCAGGTCGAATCGGACAGCTCACGTCAAATAAAAACAAAGAATAGAATTGGAGTTTCCAAGTGGCATCAGCAGACATACACAGTCTTTGATTTTATTTCTTCACTAAAAAAGAACTCAAACCAAGGGAAGGTGAAGATGCATTCACAGCTTTCCTCTGTTCTCCTCAAGATACATGCTGTAAATTTTCTCAAGTTCACAGTACATGTTTCAGAAGAAGCCTTCCCTTTGGGTGGAAGGAAGTACATGCTCCTTGATATGTCTGGTTTTGCTGTAATAGTATGTAATGCCTCTCTCTAATAAATTTAACCACAAAAATTTTTTTTTAATGTGCCTGCATTCTGCTAATTTATAAAAAGCAGGATGCTGTCAGATAAAATTTCATGAACATGATCTATAAACCAGACTGTCAAAAGTGAAAGGTACTCAGGCAGTACTTAGGGAAACAAATAATGGAAACCCCTGGAAAGGTTTCCTGTGACTGCAGGAAAACAATGTACTGTAACGGAGCTCACATTACCTTGATTTTCAAGTTACTGTGAGGTCACAGGAAATCCTGAAATGTTTTCCACATTTTCTTTTATACATTTTATGTCAAATTTCCTGCAATTGAAATCATACACCCTCCTACTGCTGGAATCTCTTCTGAACGAAAGGAGATCTTGTGACACTCCCCCACGAACACCTAATAACTCAGTTCCTACCAGTGTAACAAGAAAGTGACAGACAGAATTGAAAGCGGACCATGATAAGGCTGAAATGTCAGATATCCTAACTCTTTCAAAATGAAAACCAAACTGATGTCATTAAGACAACTCTAAAAGTGCATTTAATCTAGTGACAGTAGCCTTTTCTTTAGAATAAGAGATAACAAAAAAAAAAAAGACAGACTGTCCCAAGACATAAGCTCACCATTTCCCCAAATCTCTTGTTCAAAAAGTATGTGTGGATTGATGGTCTAATTTTAAAATGGCATCCTCTATATGGATATTCTTAACATGATTCAAGCTCCTGACAACCACATTTTATTAACCCAGCTATGCTTACGAAAGGGTAAGTCAGATTTAAGTAAAACGTCCAAGTTTAAAATATTCTCTCCATTTTTATACTCACAGCTGTGGAGTTTAAAAATAGCTTTTAAAATTGACGAATACGATTTTAATATAAACCCAAGCCAAGTAATTATGGCTCATTAATGAATACCAATTTTTAGGGTTTGTTAGATCATGAGTTATTAGGATACATTACCTCTCCTGACATATCAGGGGCCATGGGGACAGCAGGCCACAGAGCTGAGTAGATTCCAAAAAACACCACCCAGAGTGCGATGCTGCCCCAGATCGCTATGTGGCTGAACTGTGAAGGAAGGGAATCTGAGTCAAAGGACTTTCAGGTAGATGGAGGACTCCCACACTGATGAAGCTTTCACACATTTCCTTATTAATTTTTTTTTACTACATCCATAAAATATTATCTATGGCAATTATTAACTAAATAATTGCATGTTTTAATTGGATCTTTCATTAAACACTCATCTCTTCCACACCGGTTAAAATGCTGGTGGTACTGGCATTTAGAACCGTTCCTTCTCTACCCGCTTTGGCGGGTCTCACCTTTCACTCTTATCTTTTTTTATCCGCTACCATCTTTAAGCCTCCTTAGTTTTTGTTCCACATGCTCTCACTGAAAGATGCTAAGACACTTGTGTGACTATTAATCTCTGTGTTGATGATTGTCAAATCCAAATTTCTTGTGCCCATCTTTCCCTTGAGCATCTAACTTTCTTTTTATTTATTGGGTGGGTCTCTCTACCTGGATGTGAATATACTTCAATACTAACATATCTAAAATGGAACTTGTTTTATTCAGACTGGATATCTACAAACGTCTGAGGACAAATCTTTCTCCGATATTTTTGGCCTTCAGAATCATTTTCCAATGAGTTTTCTGCCAGTCTTGTGACACACTCTACTAAGAAAAGATTCCTAGTCAATAAGTTTGAAGGCTTCCTCCCTTCCAGGGATATTTACAATGTACAACAATATATTAAGGGCTCTTGAGAAGTCTTGTGGTAAATAAACTTATTTAAGTTTTACTCAGCGTTTCCACACTACAGTCTCTAGTTCCCCCCAGTCTATTTCTGACTGCTTCCCCCCCAACCCCCACTATAATTAACAACCTGTGGAACTAGGGTAAAGGGACACATGTAGTTAGAACGAAAAACAACAACAAAAATTAGTGACAACACATAAGTAAATGTGATATTCCTCGGTTGTGACGAAAGATTCTCTTACCCAGGTCCAATATGATGTCTCCAATCCAGCTTTCAAACACACAGTTATGACCACAAACTAAAACAGAAGGGAAATGTTATTTTATTTCATAAATATGATGGTTCATCAAATTGGACTGGTAGATGATTCACAGCTTGACTTGTACGTCCAACAAGCAAAGAAACAAGTGAGTTAGCTGGGTGGCCATGCTCACGACCGGTTGGAAGTGCCATTTACAGCATCACATTCCCGACTCCCTTCCCTGCCTTCTCCTCTCCCTCACTGGCTGACAGTCCAGCCATGAGCTTCTGAGCACGGGCCTGCCTACTTCTTGCACAATTCATGAATAATGATGGAGAATCATCTATAGTAATCTTGGGTTTCCAAGCCTGCTTTAATTTTATTTATCAACTGTAGTACTTAAAGCCTCCATTTTCTAACTTTTAAAGATAAACTGTAAAAGTAATGTAACTGGATATTTAGAAAGCTGAACACTTACTCTGTAACTTTACTTACCTGAAACCCTGCAGAGTAGAATGTAAGAGCCTGTTCCATCTCCATGCTGTACACACCCATTGTCACTGGTGCCCATGCTACTAATTCTAAAGTAGGGGGACCAGGGTTTAAAGAACTGCCCTGTGTTTTCCATAGGATAGCATAATGGCTAAATGGAGTCAGACTATATTGCCCTGGAGTCAGACTATTTGTGCTCAAGACTCCATCATTTATTAACTGTTCTGATAAGGCACAAGGCAAATTACTTGACTTCTCTGTGTCTCAGCTCCTTCATCTGTAAACTGGGACTGATAAAAGCTTACGTACTCTATAGGTAAAACACCAAGAACAGTGCTTAGCACTGCAGCATTATCTATTATTATCTGTTTATAATCAAAAATCTTAAATACTGTTAGTAGTCAAAGGAATTTGGGGTACTTTCAGTAGTTTGCCGGGATGGAAGCGTGACGCTTGCCTAGCACTGGTGATCAGTGGTGAGAGCTTCAAGGGCGCAGTCCTACTTTTGGGCACTGCAAGGGTTTGTACACAGTATTAGATGCTTTCCAGTGGCGTCAGAAAGTCAGGACAAAGTGAAGCATTTGAGCTTTCTCAGCGGGATATCTAACAGCAATTTAGGATAAATATCTGTAGAAATAAAACTCGTTAAAATTTAAGTATTTAAGCTATATAAAAAATTCTAAAACAAGAGAGAGATTTTGACACAAAGTTAAAGAAACACTCTCTCTTAAGTCTTGGATACTTTAAAGTCCCTCAGAGACATCTATAACATCTACTTTATTTCTAAACTTAGTCCACCAAGTATTATTTCTGTTTTGCACTCGTGTTGTACGAGAACAAACCACTAGCTCCCGAAATGTGTTTTTCCTTTTTTTTTTTTACTACTTCATTGAGGTCAATGGAAAGGAGATCCTTGATTTGCCAAAACCTTAATCCCTCTGTTACTTAATGGTCTTAACTTCCTATTATTCAGTTATTTAAACATCGTATTATAGTTTTTCCACCAACTGAGTCAGCCGTACCAATGGCCACTTAGTATTTAGGACAGCACACTGTCCCCACTTGGGGGCCATGGAGAGGAAAGGACACTGGCTGGAGAATTCAGAGTTCAAGGTTGGAGTAAACTTTTATTAGAGACTAACTGTGTGACCTTGAGCATTTGCATCCAAGTGGAGCTTTTGACCTTAGAGGGAAAAATGGTTTTAAAACCTTTTTTGGCTCTTTAATGGCAGGGCGCGGCTCACACTCAACTGTGTATCTTCCGTAAGTGTTCGACATAGTGACTTAACACAGCGAGGTCCATGCCTTGCGTGGGTTAAATGTCCCAAAAGAGTGGAGATTTCTCTCCCAACTTTATTTTCATTAAGTTCTAGAATAATTATTGGTCAAACACCCAAGTAGAATGGTACTATTTGCCATAAATTTAGGAAAGCAAAAAAATATGAACAAGGGCAGTAAAATAAAACTGAGGAAGAAGGGACAAGGAAGAGAAAAAGGGAAAGTGAGGCAATAAGCGTAAAGAAGGAATATTGAAAATAAGAGCAACCAAAGGCCTATAAAGTCAGTGAACCTAAATGACATTTTTATACCCTAATATAAAATAATCTCTTACCAGTCAAAACATCTCATTTCATTTTTAAGAGGAAATGTAAACAACCCTTAAATCCAGAAACGCACACACTTAAATTTGAAAATGAGCTCATATGAAAATTCAATTTTATATGCAAACGAGGCAAATGTTCCACACTCACAGTGTAAACGAAGTTTCCCAACAGCAGGTAATCAGAGGTCTTCCCACTTCCAAAGACAGTACCTGCATGAAAAGAAGAGAGACTTGCTAGAACCGAAAATAACTGAGGTCCTTTCAGAATCCTTTCAAAGACAAGTCAATTTAGGAGTGCTGAACAAAAGAAGGGGAACCAAGAGCCATACAATGGAGCCAGAAACGAGGCTAATTTAACAAAACACTGTATGAAGTCTCATAAAGTTGCTTAACATGGGTCACAAATGAAAATCAAATTTCCAACAGTCAACATGAAGAAGGAAACTGGACTTGTTAACCAATTCTCAGGGTTCGTGAGATTTAAAAAAAAAAAAAAAATCGTTCAAGTGGAGCTTAATGTTATGGGCAGTAAGACAGAAGGCATTCTGAACCCTTAATACAGAACTTTTTAACAGTATAGATGAGGGCTTTAGGGAACCTTCTTACTATCTCTCCAAGTTGTTGGCACTGGACCAAAAAAGCAACTTACAGGGGGCTGGGGAGCACCCATATAATTCCAGGCACATGGCTCTTTGAGGATCTGGCTGAATTCAGGGGTACATCTAAAGGTATTTTGTTTTTCTAGCAATGACTAACAAACATGGCTTTAGATGAAGGGAGTGGTACTGACAAACCAAAATCACTATTACTGATTAAAAAAAATCAAATAAAAAATTAAAAAATAACAATCATTTAATCATTGGTACCACTGAAAAATTTAAAACCCATGGTATGTGTCATACAGTATTTTACTTATGCACATATTTGACAATATTATTCAAAGTCTAATATGGAAGTACAAAATATGTTAGAGTAAACTGAGAGGAGACACGGAGCATGGTGCTGGTATGAAGAAACAAGGAGAGCCAGGTGAGCTTTGGACATACAGACCAGGCGAGGTTCTGTTACAAGTTGTGTCATCTTGGTTTATTTATAATCAATCTCCATTGAATTCAGTTTCTTCACTTAAAAGATTGAGTGAAACTCCCTACTTTGGAGGAGCTTTGAGGTTACAATAAGTTAAATATATAAAGCACCCAGCCATGCTCCACAGTGTGACCCTGCCTCCCCTCTAAGGTTTTCAGATAAAAGTAGCCAGGAAGGGCTGCTTATGGGGCAGCCCAGAAACCTAGGAGACTACCTTTCTCTATGGAGTGTCCCATGATGAAGGACACAGGATCTGACGTGCTAACATGTCTTGTGGGTATGTTGTGGACAGACATAAATGTCTGCAATTAATCTGTGAACTTTCATAGAACCAAATTAACCAACTCAAATCTACAAAATAACTGAAAGCATCTTGTGATTACTTCTGGACTTCCATGCTTCTGCCATGTGGCACATTGGTTAGGTCCCTTAATCAATATAAGCAAGTTATCAAAAATAATCATAGTTGGGTCCAACTAAACCTTCTAGTCATCACTGGTTTGTCATAAGCTGGAGATTCATTTCAAAATCGAATCGAGGAAAAAAGTTAAAAGCCTGTTGTTGCGTTTATCAGGTTTGGCATTTGGATGATTTAGGTAAATTATTCGTGCTAAAACTTTCCGGTCTCTGGACCCCTTTACACTCTCAAAAATTATTAAGAATCCCTCAAAGCTTTTGTTTATGTGGTTTATATCTACCAATATTTACCAAATTAGAAATTAAGACAGAAATCTGAAAAATTTGTATTGATTTACCTAACAGTAATATACCCTATATATGTAACAGATTTTAAAAACAGATTTTATGAAACATAACTATTCTCCCAAACAAAAAAATTAGTGTAAAAACTGGCACTGTTTTACATTTTTACAATCTCTTTAATGTCTGGGTTAATAGAGCTGGATTCTCATATTGTTTTGGTTGACATATATGAGGGAGATCCAAATTCACAGAGAGCTGGAGTTATAAAGGAGAGAAGTATTTTAGTAATCTTTTCTAATAATTGTGGTTATTCCTTGATACTACTTTAAAACTCAAGAAGTTTCTTATGGTGGCGGAGATAGTTTCCTAAAGGTTAGTAGCAGTGTAGAATCTGAACTGTTTTGGTGGGAAGCATGCTGTCGTGCATATAGAAGTAGAGATATACTGTTGTACACACAAAACTTACATAATGCTATAAACCCATGTTACAATAAAAAAGAAAATACACCTAACCTTAAAAAAAATCCATTGGTCCATTTTGCATTTTGAATGGATCTTTTACTTATGCACGATTCTGTAACCTCATGGAAGTAGCTGGCTCAGCTCACAACTCAAACAAGCCCCAAGACACTCTACCTTGATAAAGCTGCTGCATGTTGGTATGCAGCCGAAGTGCTTTACGCATACTTCCCATTTTGTCACACAGAATATTCATAAGATGTGTATCGAGTTTCAGGATTTAATAAAAGTATGAGGTTTACAGCTTCTTCAAGGGCATTCTTAAGTGAAATAGCTTTTTGGGGTTGTTTTTTTAACGTGGGTGCATGGCAGTAAAGAATGACTACTAATACAATTGTACCCCTGTTTGTGTCAAGGTACCAGCAATTTTACCCACTATTCCTCTTGCATCAGCAATGAAAAAGACAAATAATGTCTTGATAATATAAAAAGTTTGGAACTATTAAATTTTGACCTCATTCATGGACCTGAAAAGGTCTTGAGTATTCTCAGGTGACCATATTTTGAGAAACGTTGAAGCAAGTGAATGAATGAATATTTAGCCGTACATTACATAGTTATTTCTATTTCTTCTGCACCCCATCCTTTCAAACGCTAAAGAAAACAAAAACTCTTCATGTAAAGATAAAAACAAGACAAAAAAAGCAGAATGTTAAAACACAATTTATGCTATATGTTATTATCTCTTAAGAAGAGAAAGCACATGTTCTCTGGACTTGGCTGGATTTGGGTTCCTCAGACAGCACCCCTTGCGAACTGGTTCTGCTGAGGCTGGTTGGCTTTGGCAGTTCCCCAGATAAATGCAAAGGGAGACTCGGGATCTGCTCTTCTGGGGCTGGAATTACTTAGGAATTCCTTTCAAACCCTGTCATTGCTGAAGTGTTTTGGATTGGTAAGGTGATTTGGAGGCCGCTTGGTTTGAGCTACTTTTGATATTAAGTTTCTCTTTTTTCTGATTTAGAACACTAAAATAGCAGTTTCATAGAGGGACATTCCTAGTTTTTCATACCTACATTGATTTTGCGTTATGAAAATAAACTACCTGGAGAACTTGTCTAAAGTTCTGTATCGTACCCTAGATTTCAACACCCTATGGCTCCCCTAAGTGAAAGCAATCCAAATGTCCATCAACTGATGAATGGATAAACAAAATGTGGTCTGTACATACAATGAAATATTATTCACCCATAAAAAGGAATGAAGTACTGATTCATGCCGCAACAAGTATGAACTAAGGTCACATATTATGATTCCATTTATATGCAATGTCCAGAATAGGCAAACCCACAGAGACAAAAATCAGTGGTTGCCAGGGGCTGGGGGAGGAGGAGGGGAAATGAGGAGTGACTGCTCATGGGAAGGGGGTGATGAAAATGTTCTGGCATCAGAAAGTGGGGACATTGGCACAATTCTGTGAATATACTAGAAACCACTGAATTGTACAATTTAAAAGGGTGAATTTTATGGTATGTAAATTTTATCTAAAAAAAAAAATGCCACTGTGACTCTCCTGGCCCACTGGGTCAATATTTTATATTTAATTAGATTTTCTTACCACACTTATTTCTATGGCCCAGAAAATGAGAAGTATTCACTGTTGGACTGTCAGAGTAGTTAATAAAGGAATGAGATGAAAATCTGCGACTAGGACATGAAAGTACTGCCTTCTCTGTGACACTCACACCCTCCCACTAATGCTCTCATGAACTTCTCCACAATAGATTGGGTGCCAACAGTGAGCCAGGCACTGTTCTAGGCACTAGGAAAACAACAGTGAACTAAATGGACAGTTCCCTGCCCTTCTGGAGCTTTGATTCTAACAGAGGAGAATGATAGTTATAAAAAAAAAAAAAAGCAAATATATCACACCCGATAGGCAAGCACCATGAAGAGGGTACAGGAGGACGGGGAGAGGGGGGCAGCCGGGGTGGGGCTGGTGGGTCTCTGAGGCAGGGCGATCCGGGAGGGCCTCTCCGAGCACAGACCCGAGGGCGGGAGGGAGAGAGCAGCTGGAACATCTGGTGAAGATGAGGAAGAGCACAACGGCCTGCGGGCTGGAGCGCGGTGAGGGGGAAAGCTGGCTGGGGAAGAAGGAGAGCCGGGTGTGGTTAGCCAAGGCTGGGGCTGTGGATTTCTTTCTAAATGTGATAGAGCCTGTGGGGTTTTGCGGAGGGAGGCACCTGGTCTGATTTATGTTTTACAAGGATCCCTCTGTAGGTGGGATAGAACATCTGGCACTGCATTTCATGGGCCAGCATTAACTCACAGGCTGAGAGGACGGCCAGTACCTCTAAAGGACGCACAGTACCTCTAAAGGACGCAAAGATCCTTGGGTGGAGGTGTCATGTTTGAAGTACTGTAGTTTGAGAGCTGAATGGTCAGCCATCTTCCTCAGGATCTCAGGGCAAGTTCTGCTCCGGACACAGTAGCACCAGCTTAAGCGTCCCAGGGACCTCTTTTCTAAAGTGGCTACTTAATCATTTTTATGTGTAGAGGAAATTCACCATAAGCCTATCTCTCAAAACTGACAGAATAACATCACCCCCTCAAAGCAAGCAGAGAAAAGTGTACACTCCAAGATGAACTTAAAAACATATTAAAAATCTCATTTAAAGCTCTGGCTCAAGTACTTGAAAGTACTAGCATGTCTTATTAGGTTCAGTATAAAGAGTTGATACAAGCCTCACAGGTATAATAAATAGATCACATAAAATACTAGCACTATTGTCTTCAAACTGTACATCAACAGAGGAAAAAAAAGAGCCCTAAAATTTAACTCTCTGCAAGTTTGGAAAACATGAGAAGTAGAGAAGAAAGGCTTTGCATATATTAAATCACTTTGCTCCCAAAGGAACAGTAGAAATCTTTAAAGTGTGTACAACGTTTAGATGCATGTATTTTAGGTTAAGGAAAAATACCATAACACGAAACACTGCTATAATTTTTAACGTATATTGACAATGAATTATTTTTCTAAACAAGTAAAAAGTCATCTCTTAGCATGCATATCCTTTCTACTTACCATACTGAAGGGCTTTTAGTGGAAACCAAAACAGAATAACTGAGTGGAAGAGACCATTTAAACAATGAACCCAGAAAACCTGAGGGAAAACAAAAATCCATGAGAACCATTTGCGATAAACTAGCTCTGTGAACCCTGACCTTTCTTTCTATCTGTGAGCTAGATTCACAAAACGTGTTTCTCTCGGGCCACCACTGTGAATTAATAGAACTGACAGACACTTTCTGCCTCTTAGACCTTCATGGGTCATTTATTTATTTTTATGTTTCTCAAAATGTTTTTTCAGCTTCACTGAAATTTTTTCTACTTCTTAAAAACCAAGTATTAAAAGTTTAAATTTCTGCCTGAAAAAGAAAATAAAATTTCAAATAACTGTAGACCGTGAAATTCTTTAAGTGGGACTATTTTCATAATTCCAGAAGAATAGACTTTTGAAAAGATTGTAATTTAGTGAAATCCCTACTTTCTCTTTTCCATGTGCAATAAAAGTGTAAACTTTTTAATGGTAAGGATATAGTGCATTCTCTCTCTCTCTCTCCCTCCACACACATACACACACACACAAAAAATAGCAAGTATAACACTTAAGTTGTATAATTCCTTAAAGCAAAGCATTTTCACTAGGACCGAAGTAATAAAAGACTTTCATAATTTTTAAACACCTGTCAACATCAAACTTCATACAATTATAACGTCATTTAATTGTTATTGCTTTCTCATCTATTGTATTTTAAGAACAAGAAAGCAAGTATCACTGATCTTTTCTTTGTAACATGGATGTGAAAGATTAAGTTATAGAAAAACTGTTTAGAACTCTTATGGCCCTTTGAATGGTTGCAGTTTTGTCATTCAAAATTGCTTCTTGCAAACAAAACCTATGCTAAATGAAATAGGCATGTATTAACAGTTTTAAGCTGTTCAAACAACAGAAATTAAGTTGCCTGCCTCCCAAAATTTTCCACTGTGATCTCAACCTCCTTTGTTAGTTCACCCAGCCACACCGGGTTGTATGATCCAATTTACGCTCCAATACATTACACATTTGAACTTGTGTTACTCATTAACCTTTGTCTCTTCTCCTCACTATGTCATTACTGCAAGTTTTTATTTGACAGAAAGCACAGGTGGGTGCAAGAAAAATTAGTTCTACTTTTCCATTTTCCTGACTGATACTTATTGTCACATGTTAATCCTTTAACCCCTGTCATGACCTCAGAACCTCCGACCCTTTTTACCATAACAAACGTAATCATCATCATTCAGGGCAACAGTGCTTCTACACTGGGGACCCGCAGCAATTGCTGTGTATACAAATATGCATTTTGTAACCATGTGTCCCTGAATTTTAAAATGTTCATATGGGATTTATTCAAATAATTTTCACTGAAATCATTAGAAAAAACCATAAACCCTATAAAAATTGTTGGCATCTTGTGTATCTATAAATATTTAAATGAATACTGGAGTTGTAGAATCTATTTGGGTTGATCTGGTGACTTTTCTAAATGCATGGGCTTTGCAGACAGTGAAATACTTTGTATACAACAAAAGAATAGCAAAAAGTACAAGGAAGGATGCTCACACATTAAAACTATATATGACCTGCTACACCTTTTCACTAGCCACAAAGCTGTTTCCAAGTCGCCATATGCAAAGGGCATGAAAGGATGTGACTTTCTAGAAGAGTTTTTTTTTAAATAAATAAATTTATTTATTTATTTACTTATTTATTTTTGGCTGCATTGGGTCTTCATTGCTGCACACGGGCTTTCTCTAGTTGTGATGAGCAGGGGCTACTCTGCGGTGCGCGGGCTTCTCATTGTGGTGGCTTTTCTTGTTGCAGAGCACGGGCTCTAGGCACACGGGCTTCAGCAGTTGCAGCACGTGGACTCAGTAGTTGTGGCTCACAGGCTCTAGAGCGCAGGCTCTGTGGTTGTGGTGCACAGGGCTTAGTTGCTCCGTGGCATGTGGGATCTTCCCAGACCAGGGCTCGAAACCGTGTCCCCTGCATTGGCAGGTGGATTCTTAACCACTGTGCCACCAGGGAAGTCCCTATAGGGGTGGTTTTGGGTAATCCTGTGAGGATCAGTTTATGTTTATAAGCAACAGTACCATGGCCAAGGTAGTGGCTGGGAAGTTAACTCTTGAGAGAGCACCGTGGAGCCTGAGTTACGGGAGATGGGGAAGTGTGACTGAGGTTGATGTAACTGCCTGGGTCGGTGAGGATTACTGTTAGCATGCCAGTAGGCCTGGAACCTTCCCAGCTCTCAGATTACATTTTCAAGGAAACAAGAGCTCATGGTCCATTGTATCTGCCCTGATATGGCTTTCCGTCACTTGAAAATACTCACCATAGGTAATGAAAAACATTACAGCAAGGCAGTGGAATTTAACACAAACTGGACATCAAAATTAAATTTTAAAGAATCAAAAAATAAAACATTTAAAAATAAGAGCATAGACATTGCATATTATAAATAGCAATGGTTTTAAGAGACCACTAAAAATACTTTTTAGAACCAATGGTGTAAGTCAAAGAACGCTTTAGTTTTTTTTTTTTTTTTTAATTTAACCAAATTCAGTTGTTTAAAACCATGCCCTCAAGTTGTATGCATCTGCACACCTGGACACACTGTGCACAGTGCATTCTTCAAGACCTCATCTCAGAAGATGAATAACATCCTGGTGATAAACTTAACATCATCATTTACTGTAGGAGGTTAGAGGCACTGACTCACCTGTTTCACTCTATTCCCTTGATATACTGAGTACAAATGTCATTTGAGAATTTTATGAAATAATAAATATTTAAAATATCCTACATTAATTTCCTAAATTCAGAACACTGAATTTAGGTTACATGTAATTATTAGTAACATAACATGCATAACATAATAAACATGCACTATATTGACTGGGAAAAAATTCTGTGAAGGTGTATTTGATACTTTTATTATCGTTTCAAAACGGCATCCACCTTGACTGTTATAAAATTAAAAAAAATTTTTTCCTCCCTCACACTGGATAGATACACGAATTACTAACATACTAGTGGAAACATTTTAGAATAAATAACTGCAGGAAAGTAAACTCTTCAGGAAATTAGATATTTTTGTTGCTGAGATGAAGAAATACCATGGACCACAAAGATGACAGGAGCCCATGGCTTGTTATGTAGGGCATACACCCGGAATATGATTTTAGATAAAGTGTTGGATATTTAATCTTGTATTAAATTTTATGTCTTGGAAATACTGAGTATTATGGCTGAGTTATCTACCAGAGACTATATTTTCAATGCCCAATACAAACAACCTAATATTCCAATAAGGACAAGGTTATTCCACAAAACAGAAAATTAGAAAAGAATGATATATTACCTCTCACCACTTTATATGTGTAAGGACAGTCCTTGTCCTGCAGTACTGACCCCTGTGAGGAGTGACCATTGCCCCAGAACACTGTAAAGACAGAAAGTCAGAGGGCCCAAGGGGCACCTCTTCTGCCTGCTAGACCCAGTTTACTGCTGCCTGGCAAACCCCAGTGAATTGTGGCTATAGTTCAAATTTATAGCAAAACAAAACAAAACAAAACAAAGCAACTTCTCAGTCCATATCAGAACCCTAAGCAAATCTGACCTGCCATGGTCAGGACCCTGGAGTTGTTTCCTTGGCTTTAGAAGATCCAATGCCCCAAGCAATTGGAGCAGTAAAGCAAGTCCCACCAGGGCACTGGTTCCTACCTTGGTGTTGAAGTCCAGGGCATTCTGAGATGTTTTGTATAATTCAGGATACTTCAACATATTCTCTTTTCTGCATGATCTCTCAAATATTCCCAGAGTTAAGGGTGGCATTGCTGTAAACATCTAAAGTGCACAAACTCGTCATTATACCAGGCAGCCAAATGGAGGGTGAACGTCTATCTCAAAGTATTCAATAGAACAGGAATAATAAAAAGTCCTAAACTTACCACGTTATAAAGACCTATGCACCATCTCTCAAAGAGGATTTGTCCAGAAAAGCCATTAACGAAGGCAAACCAGATCTACGAAGAAAACAATCCCAAACCCCCCAAATTAGAACACAAAAACCATAAATTCGTCGCTTAGAATCTGCTGTATACTCAACCACTGCATAAAAGCCTCACTGACATAGTATTTTCACGACTCTCTTGAAAATGGCATTTTTTTGGTTTGCTTTTTAATTTGAAGGGATTCTTTCGTAAGGTCTTTGCTATTTAAGTCAGAATTGGTTCCACTTGTTGAATCAAAAAAGAACTATATCAATGGGCAGTCACAGACTTTAAAAAAAATTAGATATAACCTTGTTTCCTAAAAGGCACTTTAGAGAATATATTTTATGCAATTAAAATTTTAGAGCTTTAATTCCCTTTTAAAATATCTACCTTCTGATAGCTATTTAAAGATTATTGTTTTCATTATAATTAAAAATTTGTTTATTTAGAAAATAAAATAGT
The DNA here is from genome assembly GCF_009873245.2 of Balaenoptera musculus. Classification (NCBI taxonomy): domain Eukaryota; kingdom Metazoa; phylum Chordata; class Mammalia; order Artiodactyla; family Balaenopteridae; genus Balaenoptera; species Balaenoptera musculus. The sequence continues at coordinate 73,699,190 of NC_045789.1, read as the reverse complement.
TTCCTATAATAATACCATCACCATTTATTTTCTTCCACTTTGGTTGTATTCATGTAGTAGTTCATTTATATATATTCATAGATTTATCTTACTGGAAAGCTATATATAGTGTCATGTCCTGCTCCTCTCCTTAACATTATATAATACACATTTTTCTTAAGTTGTTACATGTCCTTTAAAATGATGTTAATGGACATATATCCCCTACAGTGTGGCTATAACTGTTTTAGCTTGCTTCTGGATATTTAGCTTGCTTCTGGTTTTTGCTATTATACATAATTCTGAACTGAATATTCTTGTACAGAAATCCTAAACATCTCTTTCTTCGGATGAATTATTTTTTAATAAAAATAGCTTTATTGAGGTATAACTGACATACAAAAATGACACACATTTAATGTATACAATTTGGTGAGTTTGGGCATATGCATGCATGCATGAAACCATCACCTAATCAAGGTAACAGACATATCTATCACCCCCAAAATTTCCTCATGTCCTTTTTTCTTTTTCCTTTTAGGATGAATTCTTAGAAGTAGAATTAATGGGTCAAAGAACATAACTTTTTTTTTTTTTATGGTTCTTGATAATTATAGCCATCAGAATGCAAAATTTGAATTTATATATTAAAAATATATTTTTTAATATAATAAATGTGCTTCTTTATATAAAAATATTTTGTAGCTTAAATTTATGCTTTGATTAAAAACAAATCTTTAATAGAGCAACACGTTCTTATACATTTTGCAGTTCTCTTAAAAACAGAAAGCTTAACTTTGGCTACAAAATTAAGGGGCAGTATAGGGAAACTTTCTCCAGCATGTTTAAGACAAATGGAAAATTAAAGTGAATATCAGTAAATCAATAATCCCTGAATTATTTTTTTAAAAAGCAGACATAAAATGTAATTAAAAATCACATTCATCTGGAAGAGTAAAATGTCTGGTCCAACAATGAGATTACATAAACACAAACACAAAGCCAAAACATAACAACAACAACCGAAAACCAGTTAGGGGACAGCGGTCTGGACATGCCGGTCAAGTGAATTTTTGAATTGGAGTTGCAGGGACTTTGCTACACTTCACGTTTCATTTAACCTCATTATGGAAGCATGAACTGCTACAAATTCACCATTTATCAGTATGTACCCAGGCTGGCCTCCCTATGAACAGTTTCTGTACCCACATTGATCTTTTTCCTTTTTATAGCAGAAAGGAATGACTGAGTGTATATAAAAACCAGTGTCGGCTTCATGAGATGGAAACGAAAACAAAGTAGCAATAGCACATGAAAAATAAGTCCAAATTGTGTTAGGCTTGTAACACACGTTAACAACAAAAAGAACAGAAGCATAGAAATCAGAGGCAAATCTGAAATTCTTACTTGCTTTGCTACATGTATTTACAGAAAAAATTTGAACATGTGCCCTCTGCTAGGAGCCAGATCATTCACTGCTACGTGCAAACTTTAAAAGAACTCAGCATCGTCACATGAAGTTACATTTATTCCTTGGGGTGCTGCTGACTTTAAACTTTTTTTTTTTTTTTTTTTAAAGCATTAAGTAGACACAAATTGACAAGACAGACTTCAACGCTATCTATTGTGTTTTCACACTTGGCCTTTTTGAGATGTGGATTATGTAAATACATATTTGTGATGCTCTGGGTGATGGTAATGTTCTCCCTGAAGGCGACTGTGATCTATTGTGGTATTCAGATTTCTTAGGGTATGATGGTAATATAAAGAATTTTTAAACACAAACTTTCAGTTATGGCCTTAGTAGTCTAAGAAGATACAGTCTAATCTTCATTGGTCTGAAGAAAGCCAAAGCTGCATGCATACCAAATTCCTCTAATGGACATGATTTGGCTCAAAGCTTATAGTTATAAATGCATTTGTAATCATCAATACTGCATAATAGGAGAAATTTATGTTAATAAATGTGTGTGTTAATAAACATTTGTAAATGTGAATGGCCTCCTGGCCTCTTCGTACGTAACTTTCCGTGCTGATTAAAACACCACTACGAGCTTGAAATTTAGGAATCTCCCTCAAATCAATGGATATTTACATAACGTTTCCAGTTCAAAATAACTTGCAAATAAACCAGCATGCTCGCGGTCCAAGTTTATTTTAAAATGCACCACTTGAAGGCTTTATGAGAGAAATGCAGACATTTTTAAATGGAAAGCTATCAACACATTTTTACCGTTTCATTTTTCCTACTGAAAGGTATGTGAGCATGTTTCTAGAAAGACTCTTCCTGCACTTTAGAAAGTTAATATTCTAATTTCTTTTTTTAAAAAAGGAGAAATGACTAGATAGGAGTTGATCCTTCCAATATAGTACACATCTTCATACAAACATTTTGGCATTGAAGTTTACATATTTTAAAGGAAAAGAGGTTTTTTTAACAGTGAAGAAGTCTACCAGAAGGCTGATTTCAAGTTAGTCTGAGATTTGTAGTTAAAAGATATATTAGAAATGCATCCCATACTTAATAAAACAACACCTAAATTACTATAAACACATAAAAGTCCCTCCTTTGACTCAACAAAACCATGGATGCAGAAAGAAAACATCAGCCCCTCTGGGGAGGTATCTAAATTATTTAAAGTCACAGGAAATCCATATCCCAGCACAACTTGCTGGGAAAGTATCACCTCATTGACTTTAATCAAAGCTTCTGGAAATTAGAAACGCTACATTGCTTTGGGATCTTACTGGAAAACCTGGATGTGACTGATTATTTGAAAGAAAAGGTCTTATTTTGCTAGGAAGGAGTCAGATGTTTCAGAGAAATTGAAAAAAAAAATCTCTTTAGAAAATGTCAGTAATTTCAGTGAACACCTAGAGTTGCTGCTGGGCGGCCACCATAAGCAAGTGCTTTATACTGCCACCTGCCAAATCTGTATTTATTTGTTTGACTGTAATTTATGGCAATGGAGTAGCTAGATAGTGACATTCCTGGCAGTATGGCGATGGCAAAAGCAGTTCTTGCAGATAATCTATAAAACCCATAGCATTCCACACCATTCCTTTATTAGCAAGGAAACTTCAGACCTGCCTGTCCTGGTATTATTTTCTAACTTCCATGTCCTAGTAGAGGCGTGGCAGTTAAAACTTCACAGACATTTCCCCGATGGAGCATTTCTGCATATTAAACAGCAGCTTACAAATAGTCAGTGAGTATTCTGCTCCCACGCCTGAACAGCACAAAAAACTGAAAGGGGAGATTCGAGACTGGCAGTTGTCCTCACTAGAGACATTCAATGATGTGTTTTCTGTCTATTCATTCACAGTATTGACATGAGCCATTAACATCTGCAGAACTTGTTTTAGCTGGCAAAAGTTGGGTATCTGGGAATTGATTTAAGAGGTCAATTCATTTCCAAAATAGTTGAATTATATTCAAAATACATTTCCATAAACTGTTAAAAGAAAAATAACTTAAGAATGAGATTTCCAGTAAAGTTTAGAACTTACTTCCCCTTTCAACATGTAAAGAATCTGATCAGTGTTAAATATCTCTCGAAGAGGCTTTAAATTCAAAGCCTAGTAAAATTTAGGGCTAATCAACCACGAATCACATAACTCTGGATTTGAAACAGAGCATGCAGATTTAGTTTTTCATTTGAGTTTAATGTATTTTATTTCTCCCATTAGACATAATTTTGACCACTTCATTGTTGATTGTCAAATAGATTTAAGAAGTGGCAAGTTGAGCAGTCATTTCTTTTTACAAAATTAATATTTTGTAAGCAGATTTATTGCTGCCAGTGGCTTTAAACTCCTTGTACCTTCAAGAGTATATGTAAATAAACTGTATAAATTGATATTCTTTTGAATGTCAATGTTTTGGGATGAGAAGAAAATATAACTAGAAAAGTTAGGACTACAGGGGAGACTGGGAATTACAAATAATTATATTAGAAAATAATCACAAATTTATATAAACAAAAAGAATATTTTGTGTGATCTCATAAGCTATTTTGGAAGTGCATTTTGCTTCAAAACACACACTATTCCAGACCAAATTCAGCAGTAATGAACAATAAGTAAATTCATAGATTATCTTATTTATGTTTCCAAGTATTTAAAGTGTTTATTTTATCTAATGGGTTGCAACCTAACTATAGATTTTTAGTGACCAATAAATAAAACTACCTGCACACTTCAAAACTAAGTTTTATTTTTATTAGTCTGACTCATAATAAGAACTATGCTCAATCAACATTTTGCTAAGGAGATAAACATTCAGACAGAGGCATAAAGAACAGCTGAAGCAAATATACAGCAGTTCCCAACTAATGTATCAATAGGGGAAATGTGGAGTCTACTGATTGTTTTGTTTATGGTGTTACTTCTGGGGTGTGAAGTATGGGATATTATTTCCACATGGCATATGGTTAGGTGGTGTCTCTTCTGATAGATGTGTAGAATCAGTCAACAGAGTAGAGGGCAAGGTGGCATAAACAAACATCTGTAAGGGACCCCAGGGCAGATTTATGAGGGTGTACGCAGGTCCTCTGACACTGGAAGATGGAGGGTTTTCTTAACAAGCTATGGAGAGCTCATTGTCATGCTTTGTGAAGCTGCAAGAGGAGCAAGAAACTGGTAACACCTAGAGTTTAAGTATTACAAATACAGCTTCTGATGATAAAATGGTAATATGTTAAAAAAAAAAAAAGATAAATAACTTATTTATCACATCCTGAGTGTTCAGTTTACTTATTCATCTACTGGTGCTGTGCTCTCCAGGGGGGTAGCCACTGGCCATGTGGCTCGTGAACACTGGAAATGTGATTAGTCCAAACTGAGATATACTGCATGTGTAAAATACACACCAGATTGTGAACACTTAGTATGAAGAAAAGAATGTGAAATATTGCATTAATAATTTTTTATAGTGATTCCATGTTGAAATAATACTATTGAGTATACCGAGTTAAATGAAACATAATTTAAAATTAATTTGGGTTTTAATTTTGACTTGTTGTTAATGTGGTTCCCAGAAAATGTAAAATTACACATGTGGCTTGTTTTACATTTCTATTGGCAAGCTTCTGAAGGATAGGAACCTTACTTGATTTACTTCGTACTTGGTGAACTAAGCCTGGTGCCTGGCATCCAGCAGGTACTGCAAAAATATTTGCAGAACAAAATGCATCCTCTTAAAAGTGATATTCCTGACCCAGGTTAACTTTTCATGTTAAAAAATGATGTTATATTTGCTACATGAAAAGGAATATAGAAATTCCTTTGGCACAGGAACTGAATTATTCTGATAATTCTTAGACAAACTCCTCATTATCTAGACTCTTTTTACCTACCAAACTCAGAAACCAAAACAGACCCGAGGGGCTTCCCTGGTAGCGCAGTGGTTGAGAATCTGCCTGCCAATGCAGGGGACACGGGTTCGAGCCCTGGTCTGGGAAGATCCCACATGCCGCGGAGCAACTGGGCCCGTGAGCCACAATTACTGAGCCTGCGCGTCTGGAGCCTGTGCTCCGCAACAAGAGAGGCCGCGATAACGTGAGGCCCGCGCACCGCGATGAAGAGTGGACCCCACTTGCTGCAACTAGAGAAAGCCCTCGCACAGAAACGAAGATCCAACACAGCCTTAAAAATAAATAAATAAATAAATAAAAATTAAAAAAAAAACAAAAAAACAGACCCGAACAGCAAGAATACTTGTATATAATTATGTAAGTCTGAAACATAATAAGAACTACAAGATGACCAATATTAGCAAAACTACCTGTGTATTTTTCCTGATTAGACCCCTTAGTAGAACTGATAGCCTCAGTTTTATGTCCACTATTCCCTTCCTTTTCTTTTTAAACACAGTTTTGCTTGTGTACATCCCTAAACAGTGTACTGACTTCTCTTGTATGTTTTTGAACTTTATAAAAAAAAATGCTACATAGTTTGTAGTCTTTTAAAAGCTGAACACATTACTTCATTAGCAATTGTAATTCATCATTTCTTACCAAAGCAATATAATGTTTTTAGCCACAATTCCAACATTATTCTCCATGGCTGACGAATTTTTTGTTTTAACATATTTAGAAGTTATAAAAAGTGGGCAACTGAAGGATTAATTAAAGGGATAAGGAAATGTCTTCACAAAAAAAGGTTTCAAATATATATGCAAATGACAAGGATTTTTAAACTGAACTTGGGATTACCTCAATAATATAGAGGACTATATTCTTGTAGAAGCAGTACAAAATGCACTTGGAGACTCTGTTATAGTTCCAGGCACCATGAACCATCAACAAATTCTTCAAATATTTGAACTAAAATAACAATGGAAAAAAAATTAGTATTTTCCTCTTCATAGTGTCAGTTGACAAACTGTGTTTTACAGAAATGATGCTTTACCTGAGCTATGGAGTAGTCAGAAGAATTAGCTGCCTGAAGGCCTTCATTGCCACTTATTCCAACTCCAACATGTGCCGTCTGTATCATGCTGACGTCATTTGCTCCATCGCCAATGGCAAGTGTTATGACTTTAACTTGTTTCTTAACCATCTCAACAACTTCAGATTTTTGAAGAGGAGAAACCCTTAAATTAGAACAAATTATTAATAATTTTGTTTTTTGAAAAAAGGAATTTTAAGATGTCACTGTCTTGAAGCATAAAAGCAGCAGAAGAGACAAATGAATAGGTCTCTAAAGAATCATCACGGAGAAGTTTTAGGTTTACAAATGTTTAGTTCTCTGTTAGCCTGGTTTGCCACTTTAAGGGAAAAATAAAGGCTTGGAAACAAACCTCTAGGTGACAGATAGAAGCTACAATTCCTTGTTAAGTACTAGTTTACCAGAATGTGTGCATAAATTTGTTTTAAAAAATGACATTTGAGGGCTTCCCTGGTGGCGCAGTGGTTGAGAATCTGCCTGCTAATGCAGGGGACACGGGTTCGAGCCCTGGTCTGGGAAAATCCCACATGCCACAGAGCAACTAGGCCCGTGAGCCACAATTACTGAGCCTGCGCGTCTGGAGCCTGTGCTCCGCAACAAGAGAGGCCGCGATAGTGAGAGGCCCGCACACCGCGATGAAGAGTGGTCCCCACTTGCCGCAACTAGAGAAAGCCCTCGCACAGAAACGAAGACCTAACACAGCCATAAAATAAAATAAATAAATAAATAAATAAAAATTAAAAAAAAAAATGACATTTGAGTTCAGATATTCCATTACTTCCTAACAAATAATATCAGAACTTCTAATTCTTCATTTTTGAAGAAAAAGAAAGCCAGAAAGGCTGTTGAATGGTAGTCCAAACACTAACTGTTCTCCTATACCTTGAAAATAAAAGTTTTGAGCCTCCATAAGCTGATCTTAGATGTTGTACTACACATTTAAAACAACTTAAATTAACAGTAGGGAATAAGCTAACTTCTCAACCTGCTCTCAGCCAACCTGGTGAATCAACCAAAGTAAATACCAAGCGCTTGATTACATAGCTCATGTGCCTCAATTTTCTTCCGAAGCTGCTGACAATGGCCAAGTAGAATCAAGTAACCTCTTATACAAAGGTGGACCAGGAACAGAGAACACCAGCATCCATACCAAAATCATATTTGGTATTAACTTTGGAGCAACTTATCACAAACTTTGAAACGCAATTTGAGAAATAATCACCATGACACTCACAGAAGAGTTCAGTGACAGAATATGCATCGGCGTGATTAACTTAATCTAGTATCCGTGCTATCTTGGCGATTAGAGAGAAAGAAAGAAAAACTGAACAGTGATCTGGCTCAGTAAACTATTAAGACAGTAATGAACTACTGAGAAACAACTAATATGCACAATGTTAGTGGACAAGAGAAATAACCTAGAGCTAAATTCTTTATCAAGGTTAAGTACAGTAAGTATCCGCTGGAACATCTGGTAAGTCGTTTATTATTCAACTTAGAAATGAAGATCATGACTCTGAAAGACTCAATACATCTTTGCACATTTCCCTGATTATTTCCTTAGGGAAAATTCCTAGCAGTGGATGTTCTGCACAAATATGTGCCTTCAGGAGGCCCAGCTGCCCTTCTCAAAGCCTTCAGCCAAGAATAGATTTGGTCTGAGTCTGACAGTCATTGTGTTAGACTGTGAGTTGCTTGCAGACTGAACCAGTCTCCTCATCTTTGTATTCCTAGTGCTGACCCAGAGTAGGTACTCAATAAATGGCTGCTACATGAAAGAATCATTTTTAATTCCTCCCTTGGAAGAACAGCAGCAGCACAAAATGACACAACTGTGAATACAGCAAAGGAATGGATGAGTATCAGGACATTAATGGGCTTTTTCACTGTTAGCCTTCATTTTTCTTCAAAGCAATTTTCATTTCATTTTCACATTTTATTTAATTTTTCTTAACTAATAAGAAAGGCTAATATAAATTGGTTAGCCCACTGGCTCTAGGCCAATGTTTTAAACATGGACTACAGCTGACATTTAGTAAATGTCAAAAAAGAATTCTCACTAAGAAATGATCTAAAAAGCAAAGGGGAAATGGGCATGAAAAGAGAGAAGCATTTGAAAACATGTATCAAATTCCCTTTACAACTTAACAGGCTCACAATGTAAGTACACTGTGAAGTCAAACCATGGGATCATGGGAAACACTGGTATTTATTTTGTTTTTTTTTTCATAAGCTGAATGTGTAATAAAGGATAAAATCTCTGCATGGTGAGCTAATATTAATGATTTAAAGAAGCATCAGAAAAAAGCAGGATTAAACTTTGTTTTCTTTTTTCATGGCTATTACAACCAACTACTGCTTTCTCTGCTTGACACTGCAATTTTCAATGCCCCCAAATTAAAATTGGCTGAGGACTCTTACCAACTCTATGGATGTGGCTAACTCAGGTGTTAAAAGCAGAGTATGAATTCCCTAGGCAAGAACAATGCTTGTTTTTTTTTTTTTTAGAGACGATGATGTAGTGAGAAACTTCCCAAAATTACATTGCAACTGCCACGAGCAAGGGTATCTGCTTCCATTATCAAGATACAAGTAGACAACTGGGTTGGAAGAAGATTCAAGAAACAGTAGAAGCCCTGGTATCTGACGGGTTTGAAATAGTAGTTGGTTGCTAAACAAAGATGTCAGATTTAAGTGAGAATTCATAAAATATACGTACTTAAAACATTTAACTCAAAATATAAATGTATAAGCTGGTGATGTAGGGCAAAGAACCATACATTGCAAAGGGGTTTGTGTTTGAAATTCTGCATATTTTTCTTACAGAAACCTCACTCATGAGGCACAATCCATGGTTTGTTTCATTTAGTGGAAACTACAATATAATGATGCCCTCCACCCAGTTTACTGTTATCTTATCCCTAGATTCAACAGCAATTTTTTTCAGCAACTCAAGAAGTCTTTCTAGAACATTATATCTGGTTTTCCTAGCAACAATTTTGGTTAGATTATTTTCTGGTGGCTTATGAAACATTTAATTCAGTGATGACTACTTTAAGAAGTACAACAGGAATAAGCAGATTAAGGAACAAACACCCCCAGATTCCCAGTAAGCACCAAGTCGACTAATGGAAGCAAAAGTGCAGGCATGCACTAAAGAATGTCCTTCCAGCCCTGGGCGTGATGTGTTGTGGGCGTCCATCACCGTATCTTAGGGAGGGAATGTGGTTTAACAGGACCCAGGTTAGTCAAGCTGAAATCAGTTAAACAGATCTTCTACTATTTTTACAGCATCCATTTAAAAAATTGTTTCTTGCTACAAGAGGGTTACAAGATAGCAAAACCAAATTATAAGACATTAAAAATGAGTGTTGCACAAAGCTTTTTGATATACTTGCCTGTACTTAATAATTACAGAGGATGCAGAAATGAGCATGGGCTGCAAGAGCCTTCCTTGATGAGTTAGAATGTCACCAGGAGAGGAGAGCTCATGTCAGATAAAAGAAACAGCATAGGGGCTTCCCTGGTGGAGCAGTGGTTGAGAATCTGCCTGCTAATGCAGGGGACGCGGGTTTGCGCCCTGGTGTGGGAAGATCCCACGTGCCACGGAGCAACTAGGCCCGTGAGCCACAACTACTGAGCCTGCGCGTCTGGAGCCTGTGCTCCGCAACAAGAGAGGCCATGATAGTGAGAGGCCCGCGCACCGCGATGAAGAGTGGCCCCCACTTGCCACAACTACAGAAAGCCCTAGCACAGAAACGAAGACCCAACATAGCAATCAATCAATCAATCTATCAATAAATATTAAAAAAAAAAGAAATAGCATATATTAAATTTCTTTAACTTCATGTTAAATTCTCCAGAATATACTTCTTTTTACTGTTGTGTTTCCACCTCATAAAATGTCATCTCCTTCGCTCATTAGAGTTTACTTTCTTGACTTTTGTAAACTTGCTTCTATATTTGTATAATTTCCAGAATAGTCTAGAATAACCTTACCACACAAGTTAATTCTTTCAAATGTCTATCAAGAACCACACATCCATGGTTGAGAGTATCTAAAACCTAAATTTTTACAAATATCAATAGTGATCCATTGCATAACTCAGGGACATCATAAAAGCGCTCTGTTTTCTACCCTAGATTTTTTTTTTTTTTAACCACCCATGGGTCTGCATCAGGACTTAAATTATTCACGGTTCTCTTCTCTTCCACTGTTGCTCTTTCTTCTTTGGAAGAACTCAGAGCCTCTGCGGAAAAGGACTACACATCCAGCATGTGCTATAAAGTCGTTTTCTTCCCTGTGGCTCCACAAACAGAGGGTGGTCCTTTGCGATACAACCTAGCAGTACACTGAGTGCAATATGCTTTTCAGATATTATCTTGGCTGCAGTTTCTGCACGTGTTATTCATTATTTTTCTTATTTGCTATGTAGTAACCCTCACTGCCCTGTGAACATTAGGTTGGAGTACTGGAAATTTTTACCATTTAAGCTGGAAAGTATATAGGGTGGCCCATCTTATATGAGCCTCATTTTGCACCCTTTTAATGGGATTAGCTAAATGAATCACCTTTTTGAATGGAATATGGATAAGGATTGTATGTGCATGTATATACACAGTCACATAATAAAGAATATTTTAAGGGACTTTTTATAGGTAGCTAAAAGAAGTACAATAATTTATCTTACTGTATTGTGTTTTCAGGTTAATAACCTAGAAAAATCTCACACATACATTAAAAATTAGGCTGATAATATGTTAACTTAAAAACTTAGGGGCTTCCCTGGTGGCGCAGTGGTTGAGAATCTGCCTGCCAATGCAGGGGACACGGGTTCGAGCCCTGGTCTGGGAAGATCCCACATGCCGCGGAGCAGCTGGGCCCGTGAGCCACAATTACTGAGCCTGCGCATCTGGATCCTGCACTCCACAACAAGAGAGGACACGATAGTGAGAGGCCCGCGCACCGCGATGAAGAGTGGCCCCCGCTTGCCACAACTAGAGAAAGCCCTCGCACAGAAACGAAGACCCAACACAGCCATAAATAAAATAAATAAATAAATAATTAAAAAAAAAAAAAAAAAAAAAAAAAAAAAAACTTATATTGCAAACTTAAAAGTTTCTATAAAGTTGCTTTTGGAAAGTAAATCTAGAAAAAAAAATTAAGAACATGGAAGAACACAGGATCTCTTAATTATCCTGAAGTGCTCTGTACAATGACCCTGTATTTATAGAGCCCCTGTATTTACGAAGCTTGAGGGCTGCTCCTGCTAACTATTTAGAGGTCAGGATCATTAGTGGGGCATCTGCTTTACTTTCCTTTGCAACAAACTTCCCAAGTTTTCTCTTTGTGAATATCAGTCTATTCCCCATTGAGTCATATTCTGCTGACTAATAAAGAAATTACAAAAAGAGAGAAAAACCTAAGAGAAAAATTTATGAGCTCTTACTTAACTCTTCTTTGAACTAAAATTTGAAGGCTCATTTATAAGGTTTTGAATTGAGGAGGAGTTAAATATGGCAAAAAATCTGTGTTACATGCACCAAAATTTACGTAAATATTGTAACACTTCCAGAAACTCACCATCAATTTACTACTGGAATGAAAACAGCCACTTAAATAGCAAATCCTAAAAATGATTCTTAGCATAGGGTACATAATGAAACATTCACCCACTTCTAGGTAAGAGAGTTGTGTTATTCAAATGACTGAGGAGTGAGTGCTTTCCTAGTCTCCAAAAGCAACATCTGTTGACATACTGTGAAGTCAGAGGCATCAAGGGGAATTTATAATACGGGGAAATTGAGTCTACAGAAACAAAATACAGATAGCCTGGCCACAGGGCAAAAAAAGGAAAGTATCTTTAAACAAGATTTCCTTTTGCAATGCATTTTAGATGCAAAACTTCTCTTTTGTGGAATTTTGTTGTTACAGGTAAACTTCCGTTTCAATGGTTTAGATAATATTTTAAATAATGATTGATCACATTGACAGTGTATGTTTGAATATGCATGTATGTGTGTGTGCATAGGCATCCTGAACTATTAATTGGCAAACAGACCTTTAGTGCCTTTAAGGCACTAAAAAGAAAATGCCTCCTAGAAGAAATCTTTATTATAGTATTCACACCATAGAACAGTTTACCACAGTGGTACTGTTCATTAAAAAAAAAAAATCAATCTACCCATCTATCCATCCATCTAATTATCTGGGACCTAGCACTGTACTCAACACATAGCAGACTACTCTAAGCAATAGGAACTAAAAAAGAATATCGTAGCAGTGCCTTAAAAATATTAATTTGGACTGCTCAAAAGATATATACATATATACATACCTTAATTAAAAATACTTTATTGCTAAAAAATGCTAACCATCATTTGACAACACAGGGTTGTCACAAACCTTCAATTTGAGAAAGCCTGAAGAATCCAATAATCCTTTACATAGTTCCTCTATACTGTAGATACACAGCAGACTGCCTCCTAACAGTGAACTGTCAAACATGAATAAGAGTTGTAATCTTAGCATCATGGATAATGAGATGAATTTCTCTTTCTTGCAAAATTTCCATTTATTCAATTCCTTTACTATGTGATGAAATTTCTATGGAAGAATATAAGGAGAAGAAAGGAAAAGAGAGTAGAAGATCTCAGAACCCTCCTTCTGCCCCTAAGAGTTATTATTTAAGGACTTTTATTGAGCTACTGTCCCAGAAGTTAAATATTAAGAGCCTATATAACAGGGGTTTCTCTATGGACTCTCGCTTTAAGGAGACAGGAGTGGTAGAGAGAGACAGAAGTTTCTCCAACATGGGACAAGGCCCAGCCACCTCTTTTTGTCTAGAGAGCCTCACTTGATTGGACTGGTGGGCTTCCAACTAGGAAGCACATCCACTCAAGAAGGCTGAGTGCTTCTCCCTTTAAGCTCTGCCCTATGGTGACCTGGCTCTCAGAGTGGTAAGACCTATGGCCACCATCTCTTCCCATTCACCATATCTGTTCAGGGACCACATGGGCACTGATTTTCTTCCCCTTTCCCATGACTCTGGGTAGGTGATGAAAGGCTGGAGCTTCTTTAGGCTTAAATAAAATCAACTTGCCCTTCTTTCCTTCCTTCCTCCATCCCCCACTTGCATTATTTTTGAATTCTCTCCTACGTGGATAGGTTTCTCCAAGGAACCTTCTCTCAGAAATACCTAGTAGAAGATGGAAAAAGTGGCAGCACAGATTATTGACAGAAATTGGAATAAAACCCTGAAGATGCCATGAGTTAAAAAAGGAGTTCACTAGATTTCAGGGTCACATTTATCAGTTAACACAAAATCTGTGATAAACCTTTGGGGAAACAGGAAATGATGGATGACTATTAGAAGGTAAATGGCATGGAAAGAGTGGTGTGCCAGAGCCCATAGATGAACAATCAGGTGGGAGAAGCTTTCCAGCTGTACTTTTCGCTCTCCATGGTACCCTGTGCAAGCCCAGGCTGACCAGTGTGAGGGGGTTGAGACCAGGCTGGATGGAGCTAAGGGGCTCCTCTCTCATTGCAACTGTGAACTTTGGCTTAGGCTTGGAACCTGTTGAAACTCAAAGTCCACAAAATAATGTGCTTGAAAAACAAAACACACCAATTCCAGGATTATCCTCAATGTTCTAAAGCTTAAAACCTCAGGAAAATTCTCACCTCATGCCTTGGAAGAGGAAAGTCAGAGCTTTCTGGTACACCTCAGGGCATGAAGCCAGGCAGGGACAGGTGCCAATAATATGGGTGTGCTGCGAACCCTTGAATATTACCTCACTGAGGCAACTCCATCACAATGTGGCTGCCTCTAGCAAGAGCAGTTCTTGGGTAAAGGAACTGGGGGAAAACTAAGCTCAGACCGAACCCTGTCTCCAAATTTGCCTCAAGTTAGGACCCAGCTTTCACCTTTCCCCCAAAAAGGAACATTACTGCCCACTAGAACAAATGGGGAAAAATAGTCTCACAGGGAATATTTATAAGACAGAAGATCATGAGCACAAAAGAAATACAGTAACTTATAAGAAAGAAGAACTTGTAAAACCAGATATAACAAGAATTTAAAAGAAGTATGGGGAAAAAAACCCTGGAAAGATATGGAAAGATACTGGCAACATGAAACCGGAACAAGCAGTTATAATGAAGAAGCAATCAAAAATAAGTTATATAAAAATATAACTGCTAAAATAAAGAAGCCAATAGTAAAATGAGTAGTAGAAATGATAGAACTTGATAGTGCAAACAAAAAATTTTCCCAAAAGAAATCAGGAAATTAAAGGACAGATTATGAGAAAAATGAAATGAAGGAATAAAGGTGACTACACATATATAATGGGAGTCCAAGAAGAGAATAAAAGAGAATAAAATGAAAAAGAATAGTTAATAATTTTCCAGAATTAAAGAAATTTATCCTTAGATTGAAAGGGCTGTATTAATACAGCACCAAAAAGAAATGTAAGGAAGAGGTATCTACCACTAGAAACATTATGGTTAAACTAAGATTAAGAAACATTTCTGAAAGCTTCTAGAGAGAAAAATTAGATCACTTACAAAGAAAGTAACCTGACTGCTCCTGGATGCATGCACAAAATTACTTTAATACTTTCAGTACCTGTCTCTTTATGGGGGAGGGGGAGGGAAGGGAAGACATACTAATACATATAGACAATAAGCACAAATACGGTTACCAAAAATTAGAAATAATCAGACACA
Organism: Balaenoptera musculus; assembly: GCF_009873245.2. NCBI lineage: Eukaryota > Metazoa > Chordata > Mammalia > Artiodactyla > Balaenopteridae > Balaenoptera > Balaenoptera musculus. The sequence goes on along the minus strand of NC_045789.1, from coordinate 73,684,030 downwards.
GCATAGTTATAGATTGTAAAGCTTTCAAACCAGCTGAAGAAAATCTGATTCAGACAATGGAAGGAGGGGGAGAAAAAAGAAACAAAAAAGCATAATAAATGGAAAACACAAAATAAGATTGAAGACATGAGGCCAAACATGGAAATAATTATAATAAACATAAATGGGTTAAATTCATTGATTAAAAGACACAGATTCTCGCATTACTAAAACAAAAAGATCCAGCAATATGGTGTCTAAAAGAGACACACTTCACAATAACAGCTAATATAACACTTATTTGTTCACTATGTTCTGAGCACTTTACTTGTTTTAATTCGTTCAATTCTCAGAAGAGCCCTATATGAGATAGATTACTAGTATTGCCATTTTACAAATGAGGACACTGAGGCACAGAAAGATTACATAACTTAAGGTAAAACAGCAAGTAAGTGGTGAAGACAGAATTCAACACTAAGCAGTGTGGATTTAGAGACAGGACAGCATTCTTAGAGGCTACGTTATACAGAAGGATTGAACATAGGGGTTTAGTGGGGGAAGAAAAAGACAAGGCCCATACGAAACAAAGGAAAGCCAGGTTAGCAATTTTTTTTTTTTTTAAGCATCCATTTCTTTACCACTACATATGATGATAGCTGTGGGTTTTTTTTTTAAATTAATTAATTAATTAATTTTTAATTTTGGCTGTGTTGGGTCTTCGTTTCTGTGCGAGGGCTTTCTCTAGTTGTGGCAACCGGGGGTCACTCTTCATCGCGGTGCGCGGGCCTCTCACTATCGCGGCCTCTCTTGTTGCGGAGCATAGGCTCCAGACGCGCAGGCTCAGTAGTTGTGGCTCACGGGCCTAGCTGCTCCGTGGCATGTGGGATCTTCCCAGACCAGGGCCCGAACCTGTGTCCCCTGCATTAGCAGGCAGATTCTCAACCACTGCGCCACCAGGGAAGCCCAGGTTAGCAATTTTAATACCAGACAAAATAGAATTTAGGACACAGAAAAGGCCACAGTGGTCAAAGAGAAATCTTTATAGTATTCCTCCCATCAGAAATGTTCAATTAGCTATATAAAAGAAAATTTGATAGCATTTCTAAGAGAAGCATAATTTTAATAATGCACTGAGTACATATTTTAATCCATTTATTCCTCACAATTCCAGGAAAACAATTATTTTTGTCTCTATTTCAAAGATGAAGAAACTGAAGCTGGAGAAGTTAAGCAATGTGTTACTCAGCTAATAAGAGGTGGAGCCTGGACTTAGACTCTGGAAAGTCTGGCTCCGGAGCTTGAGTTCTGGATCATATGGCATTACAAACAGAGGAAAAGGGTGGACTGTTTAATAAGCATTGGGAGAATTTGCTCATTATGTAAAAACGAATAACACTGGATCCCTTCTCATTCACAACACAGATATAAAAAAATAAGCTTAAAGACCTATCCAAAAAACAAAAAGCCATAAAGTTAACAGAAGGAAATGTAGGAGAATATCTTTGTGAGTGAGAAGTTCTTACTATCTCCAAAGCACAAACCATAAAGGGAAAAATTAATGGAATTTGACTATCTCAAGGTCAATGACTTCTGTTCAAGGAAGAATACCACAGGCAGAATTAAGAAGGGAATCAGATGAGAAGATATCTGCCATGTCTATACTCAACAAAGAATTGATATCCAAAACACACAAAGAATTCTAGTACACAGGCAGAAAGAAATACAGGAAACACAACAGAAAGCTCTGTATCACTATCCTTTTTCAATGTGCTACTTTTCTTCATAGCAAGTGTTACCACTGACTTTATATGTCTGTCTGATATATAATAAATTGTTACTATCCACAGACACACAGCACTTATTGCCTTTTGAATATGCATATGTGTATTTATTTTATTGAATAATAGCTACAATGTGAAAGGCAGGGAGTATTATTTTCTATTGTTCACTGCTCTATTTATAGCACATATAAAGGTGCCTGGCACATAATGGGTTCTTGAAAACATTGGAAGGGAAGGAAGGAAGGGAGGGAGGGAGGAAGAGAGGGAGGAAGGAAGGAAGAAGGAATGGAAGGGAATGAGACAAAGAAAGGAAAGCAAGAAAGAAAGAAAGAAAAAAAAAGAAAGAAAGGGGAAGAAAGAACTTCAAAAGCAGAAATCCAGAGAGGTAAATCGTTAAATAAAGAACTACTCAATCTCCCTAGTACTCACAGAAACAAAAATCAAAACAAGGTGCTACTTTTCAAACATCAAACTGGCAAAGTTATAAAATAAGGAATGCCAAGTGCTGGTGTTTAGGGAAACAGCAACCTTGCTACATGGATATGGGAGTACACACTAGTGCAGCTGTTTTGGGGCAATGAGACAATTCTGATTGAACTGAAATATATATATATATATCTCCCACAGCCAAGCATTACCATTCCTAAGTATATATCCTAGAAGAACACTTGTGTGGGTGCATACATTGGATATTCATTTCAGCACTTTCTGTGGTAGTAAAGATTTAGGGGCAACCCATGTGGCTATCACTATAGAAGAGATAAATAAAATGGTGTATATTCATCAGGAAAATAGTAAGCAGTGGTGAGAAGAAATGAACTTGTCCTACATATGGTAACTGAAAAGGTCTCAGAACATGTAGAAAAAATAAAAAAGGCAAAAAAATTTATGCTGGAATGTCTTATAAATATGTGTTTATTCCTCAAATCGATCACATATAACATATTATATATTTTTCATAGCTAATCTACACAGATATACAAAATATAGTATTTGCAGATGGATGGGAACTATTAATACTTGAGATGGTTTGTCTAAGAGGAGTGAAAAGTGACTGGTGGATGAAGGGCAAACACTAAATAATATATAAAAATCCAAGAAGAAATTTCCTTTAGTTCAAGACTCCACGATGTTTCCAGCTTAGGGAAAAGGCGAGCTGCATATCTTCCACCTTGATTCCTGGCTGCCCTTGTCTTCTAGCACCTTGCTGGCACCTCCCCCTAGAGGGAAGGCACTGGGGTGACAGAGCATTAATCCTTTTGTGGTCCTGGGTTCCTCATATATCTCTTGCTAATTGACCACGTCGTTTTAAAAACAAATTGACTTCAGGAAATATCCACATTTTAAGGGATTTTCTTGAATCCAAGGGCACAGAAAGATTGAATGGAGATGCCAGACTGTGCAGCTGTCACCACAGAAAGAACGTCAGTCATTTTTGAGGAATCATGGAGGAATGGAAACATGCCAGGTGAGGAGAGAGGGGCAAATGTCTCAGTTTTCAAGAAAATAAAAGAAAGAGCCTATAAATTACAGACTAGGGAGTCTGGGGTGATCTCCATCAATATTACGGAAAAGATGCGTCAAAATCGACTCCCTTTACTGTTCATTCATGAGCAATCGACACTCCATAATGGGTTGGCTAACTATGGCCCCAGGGTCAAATCCAGGCAGCATCCTATTTTTACATAAAGTCTTATGAGATCATAGCCACACCCATTCACTTACATATTGTCTAAAGCTGCTTTCAAACTACACTGTCAGAGTTAAGTAGTTGTGACAGAGACTATATGGCCTGCAAAGCCTGAAATACTTACTATCTGGCTCTTTACAGAAAAAGTTTGCCCACCCTTGCTCCATTTTAATGTTCCCTCTTGGAAAATGCTACCTGGAATCATCTCTTCTTTCGTGCCTCAATATAAAGCCCATCAGGAGGAGCTTCAAGATGGCGGAGGAGTAAGACGCAGAGATCACCTTCCTCCCCACAAATACATCAGAAATACATCTACATGTGGAACAACTCCTACAGAACACCTACGGGATGCTGGCAGAAGATGTCAGACCTCCCAAAAGGCAAGAAACTCCCCACGTACCTGGGTAGGGCAAAAGAAAAAAGAAAAACCAGAGACAAAGAATAGGGACGGGACCTGCACCAGTGGGAGGGAGCTGTGAAGGAGGAAAGGTTTCCACACACTAGGAAGCCCCTTCGTGGGCGGAGACGGTGGGTGGCAGAGGGGGGGAGCTTCGGAGCCATGGAGGAGAGCGCAGCAACAGGGGTGCGGAGGGCAAAGTGGAGAGATTCCCGCACGGAGGCTCGGCGCTGACCAGCACTCACCAGCCCGAGAGGCTTGTCTGCTCACCCGCCGGGGCGGGCGGGGGCTGGGAGCTGAGGCTCGGGCTTCGCAGGGAAAGGACTTGGGTTGGCAGCGTGAACACAGCCTGAAGGGGTCAGTGCACCACAGCTAGCCGGGAGGGAGTCCGGGAAAAGGTCTGGAGCTGCCAAAGAGGCAAGAGGCTTTTTCTTGCCTCTTTGTTTCCTGGTTCGTGAGGAGAGGGGATTAAGAGCACCACTTAAAGGAGCTCCGGAGACGGGCGCGAGCTGCGGCTATCAGCGCGGACCTCAGAGACGGGCATGAGATGCTAAGGCTACTGCTGCCGCCACTAAGAAGTCTGTGTGCGAGCACAGGTCAATCTCCACACCGCCCCTCCTGGGAGCCTGTGCAGCCCGCCATTGCCAAGGTCCCGTGATCCAGGGACAACTTCCCCGGGAGAACACACGGTGCGCCTCAGGCTGGTGCAACGTCACGCCGGCCTCTGCTGCTGCAGGCTCGCCCTGCATCCGTACCCCTCCCTACCCCCGGCCTGAGTGAGCCAGAGCCCCCTAATCAGATGCTCCTTTAACCCCCACCTGTCTGGGCGGGGAACAGACGCCCTCAGGCGACCTACAAGCAGAGGCGGGGCCAAATCCAAAGCTGAACCCCAGGAGCTGTGCGAACAAAGAAGAGAAAGGGAAATCTCTCCCAGTAGCCTCAGGAGCAGTGGATTAAATCTCCACAATCAACTTGATGTACCCTGCATCTGTGGAATACGTGAATAGACAATGAATCATCCCAAATTGAGGTGGTGGACTTAGGGAGCAATGATATATATATATGTTTTTCCCTTTTTTGCTTTTTGTGAGTATGTATGTGTATGATTATTCTGTGTGTGATTTTGTCTGTATAGCTTTGCTTTTTACCATTTGTCCTAGGGTTCTGTCTGTCCGTCTTTTTTTTTTATTACTTAAAATTTTTTTTTTTTTTTTTTTAAATTTTATAGCTACTTTATTTATTTATTTATTTATTTTTGGCTGTGCTGGGTCTTCGGTTCGTGCGAGGGCTTTCTCTAGTTGCGGCAAGTGGGGACCACTGTTCATCGCGGTGCGGGGACCGCTCTTCATCGCGGTGCGCGGGCCTTTCACTATCGCGGCCCCTCCCGTTGCGGGGCACAGGCTCCAGATGCGCGTGCTCAGTAGTTGTGGCTCACGGGCCCAGCCGCTCTGCGGCATGTGGGATCCTCCCAGACCAGGGCTCGAACCCGCGTCCCCCGCACCAGCAGGCAGACTCTCAACCACTGCGCCACCAGGGAAGCCCCTAAAATTTTTTTTTAATACTTATTTTTTATTTTAATAACTTTATTTTATTTTATTTTACTTTATTTTATCTTCTTCTTTCTTTCTTTCTTTTTTTCTCCCTTTTATTCTAAGCCGTGTGGAGGACAGGCTCTTGGTGCTCCAGACATGCATCACAGCTGTGCCACTGAGGTGGGAGAGCCAAGTTCAGGACACTGGTCCACAAGAGACCTCCCAGCTCCACGTAATACCAAACGGTGAAAATCTCCCAGAGGTCTCCATCTCAACGCCAAAACCCAGCTCCACTCAACGACCAGCAAGCTACAGGGCAGGACACCCTATGCCAAACAACTAGCAAGACAGGAACACAACCCCATCCATTAGCACAGAGGCTGCCTAAAATCATAATAAGGCCACAGATACCCCAAAACACACCACCAGACGTGGACCTGCCCACCAGAAAGACAAGATCCAGCCTCATCCACCAGAACACAGGCACTAGTCCCCTCCACCAGGAAGCCTACACAACCCACTGAACCAACCTTAGCCACTGGGGACAGATACCAAAAACAACGGAAACTACGAACCTGCAGCCTGTGAAAAGGGGACCCCAAACACAGTAAGTTAAGCAAAATGAGAAGACAGAGAAACACACAGCAGATGAAGGAGCAAGGCAAAAACCCACCAGACCTAACAAATGAAGAGGAAATAGGCAGTCTACCTGAAAAAGAATTCAGAATAACGATAGTAAAGATGATCCAAAATCTTGGAAATAGAATGGAGAAAATACAAGAAACGTTTAATAAGGACCTAGAAGAACTAAAGAGCAAACAAACAGAGATGAACAACACAATAAATGAAATTAATAATTCTCTAGAAGGGATCAATTGCAGAATAACTGAGGCAGAAGAATGGATAAGTGACCTGGAAGATAAAATAGTGGAAATAACTACTGCAGAGCAGAATAAAGAAAAAAGAATGAAAAGAATTGAGGACAGTCTCAGAGACTTCTGGGACAACATTAAACGCACCAACATTCGAATTATAGGCGTCCCAGAAGAAGAGAAAAAGAAAGGGACTGAGAAAATATTTGAAGAGATTATAGTTGAAAACTTCCCTAATATAGGAAAGGAAATATTTAATCAAGTCCAGGAAGCACAGAGAGTCCCATACAGGATAAATCTAAGGAGAAACACGCCAATAAACATATTAATCAAATTATCAAAAATTAAATACAAAGAACAAATATTAAAAGCAGCAAGGGAAAAACAACAAGTAACACATAAGGAAATCTCCATAAGGTTAACAGCTGATCTTTCAGCAGAAACTCTGCAAGCCAGAAGGGAGTGGCAGGACATATTTAAAGTGATGAAAGAGAAAAACCTACACCCAAGATTACTCTACCCAGCAAGGATCTCATTCAGATTTGACGGAGAAATTAAAAGCTTTACAGACAAGCAAAAGCTAAGAGAATTCAGCACCACCAAGCCAGCTCTACAACAAATGCTAAAGGAACTTCTCTAGGCAGGAAACACAAGAGAAGGAAAAGACCTACAACAATAAACCCCAAACAATTAAGAATATGGTAATAGGAACATACATATCGATAATTACCTTAAAAGTAAATGGATTAAATGCTCCAACCAAAAGACACAGATTGGCTGAACGGATACAAAAACAAGACCCGTATATATGCTGTCTACAAGAGACCCACTTCAGACTTAGGGACACATACAGACTGAAAGCGAGGGGATGGAAGAAGATATTCCACACAAATGGAAATCAAAAGAAAGCTGGAGTAGCAATTCTCATATCAGACAAAATAGACTTTAAAACAAAGACTATTACAAGAGACAAAGAAGGACACTACATAATGATCAAGGGATCAATCCAAGAAGAAGATATAACAATGGTAAATATTTATGCACCCAACATAGGAGCACCTCAATACATAAGGCAAATGCTAACAGCCATAAAAGGGGAAATCGACAGTAACACAATCATAGTAGGGGACTTTAACACCCCACTTTCACCAATGGACAGATCACCCAAAATGAAAATAAATAAGGAAACACAAGCTTTAAATGATACATTAAACAAGATGGACTTAATTGATATTTATAGGACATTCCATCCAAAAACAACAGAATACACTTTCTTCTCAAGTGCTCATGGAACATTCTCCAGGATAGATCATATCTTGGGTCACAAATCAAGCCTTGGTATATTTAAGAAAATTGAAATCATACCAAGTATCTTTTCCGACCATAACGCTATGAAACTAGATATCAATTATAGGAAAAAATCTGTAAGAAATACAAACACATGGAGGCTAGACAACACACTACTTAATAACCAAGAGATCACTGAAGAAATCAAAGAGGAAATCAAAAAATACCTAGAAACAAATGACAATGAAAACACAACAACCCAAAACCTATGGTATGCAGCAAAAGCAGTTCTAAGAGGGAAGTTCATAGCTATACAAGCCTACCTCAAGAAACAAGAAACATCTCAAACAACCTAACCTGACACCTAAAGCAATTAGAGAAAGAAGAACAAAAAAACCCCAAAGTTAGCAGAAGGAAAGAAATCATAGAGATCAGATCAGAAATAAATGAAAAAGAAATGAAGGAAATGATAGCAAAGATCAATAAAACTAAAAGCTGGTTCTGAGAAGAGAAAGAAAATTGATAAACCATTAGCCAGACTTATCAAGAAAAAAAGGGAGAAGACTCAAATCAATAGAATTAGAAATGAAAAAGGAGAAGTAACAACTGACACTGCAGAAATACAAAGGATCATGAGAGATTACTACAAGCAACTATATGCCAATAAAATGGACAACCTGGAAGAAATGGACACATTCTTAGAAATGCACAACCTTCCGAGACTGAACCAGGAAGAAATAGAAAATATGAACAGACTAATCACAAGCACTGAAATTGAAACTGTGATTAAAAATCTTCCAACAAACAAAAGCCCAGGACCAGATGGCTTCACAGGCGAATTCTATCAAACATTTAGAGAGGAGCTAACACCTATCCTTCTCAAACTCTTCCAAAATATAGCAGAGGGAGGAACACTCCCAAACTCATTCTATGAGGCCACCATCACTCTGATACCAAAACCAGACAAAGATGTCACAAAGAAAGAAAACTACAGGCCAATATTACTGATGAACATAGATGCAAAAATCCTCAACAAAATACTGGCAAACAGAATCCAACAGCACATTAAAAGGATCATACACCATGATCAAGCGGGGTTTATCCCAGGAATGCAAGGATTCTTCAATATGCAAATCAATCAATGTGATAAACCATATTAACAAATTGAATAAGAAAAACCATATGATCATCTCAATAGATGCAGAGAAAGCTTTCGACAAAATTCAACACCCATTTATGATAAAAACCTTGCAGAAAGTAGGCATAGAGGGAACTTACCTCAACATAATAAAGACCATATATGACAAACCCACAGCCAACATCGTTCTCAATGGTGAAAAACTGAAACCATTTCCTCCAAGATCAGGAACAAGAGAAGGTTGTCAACTCCAACCACTATTATTCAACATAGTTTTGGAAGTTTTAGCCACAGCAATCAGAGAAGAAAAAGAAATAAAAGGAATCCAAATCGGAAAAGAAGAAGTAAAGCTGTCACTGTTTGCAGCTGATATGATACTATACATAGAGAATCCTAAAGATGCTACCAGAAAACTCCTAGAGCTAATCAATGAATTTGGTAAAGTAGCAGGATACAAAATTAATGCACAGAAATCTCTTGCATTCCTATACACTAATGATGAAAAATCTGAAAGTGAAATTAAGAAAACACTCCCATTTACCACTGCAACAAAAAGAATAAAATATCTAGGAATAAACCTACCTAAGGAGACAAAAGACCTGTATGCAGAAAACTATAAGACACTGATGAAAGAAATTAAAGATGATACAAATAGATGGAGAGATATACCATGTTCTTGGATTGGAAGAATCAACATTGTGAAAATGACTATACTACCCAAAGCAATCTACAGATTCAATGCAATCCCTATCAAACTACCACTGGGATTTTTCACAGAACTAGAAGAAAAAATTTCACAATTTGTATGGAAACACAAAAGACCCTGAATAGCCAAAGCAATCTTGAGAACGAAAAATGGAGCTGGTGGAATCAGGCTCCCTGACTTCAGACTATACTACAAAGCTACAGTAATCAAGACAGTATGGTACTGGCCCAAAAACAGAAATATAGATCAATGGAACAGGATAGAAAGCCCAGAGATAAACCCACACACATATGGTCACCTTATCTTTGATAAAGGAGGCAAGCATATACAGTGGAGAAAAGACAGCTTCTTCAATAAGTGGTGCTGGGAAATCTGGACAGGTACATGTAAAAGAATGAAATTAGAACGCTCCCTAACACCATACACAAAAATAAACTCAAAATGGATTAAAGACCTAAATGTAAGGCCAGACACTATCAAACTCTTAGAGGAAAACATAGGCAGAACACTGTATGACATAAATCACAGCAAGATCCTTTTTGACCCAGCTCCTAGAGAAATGGAAATAAAAACAAAAACAAACAAATGGGACCTAATGAAACTTAAAAGCTTTTGCACAGCAAAGGAAACCATAAACAAGACCAAAAGACAACACTCAGAATGGGAGAAAATATTTGCAAATGGAGCAACTGACAAAGGATTAATCTCCAAAATTTACAAACAGCTCATGCAGCTCAATAACAAAAAAACAAACAACCCAATCCAAAAATGAGCAGAAGACCTAAATAGACATTTCTCCAAAGAAGATATACAGATTGCCAACAAACACATGAAAGAATGCTCAACATCATTAATCATTAGAGAAATGCAAATCAAAACTACAATGAGATACCATCTCACACCGGTCAGAATGGCCATCATCAAAAAATCTACAAACAATAAATGCTGGAGAGGGTGTGGAGAAAAGGGAACTCTCTTGCAGTGTTGGTGGGAATGTAAATTGATACAGCCATTATGGAGAACAGTGTGGAGGTTCCTTAAAAAACTAAAAATAGAACTACCATATGACCCAGCAATCCCACTACTGGGCATATACCCTGAGAAAACCATAATTCAAAAAGAGTCATGTACCAAAATGTTCATTGCAGCTCTATTTACAATAGCCAGGACATGGAAGCAACCTAAGTGTCCATCATCGGATGAATGGATAAAGAAGATGTGGCACATATATACAATGGAATATTACTCAGTCATAAAAAGGAACGAAACTCAGTTATTTGTAGTGAGGTGGATGGACCTAGAGACTGTCATACAGTGAAGTAAGTCAGAAAGAGGAAAAGAAATACCATATGCTAACACATATATATGGAATCTAAAAAAAAAGAAAGAAAACGGTCAGAAGAACCTAGGGGCAAGACGGGAATAAAGATGCAGACCTACTAGAGAATGGACTTGAGGATACGGGGAGGGGGAAGGGTAAGCTGGGACAAAGTGAGAGAGTGGCATGGACATATATACACTACCAAACGTAAAATAGATAGCTAGTGGGAAGCAGCCGCATAGCACAGGGAGATCAGCTTGGTGCTTTGTGACCACCTAGAGGGGTGGGATAGGGAGGGTGGGAGGGAGGGAGATGCAAGAGGGAAGAGATATGGGGACATATGTATATGTATAACTGATTCACTTTGTTATAAAGCAGAAACTGACACACCATTGTAAAGCAATTATACTCTAATAAAGATGTTAAAAAAAGTTACATTAAAAAAAAAAAAAGCCCATCATATTACATGCATTTGTTGTTTCTCTCACTGCTCTCTTGGCAATATGCCTTTTGTTTTCCGAGGATCATCTTTCTGCTAGGATGCTGTCTCTCTTTTCTCTTCACTCCATGTCGCACAGCTTCTAGACAGCCATGACTTACTATTCTACATGATCTCAACTCTTGGAACTCTAGTCTGGATCAAGACACTAAACCTTTAATTTTCCCTAAGTGGGGATCGCTCAGATAGGTTTATTAACAAGAAGGTAATTACTAGAAACCATAAAGGGTTCAAGGAGAACCAGTTACACCAAACTAACTCTGCTTCTTTTTCCCACATGGTGCGATCAGTAGTTTGACAGATCAGATAATGCTGTAGATTCTATATACCATGTCCTTAGCAAATTGGAAAATGAAGTCCTTTCATTCTATCACTGTAGAACTGAAGGAGAAGTGTAAATTATCTCTTAGGTGGATCTGTATTTGACTGAAGAACATATTAGAGTAGTACTGATTTAATGACTGATGTGAAGCTTTAGGGAGGCCTTTAGTGTGAGGCTGCGGAGCTCTGTACTTAAAACTGCTGAACAGAAAAGAATCATAAAGAATTGGAATGTAGCTATGGAAGACACATATGTGTACTCCAAATGAGCAAGATACAAAACAGAAAAAGACTGAAATGAACAAGATATAACTTAAGAAAGATGGTGATGGAAATCAAGTTAGCAGTTATCCTTGGGAAGATAATAAAATACAGGAAGCATGATGGGGCATCTGGGGTGCTGGTCATGTTTGGGTGATTGACACGGGAGTGTGTTCACTTTGTAAAAATTCACTGAGCTTTACACTTATGCTTGATGTACTTTCCAGTACAGTCTAACTCTGTTTTATCAGAATTATACAATCTGTGGTTCTAATTATTGTGTGTTTGTGTATGTGTGTTAGTGATGGTGGTTTATGTAAATTGAGTCACATCTAAAACTATATAATGAATTACAGTGGGATTCTATAGCATTTAGATTTCTCATAAGTTTTTAGATATTTTACTGTCCAATATGGACTTCCCTGATGATGTACATCATCATAATTGGCTACCAGGCTATAATATGGCCATGTATTTCCTTTAACATTACTCAGTAGAGGTAGAAAAGCAAATGAGACGAACAGGGCTGAGCAACTTATTATTATATTAACACAAAATATGGGCATTTTATGAAGTTATAAAATTTATTCAGTGTGTCCTCTTTTAGCCATACATGTATGAAAGAAATATTCTCTCAACATTGCAAACATTTATTCATATTCTCTTGGAAGCAGATATATGGTTGACATTCATTAAGCATTTGTTAAGTCTTCTCAAAGCCAAACATCTGCTTGGCATCCAACGTATTCACAAACTTCTTTCTTTAAAGGAATGTCTGTTGAGCATTTATTAGCTTCATTTGTGCTTTATGACTACCCTTTAAGTAGAACATTTATTTAGACAAATCCTTAAAGTTTAAGACAATCCCAAAAGATTCAAGAAGCGGATCTGTCTTGACCCTTTACTTAACATTCTCAGGCTATGACAGAAAGTATTCAAGGTGTCCCTTTAGACGCCTTCTTGGAGGGCCCCTCGATCGGACTCAGGTGAAAGGTTTTGCCTGGAATGCCACTCCCGAGTGAGGACACTCACTGAAGTCAAGTGTTTTCTTATGCACTATGGGGAAAAGGGCCTAAAAGGGGGTTAAACTTTGATTAGAGATGTTGCAAGTAGGGAAAAATGCTTACTTCAATTTCACTTCTGCTTTTCAGAAGACATGAGTACATAAATTATGTAGGAGAACGGTGATTACTAGACAGTCTAAAAGCTTGGAGGCTCTAGGCCAATTTTCAACCAGCTGTCACAGAACATAAGTTTCAAAATATGTTTAAGCTAAACTGACAACTACAGAAAAAATGTAAGATTCTTTGAAAGGCTGGCTTATGTGAACTGACGAGGATCTCTGAAACCACATGCTATTTAACACACAGAGATGCTCCACTGCAACGTTCCCACTCTCTTCTGGAGGGAATATTAAAAGAGGTAGAACAGATGCTTCCCTGAATTAAGCAGATCCAAGCAGTAGACAGACTCTTCCCAGCACAGAGTGGCCAAAAGAAGTAGGGTTCATCCAAAAACTGAAAGGGCTAGGAGAGGTCCCCTGGCCTAGTAGCTCTCAAGCTGGAAGAAGCTAACCCAGGAAGGGTGCCTGTGTGCACAGGTTTCCCACCTTTCTATGCCAGAGAAGCTCCAATCTTAACTGCTGTAGACATCCATCCTCCCTGGAGTATTTGAATCACTGCTATATGCTAAGCTCTTCATTTTACAGGTCACAAAACCAAGGCCAGAGTGATTCCATTAGGTATCCAAAGTGCCAGAGCAGTGAAGCTAGAACAAGCATTTCATAAATCCCCAGCTTAGGTGCCCTTCTATCAATTATACAATCTGTAAGACCTTAGGGCATAAAATATTGGCAGCTGAGATGAGAAAGTATTTATCTGGTACAGTTAGTTTGTAGAATAGCTCTTGATCTTAGCTGTGTACACAAATCTCCATGAGTCCTGGAGCAAGTCTTTTCCCCCTCTGCCTGTCCAAGGAGTTCCAGGGAGTCTGTGAAATCCCTTAAGCGGTACATTCAATTTTACATGTCTGTGTAAAATTCATCCATAGCTTTCATTTGTTCTTCAAAAGTATCTGTGGGGCTTCCCTGGTGGCGCAGTGGTTGAGAATCTGCCTGCTAATGCAGGGGACACGGGTTCGAGCCCTGGTATGGGAAGATCCCACATGCCGCAGAGCAACTAGGCCCGTGAGCCACAACTACTGAGCCTGCGCGTCTGGAGCCTGTGCCCTGCAACGGGAGAGGCCGCGACAGTGAGAGGCCCGCGCACCGCGATGAGGAGTTGCTCCTGCTCGCCGCGGCTAGAGAACGCCCTCGCACAGAAACGGAGACCCAACACAGCCATAAATAAATAAATAAATAAATAAAATTTAAAAAAAAAAGTATCTGTGATCACACCAAATGGTAAAAATCAGTGTACCTGAAGAAGGGACTAGGAAAACTTACCAGAAACTCCTATAACATAACATGCATGTTTACTATTAAACTACTCAGGTTATACAGGTAAATTCGCACAGCGGTAAAAACAAAAACTGCACAGTACCTATGAAAATACAGTACTTGGTAGACTGATAAAAACAGATTTTATTTTACTTCTTGGATTTTACATAACTGAAAAAATTATTTGATGTATAACATGCAACCTTCACTCTGTAAACCAAAACCAGCACTCCAAAGCCCTGAATAATTTGGGGGCCAGGGGATTATTTCTGTCTCTGAGTATTCCCTTTAGAAAATGATGGTGAGTAAGAGATGTCATGACAACTGACAGAGAACAACTGTTTCTTTCAATTCAACTGTAGACTCTTCAGGGAAAACGCTCATCTTTACAACTCTGTCAATTAGGCAAACACTAAAAACTGCCTCCTGCCCTTCATGCTGATAATGTCAGGGAAGAAAAGTGGCTGATGTAATCCTGAAGATGGAGCTAATGTCCAGAGCCTCATTATCCATTAAGGGAGGCTTTCCCCCTACTTCCACTCTAGCAAAGAGAAGACTGCCGAGGAAGAGCAGATGCTGAATTATCTTCATGTGTGGACTGACAAGAAAGAAACTGTAAAGTCGTTTGAGGGAAAAACCTAGAAAGCCAGCATGAACATAAACTAATTTGAGAAACAGTGCCCTGCTGTATTTTGAAATAATATTCAGTATTTATCTGGAGGGTTTCTTATAATGGAGTAAAATAGAGAATTTCCTGAGGCTAGGAGATTACAATCATCTGAGAAACCACGAGTAAGAATGCGTGCATTTAACTGTAAAGAAGGATATGCAGAACTGCCCACCTATTCCTCACAGTGAGGAATCATCATGGAAATTATGCTTCAAGGTCAGTAAGCTAAATGACAAGAAGATGGTCTGTGCCAATAGTTTAAATGTCAAGCGGCACCGGGCCAAGAAGGTGCACAGATATAAATCGGGCAGTGGCACTGATGTAATTATGGGCTTAGACGAATGAACCACAGTCCTTAGGGGAAAAGAGAGAATATGAAGGTAATTAGAGGAAAAAAGCAGAGGAAAGTTTTTTACTTTTTAAAAAAACCCCTAAAACTCTAAATAAAACTCAGTGTCTGCAGAGGGACCTGCATGGTCCTCAAACATGCATAAAACAGGATGGAGGGAGGAAAGGGCCACCCACATCTTTATAAGCTCAGTGTCAGAGCAGAGCTGCACGTGCGCGGCAGTGTGTGTCCCTCCCAGGGGCCTGGGACCTGGAGGGGCGCTGAGGTCCATGTGACTCGTGAGCATCCAGAACGAGGATCTCAGGAGGGAATTTCGCAAGCACAGAACATATTTTTTTCTCCCTGGACTCTGCTTTCTAGTTTTTCTCTCCCTCTGCTATTGTTTAATTTTGTGGTTCGACTTTTTGAAGAATGGTGGGAGGTACCGTGTTAAGCAATGCTCTAGGAATGAGGCTCAGCTGCGATGAAATCGGCCTCCCACGTCTTTCAAACCAGCTGTGAGTCTGCTTAAAACACAAGGCAGACACAAATACGAAGGCGAGCAGGCAGGACGTCCTGTTCATCCTGGTATGGGCAGCATCTCTCCCCAGCACACAGTCGGCACAGAACGGATGCCGGCTCAAGGGAACCGGTCATTTTATCTAAACAGCTCTGTGGTCCGTTCTGTTTCTGAATAGGAGCCAACAGCCATATCACTTAATGTGCTTTTGAGCAATCTTTTGTTGATCCTTGTGCCTCCGTTAATGAAAGTGACTAAACAACCAAGTCTGGCACAAAATTATCCTGATGGGAGAGCATCAGAGTTGAACATTACTAAGACCTGGTCAAGAGATTTACAAAGGAACCAAGAAACGTCACTGGAGAAGCAGATATTAAAAAATCATGAGTATCCTCATGCTTTTAATTTTTATTTATTTATTTTTAACACCTTTGTTGGAGTATAATTGCTTTACAATGTTGTGTTAGTTTCTGCTGTATAACAAAGTGAATCAGCTATATGTGTACGTATATCCCCATATCCCCTCCCTCTTCTCATGCTTTTTAAATAAGACAGTCAAGAAAATAATTTCCAATTTTTTCTTCATGGTTAAGCAGAGTCTGATTATTACTAATACTAAATATCTGTAAACTGTATTGCCTAAAAGCTTTATAGTAATAGTATTTATTAATACATGCCACAGAGAAGAAAAATTAAATGAAATAATTAGATTCCTAGGAATAATAAGCAACTCTCTTAATGCTCTGAATATAATATAATTTTATAGGCTGAAATGACACTTATCTAGGATATTTATTAAGTATGGTTTAAACTATATTTCACAAAAAAACCCCACTGAAATTTAGGAAATACCTATAAGGCATGGCTTATAAGTTTAGAGACAGTATCATATACAGGATATTTAAGTAAATAAAGCCTGGACAAAAAAAAGTTTTAAAAAGCAGAAGATTCTTTTATTCATAAATATATTTTAAAAGAAAAAATAAAGGCCAATAGTACAGTTTTAAAGATAATGTTAAAAGCACAGATTCTGAGAAATTCTCCGGAAGCCCTGCTAGTATTTCATCTCGCATGAAGAGAAAGCAATTTGAGAAACTGCTACCCAACGCCTAGTCTGACCAGCTGGTAAGATTCAGTAAGTGGGTGGCAAAGAGGAAAATCCTTGCATTTCATGGTGACCAGAGGGAGAGACTGGGCATAGTCATAAATATACTTAAGTTTTAGGAAGACATTGTTAAACAATTTAGTCAAAGACATGAGGAAGATTCTTGACAAGAAGTTCAGGAAGGATTGGAGCTAAATAGTTCACAAAAATACAATTCTATGGAGTAGGTCTTGATACCGCAAAAACAGATTTAATTTAGGATATAGGCAATATTATAAATTAGAGGGCAGAAGATTACATGGTCAATAAACAGCCTTCAGAAAAATGCTCAGCTATTTGGAAAATGATTCAGTTAGTTTCTCCCATCATGCATTCCCCCAAATAAGTCCAAGCAACAGAATCAAAGATTTAAGTGTAGAAAACAGAACCTTTAGAGAAACAACCCTGGATGGAAATGCAGGTAAATAAACACAGAATGGCAAGAAACTTGCCAATTCAAATTATGAACAATAATCATTAATGATTGTCAGGACTCACTTTCAAAACTCTGCTAATAAATGCTATCCCAGTTTGTGAACCCTGAGTGAATGAATTAATAAATAAATAACCTGACATTTATGGATTCTGGATAAAATAACTTCAAGGAACTTTAAAAATCAAGAACTTAGGATCCAGTTGCTCATTACTGAAATCTGACAATACCGGGCTTCCCTGGTGGCGCAGTGGTTGAGAATCTGCCTGCCAATGCAGGGGACACGGGTTCGAGCCCTGGTCTGGGAAGATCCCACATGCCGCGGAGCAACTAGGCCCGTGAGCCACAACTACTGAGCCTGCGCGTCTGGAGCCTGTGCTCCGCAACAAGAGAGGCCGCGATAGTTAGAGGCCCACGCACCGCGATGAAGAGTGGCCCCCACTCGCCACAACTAGAGAAAGCCCTCGCACAGAAACGAAGACCCAACACAGCCAAAAATAAATAAATAAATAAATTAAAAAAATAATCTGTTTAAAAAAAAAAAAAAAATCTGACAATACCATGGAGAACTTACCTGCAGCAAATAACAGCTTTGCACGACAAAGCTAAGTCCAGAAAATACTGCCGTACTCCAAAAGTTAAGGCATACTTGAGGGTTTTCCCATCAATTATAAGAGCAAAGTCATTCTCTTTCCGAAGAGCATCACCAAGGGTAGTGCAGTGACGACTGAGAGTTTCCCTTGTTCCCTGTAAAATTAAACGAAAGATGCCCTCAACATTTACTCCCATTTGGTCTACCAAGGTTGTTCAGCAACTTCTTTTAGTTATTTTTAGTGCTTTTCATGTTTCAAATTGCTTTCACATACCTCCACTCATCTGATTCTCACGAAAGCCCCTCAGAGAAGACTGGACAAACATTATCAGAAAAAGTGAGTGACTCCCTTAAAGCCATACCCTGGTTCCTAGCAGGGTTGGGACTCGACTACACGTCACCCATTCCCCTGCCATCTTTGCTCATTATTCCAACCACACGGTCACAATCTTCTTAAAATATTTTCAGTACATTATCTTGTTAAAGCATAACAACATTGAACTAGTCAAAACTGCTTAGCTATGAATCAAGGGGAAAAGTTGGGGAATATAATTTAAATAATTTATGGGTATTCTTTCAGAAGTTGTCAATGCGACTGAAACTTAATTCTCAAGAGGAGGAAATGTAGTATCTGTAATCTCTTGCCACTTCATGAATTGGTGTCTATAACTTTAATCGTGATTTCATGATGCTGTATTTCAGCTGGGGATGGTGACATGTGGCCTAGTAATCTTGATGGATTGAATAAAAGAACCCCTTCCATCAATGAAGAGTTCACTTTCAGGCACAATAAAAACCTTTAGTGTCAAGGAAGGCTTTGTTCACCTCAGCTATATAGAGAGGCTGTATTTGTCTCCCTCTGTTAAGAACTATTGCTTTCCCAGCTCTTCAAAGGGAAAAAATTTCAAGATACTTAATTTTTCTCCCTAGATCCTGTAGACTCCTCCTAGAACCTGATAGGGACAGCTTCTTATTTCAACGGAGCCCTAACATTATGAAGAAACAGAACACGGGTTCTGCACAGGGAAATGTAAGGAACAATTACCTTCCTATTAGAGTTTTGTTCTGAGTGCTAGTATCTGAGCCCGCAGTTATTTATATAATAAATTTAACAAAGCTATGTTTAGATAATAAAATACACCTATAGTAAAAAATAATACATAATAAATTTTGTTATATTCAAAGGAGATATAATTATTGTTCCAATTTAAGACTGTGGTACAGTTATTTGAGTTATCTTCACAAAGAGGGAAGCAAAGACAGAGGTAATTAAAATTTTACATTGGGGATTTTTGAAGGTGTTTCTACATTCATATTTCAAATGTGGTTCACACTATGTTCTGGAATTTCAGGATCTGTTTATCGAAATAACAGAACTGTGTTGTACCGTAAAGTAAGACTGCCCAACCCTCCGAACACTGGAACTTCATTTAGAACTTCCCCTGTTCCTTGTTACACACAGCGACATGAAGGACCACCATATAGCAGCATTCTTTGCAAAATTTTCTGTTCACACTTTACATCGGGGGGAAAGAGCTGTTTTAATTTACAGGCCTCACTCTCCTATTTCCTACTGGAAATTTTTGGCCCAAGAGAATTTTAAGAAAAGGAGGTAAAAAGTGTCAGCAAGATTCTGCAAGCAAAATTTATCAATGATTATCCGTAGCAGATTACCCTGGATTGTCTTAAAAGCAAATTCCCATAGACGAAATGAACAAACAAGCAGATTAATGCACGGATAAAAAATGGAAATAAAATAAAACAATATTTAGCACGTACCACACACCAGTCATGGTTCTAAGGGCTACACACACAGATACAATACTTCAGTTAACACTTACTACAACCCTGTGCAGGAGGCACAACTATTGTCCCCATTCTGCAGATGATAAGCATGAGACTTAGAGTTTAATTTCCTTGCCCAAAAACACATGGCTACTAAGTAGTGAAACCAAACTCAGAATTAAATTTCTGTACTAGCTAGTCTTTCTCTACATTATCCAGCAAAAACGAAACCAACAGTACCAGGCATAGCAAATCGTAAGTGGAATCCCCATGCCATCTCCCCTGTTGTTTCCCTAGAGCCCTCATCATGTTTCTCATCTTGTCTTTACCACCAACAGAGCCCTCTCTTTACAAAACAAACTTGAAACACAAATCAGGTCTCTTCTTGCTCTAAAATTTTTCAACGGCTTCCTACTGCTTACATGATAAAGTCTAAAATCCAAGTCCAGCTAACTTTCGTTTGCTTTTCTCTTCACAATCTTGACTCCTTTATTCCCTCTCTCTGGACCACCCTTTCCTCCTGAGATATTCCACTATCTTTGAAACCAAGCTGTCCTTCCAAGCCCTCCCAGACTCACTCCATGCTATCATGTGTAATTCACTCTATGCTAGCAAGACCCTCAGTTCCTTGAGGGGAGAGACAATGTTTAATCTGGTTCCCAGCCACAAACAGTGCCTGTAATTACAGATGCTCGGGAAAGACATATTTATGGAATGAGAGCACTGATAAATTTTGATATCACCCCACTGGAAGCACTCCATTTCCCCTCTATTATCACTTCTGATTTGAGAGAGAGACAGACAGTCAGTCAGTCTTCTCCTTCGTGCTCTTTAATTTTCTAGAGAATAATAGGGATTATTACTTCAACAGTCTTTCAAACCAAGGCATTGTCCACTAAAATGCATGTGTGTGTACCTGTGTATTTATTTGCTTGCCTGCCTATCTACCTATCTACTTACCTATCCATCCATCCATCCATCCATCCATCCATCCATCCATCCATCCATCCATCCGCTACTCTGTTTTTTAAAGTTTTGCCCAAGTCACTCCTGATCTGAAAACCCAAATGAAACCTGAGATGTACCTCAGGAGGACTTCAAATTTCTTTATAGATCAGCTGCAAAGCAAGACTCAAAGTCAAGTAGTCCTAACTGTGAAAGCCCCCTCATGAACCAGCCTGTTTGACATAGTCCTGTGCGTCCCATTCTCCCTTCTTCTGAGGGTGTTCTCTAACACCTTAAAATGTATTGAGAACTTATTTGTGGCGTCAGCACCCCTGGGTTTCCTGGCTGATTATCACAGATCTTCAGCAAATCAAAAGGTGTCAGGAGATGTAACAGAGATCACATTTCAGAAGGTGAATCAAAATCTTCGCACAGTGAATTCTCCAGTCAGCCTACCTAGGGCTCAAGGTAACAACAGAAAAGCTGCAAACACTTTCTTATTTTAGTTTACAGTTTTATTTTGTAAGCAGCTCTGTTGTTGGCTGTGTGCTGCCAGTTACATGTTATATTTCACCCTTATTTATACTGCCAGGAGTATGTTAAAATTCTTTTATTTATGAAAGTTTATTGCTTCTCCCTAAGCCTGGGAGCCATACTTTATGGCCATATTGCATTGAAGCTTATCTCCTGTAGCTAGAAATAAATTTATTACTACATTAGCTGTTGCTTTGTTTTCTTTTTGGCTACTGAAGGGGGAAATGTTTAAACATTTAAACTTAGTGACATGTGAAAGTGTAAATATATAAATGAGAAGCTAACTCAGAAAAAGGATAAAAGACCACAGAGTACAACAACATAAAAGCTCTGTATCTCCTTATGCTACAAAGTCTTATTTGTGGGCTGAAAGAAAAGGAGCATTTGTTGCTATAATCAGGGAGAGTCAGAAGTAAAGGCAGTTTGGGGAGACAGACAGGCATTCAGGCGTCTCGCCAGGCGGGGACCCAGGTATGGGAAGGAGCCGCAGGGAAAGCGGGATTTGCCTGCACCTCTCGCAGCCTGCATCCCATGTGGACACGACAGTTGAGCATTCAGCTCTCCTCTCCCTGCCCAGGGGCTGCACCTAGCCAAGCGCTCATCAGGGGCCCTTATGAGCTCCTCCAAGCTCTCCTGCTTTGCCAAGTCACAATTCAGTCCACAGCCAACACTTCTCTGTTCTTAGTCCTGACACCACAGGGACTAAGAAGGGAATAAAATCACCCCCCCCGAGGACAGGCTCTACTCCAGCTCTCCTCTCTTACATGGGTGCTCATTACTGCTGATCTATACTTTCACCCAGGCCTAGCCGATTCCACTGTTCCCAGAGGTTACTCCAGACCTTTTCTTCCCTTCTTCAGACTCCAAATTTGGCTTCTGTTAGTGCAGCAAACATCTACCTGCTTACTGAGAACATTCGTACCAAAAATAATTCTCTCAACTTTCCTCTCTTAACCTCAAAACTTCCCTTTCGGGCTTCCCTGGTGGCGCAGTGGTTGAGAATCTGCCTGCCAGTGCAGGGGACACGCGTTCGAGCCCTGGTCTGGGAGGATCCCACATGCCGCGGAGCAACTGGGCCCGTGAGCCACAACTGCTGAGCCTGCGCGTCTGGAGCCTGTGCTCCACAACAAGAGAGGCCGCGATAGTGAGAGGCCCGCGCACCGCGATTAAGAGTGGCCCCCGCTTGCCGCAACTAGAGAAAGCCCTCGCACAGAAACGAAGACCCAACACAGCCATAAATAAATAAATAAAATTAAAAAAAAAAAAACAAAAAAAAAAACTTCCCTTTCCCTAATCCTCCCTAATTCCTGAGCTGGGGGGAAGACCTGCCTTCTTTTCTCACCTCTGTTCCTCCCTCTTCTCCCCTGCATCTTTATTCTCCCCCACTGTCACTCTTTTTTTCCTTTAAGACTACATATGGAAAGCAATGAACAAATAAATAAGCCAAGAAACATCCCCCTGACTCTAGTTTTCCTGAGTCCTCCAGGTGACATGAATACCTCCACCTTTTGGATTCTCCAAATATGTGTTTATACTTACACAATGTAGAGTGATGTATAATTGCTTATCTGTTTATATCTCTACTTCCCTGCAGGACTGAGGCCCTTGATAAAGAGATGAAATAAAATCAATACAAGCTTGGTAATAAGAGAATAACCAAATTATTAATGATTGGAGAATACCTTGTGGGAAGTTACAATGATTTTGTTGTGTGACCATTTTGAGGATCGTTTTTTGCTGCCTGTAAAACTCCTGTGTAATCTTGGATACTTTTAATTAGAGCAACAAATAAAATGTTAGTGTGCTTATTTTATTGCAGAGGAAATGGAGAACAAAGTGGTGGTTATGATCTAACATCTCCTTCTATCTCATATAACGGAAATTGTCTAATGAATATAATGGAATCAACACCTAGACTAGTTACTTAGTGATCAAGTAGATTATATAATAGTGGATTAATGAGAAGAAAACAATGTGTATTTGGTTTATAAGAAACATGCTTGGAAAAGAAAAAAGAAAGAAAGATGCTTGGCAGATAATTAGGTCAAGCACAATTCCTCACAAAGATAACTCGGACCAAAGGGCCTTAATAAAGTTCTATTTGAATCTTTAGGGTATTAAAGGGTATCTGGCAAAACAGATAACATGTTCATACAGTACCTGTCGGGGAGGGGGAAATTTCCCACCCTCTGCTTCTTGAGTTTTTTTTGCTGGCCTAATAATGAAATTGGCACAAGACAGATTAACAGGAGGGAAAAAAACCCCAATTTAATCAGTACACATGGAGGTCTCATAGAAATGGGACCTAAGAAGTGACCAAAGCAGGCAGTTTTTATACTTTTTAGACAAAGAAACAACAAATTTGTAAAGAATTGACAAGACAGAGACATTTAAGCTTGGGGTAGTAAATCAGTGAGGAAGTAAGAAGTTTTGTTTAAACAGCCTTCTTGGCCCGGAATTTCCTATCTCTAGTGATAAGGATGTCTATCTACCTCCTGGTGCAGGGCAGGTACTTTTCAAATGGGAGATTTATTTCTTGCTTTCTAAAGATAAAGGAGGGTTGGAATGTTCTTCTTGGATTGGCTGTTTCTTAAGTAACTTTAATTCAAAATATTCAATATGCCAGTCTGGCATATTTTAGGGTGGCCTGCCCTGACCCCCAACATACCCTCCAATAAAATAAAATAACAACAATTTTTAAGAAATCAAAGACTGGCAGCTTTATGATAATCTTTTAAAATTACTTTTACATGACCTTTGCCAAGGAAATCTTTGATAAAAATCACAGAGGGCACCCTAGACAATGAACACAATTTTATAGCGAAATAAATTGAAAGCCCTGACTTGTTTGGAAAGTATCATAGCGTGCAAGATGTCGTTTGCATTTTGGCAAAAACTCTGCTTGGAACTCTAAAGAACCCAGAGGCCAGATGTGCAAAGAACATGTTAGGCCACCTAAGAACTATGATTTTGATGGTCCCAAATGTAATGTTGCAGAAAGCACTTGCATAAAAATGGCCCTTTTCAGCCTCTGGCCTTTGGTTTTTCTTCCTGATTCCTTTCAGGGGTTTACAGGACAGATAGTCTTACTTAGGAACATATCCAGGAAACACCCCAGTAGAGAATGGGGAAATATCCCTAAGGAGAGGTAAATAAAAGCCTCTTGCCTTTGACTAGAAGACTAGTCTATTCCAATCTAACCAGCAGAAATGATGTGAAGATTACAGATAGTGTAAAATGTAACACCTAAATGTCGTGGTGTGGGTGTCGTATGGGTGTCGTAACACCCATACCCTGCTCCAGGGCCACAGTTACTTATAGTGACAGAAGAAAATGTGTGATCACTCATCTTATCCCAGAAGGAGTCATCAGCAAGGCTAAGCCAAAGAGCAAAAGTTAAAGGAAAAAAGTATACATATACATACTTATTTAGTTCAAACTATATGTTGGTATTTGGGTCAGAACACAAATAAGCCTTCAGCACCTGTATTTATTCCTGGGAATCTGTTAAGTGTGTGCGGGTCAAATGATAAATTTATGTTTATCATAAGTTTATCATGAGTTCACCACCAGTTAAGTGAAATAAGCATAGAATTTTGGCTAATGCTGAATCACTTTTGGAAGACACACAACTTTTACCCTTGTCAGAATGGACTTAAGTTTATGAAGCCTGTGCTTCTCATTTTAGTAGCAGCACCGTGGGTTTCTGTTTTCTCTTACTTTCCACCAAAAGGACAAAATGCAACATAACGTTACAGGAGAACATCTTGTGGAACAAAGATGGCAACTCTGATGAAATAAGACAACTTGCTGGAGGTTGGGTCACTGTAAAATAACTCTTCAGAACTCGTCAGCTGATGTGCACAAGTTACCAATCAGTGTAGAGAAGGCAGCCATCAACATATAACAAATACGTAACCATAAAAAAGTGGGGCTTTTTTAGTTAGAAAGCCAAGGATGGCCATGAGGGTTCACATGATGCTTCTGGGCACCAGTAACATTTGAAGCAAAACGATGAAGCCACATTGTAAAGGACTTAAGTTCCAGAAGCTGAAACATACCCCATGGCTCAGAACTCAAGGCTTTCCTCACCTTTAGGTGGTTGTGGAATATAAGGTGGAAACAAGCTAATCAAGCATTTTTCACCTCTCTTGGAAAGGAAATATTAGGTGTTTTATTTTGAAAAAAAATTCCTTATGAAGAAACTAAATGAGAAATAAAGAATAGCTTCAATCACTAACTTAAGTAAAGACACCAAGAACTCCAAAATACTTCTGGATCAGGTGGCTCCCTAGGTTCAGCGTTCTACAAAGGATTATATCCCACATTATATGAAAAGGTGTCACAGGTAAGTTTATTTCATGGCCTATCGATACACTTCTTCACCAGGAGTACATATGTATTCCAACCTACCTCGTCCTTATTTATTTTTCCACTTGACTAACTCTAGAAGGCAGTAATATGGAATCAGAATGGCTTGGTTTGAATCGTTGTTCTCCCACTTAACGGCTGTCTTTCTTCAGGCAGGTTACTTAATTTCTCTCAATCAAATTTTTCTCATTCATAAGATTGGGTTAATATCTCTTTTGTAAGGTTATTGTGGTGACAAGATGTGCTAACTCAGGTGTCCTGTCCAGTGCTTGGCTCAGAGGTGATTTCCAGGACAGACTAATTCTTTTCCTTCCTCTGACATCAGGTCTAAGAGAGATGTCAACACCCGATGAAGAATGAATGCTCTGCAACCTGTCAATCACTTCACAACATCAGTGCAATCCAAGTGGTCTATTACTGAGATGATTTTCAGTTTCCTTTTGAAATCTCCTAATGGCAATTTTATTTCAATCTACTTTTTCACTGCTAACACTCAACTCTACTAGCTACTACTTCTTCTACATAAAAACTATCTGGAAACCTGTCTTCCCTCAATTACAGAAAAGATGGCATTATCTCTTCTCATATGGCATGTAGCTCTTGCTAGATGGTAGGAGGACAAATATTTATAAAGTTAACCTAGACTGTTTTTCTTTATCTCTTAATTTCTGTCTCTAACCTGATACAACTCTTTTTTTAAAAAATAAATTTATTTATTTTCAGCTGCACTGGGTCTTCGTTGCTGCTCTCGTTGCGGCGAGTGGGGGCTACTCTTCGTTGCGGTGCGCGGGCTTCTCATTGTGGTGGCTCCTCTTGTTGCGGAGCACGGGCTCTAGGTGTGCAGGCTTCAGTAGTTGTGGCATGTGGGCTCAGTAGTTGTGGCTCGCGGGCTCTAGAGCACAGGCCCAGCAGCTGTGGTGCACAGGCTTAGTTGCTCCGCGGCACGTGGGATCTTCCTGGACCAGGGCTCGAACCTGTGTCCCCTGCATTGGCAGGCGGATTCTTAACCACTGCGCCACCAGGGAGGCCCTGATACAACTCTTGAGCAGAAAATAACTTGAAAGTTACAAAGTTACAAAGGTTTGGCATTTCTCTCATACTATCTATATTTTTTGCAGATGACCACATCAATATATGTTAGACTTTAAGCTCCCATAAAGATACATCAATATATATATATATATGCAGAGTTACATAAAATAGCATTATATGCAAATGAGAGCTTCACAAATAGTAGGTTGAAAATAACTAAGATAAACAAAACACAGAGGACTTATTTCGCTGGCATGTTCTTCAGCTCTAACACCATCAACTTAACTTCTTAGGTATTGATGATTTTTAAAAGCAGATAAATAAATACTTACTGGGGGGGGTGTGTGTGTGAAAAAACCTTAGTTTACCTACTTGGTTTTAAAACCTACTATCAGTTAACTTAAAATGTCAAATAAGAGAATATATATAAAAATCTTAAACTAACACCTATTTTATTAGCTGTTTTGGTGGTTTGTGGCCCCACCTCATCATCATTTAAGACATGAGGTATTTACAAATTTATGGCCAAATAATATTTCATTCTTTCTCTATTTTTGCACTCTCCAAATGTTCAGACCCTAAAATTACAAATCAATGGAACATTCCAACGACATTCTTAATAATACATTCTGACCATATCAAGTATGGACAATGTTAGCACGTTCTTAAAGAGTGAGTTATGATTTCCATGACAGCAACATCGGTAAACCACTGGGTATTATCTTTTCACACTGTATTATTGATTCAGTGGAACACTGGCCATTCCATATAACCCTATGCAACACATATATCAACTACTTCTTTAGCTACTGCAGGCGGTAGTAAGTGGTAAAGAACATATACCTGAAAGTAAAGAGAAATTACATTTATATACAATTGGTCCATTTAGTATTCATCCCCGTCAGGATCACTATCTCTCTTGGACAGTTTCTGACCAGAAAAACCGGTGTTTCTAAACTCCTAGGCTATATTAGAACATAACCTTTAAAAACATACTTGTATAGAACCAAACCAACATAAAGTCATTTTTCCAAAATGGGGAAAGGCAGACAGAAGGTGAAATCATTAAAAACATATGGCCAAAGAGGTCTTCTAAAACAGCTTAGTGGAAGGCAGCCAAGCAAATGCATTTAATCAATACATATTGCTAAATATAATGAAGAGGGAAACAGAGGAAAAAAATTTTTTTCATGCTTTGCTGATACACAGATATGAGCTTTCCAGGGCAGGCGTAGATATAAAACACTGTAATTGAGGAAATGGTCCAATCTCCTAGTAGGGTCATGCCATCTGAAACAGGCCAAAGAATGGAAGAAGCTAAGAAAAGGAAGTTGCAGCGCTGGGTAAATTGCTCTTGGCCCCTGGGCAGAGGTTTGGGATTTGGGGTTATGATAGATTCCATCAGGCAAATAATTCGTTGTGAGGCATCTATTCTCGCTTAGGGTACCCTAGAGAGAAAGGCAGAAAGTGTCCAATCTGGGCCCAAGTCTATCTTTCAGTGTTGGGATGGGGGCACAGAGCAAAGACAGACAAACCCCGGGAAAGGAAGGAAGAGTGAGGTAGGGGATATAATTATATAATTTAAATAGTTTTGTGGATAAAGGCTTTTACCAAAGCCCTCATAGTAATTATTTGAAACCACCACTGAAAGTCTCCTAAACACTTATTTTGAGCTTGTCATTAAATATTCTCCAGCGGCGGCGGTGACTCAAGGGCAGGAGGAAGTGTCCTGGAGGAACTGGATGGGCAGACGTCCAGTCTCTCGTATGGCCTTCAATTCAGCCAGAAGAGGCTGCACAGAATATACAACCGGTTTTTTGAAAATAAGAAAATTACCAAATCAATGGTTTGGAGAAAGTAACAACTGGGGTCTGTGAGAAATTCTTACCCAGAACCACAAAGAAAGCTAACGTTGGGCCCATTTTCCTAATGATTTGAATTAATTAATGTAGGAATACAGAGGAATCATTATCTGCTGTGTTTTCTCACTGCAAATTCCAAATGCACACTATTTCCATTATTTCCTACATCCATTCAAATAAATCTATGTACAACTGTCACAGTAAAACGAAATATAGGGTCGTTCCTGAATTTCATAAATACAAGATGCCCAAACACCACCATCTCCCAGAAGAGCATTCCTCTTCCAGCTGCTCTGCAGTCCTGGTGGTGAGTGGGAGAGGAGGTAGTGACAAGCTGGCAAGTGTGGGGCATGCCTTCCAGAATGCTTTTTTTCTGAGACTGAGTCCCCTTTACCTCTGGAGAAGGAAGGGTTATTTAAGAACAAAAAGAAAAAAAGTTTTGGACTTAGAGCAATCTAGGTCAAAATTCAGGATCCCACAGTCGTTAGCTTTGTGAACTCAAAGTCTCCATCTGTATTTGAGACAGACACCATCATCCGTATAGGAGCAGAGGCTAATGCATGCAGATTTACCTGGCACATAGGTTTCCTGTAAACTGTCAATTTTATGGCTATGCTGATTCATCAAAAGATACAAAAAAAGAGAAGCAAAAAAAGTCACAAGGCATGGTCTGCTCACCTCAAAAATGCCATCAAGCTGTGGGGAGATGGCAAGAGGGCAGACTGGTTAGAAGGCATTTATCCATAATTCTAGGTCTCAGAGAGTCTTAGAAGAGCTCAGATGTTTAGCCAAAAAAAAAGATAAAGAATATTCAGGCTTAGGGGGAGGAAGAATGTCTCAGAACAGCAACACTATGAATCTGTGAACAACTTCACTTAGGGTTCTGAACACAACCCAAGATTACAGAATTTTGTTTGAGCAAAGGGGACACATTTTGTTTTTATGAGACCAAATAATGGGTTTGATGGAACTTTTTCAACTACAGTCTTTGGCTTGTGGCAGACACGGTCTTAAATCAGAGGAACAGAGAACAGATTATTTGTTCTTATGTTATTTTCTTTTTTGGTAATGTTTATATATATATTTTTACTAACCCGTTTCTCTCAAATGTGACAAAGTTGGCTTTCTTCACTGAGAGCTACTTGAAGTAAGCCGTGTGCCAGACAGTATTTGAACAATCATCCTGCAATGGGACATTATAAAAACATATCTTTGCTTTTGATAGGGATACATTAACACCTTAAAAGTTAAACTGAGATCTTAAACATTTTCAGGCCAAAAAAGCTGAAACAGCTTTGCTAATGGCAAAAGAGAATTCACAATACTAAAGTTCCAGAGCTGGCAGTGGAGGAAAACTCAGTGTGGTTTAAAACCTGCCTGAACTATTTTTCAAAGCAATACAAAATGTATTGTATTAGACTCATGGGACATATCAAGACAAAACCTGAAGTAGCCTCAATTCTCTTTTTTCCCCTCCTTTTCCGGAGTCAAGTCAATAACTTGCTTATTCTGGATTTCTTTCAGAAGCCGTTCAACAGTGACTGGTTCCCCAAGCAGTAAGGTTTGTCTGCCTAATACATATAAGTCGAGCTTAAAAGGGTGCAGATGACAACTTCACCATTTATGTCATGAATGCCTGTAAGTTACATTTGAAGCTTACATGGTGTTAGAAAATCAAATTCAGCTAGGAAAAAAAATGTGTAATCCCATAAAGGGCTTTCTTTTACCATGGTGTTGAAAAATATATATTCTTATCCTTGTTAATATGAAATGTGGTTGACAATTCATCTTCTGTAAAATATATGAGTGAGGGAAAACACTGGTATCCATAATCAAACCTAGGCTGGCTTAAGTTCATATTTGCAAATTAAGTAGAGAAATTTAAGTAGTGAGGAGGGCAGCTGTTTAAAATCACCTCTTACAGCAGCTGGCAAAACGAAACTCCCCCTACCCCCAGGAATAATGATGCTAAAAGAAATTATAATGATCATGATAATGGTCCATACTTCTTAAGTGCTTACTAAATGCCAGACATTGTACTTAAAAGGTACTATTTTGTTTAATCCTCACAACAACATCCTAGAGATGGATATTATTATTATTCTTATTTTAGAAGAGTCACTGGTAGCTGATGCTAAGAAAACTCTATTTTCTTAGACTCTGGAATCCAGTGATTTAGATACATCCTCCAGGGCTGCTTAGCACTAGAGGTCAAGTTAACCTTTCAAGACTGGGCATAATAGTATCTGCCTACTAATGTTTTCAGGGGTAAATGTGATTGTCCCTGTAAAATCCTTAGTCCAGTACTTAGTACAAAAAATAAGCACTTATAAACATAAGCTAGTGGTTTTCTTATGACTATAATAGCCACGCATAGAACCCTGCAGGGGTAAGCAGAGTTCCCTTTTCACACAGTCAAAAAGCTGCATTTTCCTTTGGGATCCATACTCTGCTTCCTTATATTGGGTGCTGACGCCTCATCAGGCTAAATGTAAATGTCAACAGAAGCAGAAACTGAAAAAACTGTGCCCAGATGATCAGAAGGAGAGGTGGGCAGGGCTTCTCAGGAGTTAAACTTGGGAACACTGGAAGCCTTTTGACTCTGAGTGGAAGAAATTTATTTCTCCAAGTTCCTTACATACATATTTAACCATCATTTCTGTTGATTCAATAAATATATAGTTAGTAATTTTCCTCTCTGCCGCTTTTTGTTTCCTAGGGAAGCCAGACAGTAGAAAAGAGGAGAAAAAACAACGAGAACAAATTTAAGATCCAGCCCTACCTCTTAGGACAGATCCCACAACTCTCCATATAAAAAAGGTGCTAAAAGGAGGAGAGGCCAAGGTTACAGGTATATCATGTGAGACTCAAGAAAGATGATTTGGGTACCTACAGAGTTAATGGCTTAAGAAATTATGGTTCCTCCCACCTACCCAGACTTGACAAATGAGGGCAGTGAAATCCTGAGCTATCTCAATGAAACAGTCTTCAATTTCTTTCTACCTTTTAGAAAAAGTTAGGTCATATCCATCAAAAAAAATATTCTGGGTCACCTGAAAGTATTTCCAGAGATTCACAGAGTTGGTATGCCATGGGGGATATGAATACTATAATAATCACACTCCTTAATATAACATCAACTCAGTCCTTCCAGAATTGTTTTACTACGTTTTGAAAGATGCTGTAATCAGACACTGGGAGTTAAAGATAGGTCACATAGGAGGTTCCCTAGTTCTTAGCTCACATTTTCAGATGTTTCCAGTTTTAACAGACAGGATCTAGGTCATTAAGTGGAAGGGGTTTCTGTGAATTTAATGGGATATTTCCTGGGCATTTCTGTAGAGTTAGGGAAGAAGTACAAAATATCCTTCAAGCCAGTAATTTAAAATTCGTGCTTTTGCAGACCCTTAAGAAAATGTCTCATACCAAGATCATAATCAGAACCCCTAACAAAGTGGTTCAAAGTCACATGATAGAAAATTCTGTTACCTAACAAATATCTAATAGATTTTGATCTACTTTAGATTATTAAAGATGCTCCTCCATGAAATTCTTACTTTCTAAATTAAAACAAATATGATCAAGCTTTTTAAGAAACTCTTTTGCTGATACTGTCAGGTAACTGGATGAGAACACCTAGCTTTGCTCTCAGGCATCACACTAGCAGGGCGTGCTGCTTTTGCTGTGAAAGGAACCGGGAATGTGCAGAGGCAGAAAAGCCCATCAGATTTCTGTATTAGGTCTGTAGAGCAAGCCTTCAACGTAGACTATTTTTCTACACAATTTTGTAACATATCCTTTTTACAAGTGCCATGCCTTGTGCTAACCATACCAATCCAAGGGTAACATCATCCTCACCTGAAAGGCAGCACAAGTGGCTCAGAGAAGTTATCTAATTTCACTTTGCCCAGGGTGCCCCACTCAGGTGGGGCAGAACTGTACCTTAACCACTGCTACTGCACAGAATGATTTGAGTACATTAAAATCGTCACTTGACAAAACTCTGAACACCCACAATTTATTTCCTATTATATTAATATTATTTCCTAAGATGGCATGTTCCTAAGTTTATCACCTAAATGTTAATTATTCTTTGTGCTGATGGAGTGGTAACCCTATCTCTTATTATTATCAGTACAATTTGAACACATAGGATGCTTTTCTTTTCCATGGCAATGAAAAATAAATAATGATTTACCTAGACTCATTCTAATGATCTGCCTGAAATCTCAGCCATGGGTTGTATGACACAAGATCTGAAGGAGCGATGATGCAAAGTGCTGTTTCCTTTCCTGCTGAGAAGCAAATGAGTTTGCCACAGCAGGTCTGACCCCAGACAGCCAGATTTGTAAAGTCACCACTTAACTCCCTGGGAGAAAAACCTTCTCCAGACAGCAGTGCGAGAACCCAGGGTAGTCTGGAGCTGGATGAGTCAGTGTCAATTCATTCAGCCATAGTGTTTGCCTGTGATCTTCCACACCTAACTGGCACTTGAATTGCTAAGGACATTTCTAAATACTTTGCTCTTTAAGTATCAGATATGATCGATTACTACCAAACTTAAAACTGATACACAACCTTTTTTTGTTTTTAAAGGAAGCCCTTAATTAAACCTTATTCAGTGACTCACTTCTCAAATATTTATGGAGTATGAACTATGTGCTAGGCAACTTGCTGGGGAGTGAGAGAGAATGGCAAACCAAAACAGACAGACGGGTGTCCCTGCTCTCATTGAAATTGAGTATTCCCCTGAGGCTCTATGTTTGCTCCTGCAGCAATAGGTAGTGCAAGTACCTCTGAGGTGTTTATTACTTTAAAAAAAAAAATTTATTTATTTATTTGGCCACGTCAGGTCTTCCTTCGTTGAGGCACGCGGGCTCAGTAGCTGCGGCACTAAGACTCTCTAGTTGTGGCGCATGGGCTCCAGAGTGTGCAGGGTCAGTAGTTGTGGCGCGTGGGCTTAGTTGCCCCATGGCACGTGGGATCTTAGTTCCCTGACCAGGGAGTGAACCCGCATCTCCTGCATTGGAAGGCGGATTCTTAGCCACTGGACCACCAGGGAAGCCCCACTGAGGTGTTTATTACTTTTGAGTTGCCATCTTGGAAACTTCAAAATGGAAATAAATGCCACTGTCTTAACAATACATGATTCAGTACATTGAATATTTCTGGTATTTCAGTTTTCTCTTTTTTTCTTGAGATTGCTATTTACATCACTTGATACTTAAAACACTTCAAGACTGTGTTTGTCTAAGAGTTGGAGAAAAATGATGAATCAGATGAAAACAAAAGAAGCAATGCTAGCACACTCTACATAAAGTGAAAACCTAAATCCAGACAAAAAGGATGTCAAATCAAGCATGGTCATGCTTTTGCTTTGACCTCACAGGTCCCACTTCTGACTTCCTTCAAGTGTCAGAAAACCTGGGTACTACGTGTAACCCATGATGCTGACAAAGGCCTAATGGTCTACAGGGATTACGGGGATGTTTACACTGAGGGTCTTGTAATGTTGTGAACAACTGCAACCCAGTTCTGGAACCACCTTCTATGGCTCCTTCTCAGGGACCCCATGGGATAAGTTTCCCTGAATTTCACACCACATTGCTGGCATTGGTGCCCCCATTTCCTCCTCCCTAACTCTTATCCTGGTCCCTTACCTGCACCCCATGCCTCCCACCCTTCCAACTTGCCTGTGTAGAACTGCTTCTACACATCACACCTCTTTTAAGAGACTGATGTAATTGCTTCCCTCGCCTATGAAGGCAAATTCTCAAACCTGGCCCAGCTTTCCACAGCTGACCCGAGACTAGCTCTCCAGTTTTAACCCTCCTCTGTCATTTCTTTATGGCTGCCTTATAAATACTGTGCCACCATTAAAATGAATTAGGTAGCTTCACACAGACCATTATAAAACAATTGTTCAGATATATTAAGTGAGAAAAGCAAAGTGCAGTATCAAGCAGTGTGGACAGCATGCTGCAATTTGTGTTTAACAACAAAGGATGTGTCCACAGACATGCACATATATCACTTAGGTAAGTCAGAACATCTCTGGACAAACACATAAGACTGGAACTGGTGACCGTCCCTAGGGAGGTAAACGAGTAGGCAGGGTGTAAAGGTGGGAGATTCATTTTTTGCCACCTATACTTTCCCTTTCTGTAACTTTTAAATTTTACATTCTGTGCCTACATTTATTCAAACAAAACATACTTAAAAAATTATAACCTTGTGCTCAAGTTTAATGTTCCTCTTTTATGCCCCAAATATGCCTTGAACTTACCTGCAGTAACTTTCTGCTTTTTCTGCTTTTGTCCCCCTTACTCAGGTACTCACTTCTATGTAACTAAATGCCACTTACTTTGTAAATAGTTCCTTAAACATCGTGATATTTTCACAGCAAGCTATCTACCTTATTTACATATCTGTTACTTGTATGCACTTTACTTCCCTTATTATTTATAAGCTTCTGGAGGGCTGGCTTTTTTTGTGTGTGTGTGTGTGGCTGTGTGTTTAGGATTAAAGCTTCGTTCACAAAAAGCACTTCCCCAATAATTAAAGGCATAAACAACTCTCATAATTGCAAAATCATATATTATTCTTCAGGCTACAAGGCGCTTAAAGATTTCACAAGAAAGGGAAGAGTATCACAAGGACTGTTTTCAGGACAAATAAAGAGATCGTCATTCCAGTTTAAAAATCAGAAGCTAAATACTTCTTACATGTAATTTGTTTTATATCCAACTTCAAAACATCTGCCTCTTCATCATCCCTTCTACAGAGCTGGTCTCGGCTTCTCCAACATCCCTAATTAACAGGTTTGCTCTGCTCTGCTCTTTGCGTCTCAATGACTATTTCAAGCAGTTGTATAATCATCTCTCCTGTTCTGTCTCCCACCTTAAATTGTAAATACTCACCTTTCCTTTAAAATATTTACGGGTTATTTGACCTACTTTCTTTTTTTTTTGTTAACTTTTATTTTACACTATATTCTAAAAAATCTTTCCCTCTTTTCCAAATATAACTTCATGTGATCACAGCCATGAAAAAATACATCCTAGGAATTCATATTTCAGCCCAGAAGTTAGGACATTAAAAAAAAAAACTTGAGGGCTTCCCTGGTGGCGCAGTGGTTAAGAATATGTCTGCCAATGCAGGGGACATGGGTTCCAGCCGTGGTCGGGGAAGATCCCACATGCCACGGAGCAACTAAGCCTGTGCGCCACAACTACTGAGCCTGCGCTCTAGAGCCCGCGAGTCACAACTACTGAGCCTGAGTGCCACAACTACTGAAACCCGCGTGCCTAGAGCCCGTGCTCTGCAACAAGAGAAGCCATCGCAATGAGAAGCCCGCGCACCGCAATGAAGAGTAGCCCCCGCTCGCCGCAACTAGAGAAAGCCCTCGTGCAGCAACGAAGACCCAACGCAGCCAAAAAAATAAATGATAAAAAACAAAAAACAACTTGACTATTGGTTATTTGGTGTTGTTCAATAGCTTTCACATTTTTTAAAAAGAAGCACAATATCAACACTGGAAGCTAAAGCAGACATTAAATGCTTAATATACAAAACACCCAGGCAGATACAAATAAGTTGCAGTCACTCAGCAACCTCCTGACATAATGCTTTTGTAAAGCAGCTTTCTTGTCTCACAACATTAAGCAAATCATTTAGCAATTTCTTTTAGCTGTCATAGACACAAAGCTAGCATCTATTTACATCAATGGTTCAAAACAGTGTATGTTTGTTCTAGCAGAACAATAGTAGTAAGGTATCTTTTAACCTCAGGAAAATAAAATATTTCCACAGCTAGCTGAATATAAAATAAAATGCTACAAGACAATTTAGTTATTAAAGGTTTTTTTTTTTAAAAAAGATAATCTTACTTACATCAAGAGAGCCTTCATTTATAACAATCATTCCCATGTTCTTCCTCAAAAGTTTGCAGGAGTGTCCTACGTCCAAACAGAGTAAATTGATTAATATAATTAATTTCTCTAGAGAGAAGAGGTGAAGACGTTAAAATGATAATAGTACAAAATTCTAAATTCTATTATTTATCTATTTTATTTGATAAAATTAAAATTTTATCTATTTTAATAGAAGTGATGGCAGTCAGCTGTTCTCTAGGTTTGCAGGAATTTTAAAACAGAAATGCTCTTGCTTGCTGTTAAGAGGGTAAGATACAAGGACATTACCTGGAGTGTTAAGGCTGTCTTGGTAAACAAATATGGAAAGAGATTATAGTAAGGATTCTCAACGTCCTGAAAACTGATAAATGTTATGGAATATCCTTCACGATGACCAACACAAAGAGCAGAAGATGGGCCAGTGGTTGTTTTGGGAGAAGGGTTCAGGAGGGTTGTCTGGCTCTCTCTTGGACCAGTGATCCCATCACAATCTTCCTGCCCTTGGATTGCATCACATCCTCTACTCTCCTGCCCTCTCTTGCTTTGCTATACTTGCCGCAGGGCAAAATTACCTGCTGATTAAACCAACTCGGCCCACTCTGCACCTGTCTGCCTACAGCTGAACGTGGCTGGAGAAAAACAGGCAACCTTGTTGGCGGGCCTCACATTTAACACAATACCATCTACACTCACTCCCTGTGTGATCTCATTCCTTCCCAAGGTTTTAAATACCATCTAAATGTTGACCATTCTAGAACTCATAAATCCCATTCAGACCTCTTTCCTGAATTCTAGACTCTCACATGCCAGTGCCTACTTAATAGCAGACATTTAGGTGTAAAATAGGCATCTCAAACTGAACATATCCAAAAACCAGGCTCTTAACCTTCCCCCAGAAAACCCGTTTCTCCTTTAGTCTTCCTCATTTGATTAATGGCAACTCCATCCTTCAGTTGCTAAGGCTAAAAGATCTTGAAGTTACCCCTGATTCCTTTCTTTCTTCCATACCCTACATCTAATCTATCAATCAATCCTGTTGGCTCTACCTTCAAAATCCATCCAGAACCCAACAATTTCTCACCACCTCTACTGTTATCACCTGGGTCCAAGCCACCACCGTATCTGATCTGGATTAATTCAATAGCCTCTGGCCTTCCTGCTTCAACACTTGCTTTCCTTTGAGTCTACTCTGTCTAGCAGCCAGATGGATATATATATAGTTTTGCTTTGTTTTGTTTTTAACAGGAAAGTCAGATCAAGTGTTTCCTCTGCTCAGTTCAGTACCATCCAATGGTTTCCCATCTCACTCAGTGTAAAAGCCAAGTCTGGACAACGGTCTGGGAGGCCCATCCAACCTGGGCTCTGCTACACTGCTGACCTCTTCTCCTCCCCTCACACTTTGCATTTCTGTTCTTTCTCTAGAACAGAAGACAGCTCTCCCGAATCATCCAAGTGACATCTCTTCCTCTCTTAGGTCATTCCTGAGATGTCGCCTTCTCAATAGTTCTTCTTGACTTCCTGATTTAAAACTGAATCCCTCTGTGCAATGCCCTATTCTCCCTTCCTTGTTTTATTTTTCTTTAGAGCAATTATTGCCATCGAATATACTATGTGTCTTTCTCATTTACTTTATCGTCTGTTTCCTTGACTAGGATTTGAGCTCTGAGGGCAGAGACTCTGATACGTTTTGTTCCCTGTTCTTAACTGATGCCTGGCACCATAGGCACCATCATCATTTGCTGAATGAATGAATCTTACCTTCCCTTTTCTAGGAACAATTATGGCCTAAGATTCTAAAAGTTAAATGTTGCCAGAAACCACCACCATCCTCTCCTTTCCAGAGGAACTTTCATAATGGCTACATATCTGGAACCATCTTGAGGACTGCTTATTTTGCCCACATATTACTCTTTACCACCATGCATTTTTCCTCTATCTGTAGTCATGTTGCTTTATCATATCAGTGTGTTCCAGGTCTCCTGATTCTGAAGAATTCTGTATTCTCATACATCTTCTTTCCATTTTGTCTCTAACACCAGTGATAATTTTTATAATCAAAATTAACAACTTGTTTGGCCTGTAGGTTTAAACTTCTACTGGCTAGGTTTCTTTTAAAAATTAATTTTCCTCTATTAACAACATCAATTTACTATAAATTTATAGTATTTATACTATTTAATATAAATACTATATTTATAAATACAGTATTTATCACAGAATACTGTCATTACTCACACTTCTAAAAGGAGTATTAGTTATATGTTTTTAGATACATGATACTTGATGACTTTCTAAAAATGTGGTTTCATCTTGTGAATACCGCTGAAATGCTTTCTTTAGTTTTGGGAGAGTTTTGCATGCAATTCATATCATCAATATCATCCAGAGGTTACTGTCATGGTTCACAGTGTTCAGGCAACAAACTATTACTGAATTTGGGGAAAAAAGCAATATTTTTCTTGCATATTATTGGTACTATAGGCCTGTAACAGCGAATATTAGCTTTCTCCTCTGTTACAGACTGAATTGTGTCCCCACCTCCCCATTCATATGTTGAAGCCCTAACTGACACTGTGAATGCATTTGGAGATAGGGTCTTTAAGGAGCTACTTACAGTTAACTAAGGTCATAAGGGTGATCCCTAATCCAACAGGACTAGTGTCCTTATAAGAAGAGGAAGAAACACCAGATGCTCTGTGAGAATGCACAGAGGAAAGGCCAGGTGAGGACACAGAGAGAAGGCGGCCATCTGCAAGCCAGGAGGAGAGGTCTCAGGAGAAACCGACCTGCTGACATCTTGATTTGGACTTCCAGCCTCCAGGACTGTGAGGAGATAACCTTCTGTTGCTTAAGTCATCTAACCTGTGGTATTCTGTTATGGCAGCCTGAGCTGCCTAATACAACCTCCTTCTGCAAAATTGGAATTAACTGTAGGATGAAAGAACACTGGCAAGAACCTTACTTCCTATCTCACAAATAACCTTTGGTCACAGAAACAAGTGTCGGTATACAAGCCTGCCATAATCCCCGCCTCCAGACTTTGGCAGATAACTGCAGAATGGTTACCTACATGTGTCAATTATGGATGGGAGGTGGGGCTAGGCAGGGATACAAAGGTGAGAGAGGGCGTTACATAGTTGCAAGAGCTGAAGTTTGGCTGTATATACAATCGTTGCACATTTAAAGGGGCACTGCGGCCATAAGTAAATAGACAAGCCCAATGATATTAACAAATATGGAAATCTCAAAATACCAAATCTTTCAAATCTTGAAATATCTCAAATCTATCTTCTAAAATATCTCAAAACATGTTAAAAAGCACCATGACTTAAAGTTTAAACTAGGTGAATTACCAATGTTAATGGCAGTTTCCTGCTTGTCTCCTGTAAGGATCCAGATTTTGATGTCTGCTTTCATTAGAGTTTCTATGGTTTCAGGCACTTGATCTTGTAATTTATCCTCAATGGCTGTGGCTCCAAGTAGCTGAAGATTCTGGAGAAAGAGAGTGGCAACATTTTTAAGATTAAAAAAAAAAACACAACAGTTTAGATTCTTTAAGAATGAAAAATTGAAGTGTATATATGTTTCAAAATCAGAGACTAAATGATAATTCATGAATTTGTTGTAAATTCTAAATACCCCATTGAGTTTTCTCTGTCAAGGATCCCTAACTTTCATCCAGTACTTTTGGCAGGAGACTTAGGCTTCCTGAAGCTACCTGTCTTACCTTACTCCTCCCTAAGGTAAGGAACTGATTCTAAAAACACACACACAAATGTAGAAGGGGGGAATCAAAAACAGTTAAAAAGGAGCAGGCAGCTATTAAGAAAAAATAAAAACAAGAACTATGGAAGATCACCACAGTGAAGAAGTAATCTAACTGACCTGTTTGAAAAAGAGTAAGGTTACAGGCTGACACTATTAAATTGTAATTTGATGCAGTGTCAGGAAATGTAGACACAAAATACAGAGAAAGGATGAAGAAAGGAGCAATAAACAAAGTGATAGCATTAGTCTCTGAAAGAAAGAACAGGCTGAGTGTTTTTCACATGGTTCCATGTTTGCATAGTGGAAGGCCAGAGTCCAGTAAAGATCTCTTGCTCCTTAGATGGTATCTTTCATACAAGACTGAACACAACTAAAACACTCTGTGGAAAGCTGTTCTCATCTCTGACAAAGAAGAAGAATGGTTTCTTCTCTCATCGTCCTAAATGGAGGGAAAAGTGAGAACAATCTCCTGGCTGTTAGGGAAACCTGGCCTGCCAAATGGAAGCAGATAATGGTGTTCTCGGTCCTAAATACAGAGGAATGGGCAATGATGGACTAAGATTTAAATCTTTCTTTCCATCATGTGACCAGGCATTGTCACTAGTGGGTTCCCTTCCCAAAGGTGTTCTGCAAGCCACAACCAACTGATTCTCAGTCTTACCCATTTTCCGCATAACCTAACCTCCAGAATGAACTACTTCAGCATTTATCTTTCTTCTCAACTATGTTCTCCCTCCTTGCCTTCATTTTTTTATTTACAATATCAGACAAGGACAGACTAGATATAAGGGAAATTACTGCAAAGGATAGTGTCTGGGTTGATAATAACAAAGAAAGCATTCCACTTTCTATTTTTTCCTTTAAGTCCTATTTACTTTTCATCACAATTCAAGTCTAAAAATAGCCCCAAGTCTTGGTAGGCATGGAAAATAAAGTTAAATATATATACAAACACATAAGAGTGAGTGTGTGTAGTTGATGAGTATATTGCTTAGGAATGTTTTTGGCTATAAATAATAGAAAAAAATCTGACTGAAAGTGGCTTAAATAAAGACTCCTATTTCTAACATCTTTAGTACTGAAGTGGGTAGCTGTGGGTATAAGATCGTTGGCTTGACCATATTTCCACGCATTCTCCAGATCTCTCTCAATGTCTCAAGGTGGCTGCCACAGCTGTAATTATAACAGCCACAATGAAGACAAGAAAAAGGTGGTAAAACCAACTGTATCCACCTCTTATTTGAAAAGCAAAAGGGTTTCTAAAAGTCCTCAGTGTATTTCCAAATACAGCAACGGGTCCGATGGTGCTACATGGCCATGCCGAACTGTTAGTATTTAGCTTTTCCAGCCTCAGTGGAGGGGCAAGGCAGAAGCGCAGTAGGAATAGGTGTTAAATTAGCCGGCCTGCAGTCTCTGCCACAGGGCTTAAATATAGATGGGCGAGCCTATGCATCAGTGTTAGTATACACACGCATGCATGTGTTTACGGGCGTAGGTATGTGTACAGACACACACACATCCACCACGGCCCTGCCTGGTGAAACGTGGCTCATCCTGGAAGTCTAAAAGAAGTTTTCTTTTACGTCTTAAAACAAGTTTTCCCCTCTGCTGTGCTCTGATAGAACTTGGCTCATCTTTACATACTTAATTTATCATATTAAGATTACCTGTTTAAACGTATGACTCTGGTAGTTTTGTTCAAAATTAGGGATCATGCCTCCCAGCTCCTTGTTTCTGCACAAATGAGGAGACAGGAGCCCAGAGGGGGGCAATGATTTGTCACAGTGACATAACTTGATAGATTACGGAAGGGCAGGGCTTGAACCAAGATCCTCTGTATTGCCCATCGCGTTCTTGTCCCTTTGTGTCTACGATGGTGCCCAAGACAGTGGTCAACTCCCAGTCTCTGCCCCATAAATGCTGGCTGAAGTAAATTAAGTAGGCATCAGTCTGTGAGGGGCTAGTGTTGACTTCTTTAAGTTCTTTTCTACTTAAGTAATATCAGGTAGAGGAACAAATGCAGCTCCTGCTCTGGTTGTAGGCTGATGTCCTTATTTGGCATGGGGGAGTGAAGGGCCCTTAACTTGGGCATATTCCTCATAAGAATGCTGGCCTGAGCACTAAGTGCTGACTCAAAGAAGACCCTGTGAGCCCAGACGTATCACATCAGATTCCGAGGAGATGCTGAAGAAGAGCTCTGGGGAGTCTTTGGTCCCTGGCTACCTATAAGAAGTGCAATTTTAAGTTGAAAAAGGAAAAGTAGGGACCAGGTTCTGTTCACCTTTATACTGTATCTCCAGAACACTGATAGTCAGCATTTGGTATATTTGCAGAGCGAGTGAATGATGAAACAAACAAAGAAAAAACAAAAACAAAAAAAAACCCCAATCCAAATGTTCTAAAGTATTGTTGCAATCTAGACTATTTTCTCTTCAATATATTCCAAATAACTTATGCAGCTATTAGATTCACTTGATGCATGACTTCCTAGTATATAATATATAAGACAGGAAGGCAAATTTCCTTCTTTAAAAAGATAGCATTATTTTATTATATTTAATGGGAAGCAGATTTGAAATCTATCAAAACCTGATGAATAATCATCATCGAGAAGTTCAAGAATGAAAAGGAAGACCAGTTCAGCATCAACTATGCCAGCATCAACTATGCCAGCATCATAACTGCTGTATTTCAACATTGAGACAATGATTCCATCAGTTCTTTCAGCTACTTTTAGGAAATCAGTAGCTAAATCATTCTGGCCCACATGCCAGGGAAGATCAGGATATAGTTGTGTTCAAATGTTAGATATTCCACAGAAAGCATGATAAGATTTTAAAAGATCATGAAGATAGTTCAGTAATATAAGTTCTCAAAAATTTTAAACCAAAAAAGTATTTTTTTTGTAGTATGTTTCACAAAACCCTGGGGTAACTAGATAATGTGAGAGCCAAGATGTGAATACACTAATTAGAAATATATAAACAAGTTTATTTGCCTATTTTCTAGTTCTACTTTAGGGGGATATATGAGCTCAGGAAGTACGTGGGTATACACTACTCTGCACAAACCTAATAAAAATAAAATGACTGCACGGGGGAGATGGCACTGAAAGCATATTTGAAAGAAGGAAAGCAGCTGGTTTTGCACAGGTAAAAAGGAAACATTTTCCAAACCAGGCAAAGATAATATAAAGTACCAAAAAGGTAGGGCCAGCAATGAATATGCTGACAAATGTTACAAGTAGGTTAAACTTGGAGAGTGTTGGTGGCTATGATAACAGGAATTTCTAATGAAACATTTC
The DNA here is from genome assembly GCF_009873245.2 of Balaenoptera musculus. Taxonomy (NCBI): domain Eukaryota; kingdom Metazoa; phylum Chordata; class Mammalia; order Artiodactyla; family Balaenopteridae; genus Balaenoptera; species Balaenoptera musculus. The sequence goes on along the minus strand of NC_045789.1, from coordinate 73,640,608 downwards.
TGAATATTTAGCAGAATTGCAGTGGGTCTACTTTGATGCCTACGAAAGAAAAACTACATTTGAAAGCCTGTTAATTTTCCCTTTATCCTAAGAGATCCTCAGGTACAGCAATTACTAATTTTAGTGGAAGGCTCTGCAGGCTCCTTTCCTTTGGCCCTGGTGTCATTTATTGTGAGATTAGACCTTGAGTGATAGGCTGTCCAGCCTCTGGAAATGAATATCTGTAGCTACACAGTGATCATTAGGAAAAAAGATTTGAACTTTGCGTGCTGTTCCTGATCATAACACAAGAGTGTTTAGGCCATAATCAATTTCATCCCAAACATGTATTACCTTACACAGATGGCCACTAATGGTCACTATGGGAATTACATATTCAGCAAGTGTTGAAACGTGATAAAATTCCCATGGCATTTATGGAATTAAAAAAAAAAAAACCTCCAAAGACTAATTTTACTTTCAAAATGTCACCGTGCCCAAAGTTATAAAGGTTTCAGTTGATGCCTCTTTGATATAATATAGATTTAGTTATCACTGAAAAATCATGAAATAATATTTATTTACCTAGAAAAGTCATCAATAATCTTATTTTCTCTTTTAGATGTTCATAATGTAATGCTTTTAAAAAGGGATATAAGTATAAAATTTCTACCCTAGTGAAGATACAAACGTCATGTAGAGCATTTAAAAACTACGGTAAAATGTATTATGACAGATTTGGAAATTGTGTTTTTTCCCCAATACATTTATATTACATGTATTGGGAAATAACGGAACCTTAAAATGACCTATTTCCATATAAGCAAATATTGTGCCAGGGCTTAGATTATTTCGTATTTTTTAAAAGTTTATGATATGTTCCTAAATGAGAAAAAGCATAGTTATCAAACTCATATCAACTTGGGCTTCAGACGATAGCATGGACTATCAGGCAGAAGTTTCTTTGAAGACAAATAAAAGGAATAATACTGGTAAATAAAGTTTTATCACTGGAGTAAATATGAATAAATAGTAGTAACATTTGGGAACCTTTCTTACAACATAAAATAAGATTGTGACTAGGCAGATGAAGAAACATTTCCTTAGCACAGAAATACCAGATACTGCTACGTGCTTTACACTGATTCATTCAGTTAATAGCTTCGGGGAGGTTGAATAAATTATGTAAGGTCAAACTGGGGTACAGCTGAGCTAGGATGGTAGAAACAAGACACCAAGAATCAATACACACCCCAAGGCAGCGAATGGGAAGTAAAACTGAGATTAAATGAAAGTTAGAATTTTATGTAAATCATCAGGTTTTTAAACATTTGTCTCTGTTGTTCAGTTTTCGGTAATACTCTGTTTCCGTGAATGGGTTTCAGCCTCAGTCCTGAGGCGTTCCTGCCAGAGGTACCTGTTTCCTGTTTCCACCTGCAGGCCCCAGACTCACATTTTGGGACTGGTTCCCTTCCACACACACACGTGTGCCTGCATTCATTCCCTCACACACACACCGAGCAGGTAGTTCTGGGCAAGATGGTGGGACACAACCATAGTCCCTTCCTTCCTCGAATTTGTACTTCAGAATCCATTCTTTGGATCCTCCCTTCCTTGTTTTCTGACTGTACCCCCTTGACTTGCGTTGGTATCTGTTTCTCCTAGACCCTGCTGCCTGTCTGTCATCAAGCCCCGAGTAATTAGCCACAGGAGCAGAAATGGAGAGCAGCGGTCTTCATATTTACCTGAGGGGCTTATTACACACAGATCAGTGGGCCCTACCCCCAGAATTTCTCACTGAGTAGGTCTGAGATGAGGCCTGGAAATGTGCATCGGTGACAATGCTGCTGGTTTGAGGACCTAATTGCTTGTCTCCAGCAAGGTTGACAAACTTTTTCTGTAAAGAGACAGATGGTAAATATTTTAGGGTTTGAGGGTCGTACATTCTGTGCCGCAACGACTCAGTGCTGTCACTGTAGTGTGAAAATGGCCAAAGACAACTTGTAAACAAATGGCTGGAGCTGTGTTCCAATAAAACTTTATTTACAAAAATAGGCAGTGGGTGAATGTGGTTCTTGTGCTGGAGTTTGCAGACCCTTGATGCATAATACTGGTGAGCAGCGCATCTCTGCACCGGCCTCCATCCTGACTGACTGCTCTTGATACTTTCTGGGTCAGCTCTGACCCTTCTTTCTTAGCCTGGCCTTAGGTCCTCTGGTCCCAGTTCTCTCTCCTCTCCTTGCAATCCCAAACTATAGACAGAGCCTCTCAACTGTAATATACGATTACCATCAGAGAAAAACAGTACTCTCCCTAAATAATCACATTACTATATGCTATATACTATCTTAGAAGTAAACACAAAATTTTCCGTGAGTACAAAAGATAAAAACAGGAAATAAGTATTTTCTTAGTTTGGGTGGCTCAAAAAAACCATCCAACACGAGTTAACACTTGACCTAAAATCCTAAACGAAGAATTAAGAATTAGCCAAGCACTTGGGAGAGGTGGGGAGGGATGCGGGAAGAAATCCCAAACAGAAGAAATCACATGTTGCAAAGACAGAGGTATGCAAATGCACATTGTGTTTGAGAAGCTGCCGTATAGTCAATATGGAATCGGTAAATGAAGCGAGGTGTGTGGTGATTTAAGTAATGCTAATTTAATAGGGTTGTTCTGAGGATGAAATTGGATCAGTCATCTCAGACTCTGAGTAGTAAGTTAGGAAAACGATAAGCCTGGAAAAACCGGCAGGGAATGGAAATCAAAGGGGCTATTTTTTATGTTTGGGATTCCAAAGGCAAAGGACGTCTGGGGAAGAACTGTAGAAGGGGAGGGACAGGATCAGATTTACCCTCAGAGAGTTCACCGGTGGCCAACTGGGGATGGATGGGGAAGAATGGAGGCTGCCAGACCAGTTGGGAGACTGTGGCAGTCATCGTGCTCTTTAGCTTTAAGGTATGGTAGCTCTGGAATACAGAGGCCCTGGTGGCCATGGGATTCTCAGAACCATTCTACAACGCTGGCTCTCAAAGATCACTGGCTTCTCTCTGGTCTGCATTCCACTGGGCATCACTCACTCTTGTGCTTCTCTTCTCAACATCTCTTTGCACACAACAAAGGGGTTTTATTTATTAACAGAAGAGACTCTCATACCTCTGTCCTTTCAGTTGAAGCTGAGCTAGAGTACACTAAGACTAACGGCGTTAAATCACTGGCATGGCTCATTAGCCTGCTTCTGGAGAAATCAGGCAACCAAGGCCAAGAAGGAGGTTTTAACTTGGTGTTTTTTGAACCACAGAAATCATATTTGAATTCTCACGGAGCCAAGGGCTTGCCAAATAAGGTCAGAATTCACACACCCAGCTGAAAAGAATCAGGATTTGAGAGGCGATTGGGTGTAGCCTGCAAAAACAACACATCCATCTTATCTGAGTGAGAAGACAGCAAAACCCAGTGTGGCAAGTCTACCTCAAAGCGTTCATAATAAGGGATCGATCAGTCAGAAAGGAGAAGCGTGAGATTAGAGATCTAAGGGAACATTAAGTACTTTCACTAAGAAGACTCTAAAGATGAGTTGAGGGAAAATCATGAAAAACATATTCCCACCTTCATTTTTAAGGAGGATAGAGTACATTACATTACACAGAGTGCACACAGCCTGCCTCATTTCCTACGCAGACGGGTCCTGAATACCATGCCTCCCAACCCCAGGGGCTGATCTCATGATGACTCAACTACACACGTGGTTACATTTTACTTTTCAAGTCACCAACATTTTACATACATTCTTGCTTTCTTTTAAACCATGCTGGCAGAATAACACACGGATTAGGAACATGAGATTTGGAATTAAGACAGAACTGGGATTTGAATCCCTGCTCTGCCAACTACTGGATATGCGTCCTTCAGCAAATAACTTAAGAATTTCTACATCAGCAAGATAAGGCTAATAATATGGCTGTACTAGAGTTGTTTTGAGGATGGAAATAGATTGTTTATCTTAACCTTTTTTTTTTTTTGAGTACAGGTAGGAAAAGATGTTGAGTACTTACCTAAGACCTAGGTATGTCTATATCTTTTGTATAACCGATTTGCTTTGTTAATGTTAATAAATTATATACATTGCAAAATGCAACAATAAATTGTAAAAAAAAGATGAGTAAAACATAAATAGAAACAGAAGTTATAACATTTTCTTGCTTACCCCAGTGGTTCATTTTGTGTACCCCACGTTAGAGGCCCCTGGAGCTAAATAATCAAGTTAAGGAGCAGAGGACTTGAAGCTTAGTAAAGGCTCAAAAACTGGCAGGTCTTCTTAGTAGATAAGCTGACAGACTGCAAATGTTCTTAAGCAAACAGTAAAACAGGAAACTACTGGAATTTGAAACCACAAAATCACCAGTACATCATGTAAATTTTCAGCTAGTATGTTTCAGTTTTTAGTACAAATGAAAGTGATATGGGCAGCTACTAAGAATAGAAACGGGTAGTTTTATCTGAAAAAGTATTCAGTTCGAATACAGAAATTACTGTGAATTTGGCAGTCATAAATGTTCAGGAAAAGTTCTGCTTTTCATTAAGTTTTCTATTTCTCTAGGAATCCTCTACACCACTCCCCACCATATGTTGGGAAGGGTGCTGGACTGCTGTTAGTTACCCCAAGTGTAATGGTCGATCTGTATTATGCCACATCAAGGCAGTCTTTTAAAAAATCCCAGAAATGTCAACCACATTTTGGGGAGGAACCAAGGAAATAATGTAAAAAAAAGATCACTAACTACCTCACTGTCCTATCTCAGGTGCCTATCGAGGAGCCCAGGGTGCTAAGCCCTGTCTGCAATGACATTTTCCAGTGTTCAAGTTTACTGCCTATCTCCCTGCACTGAAATGAAGACAGGGATTTTTCCATCCTTCCCCCCTCCTGTGCCCCCAGAGCCCACAACAGAGCCTGACAAGTGCTGAGGCATTTGTTGTTGAATCTCTGCGACCAAGTGCGTCCCACATTCATATGTTAAATAACTAGGAAGACAGGTTTTTTAAAAAATGACTGAGTCTAAATTTCTAACGAATGCATTCTTTAAAATCCTTAGCTACCTTTTCTAACACATCCCTAAAGTAATCCTTAGTGACAACGCATTTGAAACCAACACCCTCAACGTGCAGAAAGCATGAACTATGTGGGTAACAGAAGGCAGGCTTTCATTAAGCAAGCACTTACTAAGTAAATTTAGCCTTTGAATTAATTATTTAATTAACTCATTCATTTATTCATAAAATACTTATTCAGTGATTAATACAGGCCAGACAGGCAGTCTTGGAGACACAGAGATGAATTCGATAAAAATGATCCCTGCTCTCATGAAGCTTCAAGATAGTGGAAGATATATATTAACTGTGAATTATAAAATTTGTGCATATAAGACACAACACAGCTATCTGATTCAAAGGGGCGCTAAATGCTGCCAAAATTGTAGCTTTTTGATTACTCTTAAGCTCAAAAATGATCCTCTCTGACCCATAATTAATCTAAAAAATGTTAACAGATAAAAGTATGGGGTGAGTTTTGATTTTTCAAAAAGCATATTTTGTAATTTATGCCTCATAATAAGAGAAGAAGAACAATTTTATCACCAGGGAAATACTAGACAAGTAGTATATCTCACTGTTTTCTGTAATTCTCAAGATAAATAATTTGCTTTCCTAAACATCAGAAGCGATTAGAAGGTAATTTATGCAATTGCATTTCCCTATTGAAGCAAATAAATATAAAAAATTTTCAAAAACTCTATTTACCACGAAGGAATACCTTCATATTTCAACCCATGGTTTAATTATAAAATATTCCCCAATAAGTAAGATCAAAGCCCTCTGTACCACTAATTTTCAAAGGAATCCAGCAGCATACTATGAGTATGAGGCAAATAAATTTGTGTCTTAGAAATAAATATAAAGTAGCAGATCAAAGAGGAAGGTGAGAAATTACAGAGAAACCACTGCTAGTGAAGTATAAGACTTGATAATTATTGTTATTTATTTGCAATTTTTTCCCGACCAAATAACAAATAAATTCTTAATTTAAAAAATAATATTTAAAAACATAGACCAACACTATAAGTAGTTTCATAATCTAAATTACAAGTCCAAATATATTGTCTTTCAAAAGAAATAGGCTAAAAGAAGGTAAAACAGGTCAAGTGTGTTGTCTGAAAGAATGAGACAACTGTAAATTCTTTCAAGTGGTGATGAACAGAGACGAAAAGGTGTTTTCTGTCCACAAAACCCAAGTGATGCTACAATTCTCCTCAAACTGGGTCAAGACACCTCAAGTATCTGATGTGATTCTCATAATCCCTTTGGAATTTTAACTATGTGAGCCTTCTTGTTCCTGAATGTTTTGGGTTTCCTAGTAATAACTGTCACTTTCCTGACCTTTATTTAGTAAAAGAAAAAAAAGATGTTTCAGGAACATCCTGAAACAACTCATAGCATTACAGAAATGATTTCTTTTTAATCCTGAAAAGTCTACCATCTGAATGCAAGTGTTGGAGCCCAAACTGTACAACTGTGTAGCAGAGATGTTGATGATATTTTATAGATGGATGTAAAAGTCCTAAATCCTCTAAAAATGACTGTCACTAGGGAAAACCCTATCCAGAGAACTTTTTCAAACCTTCCACATCCTCTCTCCTTTACTGTGCCCTGGAGGTGAACCGGGGGGCATTCTGGTGCTCAGATGAGCTGGGTAGAAAAGTAACAAAGCATTGCACCAAGGGACACATGGCATTATCTTCTTGGATGTTCTTGGCTTATTTGGATACATTTTTTTGGAATTATGCTAGGAGTTATAGCCCCCAAGGGAATAAGGCTTTTAACTAAATTTTGAAAACTGAATTACTTGTTTGAACAAACACTGGAGGGATAAGACAGACAGCAGGGCTTAAAAGTACAACCTTAATCATATTACAACATTTCCACTTATTTTGTAACATATTAAAAATACATTCCTGATTTCAGGAAAAGCTCTACAAATCTTCCACATTTTAAGTGCCTTTAATGTAATGCTACCGTTAATGTGTCAGTGGCATTTTGCATCATTAATTCAAATATGGCCAGAAACATCTTGTGTATGACCACAAGGAGGTTCTGATCTTTTGTTGAAAATTGAGGGAAAATATCTATAGAAATTTTGAGAAGCACATTTCCTAAAATTTCACACACAGACGGAATATTATCTGGTTTCCAAACTGTGCTCCGTGGAGCCCCAGAGTCCTGAAAAGCCACTCGTGGACCATAATGAGGGCAAGGTAGGGTCTGAAGGGAGAGACAGTTAGGGGCTTCTCCCCACCTCTCCACTTGTTAACCAGAGCAGCTCTGCTTTTGTGTATTACATATACACTGAAAATATATAAATATATTCAGGCAATATTTAGTTTGGAAAATGGGTTCCGCTCTTAGAAAAAAAGAGAGATTTGAAAACCACTCTCACAGTTTAAAAGTCATTATCTTACAAGTCCAATATTATGGTCTATATAAAAAATAGATCCCAACCATATGAAAAACAGATTACAATAAATAAGTCTCATTTAAAGTAGCCAAGGAAGAAGCCAAAATGGATGTGCCTAGGACTATGACAGCTAAATTTAAGTTAGTGACACACCGGCAGAACCTGTGCTGACACACTGAAACCCGCCTCATGACGATGTGTGATAACAGTCCCCCACAACTCCCCCTGAATACCAATCCCACCTGATTTTAACAAAGAATGGAAGCTCAGACCAAGGGAGACCTGCTATCACCCCACAGTCCCCAAATGATCAGGGGGGAAAATCATTTTTCAGAAAAGCAGCTTTTATTTGCAGGGACCCCTCTGTGTCATTGTGCCTATTCTTTTTCTTCTGAAAAGACCTCTGCTCTCCTTTAACTGGTAAAATAATCTTTTGAGGCTCATTTCAAAAGTTACCACCTCTCTGAAAGCTTGCTATGGTCCAAGTTTGTGGGTCACTCCTCTGGATTTCCTGGTGGAACTGGTTCAGACCATGACACTCAGAGGGCCACACTGAGTGTTCCTTATTTGGTTGTGCATCCCTGATACCTAGCATCTATTAACCGCTTAATGAAAGTTACTTAAGTTAATTACTGAAAGAAACGATGGTTTCAGGGGATATAGAAAATCAGTCCTTATATGGAACAAGCTGGCTGACCACAGGAACCAATCTCTTCACCTTTCTGATTTTTCAATAAAAGAGAGCATGGTTTATCATGAAGTAAAGAGGAATTAGCTATACATTCTCTTTTTCATTTATTTTAGGTAAGAGACAGTCATAAGGGAGGCTTCTGTATCTGTAAACTAAAAATATATAAATACATGTAATAGAGTTCCCCAGGCAACTTAAATTTCAATGTGACTCGCGATCGCCATCTGCTGGAAGAAAGGTTGAACATCTGTTTTAGTTAAAAGAGTGAAGTCAAAATTTAATGACAGATATTAAACACACACACACACACACACACACACACACACACACACAACTGTTAAACCTATAAAATCGAATCTATAAATTCTAGGACATTCACAGTAAAAATGTTAGGCACATTAAACATTGAACTCCGGAATCTGCTACAGTGCACTTCAAGTAGAAACAAAATTTAATGATTAGAATCCACTTGAAATATTTTTATTGTCAGTTATTATATATTAATTCTACCATTGCCACAGGGGAAAAGGCTACCTTATATTCAGGCTGTGTAGGAAAGGAGACAGGAGAAAAAGAATCATTTCCAAACAGTTTTTTTTTTTTTTAACTTCTCAAAAGAGTAAGAAAAGCCGAAGATTAAGAATCAATACCATTAGTACTTTAAGACAATATGGGACTTTGGTTGGAGATATTGAAAGAGATTATGGTCATGGTCTCATAAATAAAAAAATATTTTATTTCACTAATATTTCAAAGACATAATCATATATAAGGATATTAGAAAAGAAAGGGAGAGAGAAATTCAATAAGTTGATTAATAACAAGTCTCCTGCTGTGTGTGCACATCTAAAATTGGTGGCGGTGGTGGGATTTATTGAGTTGGAGGGTTCCATACATGCTATCAGAAGTCTTCTGAGAAATAAGGAAGATACAAAATAGGTTCAAATATAAGGGAGGGATGAGACACAAACTAGCTTCTAAAGTGATCTCAATCCACTGAGAAGACAGGGGAACAGTATCTAGAGTCACAAGTGGCAACTGCATACCAGAGAAAACCACCTCCAGCTGTAACATGCCACTGCCGGTATTACACAGAGTGGGGGGCATGCGGGGAGAGGAAGGAGGGAAGGGTCCAGGGAGACATCCATGGTGTTGGCTACCATCCAAGACAGGAAGTACATTGAGAGAGACGAAGAAGAAAAAACATGTCAGTCGTCACTCATCTGAAGGCAAGATCAACTTGAAGCAAGCTTGAGTCTATGCCTTATAAACATGAGTATAGTTGAAGGAATTATGTAATTAGCAAGTTATTTAATGGAAAGTTAAAGGTTTGAATGAAGATACTCGAGTGGCTAAGAGTATGAACTCTGGAGCCAGAGTGAGAATTCTGGTTCACCCTCTACGAGCCGAGTAATCTCTGTCAAATTACTTAACCTCTCTGGTACCCTGATTTCTTCATCTGTACAGTTGGGATAATTAACACTACCTACCTCAAAGGGATGTTATGAAGATTAAATAATTTAATACAGGGGTCCTCAACGGGGTCCTCAACCCCCCGGCCATGGACCGCTATGGGTCCGTGGCCTGTTAGGAACCTGGCCCACGGCAAGAGGTGAGCGGCAGAAGAGCCAGCGAAGCTTCATCTGTATTTACAGCCGCTCCCCATCAATCGCATTACTGCCTGAGCTCCGCCTCCTGTCAGCATTATGGTGAGTCGTATAATTATTTCATTATATATTACAATGTAATAATAATAGAAATAAAGTGTACAATAAATGTAATGTGCTTGAATCATGCCGAAACCATCCGCCCTCCCTGGTCTGTGGAAAAATTGTCTTTCATGAAACTGGTCCCTGGTGCCAAAAAGGTTGGGGACCTCTGGGTTAATAGATTTAAGATTCATGTGCTAAAAACAGCACGTGGCACACAGTAAGTACAACATAAAAATGTTTGCTATTTTTAAGTTAGGAAGCAAGATTTCTTGCTATTTATGCAGCATCAATCATAGTGTATCCATCGTTTTTTTTGGCTGAATAGCCTTGGTTTCTTTGTTGGTAAAATGAGGATATTTATAATTGTGGCAGAAATGATGGATGTATCTAAGTGAACAATGACAGGCCAGGTATAAGCACTGGGTTGTTCACTTATACATTCTATATGATTGGCTATGGAGTCACACAAGCTGTATATTTATTATATTACTTTGTATTACACATTATACGCCTTCATTAACTATATACACGCATGTGTGTGCAGCTTGTGTGCATGTCTGTGTGTGGGCAGGAGGCATGCACACCTTTGGCAAGGGTATTGCTAGATGAGACTAAATTTGATCCAAAATTGTGAAAGGAGCCCAGATCTATATAAAGCAATTCCGGAGACTTTTCAGCAAAAACTTTAAGAGCTGTCAGTACTTAGACCGGAGGAGACCCAACAATTTAGCGGTGTGTCAAGATATTTTGATTTTAATTTTATTGGCCCCTTGAATTAAGACAAGTTTTCTGGAAACCAAACTTTCCTTACGGGCAAAACAGTCTTCCACGTACCTTTTCAATTAACTCGTAGCTCTCTTCCAGTTTCAGCAGCCTGTTCTGCACGGACGTGGATGCCCGCTGATAGACCGCTCGCCACTCCTGAAAGTCGTTCTCTGAAATCTCAGCCACGGCAAAACACAAAGTTCTTAACCCTGAAAAAAGAAAAAAGGAAGCATACACCCCCCCACCACAACATCAAATAAGATTCTGTTCAGAAGTCTGACACTCCATTTTTTTTTTTTTTTTTCCCCAGAAGACAGTGATATTTATCTGGTGCTCAGGATATTTACAGTTAGGTAGAATGATGCTGCAGCCACTCTGAAAGCAGTTTGGTAATTTCTAGAAATGTTAAACATAAATATATGACCCAGCAATTTCACTCCCAGCCATCTACCTAAGAGAAATGAAATCATATATCCACACAAAGACTTGTAGGTAAATGTTCATTAGCAGCACCATTCACACCAGACCCCAAAAGGAAACAGTCCAAATGTCCATCAACTGGTGAACAGATAAACAAAAACTGGTGTATCCATACAACAGAATACTCTTGAACAATGAAAAAGAATGGAGTAGTGATGCATACTGCAGCATAGATGACCTCCAAAACCATGACGCTAAGTGGAAGAAGCCAGACACAGAAGATGCCATATTGTAGAATTTCATTAAAAGAAAAGTCCAGAAAAGGTAAATTTATAGTGACAAATAGTAGGTTAATTTTCCTGGGGGGTTGGAGTGTGGGTAAGGGGTGCCTGCAAACAGCATGAAGTTTCATTTTGGGGTGAAAGAAGTGGTTTAAATTTGGATTGACACTTCCATTTTTATTTAACGAAGTCTCATTTCGAAAACACTGATTCAGTTCAAACAACATGTTGAAATCTGATTCAAGTTCGATGGAACCTTAGTGTCCAATTCCCCAGCTCTTTTAATCCACCTCCATGCCTCGAGTAACTTTTCTAAAATCTGAACGAATCTTATCAGGTTATTCCTTTGCTTGAAGTCTTTTAATCGTTCCCCAGGATGAAGTCCAAACCTCGGAGTCTGGCTCAGTCACCACATATCAATTGCCTTCCACCTCATTCTCTGCCATTCACTTCCCATGGTAGGGTCTTTGCACAAACTGGTCATTCTTTTCTCCATTCCACCCTCTCCCAATCTCCCTCCGCTGCCTGCCTTGCATCTACTTTAAGACTCAGTTCTTAAAACCGTCTCTTTGAAGCATCTTCCTCTCACCCAGACCCCAAAGGCAGAAATCCCCAACACTCCTGTGGTACGAATGACAATGTTTCATATTGCTTTTCTTGTGATCTCCTACATTAGCTTGAAGCTCCTGAAGGGCAGGGTCCCGGAGTTCTTCATACCTGTAACTCCAGTGCTGAACACAGTGGCTTCACAGACGCTTATGAAGTAAGGAAGAGAGGGACCCCAGTGGGGTCTACTGGGAGAGCCACCTTCCTCTAACTGGGATATATGGTTGTATTTATTACTGCTCTTTTACCACTGTGAATCTGTAGTATAAAGAGTCTAAAAAACTGAGGGACAGTGACCAAAAAAAGAATACCCAACAGAAACACCCTGGGAAAACAATCACAGCTGATGTTTGAAGTGACCTACTTCTAGGGCTCAATGCCTGTCAATTTTATAATTCACTTGGAGGCTACCCTCAGCCAGAAAAAAGTTGATGAGCTGGAACAAGGAAGAGGCAGAAGCATTTGCCAGCCATGATAAATGCAGTTAACTAGGTTCCCAAGAAGACAATGTCCTCGCTCAAGGTCATTTAGCTCTCAGAACAATCAGGTGCTAGCGATCTCAAGTCAAATAAAATATGGCCGGGACCATGTCAGAAAAAGAAGCAAAGAAGAGGGGCTTCCCTGGTGGCGCAGTGGTTAAGAATCCGCCTGCCATCAAAAAGAGTCATGTACCACAATGTTCACTGCAGCTCTATTTACAACAGCCAGGACATGGAAGCAACCTAAGTGTCCATCGACAGATGAATGGATAAAGAAGATGTGGCACGTATATACAATGGAATATTACTCAGCCATATAAAGAAACGAAATTGAGTTATTTGTAGTGAGGTGGATGGACCTAGAGTCTGTCATACAGAGTGAAGTAAGTCAGAAAGAGAAAAACAAATACCGTACGCTAACGCATATATATGGAATCTAAAAAAAAAAATGGTTCTGAAGAACCTAGGGGCAGGACAGGAATAAAGACGCAGACAAAGAGAATGGACTTGAGAACACGGGGAGGGGGAAGGGTAAGCTGGGACGAAGTGAGAGAGTGGCATGGACATATATACCAAATGTAAAATAGGTAGCTAGTGGGAAGCAGCTGCATAGCACAGGGAGATCGGCTCGGTGTTTTGTGACCACCTAGAGGGGTGGGATAGGGAGGGTGGGAGGGAGATGCAAGAGGGAGGAGCTATGGGGATATATGTATATGTATAGCTGATTCACTTTGCTATAAAACAGAAACTAACACACCATTGTAAAGCAATTATACTCCAATAAAGATGTTAGAAAAAAAAAATCCGTCTGCCAATGCAGGGGACATGGGTTCGAGCTCTGGTCTGGGAGGATCCCACATGCCACGGAGCAGCTGGACCCGTGAGTCAAAACTACTGAGCCTGCGCTCTAGAGCCCGTGTGCCACAACTACTGAAGCCCACGTGCCTAGAGCCTGTGCTCCGCAACAAGAGAAGCCACCGCAATGAGAAGCCTGCACACCGCAGTGAAGAGTGGCCCCCGCTCGCCGCAACTAGAGAGGGCCGTGCATAGCAGCAAAGACCCAACACAGCCAAAAAAAAAAAAAAAAAAAAAAAAGAAGCAAAGAAGATAGGACATAAAGTGGCCAGAGGACTCCATCTTCCAAGAAAGGAGTAGGGTTGTTCCCTGCCAGATCACTTAGAGTAGAACTGAAATCTTTGGGCCATATTAGGACATGTTTTTCTCTTCTGGAAACCTGGCTGGGAACTTACCCTGGGGTAGCCATGGTGCACAAATGCTTCTCACCTGGGGCCAGAGAGAAACGGGTGGAGGTGGAGGCCAAGCCAATTGGAATGTGTCCAGGAGCTGGAATATCTTTTAACATCACAACCAGAGAGGAGAAAGATGCTCCCCTAACCCTCCTCAAAAAAGGAACCTGTGCTGTGTGCTGGGTAGGTTGTACCTGCCAAGCCCCTCTGAAGTTGCGCCTCATGGAATCTGAACTCTACAGACGTGTGGGTCTTCATGCTCTTCCATTTTTGGAGGAGAAATGGGAGAAGGTTCTTCATGTTCCTGCTTTTCAAAGCCTAGTGCTTTTAAAAACTTTCCTATCTTTCTGCAGCTTGGATTAAGAGGAAAAGGATTGGATCAGAGGTCAGGCTTGGTGCCACTGGCAACAGTTCCAGCAGAAGCAGACAAGAGTGAAAACTTGGATGGGAGATTCAGATACGGTGCTGGCCCCTTTTGTTAAGTTTAGAGATAAGATTCTATAAATTCCTGTAGGAACTGACCCTAATGCGTAACAACTCTCACTTCCTTTCAACTCATCTAGATCATCTCCCTAGACTACATTTCAGTAGAACAGAGACAGAACTAAGCATGTTTGCCACGGATTCTCAGGTCTCACACAGAGCCTGGCAGGTGGTAGGGGCTTAATAAAAAGTTCTGAGTTGACACTAAGTTGAATAACTATTTTAATAGTTACAGAGCTTTATTTATTTCTTCTCCTCTTTCTTAAGATTAGAATACCCAGTTCTTCAACTCTTGTTTCTTTCCTTCTGCATTGCTTGAGCTATAAAGCATTTAAACTGTAAACAGAGAGAGGTCTGGCCATCGGCTGGGGGGTATCACATGACCAGTGACCCACACTCTCCAGCTGCCCAGGGCTGCCATGTGGGGAGTGTCTCCTTGCTTCCTTCTCTGCCCAGGTCCAAGGCTGTGGGTGGCGCAGGCCAGACCAGGAAGCAGCCTGGCACCTCCTGAGTGGCGACCCAGTAGCCCACTTCCATCTTTCCCTCAGAACCTGCCCCTCTTTCTTGGCAGCGAGGCAGGGCCCAACTTCCTCTACAGTAACTTAGTTTCTGCGCACTTTTCACTGATCTCAGAGGTGCCTGTGAGGTGCAGAGTAGGAAGGGACAGAGCTGCTGAGGGAGCAGGGCTGAGAAGTCCCTCACACTCTCCAGCATGGCCTTTGAGCCAGGCCTTAGGGACCATGCCTGTCACTTGTGGGTGCCCTTTGTTACCATTTGTGTGTTTGAAGAAAGTCTGGGGGCTTCCCTGGTGGCGCAGTGATTGAGAGTCTGCCTGCCAATGCAGGGGACACGGGTTCGAGCCCTGGTCTGGGAAGATCCCACATGCCGTGGAGCAACTGGGCCCGTGAGCCACAACTACTGAGCCTGCGTGTCTGGAGCCTGTGCTCCGCAACAAGAGAGGCCACGACAGTGAGAGGCCCGCGCACCGCGATGAAGAGTGGCCCCCGCTTGCCGCAACTGGAGAAAGCCCTCGCACAGAAACGAAGACCCAACACAGCCATAAATAAATAAATAAATTAATTAATTAAAAATTAAAAAAAAAAGAAGAAAGTCTGAAATGCTGGAAAAAAAAAACCCAACTGTAAGCAGTAACTATCCTAAAAAGCAAACAGATTTATAGGCCCTACATCCCCTAAAACGTGGGGACAAAGTCTCTCAAAATTTTAATAAATACAGGAGAGCGAAATAAAAATGGGTGGGAACAGCAGAGTATAATCTAAATTACCAACATTTATTTTTATCTTACTTTAGGAATCTCTAAGTAAAATAATAAGAATGATCCTGTAAGATATTAGTAGCATATGATTTCATTTTATTTTAATCATGCTTTATTGCCATACTACACTCACCTTCTGTAGCAAACTGCTCTAAATGTTTTAGGGTAATTTCTTTGTATTTTGAAGTCTCTGCCAGTCGGTCATAAATTACAGTGTCCTGGAAAACAAACAGAAGGTATAACACACTTAAGCTAAGAATTCTGAGTTTAATAAAGTTGATGTTGGCAACATTATTAGCAGCAAATGAGTATTAAAAAAATCACTTTTACTATTAGTGTTGAAGCACAAAATATTTTCCCCTAATAACACTGTTTCCCTTATGACACTAAGAAATAAGGTTCTAGTCCCATATTTTCATCTTTCTCCTTTCTGAATAAATCCATAGTTACTGCAATGTTCAAAACCTCATATTCTATCAATACTTCGCCTACCTGTGACGTGCTGCAATATCTCCCCCAACCCCTGAAGATTTTGCAGAACAATGCAGTGTTCATAGGTGCTATAAGGAAGAATGGTCCAGGACTCAAAGAGTTTGGGAAATGCTGGGCGAAACAAAGCTAAAGAGCTTGCCCTCCTGCAATACTTCTCAGAGCCTTTAAAACGCTAATGCGCATGGTGGTTCCAAGTGGGCGGTATGGTACATGCCCCAAACTTACTACTGAACCTTTTAGAGGTTAGGGCATCTTCATGGGATTGGTGCTCACAAAAGAACAAACTCTGAGAAACACAGGTCTAAATTCATGGAGTGGGCTGGTGGGTAGAGCAGGGAGGATCTTGGACAAACCTAGCATTGCCTTGCAGATGAATATTTCTGATTGTGTCACCTTAGCTTTACGACTCAATTTATTTAGTCTGTAAAATTAAATTACCGGATTATCTTTAAAGTCCCTTTCAGCTTTAACTTCAAGCATCAGTACGCTTCTCTAATTTTTGCCCCTTTGTAAATTGCCTATTGTTCCTTTAGTCGTTCTTCAGCTTGGGTTTAATGTTTTAGGAATTATAGTATTTGGCCTTCATGGTTTTATTAGACCAGGAAAAAATAAATCATTTACCTGCAATTACTTTCTCAGTGGCATTACTCATTTTGGGGTCTCCAGTCTCAGGGCTGAGATTTGGAAGCAGACTTAATAGAGTATGATTTAGAACCCTTGAGAGAAACAGAACTTAGTGACCTCAGAACAGATGGAATATTCCAGGCTCCAATTATGAATTTCTCTTCATTTTTCAGTGGTGGAATGGGAAGAGGGGCAAAGCAAAAGGAAATGATAATTTCCCCTCATGGCTCCTTTCTGAGAACGAAAGGTATAACTTACAAACTATTTTTTTGAGAGGCTAATGAAATTTTCCATGAAATTAAAATAGGCCATTTTAAAATTAAGAAAATCTTAAAAAAAATTAAAGTCATGAAAACAAAAGTGATAAGTAATAAAGCTAGGGAGATTAAATTCTGCAATGTTGTTAAGCATTCTAGTGGAAGAAACTGATGATCAGACTAGGAGAATTTTCTACCCTCTTTATAGTATCAAGGAAAGCAGGGGACAGAATGTGGCCTTCTGCATGAATTGCATAGTATGTTTTAAATGACAATCACAACTGGCCATGCTTATGTGTGAAAAATAAATACATACAGATACCTTTTCACCCAAAGTAACTTTCATTTATTCAGAGGGCCACATCAAGTATTTGATACACTGTTAGGAACCAGAAAAGGTTTCTTCACAAGAACTAAAGCATGTGCATCTCCTAGGATCAGACCTTGAACCTACTGAGTCTACCTTTACATAAAATCCTAAATGGATTTACGTATCTGGTGTCTTAGCCCTTGGCAAGGTAAAAGTGGAAAATCATGGTGGGGTGATGCTGCTGGAGTGGCATGCACTGTCAGATTACAGTCACGTATGTGAAGAGCCTAGGCTTCATGGCTAAGAATTTATCTTCGGTAAATTTTCATACAAAGCATTGTTTTCCTGTTTATCTTTTAGTCTGAAGTTCCAATGCTGCTCTGTCCCTCACCTACAGTGCCTTGCACATGGCAAGTATTCAAAAAATATGTGTGAAATGAATAAAGCACTGATGTAATTCTCAGTTATCCCCAAATTTCACTTATATGGAATACCACATTATACAGTAAAGCCAAATAAAGAAGAGCTACACAATGAAATTCAAGAATCAATAATAATAAAGTATCACGTAGGAAAAAAAAAAAGGTCTTATATAATTACTTAGCTAAGCACTGTAATTTATACTGATGTCATGCAGATAATCTTGCTATAAATTAGCCAGTTACTAATCATCACGGAATCTGCCCTTGTTGTCCAGTTAAACACCAAGTTGAGGCTGATCTGCTGCATGAAGCTGGGGTTGGAATATTTGCTAAAGACATTATACACATCTATATTTAAATATAGACAAACATTTACTGTGTTCATGTGTGCCATTCAGAATTATCTGCACTTTGCCTCTGCCGTGGTGGTGAACGGCTAGAAATAACTAATTTCAGATGTGGTCTTTTTTGCATATGGCACAGAATTTCATTTAGGGGGCACTTAATTTGAAAAATTTCAGTCACTTTAAGGTCCCTAAAGCATTAAGTGTATTACTCAAGTTTCTAATTTCTCTCTTGAATATAAATATTGGAGTAGGATTATTTTCTTGAATAAATTAAAGTTTTATTTGTGTAAATGTAACTTTCCCTAAGTTGGCTACTACTGCAGACATAACTTGTGTATTGTGTACCTTTCCTTCTTTTTCACTTAAAAATTAACAAAGCAAGACAACCCAATTACTGAAAATCTGGAAAAAAGCAAGAAAAATAAGTCATCCACACACACACACGCACACACACACACACCATTTCTTTGTGTGATATTTTAAATGAACTCTTCAATACTATCTTCCAATTCACTAACTCCACCCTCACCCCTCCAACTCTATCTAGAGCTTATTTCATTTGTTGATGTTTTTTCTTAAATTTATTTATGATTTCTAATTTATCTTATATGTAACCTATTCTCCCCTCCCCCCAAAATTTCTTTTTGATTAAAAATAACTGTAGTTTCTTTATCATGTTGAGCTCTAAATATCCTCTGACAGAACAGTTTACACAAATGATTTCATCTGGGGTGAGTTCATGCTCCAGTTGTTTACATGTTCGTTCTCTCTTCGACATGAGATTTCCTCATGTGTCTCCAAGTTTTGCTCTTGCTCTTTCCTTCTTCACGTGCATTTCAATCTAGTGGTTTTCTGTACTATCCAGTAGGGGCTTGCACGAGCTTTCCTCAGCTCTTCTCCTGGTTAGGAAGTTTACCACTATCTTAGGTTTTAAAGAGGGGAGGCTGGCTCCTATCTGCATTTTATAGAAAGCACTATTTGTGCCCATTGTCCCACAGAAACCAAACTCCAGACGTTGCTCCCTGATTCCAAACCCAGGGCCTGGAACTCCTACCCGTCTCAGCTCAAGACTTCAGTTCAGTGTACCACCTTGACTTTCTATTCCTATTTTGGTCTACCTCTGTTTTCTCTTTATACTATATCCATCACTGCCATGATTTTGGAATAAAGGAGATACATCAAACTATGAACAGACAATACCATGTTGACTAGAAAATATTCTTGAAGACTTCTTAATTGCCTTTCATTACTAAGGTATTCTGTTGCACTTGTCACTGTTGATTATTCACTCTGCTGAGGAATCAACGGATTCCTCAGGCTTTCCTCCAAATTTCAATGTCCTTCCTGGATCCTCTACTTTTCACATTTAGCCCTCCTCTCTTTTCATGCATTATTTTCTCCATATGAGATCTCATCAATCCCCTGCTTTTAGTTTCCAGCTACACTTTTAACTCCTATATCAGCACCCCATATATCTTCCCCTGTGAAATGCAGGTGCCTTTGCCCTTATGGCCCAGATGTAGCTCCCAACCCTTTATCTTAGTAAGTGGTATCACTTAGTCTATTTAGTTAGCTAAACAGAAATCTGATAATAATCCTAGATCATCTTTTCCCTCATCACCCACATGTAATCAATTACTAAGTCCTAAATCTCTGTCCTCTTAATCCTCTCTGCAATTGTCTGTTGTAAGGTTTTGATCCTTATCAACTTTTTCTTGGACTGTAGTCAACAGCTTCAACTGCTAACTCTCTATACACCTCTTTTCTGCTTTAAATCACCTTCTAAATGGCATCAGAATGATCCAGAAAGAAAGAACAAGTTCTCGAGCATGAAAAACCCATGACTTAACCCATGCTCACCTTTCTAACCTCACATTCTGCTATTCCCTGCCAAACTGCATGTAGTTCTCAAATGCACCTTGCTGTTTTACATGTTTATGCCTTTTTAGTATTCAACCACATATCATAGCTAATTTGGGAGTGGCAATAAGCAAGTTAATGTATGCAAACTATCTCCATGATTATTCAAAAAAGAAGTCGAATGTTTTTATTTTTTATTCACTGCTTTAATGCCCCAAACAAAGTTTCTAGCTGGATTACTCAAAACTAAGAAAAGAGGATGTGGACTGTAGTTAAACTGGACACATACAAACCGTTTAAAGTGGGAGGTCTTAAGGGCTCTCTTTATTACTTTATCACTTAATGTTACCACTGGGAGGTGGAAGATCTTTACAATATATTTTAATATTGTATCCTAATCTTCTCTTTATATATATTTCCCTGAGTAGTCTTAAGCTCCTGACAAGTTTTGAGTCTTATCTTCCTAACCCCCAAATCCAGTTGGAAGTCTAGTAGATAAAATGCACACAGCAAACAAATGTTAGATGTTTGAATCAACAACCAAAGGAATTCTAAAACTACATTCACGAGACATCATGAAGTAATTCTACCAAAATTCTTTAAAAGCAAGGCATTCAAAAATTACATTTCAATGCTTTAAAACCAAGGCACTGAAAAACATTCTCAACAGGAATTCAAATAATAAACTTGGGTTTCTTGGTAAGTTCAGTTTCCAAGTTCCATGTAATAAAGCAAGATTGGTGATTATAGTTGAAATTGGAAAGTTCCAAGTTGGTAAGTTACCTGACTACTCCAACTATACTAGGTACCTGGAAAGGATAATTCAGAAAGGAAATATTAACTAATTTTAAGAATTAGAAAAAAAAAGGCCCTGGGCAGTAGATTTCTTATATTTCCATGAGTGTAAACATATTTTAACTAGAAAAATTCAGTTAGAATGACTATTTTGCCAATATAACCTGCCAATATACCACAGCCAACCAATAGTTAGAAATTCTGTTATAATTAAAACAATGCAAATACAATACAAATAGCAATCACCACATGAAGAAATTATAGCAGTAACTGTGATCCATTTTTCCCCCCATTTCTACGGCCTTTAAAAAATTAGATTCAAACTGGTATAGGTCACTACATTTCTAATTCAATTTTAAAATATTTTCTGTATTTAACTGGCTTCTAACGTATTTCTAAACAACAAACTTCAAATATTATGTACCAAACATTGAATTATATAAATAACCTAGGCCAAACTTTTTCAAAGCACCAAATTTACCCAGAAGGAATTCCATATTTCACCAGAAGAGGCTGAACACTATTACTATAAAACACTACCCAAAGTGGACGTCAGCAGCTTCAGGCTAAACATCTGTGTTACATTTCCATAGCAGAATGCTTAATGTATCCATTATAAACCATCGTAAATCAAAACTGTAAAAGACAAAAATAAAAACTTACGGCTCCTTTGCAGTAAAGTCGTAACTTCCCGGATGGAGTGCGAACAATCACTGACATTCTTTTTCTAGCGCTGAAAGAAAGAGGTTTTCCACAATGTGTCATCGTAGTGAGAAGATACACCTATTTGTTTGTCACGTCTCACATATTTTAATACTCACAGTGAAAAAATAAATTTGACCAAATTATGAGGCCGATCCTTCCACATACACAAACCATCCTCTGGGTGTATAGTTGAGTCCTTTGAAAGTTACATTACGTTTTTTAAGGCACCAGAGTACCATCTGCTTCCCTAGAGGAATAATTTACAAAATAGCTCCCTAGAAACCTGCAAGAGTTAGTATCCACCAGGATAAAGGAGAGTTCTAGTTCAATGTTTTCAGATTTAAAAAATATTTAAGCCAGTATCTTTTTCGATGAATTATTAAAAAGAGAAATGATAATCAATTTTTTTTGATATTCAAACATGGCTGATTTATTGTACTTCAAAGAAATTGTCTTTTTTTTTGTCTATATGAACTTTTATAACTTTTTTGTTTTCACACACACACACTGTATTTTATTTTTACAAGAGATAAATAAACTGACACCAAGCATTGTAAATGGATGACCACAACAAAAGCAACAATGATTGCAATTACCAAACACGAAACACACTCATACTATGTCATAATATTGACATTCAGTCCAGTAATCCTCCACTGTAACAGCTCCTTTACTTTGCAGTGAAAATTGATTTGTATATTTTTTGCCTCTGAGTCCTTGTGGGATTTTTTTTTTTTATTCAAACAGAAAGTCAATTTTAAGTACACATCCAATCACACATAAAGGCAAACACTAGAACTTTAAAAACCCACTTAAGCCTTTACAACTATCATTTTTCAATGATTACTAGCAAACCACTGGCATCATGTAAAAAACCTAATTTATATTGCAAACTCTAGTTAATGAGCACAAACAATTTAACATTATGTTGGCAGTAGAGACATAAAAATTGTCAGTCAAACATACAACATCTTTTAATGCATTAGCAAAGAGACTGCAAGTAACAATGAACAGAGTAAACAGGTATGGCATTGCACAGGATAAGCCTCACTTGGAACCAAGTGTGTATAAGCATTCTCTCCAGAAACCAGGGGTAAAAAAGACTTCTCAAGTGTCTGCGTCTGTTTGTGTTACCTTATAACGTTCTGTGGCTAAAAAACTGAGATGAGTCCAATATAGCAGTTAGATTTGGTGTCATAGCATACAGCTGGAGTTTCCTTCAGAAGTGTCTAGGAATAATTAGTTCTCTCCTTCTCCATCTCTAATCCCCACTGCATTAATATCTCTGATCTTCATTCCTGTGCTTTAGGACTACATTTAATTGGGCCCCTTTTGTAATCACATCCAGGTATTCTATCTCAGCCCTTCATGATTCATGATTCTCTTAATGCAGCTTTGATGGCATGGTCCCAAACTCATCAACTTTCTTGCTCTTTTCTTCTGCTGGCAAAACTCCCAAATCTTGGGTGAATAGGAACCCTTTCTGTGGTCCATCAGGGTAAGTGGACACTGCTGGAGAAAAGTCATCCAGCCAGAGATTAGTAAACACATGGTCCCAACGTCACTGGGTGCTCCATGCTGCCTCGTCATCTACGTTTCTCTAATAAGCTTGCTCTCTGTTTCCCCACAGGACTATAAGCACCTCTCCATCCCTCAAGTCTCCAATGTGCCCTTGTCAGTCCAGACCCTCAGAATTTTTGCAGTCACCTTGACGGAAGCCTCCAACAAGAAATCCCTATTCTTTCTGCCATTAAAACCTGCACATTTATCCACTGTGGACCATCCTCTGTCTCGTTTCTTGATACCATGGAAGGAACACTTCCTTTCGTATCAGAGACCTCCCTGTCACATGTGCTGTGAATCTTCTCTCACCCTGCGTTCCTGGTCATCTCACTCCTAAAGTTGTGCTGCTCTCCCCTGAACTTGCATCTTCTCCTCCTGGAATGGATCCTTCTCATCAGTACTGAAACAGCTCTAGTCTCTCTCCTGAGAAACTCACCCCAAACAACCCTCCCCACTGAGCCACACGCATCCCTTTTCAATGCTCTACTCCCCTTCACAGCTCAACTTCTCAAAACAATTGCCATCCACAGTTCCCACTCACCTCCCCTGCACTCCCCAGTCACTCCCATCTTGCTTCTCTCTTCACCAGTTGTTGAATCTCTAAATCCAACGACTACTTTCAGCTTTGTCTTACCTAACCTTGCAGCAGTCTCTGACACAGATGACCACTCCCTCCTGGAAATTATCCTCTTCCCTTGGCTTTATGCTCTTACACTCTCTTTCTCTAATCACAGAGCAGTCTCTTTTGCTAATTCCTCTTTGCTAATCAACCCTTAGAGTTACTCGTAATCTTCAGCCTTTTTTGTTTCCCTTACTCTATTATTTTATATACAGGAGATCCAACTCACGTTCATGGCTTTAAATACCATTTACAGGCCAATGGCTACCAAATTTATATTTCAGCCAGAGGCTTCTATGTGTTGGGCCTCTATAACCAGTTGCCTACCTGACATCTCTATGTATATATATCTCACTGGCATCTAAAACTTAACGATTCAAACATCTCATCCTCAGCATCTATCCTGTACCCACCATTTGTGTAAACAGTACCTCCATCTACCCAGTCACTCATGCCAGGAACCCTAGCCCCTCCCCCTCTTTTCTCCTGCCGCATCCAATTCATACCAATGGCCCCCTGACATCCCTGCAAAGGGTATCTGCATTCTATCAACTTCACTTTATTTTCTCTACCATCATCCTAGTCTAAACCGCTCATGTCTTTCAGAAATTATTTTATTACCCACACATTCACTTCTCTCACTTTTGTCCTTAAGCCTCCCCCATCACAGCATCCTGAAAGAGCTGCTAACTTTGCTTTATTTTTCTTCACACACTTACCACTTACATAGTGTTTCTAAGTGTGTGTTCATAAACAAACATATCCAAATGTTAACTGATACACTATTTACAATATATTACAGACATAATACAAGTAGGCTTAGGAAAAACAGTCCCTTTGATGTGGGAAAAAGAAAAGATGGGGGATACACTTTGAGAATATTCTATGACACTTAGTCATCCAACTTCTTCTTATGCATTTTCCTTTGAGCCTTTCAGTGCATACAAGTGAAAAAAACCACAATGTTTAAATAATAAATTAGATCCCATTACTTTTGATATTAACCACTGGCATGTGGTCACTCCTAACCAAGACAGCAACAAATGTTGGCACAGAAAAGAAAATGCCTCTTTTAGTTAGTGTACAGACTTGCCTTATGTAGGAAAAAGTTCAAGAAAAAAAGTGGACACTTCTTTCCTTGAACAGCAGCATTACGTCCTGGTTATGGCCTTGAAGATATTTTTAAGTGTCCTCTGAATGAGGACACAATCTTTAAAGACCCTCTTGTCTGTAGCTGAGGCCATTTTGCCCCAAGAATGTAGGTTAGTTGGGAAACTACATAGTCATGTGGGAATAAAGAGCCAAAAACTCATAGAGATATCACTGATCATAATGGAAGGCCTCTCTTATTTGACCTTAAGAAATAAAGTACGTAAAATAATCTTTTTGCTTTCTGCCCTTGCCTACTACATGGGAACTGGTTTTATACCTAACAGAGAGATGGGTATGGTTTCTGAAATCCCCAAGACAATTAGATGTTATAATGAACACATAATTAGAATGGTGGGTTCCTGACTCTGATTCATTTTCATGCTACATAAATCTTGGCACCTCTAAGTATAACGATGTTTCCAGATCACTGTCTTGGTCCTATACCCCCTACGGTTGTGATGCAGACAGTTATGTTCAAAAATATTTTTTTTTTTTTTTTAAAGATTGATTGATTGATTGATTGATTGTTATGTTGGGTCTTCATTTCTGTGCTAGGGCTTTCTCTGGTTGCGGCAAGCGGGGGCCACTCTTCATCGCGGTGCACAGGCCTCTCACTATCGTGGCCTCTCTTGTTGCAGAGCACAGGCTCCAGACGCGCAGGCTCAGTAGTTGTGGCTCACGGGCCTAGTTGCTCCGCGGCATGTGGGATCTTCCCAGACCAGGGCTCGAACCCGTGTCCCCTGCATTAGCAGGCAGATTCGCAACCGCTGCGCCACCAGGGAAGCCCTCAGAAATATTTTTATATTGCCTCTAGGAGTCATGCCTTACAAGACTCTGAAGAGTGCTGTTTATGATTTACTTACAGATATGACAATCAAAAATTGCACTGAAGATTTTAATTTAATATTTGGTATAAATAAATTTAGTTAAATAAAAATGGAAGGAAACTTATGTCATACATACAAACCACAGAGCAGATGTTTTACCTGGTGAACTCCAAGACATTGAGCAATTCGTATCTTTCTTCCTGCCCCAGCTATGAAGGAAAGGAAAACTTGATTACACAGAGTTGGCATCTTTGGCTTCTTGGAAATAAACCCTAGTCATGAAATTTTAATGTAAAAAAATGTCAACACAGACAAATTGTCCCTTCTGAAATACATCATCTTTAATTGAACTTACTAACTTTTCAAGTTAAGATGGAAGATTGAACATACACATTTAATTTGCATCCTTCCCAAAGCCCCATCAAAACTACAAAAAAAAAAAAAAAACACTTAAGGAAGAAACTCGCAATGGCAGGAAAATAAGAGAAGAGAAAATAGCACGAAAAATGTGGAAACCAGATGACAGATCAGTGAGAAACGCATCCTTGGCAGATACAAGAAGTTTCAAAGCCTGCAGTAGCCACGGGAAAAGCTGGGAACCAACACGATTTGTACCACATAATCCCTAAGAGGCTCAAGGAAGTGGAACAGCAGGTAGCTCTAGAACTGGCAGGGAAGAGAGGGGCCTAAAATGGGAGGACTGGGAAAGAGCTACTAGAAGAGCAGCTCTGGGCACTGGCTCTTCCTGCATACTGGCAGAAGACCGAGGCTTTGCTCTACAGAGGGTACAACAGAGGCTCTTTCATCTGGAAGTCGACTGGCACACTTGAAGATACAGCACTGTTATCACATTTGTACTAGAGGCTAAGCCCCAATGCCCCCAACCCACTCGGCCCCTTACCTTCTGGGCAGCTAGACCTTTCCCAGGTGGAAATCAGAAAATGAATCTCTGGGGAATTCACAAGCCCAAGAGAAGCCCTAAAGGTACAGACAACCGAGACTTCCCAAAGGAATCCCACCAGCCCACCCCACAGTGGAGCCCAATGTCGACAAATACCCTCATGCTCAGAACTGCCAAACCAGCTTTCAAGTTCTGCACTCTTAACCATGAGAAAACCAAAGATTAACAGATATTCAAGGACAGCTGTCAACATGGATCATAGATACCCAAAACAAACAGATAAGAGCAATTTGGAGGAAAGAGAATTCAAAGTGAAAACATCCGTGTCGGCCTGTGGGGTGTCAGGCTCTGGGTTTCTTGATGGACATGAGGGGCTGGTGGACAGGTCCTGGATGCCTCTTCCCTCCATTTCAACACCAGAATGAACCGGTCTGTCATATGCTTTCTACGGGCATTTTCTGTTGTCTCATTGGAACTGGATTACTGTGGCTTCCTGGTGGCATCAAACTTTTTGCAGTGTTTTATACCTTTGGAAATATTGCTGTACTCTCCAATATATGCTTTTTAATGGCATTCGTGAAGCAAATGAAGAAAATGTTTGAAACAAAAAGATGGCTTGTACAACTGTTAAGTTTTTGTGATTATTATTTATGTCCTGTGTACTGCTCTTTGGTGGCATAGGAGGAGACTGGCCTTACTATTCTGCATTTTGAAGCTCTTGTCAAAGATCTGGCATAGTCTATTATACATCCCATATGCAAGTGTTGCAGTAATTAAATGCTGTTCTTTTCTCCTAAGTGGAGAATGGGAAACTCTGGAAAAGAACATTGAAAGTTGGTATTTAATTTTTGGTGAAGTATCATTTTCCCATTGCAATAATCAAAACAACTACAATGACAGCTTAAGACCATTTTATATTCCAGTAAAAACCATATGCTTATTTAAACTGTTAAATGCTTGTAATTGTTTAAAAAAGAAAACATCAAAAAACTATCATTATTCCTCCCAGAGAAGAAACATAAGTACAACACCTGTGAAACAAGAACAGGGTACTATTAAAATAAAGAAATATTGAAAAAACAATAAAAGCTTCTAGAAACTAAAAACATGATAGCAGAAATGAAAAGAAAATCAACAGAAGTCTGAGAAGATAAAATGGAGGAAAACTTCCAGAAAGTAGAACAAAAAGGCAAAGACATGAAGAGCAGGACAGAAAAGTTAAAAAAATGTGTTTAAGAATTCTAAAAAGAGAGAGCAGAGGAAAAAGAGGGAAGGAAAATGAATAGACTCATTCAAGAAAATTTTCCAGAATGGAAGGATAGTGATTTCCAAATGGAAAAGTGTCCACTCAGTGCTCAGTACAATGGGTTAAAATATTCCCACTAAGGACACTGTCATGAAATTTCAGAACTCTTGGGACAAAGAACATCCCACAACCTTCCAGAGAGAGAGGGGTGGGCAAGTCACAAAGACAGGAGTCACAGTGGCTTCTGACTTCTCAATTAGGTGTACTGGAAGCCAGGAGACAAAGGAACAGTCAAAATTCTTCAGGAAACTGATTTCCACCCTGGAGTTCTACATTCAGCCAGACTACCAATTAAGTAGAAATATAGGATAAAAAATGTTTAGACTTGAAAGGACTAAAGAAAACAAAACAAAAAAACAAATAACTTTCCATGCACCTTTTCTCAAGGAGCCAATAAAGAATGTGTTCCACGATAACAAGAGTAAGCCAAGAACAAAGAAAATATGGGATTCAGGAAACAGAAAATCTAACACAGAGGAGAGGTAAAGAAAGTCCCCAGGGAGACAGGAAAGCGATTCCTCCTGACAACCACGAGTAAGACTGAACTGTCCACCAGGGCAGCTTGGAGCCCTGAGTCAGGAGCTAGGTTTACTGAAGGCTGTCACTACTGTGACTTCTGCTTCTCTAATAACACCTTTTCAATAGGATGAAATTGACAGAAAATGTGTTCTATCAACACCAGCGAGTTTACTAAGAAAGAAGTTTTGACTTACAGGAAATAGAAAGTCCAAAACAGGAGACAATCAAAAGGAATTCCAAGTGCCAGAGAAGCAGGCAAAACTAGCCCAGACCAAGGAGAATGGAGGACTTCTGGAGGGATGTCTCAGGGAAACAACTACCCACTGGCAGATTATCTGGTGTAACTGTACCAATAAAAGTGCACTAAGAAGGTATGGAACAATTAGTAGTAGGTAGAAAATCAAGCAATTGGAAAAAAGACAAGAGATTCATCTTCAGAAAATAAAGAAAAAAATTTATTTTCAGGAGATAATTTTGTATCTGGAAAGACAATGTTAAAAAAAAGAAAATAGGGACTTCCCTGGTGGTGCAGTGGTTAAGAATCCACCTGCCAATGCAGGGGACACGGGTTTGAGCCCTGGTTCAGGAAGATACCACATGTCGCGGAGCAACTAAGCCCGTGCACCACAGCTACTGAGCCTGCGCTCTAGATCCTGCGAGCCACAACTACTGAGCCCATGTGCCACAACTACTGAAGCCCACCGGCCACAACTACTGAAGCCCAGGCGCCTAGAGCCCGTGCTCCACAAGAGAAGCCACCGCAATGAGAAGCCCGTGCACCACAACGAAGAGTAGCCCCCACCCGCCACAACTAGAGAAAGCCTGTGCGCAGCAACGAAGACCCAACGCAGCCAAAAATTAAAAAAAAAAAAAGAGTATGCATTCCTCTGTGTCTGACTTTTTTTTTTTTTCCAGTATAATGTTTCTGAGATTTATTAAGGCTGTTGATGAATCGATATTTTACTCTTTTCTATTGTTTAGCTATTCCATTGTATATTACAATTTGTTCATCCATTTGCCTAGTAATGGATATTTGATTTGTTTCTAGTTTTTGGCTACTCTGAATGCAGCTGCTATGAACATTCCATGACACATCTCTCTGTGGACATATGCTTTCACTTCTCCTGGTTAAGTATGAGTGCAACTGCTGGGCTGGGTACATGTTTACCTGTGTTGGAAAACTCTAAAAGGATTTCCAAAGGGATTGTACCATCTTACACGTCTACTAGCAAAAACAGGTGATCTACTTGCTCTGCATTTTCGTTCACATTCGGTGCTGCCAATATTTTTAATTTTACCTTTTTTGGTGGGTATGCAGTAGTATCTCATTGAGACTTTAATTTGCATTTCCCTGATGACTGATGATGTGTTTTCACGTGCTCACTGGCCATCTGTATATCTTCTTTTGTGAAATGTTTGTTCAAGTCTTTTGCCCATTTAAAAATCTGGGTCCAAATACTTGTTTAACCAAATATTGTAATATAATTATAATACTATTGGGAAGGGATGGTGAGTCAAGAGAAATAACTCCTCATTTAATATAATTGAATAGAAAGTCAGTAGATATGTCTAAAATTGAAGAATCAAAACATATATCATTCATCAAACATTAAAAAATATATATAAGACGTGTAAATGTCCGAAGAAATAGCTAAAAGAATAGAAAGTTTTTGCTTCTGGAGAGGGGAACTAGAGTTGGGAACCTCTATTCTATTTTGAGCTTTTATGGTACTATTTTACCTTTGAAGCTATGCATATGTATTACTTTGATAAAAAACAGACTTAAAAATAAATAACTTACTGAATCTATAATCACTGAGTCAGGTGTTCTTCCAGTGAAAACAAAATTCAGTTGCTTGGCTGCTCTGACCAAGGCTCCTTCATCTGTTTTAGGAAAACAGGACAAAGCAAACATACAGTGAAAAAAAATTACGCCAAATACGAAAGACATTACTGCAATCCAATTTTCTGCTTAATTTTAAAAAGAATTAAAATTCTTTTTATTCTGGCTCCTTTTACTGAAATCCACTTCTTTTAAAATTATATGACAATGCCAAAGGAATGAGTAGAATGATCTTAAGAAACTGAGACACGTATAGACCCCAGAGTCACATTTCTGAAGATTAAGTCTCACTGTTAGCCAAACATACCTAAGAAGGATAATTAAATATACCCCTTGGTCCAGCATATTCTCTAGAAAACTTTTCTCAAAATGAATGACGCATAAAAAAAAGAGGAAATCCTACATTTGCCAACAACATGGGATAGACATGAAGGCATTATGCTAAGTGAAGCAAGCCAGACAGAGAGAGAAAAATACTGTATGATCTCACTTATATGTGAGATCTAAAGGGAAAAAAAAAAGAAAACAAACCCCAAACTCATAGAAAAAGAGATCAGATGTGGTTACCAGAGATGGAGGGTGGGAGAAGGGGGAACTGGAGAAAGGTGATCGAAAGGTACAAATTTCCAGTTATAAGATAAATAAGTACTAGGGATACAGTGATATATGTCAATTATTTCTTAATAAAACTGGAAAAAATGAATGGCACGAAATTGTCTTCTTAAGTTTTATCCTTTTCCTCCTAAAATGTTTAATGTAGAAAAACTAATACTATTAATGTTGAGGGGTCAATTTAAATGGATATAAATGAACTGATGCTTTGTTGTATTATATATTATTTACTTACATCACCCTGCTACATCAGACCTTCTTGTTTCTGAGGGAAGGGTGTGGGATAAAACATTCACATAGTCTCTATCTTAATGATATGAGATGTATCTTATGGTTTTTAGGAATTTGGTACATTCTACAAGGTCACAGGTGCTGGTTTATAATACAGTTTAAAACACTAATTAAAAAAGTTCCCCAAAGTGTGTTCATTCTTTCCTGAAATCTTACAATCATCAAATTGACTATTTACCCAATTTTTCATTGAAAATAAGCCTAAGTATTAAATAATGATAACTGTGCTAATACATATTTTATGGAATCCCTTCAAATGTGTAAAACTTTTCTCATCCAAATAAATACACAACGAACTCCCTGATCATCATTTCCAAGAGAAGAAAGCAAAATTGGTATTCTAAAATGCGCACTATTTAAGCAAACAGATCTTCCTTTTCCTGTCTGCTTATGTGCAAAAACAGTTTATGACTAACAGTTTATTCTTAGTTATTTATAAAGAAGGGAGAATTTACTGTGTATATATAAAGTACCATTTTTTTTACTTGTGTGAGTTGTATTCAAATTTCCATGTAATTTATGTCATATAACAAATGTTACACAGTTATATATTTTTAAATATATATATATTTAATTTTGAAAGCCAAGGTTTATCAAATTAGTAAATAAAATTTGTAATCTGAAAAACATAACTTGTTTATTTTACTTCTTCAAATTAAATTTTTCTGAACAATCTCAAATTTCAGAACAATTTTCCACCAAGAAATACATCACAATTGCTTCATTTGTACCTGGAGATGCTGCCTGGTAAATAATCTTATCACCTTCCCACTCTGGTACTGCTGTGTGACAAACTGCCATCATTGTAAGAAATTCACATATTATAGGTGCAGTTGGCTGTAAGAAATAAACACATAATTTAGCCATTTTCGTTTAAACATTTGACACTAATGATAGTAATACTACTTCATGCATATTTACTAAGAGTGCAGCTGTTAAATATTGAAGGTGTGGAAGTCAAGAAGCCAACAACTATTATGAAGAAAAAATATTTTTAACTAAAATCATTCATTCTTGCACTCTCTCATTCCTTTTCTAAACATTTATATAAGACCACTTTGTCTTGTTAAATAGAAACAGTATAGCGAAAAACGCAGATATGGTTGAATCTTGTTATTAAGGACAGGAGAGAAATTCTAAAATTGTTCATTTACCTGGTTCTAATTC
This sequence comes from Balaenoptera musculus, assembly GCF_009873245.2. NCBI lineage: Eukaryota > Metazoa > Chordata > Mammalia > Artiodactyla > Balaenopteridae > Balaenoptera > Balaenoptera musculus. Next base: position 73,608,550 of record NC_045789.1, on the reverse strand, counting down.
CTGATCAGATCTAAATTTTAGGCATCTACTCTTACTGTGGTTCCACTACTTTGGGTTGGGGTGACGATGGCAGGGGATTCCTCTGTAAGGTTTGTCCTCTCCTTTTGCAAAAATGGCAACCTTAACCTGATACACGTTTTACTAAATAAAAAAGGATTGATTGAGAAGTCCTTTGTACAATGGACTCTCATGGCCTGAGGAAGACAAGATCCTTTCTGCAAGAAAGCAGTCAGATTTTTAAAATTAAACATCTTCTTGTCTGGTTCCTGAAGAAGAAAAATGTCATTCGAATTAATATAGGAAAAATATTCCTCTATGCTCTTGGACCAAAAAAGTGAAATGACTGGAAAGGTAAATCAGAAAATTATTTGAAAAAAAAAAAACTGTGTTAAGCCTCGAAGAGCAGACAAAACAGACAAGGTCCCTGATATGTGAAGCTTTGACTAGTGGGGAAAACAGAACATAGATAAATAGTACACTAGTATTATTTATTTATAGTGTGAAAAGGGCTACAAAGGATAGAATGTGCAAATATCATATAATATGATATAGGCCAGTCTGTGGTTGTTCTCATGACAATGTGATCTTTAAGCTGCTGAAGTTTTAGCCTCATGAAGAACTGAGCACAGTTTCCCATCAAGCAGGAATCACACATGACTGAAAAGGTCCTAAAGGAAGAAAGAATGAAGTGTGTTTGAGAAAATAAAAGAAAGCCAGTGTAGCCTGAGGAGAAAGAAAGGAAGGGTAGCTCCAAGCGAGGCTGATGACTTAGGCAGGGGCTGGACCATGTAACTTTGTAAGTTGAGAGGGAAGCCCTCTGGCATGGTTTTAAACAGGAGAGTGATGGGACTTGATTTACATTTGCATCATTCCAGCTGCCATGTGCAACAAGGGGGGGTAAAAACGGAAACAAGGAGAATGGTTAGGAGGCTGCTGTTAATTTACCTGGAGGATACCAGTAGTCTGGACTGGGGTAGAGAAAGTGAGAATGAAGTGAAGAAGACATTTAGGATATATTACAGAAAGTCATATTGACAAGGGCTTAGTGACTCATTACAGATCTGAAGATGGAGGGGAAGGAGGTATCAAAAGCAACCCTAAGTTCCTAGAATGAGTAATAAGACAGTTAGTTGATGGTGCAATTTACTGAACCTGAGAACACAAGAGGGAAGAGGTGGGCCTAGGTCTAGATTTTGTTCATCTGGAAGTTCATGCTTTGTTGAAGGCAAAAATAACCACATGAACACATTGCTAGGGCCCTGCCCAGGGGCAGAGGTGGTAAGTGCATCAGTGCTAGGAATGGACTAGGTTTTGGGGTGATGAGCATGAGTTCAAGTTCTGACACACTGAGCTTGAAGTGATTGTGAGAAAAAATTGGAGGTTTAAACTTAGGAGACCATATCATTTGATCGGATGGAATTTTCGTTAAGTATCGGTAACTTCGTAAGTGGAATGTTCACATTGGGTGGCAGATGTCCGAAGTTCTTATTGTATAGATTTAGCACCGGCCTATAATTCTGAGCAGGAAATTCATTTCTATAGATGTTTTGAAATTGTTAACAATGAGTCGTTTCATACAAATAGAGTTCTAGAATTAATATATAATATTTTTAAAAAACAGAATGTTGATTAATGACAATTGGTAAAACTAAATTTCTAACAACCATGAATTCATGTTGGCCAAGTAAAAAGAATTTAGAGATAATAGATTTTGCTAATTATTAGAAATGATCATGAAACTAAAAAAAGGAATATTTAAACATGGAAGATAATTCAGAGAAACACTCATTAGTTTTCATTTATTAATGAAAAGATAATAGTATTATGTTGCTTACATGATTATTTTGGAGGTTTTCCAGCAATGATGAATCACTAAATGTTTTTTCATCTCCAAACTGTGAGCTCTGCCTAAAGCGGAAAAAAAATGGAGCAAACTTGGTTCATTTATACAAGCCCACTGATCTGTTTGTAAGTTACGTTTTTTTTTTTAATTTTTGAATTTTATTTTATTTATTTTTTTATACAGCAGGTTCTTATTAGTCATCCGTTTCATACACATCAGTGTATACATGTCAATCCCAATCGTCTAATTCAGCACACCACCACCCCCCCCACCCCCACCGCTGCTTTCCCCGTTTGGTGTCCATGTAAGTTACTTTTAAAATAAATCATTATGCCTGCAAACTCTTAATAGATTAAATATAATTTAGTCTGCATTTCTAAATAAGACATCACAGATTTCATGACTGAATCATAAAATATTTTCAACCATTCTAAAATGTGAAAGTCTTTTGCAGTGTAATGAAAGTCTTTTACAGTTCATTTTCCTGGGGTAAAATTATGTTGTAGTCACATGAAATTTTAAAAAAGTAACAAAACTGCTGAAATACCTGGAATTGAATTTGTCTACTTCCAAAATTTTTCCAAGTTTAAAAAATTTTGAGGATTAATGGAGGTATTATAAAAAATAATATTCTTTTACTTTAGCCATGAGAAATTATTTGAAGTGACTAATACTACATGATTATCATATGAAACTAAAATATGAATAAACTGTTTATATATTTCATCATCATCTATCTATCACTAACAAATACCTGATATATTTATGTACATATCACATTTACTCCGTATATAAGGAGAACAGACCATAAAAGTGTATGGGGTTTTGTGTTGTGGTTGTCTTCAGATCAGCAAACATGAACTCCATATGAAACAAATCAAATCAGAACTGCCTCTACAACCTGGCTATTACTAGTCTCATGGCCGTGCGATTTAATATCAAAATGCTGAGATTCAAAGGAATGACAAGAAACATTTACGTGGAACTGTCAAACCCCAAGGGTATACTTTTCAATGTTCAGTGAAAATATATAGATCTAAAGCTTTTGTGCACAGATGGAAATTTCAGAAATCGCTGAGGAAAAAATAACGTGTTCAATACTAAATAATCGTAATCCAGAAAGCTTTTAATCACAGTTTTTACAGGTTACAAAGAGTATTATCAGTGTCAGTGTCCCAAATATCAAGAGTTTCATATTTTAAAGCCAGCTGCTTGAAAGGAAGGAGAAATCATTAAAAAAAAAAGAATGTGAAATAATTGAACATAAACCATATTGTCAATATATGTATTTTACCCATAAACCAAAGAAGGAAGTTAGAGTGTTTATAGCAAAATATGTCTTTATTTACATGTAATAGTCTGGTCTATTAATTCTCAAAATTGTAATATAATTCATCTTTATTAGCATGTAGTAGATCAGAATTTTCAAAAACATCAGTGGGAGGCAGAATAAACACATTATATTTTATTATTACTACTACTACTATTATTTCTCCTCCTCCTCCTCTAGTTTTAAAGATGAAAAGAAAAAAATCCAAGAACTTTTAAACATCTTATCAATGGGTGGACAGAAAAAAATTAACATACATTTCTCCTCCAAATAATTATCATTTCTTAAAAGTAGTTAATTATTCAAGTCTCTATAAAACTTCCCTATTATTTATAAAATGTATTATTAATAGTTCTTAGTTATACTTCCCCACTTATTATTAGATAAATTGAAATGTCAAGGAATATTCACAGTAACATCTTTCATGTGGAGGTCTATCTTCCCTCTAAAGAATTCCAGGCTAAAGCCTTTGTAAATCTGAAGATATGTCTTATTAATCTCACCAGTAATTCGTTCATTTCATAAATCACAGTGAACACAATTGATAAAGCTTTCAAGTGTATTTATAACAAATAACACTAGATATGCAATTGAAATATTTATTAATACATGGACACATCCTGCCCTCTATTCACCAGTGAAGCCTTCTGACAAGGATGATGCTAAATAACTCTTCTCCCAGGAAGCAGCTTCCTTTCCAGGATCATAAAAACCACCAGCAATTCATCTGCTGATCACATAGCCTGGGTTGGATAACTCAGGCAAGGAGCTCTCACCACCCCTCTCCAAAATCTCACAAAATGTTCACTTTTAGTAAAAGTAAACAGATAAAATTAGGAAGCTCGAGTCATTGCAAAATAAGGACCAACTGCATTAAATGTAAAATAGTTTTAACTGTTAGTTGACAAAGCTGTATGAATCTGGAAACTGCTCACAAATAAAAGTGCAAGCCAACATCTACATTTTGTTAAAATTTTCCATAGAAGTTTTCAAGTGACACTTTGCCTCATAAGGAGACAAAGAAATAATGGTGTTTTGCAAAAAGTAATAAGGCAGGGGGTGTAACATTAAGGTAAAGAGAAAACTGAGCGGTTAACCCACAATGTCATATAATTTGCAGCTTCTTGTAGGCTGATTTAAAAGCTGTGATACATTGTAAATAATTATTTCCTGATCATCCTAATATGAAGAATCTATTTTTTATAGCAATAAAAATTGAGAAGATTCAGAATTTTATGAATAAATATAAATTAGAATAAATATGGCCTAATCAGTATTAGTTAATTTCTTTCTTTTTTTTTTTTCCCTTGGCCATGCCAAGGGGCATGTGGGATCTTAGTTGCCTGACCAGGGATGGAACCCATGCCCACTGCATTGGAAGTGCGGAGTCTTAACCACTGGACCGCCAGGGAAGTCCAGTATTAGTTAATTTCATACATGACAGTGTGGACTATGAAATCATGTCAATAAGAGAGTCTTCAGAAAAAAAGGAAAAAAGTTCAAGCCATACTTTTTACCTTAAACCAATGGGTGAATGACTTAATAAAAGTACTAAAGTGATAAATACTTTTAACTATGTTAAAAAATAACTTAGGAGTAGAAAAGGCCTAAGTATTATACATAATTCAGAAAACAAAACAAATAAAAAAATCTGACTGTATAAAGCTAAAACATTTCTGCATAGCAAAAACTATTGCAAGCAAAGTCAAAAGTCAAATGACAAACTGGGAAAAAAAATATTTCCAACACATATAATGAAGGTTATTTCACTTAAAATAAAAAGGACTCATAGAAACCAATAATAAAACAATCAACAATGCAGTAGAACAATGAGCAGAGGATATAAACACACAGTTCACAAAGAAGGAAATACACGTGGCTTTAAATGTGCATTCAATTTTACCTCATAATGAGAGAAATGAAATTTAAATTTATCAATTTGGCAGAAATAAAGTTTGACAGCTCTGCTGCTATGATCATGGGAAAATAGTTAAACCATCTATCATTGGTGAGAATGAAAATTGGTGCAATTTCTAAAAAGGGATATTGGCAATTTCTATCAAAATTTAAAATGCATGTAATCCTTTGATCCAGAAATTCCAGTTCTAAGAATTTACACTACCTGGTGCAAAATGTTGTACGACCAAATTCATTCTTTGCAGCACATTTTTAATAGCAAAAGATTAGAACTAACCCAAAGTTTATTAGGGTTGTTGCTTAATAAGACTGTGGTACATCCACATAACAGAACGCTATACAAAAAATGGGAGGCTCTGCATGGACTATGGACAAATCTCAAAGATGCACTATCAAATGAAAAGCTGGTACAAAACAGTATGCATAATATGCTTCACTTTCTATAAAAATATGAGAGAAAAAAATACATGCATGTATATGAGTAGAGTAGATGTGGAAGGATACACCTGAAATTGGTTACATTGGTTGCCTTCAGGAGGGGAAATGGAGGGTAGAAGACAGGGAAGGGAGGGAAACCTTTCCCTCTTTACATCCTTTGAACTTGTAACATGTTAATGCATTATGAACTTAAAAAATAAATCAAATTTAAATTAAAAATAAAAAACCACAACAAAATCCATGTCAGAACAAAATCCAATCCTGTCAGCTGAAATATATACACATCCTACATACAAACTAAATGTATACCTTCTATACATATACATGCTACACACATGCACACATGGGAAGACAAAGGCAGTTTGACTGCAAAGCACTGTTTTTTGAAAGGATCTACACCTTCTGCTTTTGAATGGTGCTACTGTTCCAAATCAAAATTCCTTAAAGGGAGATTTTCAGAAATGAATTTGTTATTCAGTGTCAGGTCCAGTCAAGTCCAAGAATATGAACAAGCGATTGAATTCAACTATAATATTTTTGTTAGACACTGGTTTTGACCGAAGTAATGAGATCTGCTTTTCTGTGTGGTTCAACGTATTTCTGAGGGTAATTATAAAAGAGGAGTTCCAAAAACATTCTGTGAAATGGTTGCTTCATTGGAATAAATAAATTACCTGTCAAAGTGACTACTTTGAAGACCAACACTAATTTGGATGTGTTAGATCTCATTATTATACAGTCACACCTGGAAGAATGTTTTAGTGAGCCTAACGATTGCAGCAGAATAAATAAATACCACTCATTCCATACATAATTACAGACCAAAATGAAATGAGAAAATAAGACCAGAAAATAGTACTATCCATTGATACTGTGATAATACTAAAAACCACAGTGAAATGACTAAGCACAGAACACTTTAAGGTAATCCTCCTGGAGAATCACCCTCGCTAGCACGTACTTAAGGAAAAACAACAACTATCAGAAAGAATAATGAGAAACCATACCAAATAGTTAAGAGAAAGTGAAATAATATGTTATCTGGGATTTGCCTCAAAGTAATAGTGGGGGGAAATATAGACGAATTGAAATTGAATTTGAGTACGTATTACTGAAGCGAGTGAATGAGTACATCTGTCTCCTTCTGTTTATGCTTGATATTTTCCACCAAAAAATTAGAAAAAGAAAAAAATGTAATGAAATATATAGTTTTGGAAAATAAGCACATCTTAGGGCTACATGGATGTTGATAATAAGCAGATGTTTTTGTGCATTCCTCTAAATATTGATACTATCTGTCTAGAGAATGGTAGTTTTTTAATAGAAATGAACTAATCTGTAAGGTCACGTGTTAGCTGATGGTACTTGGCAATAATAAGAAACCCATACCAATTCTGGAGTAAGTGGCTACTGGCTGGGAAATGATTTCATCTCTGTAAACTATTTATACTAATAGATTTAAGCAAGGAGAGCTACAGTCATCATCCAATTATTTTTAATGTCAAGAAAGTGTTTTTGAAACAGTAAAGGTTTGCCTTCAAATTTGACTAAATGTAAATATGTTAAATAATCTACATACACTTAAGTGTTAACTGTTATGTGTTTTCTAACTTGGTATTTTGTGGCAAATACGGTTCAAGTAGGGTAGTAAAATATATAGTACAGGCCGCAGGTTTTATATGTGGAATCAATGAACTTCACATTGAAAGGGGAAGCTGCTGACAGTCAGACAAGAATAAACTTTCAGATTTTGGACTAATATAGTCAGCTACACTCTCCAGTTTACCCCTGAAGACGAGCAGCATGAAGATATGGCCAGGTACCTGGACCGTAGGATTCAACCAGGATTGCACTTTCAATCTTGGTTTCACTGGCAACATGAAACCAAGTGTATCAGATTAGGCAGATGCCAGATTTAGGATTGTGCGAAGTTGTGTCCCCCCATGCTAACTTTTCTCAAGCCAGTCAGTTAAACTTTACTTGCTCTTGCTACCTTAACAAAACAAGAAAGAAAGAAAAAATAAAATAACAAATAGTAAGGATATCTTTTGCTCTAAAAGCAGATATTTTTGAAGCCTGTCAGATGTAATATAACCAGCACCTACTTCATAACCAGGCTGAGAGAGGTTTTAACTCTTTCTCCCATGTTTACTGGTTGTATACTTTGGGGCAAGTTACTTATTAGCTTCTTTGCCTAAATTTCACCAACTTTAGAATGGTCATGTCAATTATAACTCCTCAAATATGTCTTGAGGATTGAGCGAGAGACACCAGAGCTAACACTTTCTATGAGCTTACTATGTCCAGACACTATTCTAAGTACTTTAAAAACATAATTCACTTAATCTTCACAACCTCCCTATGATGTCTACATTCTACCAGATGAGGAATCACAGGCATAGAGGTTTGGTAATTGGTTCAAGGGCACCACTAGGATCAGGATGTGAACTTCGGTGGTCAGAATACGAAGTCTGTATACCTTGACAACTGTATAGGACCAAGGACACAACTAAAGTTCAAGTAGTATCTGTTCCTTCATCTTTGCTGCCTACAGGTAACTACTGGATAGATCGGGAATCCAAGTATATATTTAAAATAAAGCTTACTTTATTAAAAAGTTGCCAAAAGCCTTCCCTTTTATTTTAAAAAATATCATTAATATCTAAGTTTATATGTAACTGCAAGTGGAATGGTACAAAAATTTATGAAAAAGCTGGCATTTTTAAATTTGGAGTTACCTAGTTTAGAATATCAAATTTCCCAAAAGGGTGTTTCACAAAAAGAACTTATTAAACAGATAAAATAACATCTTCTCTTTCCAATAGTGATAAAATCATGAAACAACCTCTGTTGAAAGTAGGATATTTTAAATGACCTGAATAAACAACAATTTTTAACATTTCCATCCAATCTTAAGAAAAATATGATGAAGGTAATTTCCTTCTCTTAATAAGTGAGTTACCTTAGAAAAATATATATTAATCCTACACTCATGAACAGTGTTTAAAATTAATAGAATTATGTTAATTCTACAGAAAAGCAACAAGTAACAAGATATAGTCAAAATTTTCACTACGTTCTCAAAAGATTAAATAAAAGGGAATATCTACATCATTAAACTTGAATTACCCACCAACAGTAAGATGCTTTGGCACATTTAAAAAATACTAAAAATTATTTGGTTGTGGGTAGGTGTCAAAATGTATGATATTCCAAGCAATGAGCTTAAATATAAACCCATCAGTTATCACATGAACCAAACAGCTGCCTCTGTCACTAACCCTAGGTAGTATGAGGTTTACTGCAAATTGTTACTAAATTTCCACTTTACTGAAATAAAATCCAAGTGGAAAAATACGGCTTAATCATAAAATACGTGTGTAATCTGAAAATAGAAATGTAACCGCACATAAAGCCATGTTTTCTAGACCAGCATTAAAGGAACCCGTTTTCTGAAATTTCACTTGCCACCAAATCATGACGAATTACCAAAATAAACTTATAGCATTCTAAATAAAAATGTAAATCCATGGGGGGATTTTAAGGTAAGACAAAAAAACCCAATACATACTGAAATTAACCCTATAAAATGCCATATTTAACAATTCTAAAATTAATTCTATTCCGATTAACTCTAGTCCTTGGTAGCATGGTTTTCCAACATTTGTTCCAGACATTTAATTTAAAAAAATGTTTATTTTCTAGCCTCTAAACAGATTTAGTAAATTAACAAAAATAAATGTAAAGGAAATTTCCACTCTGTGGGTGTGTTTCAGTAGCGTCTTTTTGTAGCTCTGTAGAGCATGTAAAGAGTGGCAGAAGGTGGCAGTGCTGAGCTAAAAAGAAAAAGAAAATTTCTGGAGCTGTAGCTGAATCTTAGGTAGTCCACAGCCCAGGGACTCTGAGTTGATCATTACATATTTTATTACAGATACATAGCTCTATAAAACTCTAGCAAGCCTAAACTTTGAAAGAAATGTTTATAAAATGACTAAAAGTTTTTTGATAGGAAATCAGGGACATTCAACAGATTTTAAGAAATACTTTACAGCGTTGTCACCCTACCTGGTCAGTAATTTTTTCAAAAGTAGTGAAATGTGGCTAACAGAACAATAAAATGCAAACCTTTTAAGGGGATCTATGAGACAGAAAGGTCCATGCAGCTTACCATTCATCAGGAGAGCAGCCATAATCCTCAGGTTCAGGGACATGGCTTCAGAAGGCAAGAGGAGGGACAGAAAGAAAGGACAAAGTAATCACAGAAAGGCTGGAAACATAAAAGCGTGAATAAGGGAAGTACTGAGAGACAGATCTTGAATAAGTTAAGAAAATAAACTTTTAGTTGATTCTGAAAGAATGGCAGTTAGTACAGTAAGTATGATTTATGGTAACTAAGCAGATTTACAAAGTTATTTTTTAACTGGAAGTCAACTTGCTTCTTCACCATGAAATTTCTTGATTTTATGCAGAGAATTCAGTATTCAGTAGGAAATATTGAACTTCATAGTTTAACTGTATGCTAAAGCCAATGGAAAATTAATCACATATTGCATAATCAGAATAAATGGTTTAATGAAACAAACATGTTAATACCTAAGAACAAACTATCACACTGATAAAATCTGCCAAGTATTGAAAACATTTCAGAAGTAAATCTGACTACCATGAGGGGATGGTTCTTTAAAGAGTTATATTAAAGTAAAAATCAATTGCATTGCTATAACTAAAGGGGAGCAAGCAAAAACAGGGTGTCAAGGTTCTGCCAAGTTGCACTGCTGTTGTACAGCAGCCCTGGATCTCATACCTGGAGAGGGGCTTGTACTTCTCAACTCAGGCAGCTTTTGAAAAGCCTCAGAGCTCGAGGCTTAGGGTCGCTCTCCTTGGGTGTGGTCCAGCTCTGGCAGATGCCGAGCGCTATTCGGAATGTGATGAGGTGAGCAGCGGCTCTGGTGTGTATGTTCTGTCTGGTTATCTGCCTTTGTGGGTCAGTGCTGTTATGTCTGCTTGGTAAGTTCTTTACTTAATCCAACTCATTCTTGATCTCAGCCTTAAGCATCGCAGTCCCTGATCTCCCTGATTAGATCACCCTCCTCCCTCACTCCCAATCACAGGCTTACACAGACCTTTGTACGGTGTTATGATTTTATATTTGTCTGTATGATTACTTAACTATATCCATTAACCTCCAATTAGACTATAAACTTTAGGAGGGCAGAAGCCATGTGACCTTTTGCTGATCATTAAATCTCCATCAGCTAACAAAGTGCTACATACATCTAAAGCACTTTGTTGAGGCATGTGTATGAACAAATGGTGTTTACCCAACTTTACCCACCAGTCATGGTGAGCAGTAAGATACATTTATTGGTTATAATATAGACCTTGGGACTAACTATTTTGATAATTGTGAGGTTTCTCATGATGAATCTCTTCTCAGTGTTAAAGAAGTTGCTGATTCTTTCAGTAAACATTGCTAAACGAAATATTGTGAAATGAAACTACTCACATACTGTTTTCATATATAAATAAAGATTGCTTTTAGGAACATATGGTTTTTACTTAAAGGGAAAATGTCAATGAAATGTTTTTAATACTGATTAAAATGACTTGCCCATACAAAAAATATTGTTTAGTTTGCTTCACAGAATCTTTTTTTTAACCTTAGAGATTGTACTCAGTTCATCAGCTCATTCTAATAGTAAGATCTAAATCATCAACAAAGATAGTACTTAGGATTGTAGCCTAGAACAGTCACTGTATTGAGAATTCTAGCCACTGAACATAAAAGCCTCCTTACCTTTTCTGGCATTCAAGTAACTGTGATAAAACTGAATTATTCCCTATAGGAAGCAATTTGCTGAAATGATGCCTTAATAAATGTTTAACAGCAGAATTTCTAGTTTGTAATAAGCTAAATTTACAAATATGACATCACAATTTATTTACATTTAACTAAAAAAATCTAATGAAACATTCTAATAAGTTTAAGCATGGTGGCATTTCTGACAAAGTTGATCTCTACAAAATAATCATCATTGCTAGATATGTACAAATCTTATGTTATTGCCCATCATGAATCCAATTTAGGGCCAAGGTTATATGAAATGAGAGAAAACTTACTAAGACTAAATTTTGGAGCGTTGTTTTACGTGTTAAATATTTTCTTCCTACAAGCCTATGGAATACACTGAACTAGGCAAAGATTGTACTGTCAAGAGACTTCAAGTCTTGTCCTTCAAACTGATAAAAGCCAACAGAACTCATCTTTGACTCTATCTAGGGTAAAAGGAGGCTTTATTTTCTTAAAAAATGCTTAAGAAGCATCAGCTCTGAAATCATTACCCCAAAGGCATTTGTTAATACATGAAAGGTTCTGTTATTTTCCTTTGTTTTGCTGTACTCTGAGGAGATAACCACCATACTTTCTTCTGCTGGAGCTGGAAGTGTATGCATGTCATATCTCCCCATGTTAAACAAGTGTTAAACACTCCTACAGGGCAGGCTGGACAGTATAACCATGTTATGGTTCCTATAACCAAAGAGTGCCCAGAGGAAATGTCAACAGAAAGGTAAGTTTTCAGTAATTACTTTTTCCTGTGGAGTTTGGTGGAATTAAGTAACAGCCACATGTCTCTCCTACTGTAACCACCTGAGTAGTCTGACGTCTCACTGTTTCTCCAAAGCCTTCATATATCAACAACTCTCTACAATGCTGACATTCCAGTTGTCCATCAGGAATATTTAGGGGAGGGGATGTTGATAAAAACTCAGTCGGGGTTAAGGATCCTAAGAGCACATACACAACTTACTGCAAGTAGTTTAACAACTAGCTTCACTCAACAAGGCTCTTGGTATTCTTGAAAACATGACAGATTATCCAAAGAAGAAACATATTTCTGTTTTCACAGTTAAAAATTGCAAATAAAGGAATTCCTATTTTTAAATTTCTAAACATGTTAGAATTTTATACCTGAAAAACAATCTTGGAGATCATCTGTTCTCACCACCCTCATTTTAAAGTGTTTGGAATATTTGAAAGGAATTGTCTAGGGTCACATGGTGAATTAATGACAAAGCTAGGACTACGACTTGTGTCTTACAACTGCACATCAGTGTTAAGAGATGTGATTTTTCCAGGAGGAAATTTGTTTCGTTGCAAACTTAATCCAAATGATGACAATATTCAACTCTGAATACTACTTTAACATTTGCCAGTCTCAAACCCACTCTATCATAATACATAATACATAATTGTTAATGACCATATCACCAATAGATACAGGAAGAACAATATTCTTTTACGGTAGTTATTCTTTACAACTACTGCTTGAAAGTGTTTAAGGACTTGTTCCAAGAGTAAGAAGAAATCTTATAAAATGCAAAAGAAAAGAGCACCTAGATATCATTCTAGTTTTCTGTTCTGATAAGTATACAATCAATAATTACTAATTTGGAGAATTTGCTTATTCAGTTGGACATTGGACAAATTAAAAAAGGATGTCAATTACCAAACAGAACCCTCTAAAAGTAATATTCATGAATGAATGCAGAATTTGTGTAAAAACAAACATCACCATAAATCTGTCAGCAAGTATAATACAACAAACTCTAGAATCACAGTAGGCATTTCCTTCTCTCATCTGGGATAACTGTGGGTCGAACATATAAGTGCAAAATGTCAAAGATTATGGCTGTACCTCTCCTGCCCCAGCAGCAAAACGAAGAGGCCTGTAGCAACTGGGGGGAGGAGAGAAGAAGGCCTCTTTTGTCTAAGGGAACTGGGAGATCTTCAGATAAAAAAGGGAAGATGCAAAATGGCATTCAGCCCTGGAAATAGTAAATAGGCTTCTGAAGTTAGCAGCCTGCCCTTACAGTGTAAAAAAGCCATTACGTCAAATGCTTTTTTAGTTTCATTTACCCACATAGTTGGAAGTCAATTTTAGTCATACTCTCTACTAACCCAAAGAACATCTGCCTCCATCTATTTCTCTTTGTAGACCCTGCATATGGGGGTAATCACATGCTTTTAGAATTTTTTACCAAGTGGTTATTTATTTAGTTTTAAATAAAGGCATTTTCATAATTCAATACCCTATTTTTATACTGGCTTACTGCTTAGAGACAGAGCGTGAGTGGGGAAGGGGTGGGTACAAGCCAGAAAACCCAAACGCAAGTGCCCTTGCTTGCATGGTTAAGATACCAACATTTACCAGTCTTACTTGTAGATAAAGATAGTTGGAAAATTTGATAGTAGGCCAAGGTCAGTCAGCCAGGAGGATATTTCATCTTTTGAGCATGCCTTTTTTAGGAAATGTAGAAATTAATTTTCTCACATTACCCTATAAAGTGTTTCAAAAAGAAGGCTTTTGAGCAGTTTAGGCAAGAATACCTGGAAGTAAGAAAAATATGGGTGCTCAACAAGCACATTCTAAAGGATATTAAGAGCCTGATAAGAGTATTTTTTGATATTTATTATCTCCCGGATTTAAGAGTTTTGTGTCCCTACCTCCTTCCCGTCATCAGAAATTTAGATTGCTCTGTGACTGCAAAGAGGAGAGATGATAAAAAGAAATCAAAGGGCTAACTATTAGAGAAACAACAATATTTTAACTTGAAAACTACCCAAGGACAGACTGCATGTTTTAACACATGCAGGCTGTACTCTGACTTCACGACAGTGGAGAGGGAAGTGTATTTGTACCTTATTACCAGAGCCAGATAGAGACCTTCGGCAGGTCTAAACACTGAAATATTATTGGGCAGAGCCCCTGCCTTACAGGTAATTCCAAATGAAAAACAATACCAAACTATAAAACACAAAACGTACATGTATGCTAAAATTAAAATAGCTGCCTTCTAGATTAAAAAAACTCCCCTAATAAGAACTCCCCAAATTATACCAAACTGTTAGCATTAATTAAATCTGTATATCATACTCTAATTAAAGGGAAAAAACTCACCCATAAGCAACTCCAGCTATGGTGCACTTCTTAAACTGCATTACATTGCATGTCAAAGTACCAGTTTTGTCAGAAAATATGTATTTTACCTAAAAAAAAGTTTAAAAATTCTCATTAAAATGTCAGAGGTCTTTTTAAGCCAGTTTTTAATGAAAGGAAAAAAACTTACATTATTCTTTCTATCAAGTTTGTTACATTGTAGGGGCACAATGAATGCTATTAACTGACTACTTTCTGCACATCATTAAGGAATATTTGTAACTATTTCTTTTTGTATTTTAGCAATGAATCATATATGAAAGCTAGTCTCTCAAGCTAGCAGAAAAACTACAGTCATATAGAAATCTGTCTTAATATGCTTAATATGGTCTGAATTTCCACTAGTAAGTGCCTCTATAGCTACTTAACATGTATAGAGCACTAAAACATCAGCATTTCTCAACATAACAAACAATTATGGGATTGGAGATGGGTTGCAATTAAAATGAACTTCATACAACATCTGAATTGGTAAGAAAAAGGATAATTCTGGCTTAAATGGTATTTGAAGAGTAAGAGTTAGCAAATGGCAATGGTACAAAAAAAGAAGAATCCTTTCTTAACTAATACGTATAAATGAATTACAAATATACACATATATGTGAATATAGTATGAATTATAAATCTCAAATTCCTGCTTGACTTATACAACTTCATTGATAAACTAACTTTTCCTTCCTTTCTGGTCAAAAGCTATAAACAATTTTAATATTGGGAGTTTATAACTCAAAAGCAGCCAATACTTTACATACTAATCAGATTATATACTGGAGGACATCTTTCTGTGCAATATCTTATCCTGAGAACAGAATATGCATTAAATAATGTTCATTCACTAAAAATGAAAATTGATAGTTAGGTACTAACATGTATTTATGCCAATCATTCAAAAAATGGAAAATTAGGAGCTGTCAATTCATCTGAAGTTGCCACATATGGCAGAAATTACACCAAATCTGACTTCCAATTCAACATATCAATAAGAAATTTAGTTTACCTGGCCAAGTTCCTCATTCAGATTAGATGTTCGAGCCATAGCAGCAGTGTCTGTGGGTTCATAGTGCATGTCAAGATCCTTTAAAAAAAAAAAAAAAAAGAAATCCTTGAATACAACTCATAATAAGAGATTTAGTACAATTTTATTTAACTGGTGAGCTATGTATGTAACACTCTCAGCTCTTGTCATCACTAACGATTTCAGTTGATTTCCTAAAAAATACTCAATACAGAATACCATATTTCACAGTAAGGGCAGAACAGTATGGTAGGTAGAGCATGTCTCTGGAATCAGGCAATCCTGGTTTACTATCATTCCACCATTTCCTAGATATGTGACCTACTACAATATAAGGATTAAATAAGATAATGCATGTGAAGTGCTTCCTACTGTGTCTGGCACAATGCTTTACGTGAGCTAAAATAACAGCAACGAAACATTGCTCGAATAATTTAGACTTTAAACCCCTGGAAAAATTACTTAAGGGATTCCATCTTGTACTTTTTGGTCAAGTTTCTTACACTGTATATACTTGAAAGTAAAGAACATTTTATTGACAAGCCAGGGTTTACTGATTTTCACATGTCAAATGAAAAGGCCAGATCTGGTCTCTCCTACATCTGTATTTCAGACTGATCAACATCGGTTCTGGAACAGGTACCTTGTTTTAAGAGGGATAGTAAACAAATGGGCAATGTTTAGACAGTAGTAACTGCAATAGGGATTAAGTTGGAAATCATGTCAAATGAAGAATGGAAGGAGATGGAGGATACTTAGTCAGCGGGCGGGGATGATAGAAGAACAGGCATGATAGCCAAGTTCAAATATTTTGCAAGGCTGTCATTTGGAAACAAGATTAGACATGTTCATAAAAGATCTATTGGGAAGAACTAGAAGAAAAGGAAGGCAGTTACTAATCTCATTTCCACACAAGGAAGAAACTGCCTGGTAAGGGAAGACCTGTCAGGAATGTTAGAAAATCTCTGCATATTAGAAAGGCAGTTGAAAAGCATAAGCCTGCTGGGTTCATACAATACTAAAATTATATAATTATTTGAAGCAAATATTACTTTTGAAAATCCAAATAAAAAATAAAGTGATTGACTAGTTATTTGATTTTCATAATGAGCTACCTTATCATTTCTGTAAGTGGAAAACCTTCAATAAGTTTTAATTGTACTTACACAAATTTTATTGCACCATTTTTTTAGCAACAAATCTCCTGCATGAAATTAGCTATACCTGCAACTCATTTCAGATTTCTAAATTATACTGATCTTTCACCAATGAATTTAGAGATTAAGGGTTGAAGTGGATCACTTAGTATGGAAAGATAATGAACAGTTGCGAAAGTAGCATATTTTTAAAAAATCCTAATATTGTTCATACTGAAAGACTTTCAAGTGATTTTAAAAAATCAAAAGATAATAAAAAAATCAAAATAAAAGAGAAAATTAAACTTTCTGGCAGATTAGGTTTAAAGACAATTTACATAAATTCATTAATTTTAACTTTGGTAAAAATTACTGAAATTTAATTGAAGAAGAGTAAAATTTTATAAACAAAACATTTAGGAAACAGATGTCCAGTACACTTTTCTAAGATTAAAAAAAATTTAGAATAAAAATTAAAAATAGAAATTCAAGCCCAGCTGAAATTGTTTACAGTGTGGAAAAATAAACTACAAAGATGTATAAAACATGATAGAAAGCCTGGTCGCTACAAGTAGTGAATACGGTATTATTTCTATAGTGCTCAACTGTTTATGAAGTTGTTTGATATGTCGCAAGCGTCCTTTGATCTATATAACCACTGTGAGATGCAGGTAAAGCATGTTTTATTTATTCCCGTGTGATTGGCCAAGAAAATAGGTCTCAAAAAAGTCAAGTGGCTTGGCAAAGTTCACACAGCTAGTAAATTATAGAATTAGAACTAAAATCCATTATTTTAACTCTAAACCCTATGATTCTCGTTTTCCCCAAGACCACTATGTAACCAAAAATAGGCTTCCTCAACTACAGACCTATTTTCCCCAGCATGTCTGGTCTGTAAACTTGTGTGATTCTGAGATGAGAGACTTTGTTACGATTTTCACATGTCAAATGAATTTATTATTATTATATTATATTAGGCTCAAAAATATTTTGAAATGTTGTCTTGTAGTCAATAAAAAGTAAGGTATAATTAAGACTTTTTTCCTGAAAGATCAAAAGACCCTATCAGGAAAAAGGCCAAAATGTATGTTTCATGTAATAAAAAACAATAATGATTCATATTTACCCAATTTATGAAGTATGCCTGGGTAAATTTCACCACTTCTAATGTAACCAACAAGCTGATAGGAATGAGATTATTGAAAAGGATGATGAAGGTCAAGAAATTCAGTCCAAAATTATTAGCACCACCATCTGTTGGGGGAGGTAGGAAGAAAGTCATTTACAGTTTTATATTTTATTTGCATTAACCAGAACTTTAGCGTAACAAGAATTTTCTGTATTATATAGTATATCTAAAAGTGTGGGAGGAACACTGTGCTGATAACATGTTCTTATTCTCAAACACAGTCTTCAAGATAGAATGGCATTATTTGTGTTCAAGATGTTGTGAACCCTTTTAAGAACTGCATAATGGTACTAAAAAGAGAAAGTACTACCACATATTTCAAACCCATTCCAAACATGAAGTTTAGAGATATTAGGGATAGGACTGAGGTAGAATCTCAACCAGGTAGAATCACTTTCACATAAATTTTTAAAAAGCATTTCCAGTTTGAAGGATGTCTTAAAAGCAAACAAACAACAGCAGCAAAACCAACCCAGGTAGCTAAAACAATGTAGGGCTGAACCCTAGGTAAATTCAGCTCTAGGTAAATTATATTCTTCCTCTTCAATAATGTAAGTAGAACAGTTATCCCAGATAAACTGTAAAGTATATGAAGAAACAAAATGATGGTAATCTTAACAATTCTAATGTTGAAATAGCAAACCAATGACTTAAAAAACAAGAACCTTGGAATAGCTAAAAAGCTAAATCAATATAATAAGAAACAACTGAGAAAATGAGTTGTGATATAAAATTTTACTAGAACTTGTTTTCACACACTTGGAAATTAAGTATTTATTGGTTAAGTGCTCATCAAAAGGAAATGTAAACTTACTTCCCAGAAATACTCAGTAAAAAGATAAATGATCCAAGAAGGAAACTACTTAATAGTACTTTCCCTAAGAAAAGTTGACTATTAAAACAGAATTCACTGCAGTCATGAGTTCAAATGAAAGTACATTCAATTTAAACACTTTAAAAACATGTAAAATACTTTTTGGTGCTTTAAATATACTCAGTCTGCTTTCTTTACCAGATAGCTATGTAACCACTTGTGTTAAAATATTTAAAAGAATAAATTAATAAAATTAAAATAATATTAATAAAATAACATTTTATACTATTTTAGAGTACTCACTATATTTTTAAGGATTTTGAAATTTTAGATTGTAACATTTTACTTACTTTTACTGGAAATTGCATTGAAAAATAACGATTAAATGCCCAGTTATCTTGGCAACAAGGTTTTCTTTTTAGAAACAGGAAATTCCAAGATCAGTTGTGAAACAAATACATGTTTTAATGAAAGAAAAAATAAGTACAATAAGCACTTTAATGCTCACAGTTTAGATTGAGATACCAGTCCTTTCCAGAATGCCTTCGATTCCAAATGGCTGAGCCCACAGAACAGACAAGAGACATGGCAATCAAGATACAAAATAATATCAAAATTTGTACATTTGTAATCCGTTCTACATTTGAGAGTTTAAGTGGTGGACTTGTTGAATTCTGTAAAAAGAAACAAAAGATGAGTAATAAGAAATGTGTACAAATGATCTAGTAATGTGTATCTAGTATTTTGGTGAGGATGACAAAGTCAGTCACAATTCAAAACCTACACATGGTTCAACACATGAGAATTATATGGAAAACAATCAGATGTAATAAGCTGTCAAAGGTTAACCACCTCTTTTCCTTCACTGTATCACCCAATCCTTTTTCTACGATGTAAAGCAGTAAGAAAGAAGGAAATAACATTCCTTTTGTAGACATGGTTTTTCCATTGTGGCAGGTAAGATGAACAATGCATTACCTGACTACCTAAGCAAACAGGGTAGACTAAGGCATCTAGCATCTCAGCTCCTGAGGAGAGGCAGAGAAGGTGACCTATGTACCCACAGCCAGAGACCTGGAAATTCCAGACTATGAAGACAACATTTAAAGGATCTCTGGTTTCCAGATTTTTTGGTGGCATTTAGTAATTGTTTTACTAAACACAGCAGCAATCTAAGTAGTGCTGGCTATCAAGAATAACAGAGGCAAGTTTCCTGAGCTGTATTTAATGATAAAAAATGATCTGTGCTAACCACGGCATCCACATGACAGAAACTTAAATGTCAAAAATCAACATAAAATGATGATTTATAGAATTTATAGAATAGTTAGGGGTGGAATCATTAACAGCAGTCCTGCTTGCCTATTGATAACATCTTTGTGCCTTTACAATGTACAAAGTTATCAGCCCTCAAAGCAGATTTTCATTTAGTACCTTAAAACTGAGTTTTCCACACCTACCTAACCACTGAACACTGATGGTATTATAATGTAGAGAAGGAGCATCCACAGGCATGTGTAAATGTTACAAGTGCTAGGATTAAAGCTGATTGAGAATGGCTTAACATAAAAATGCTGTGAAAAACAGTCAACATAATAGTTGACTATTAACAAACAGTTACAAGTTTTTCTTTCAATTTTATAAAAAATAAGAACAAGTTCTAAAATGTGATCATTGAAATAAAATGAAATTATAAGATAAATAATGCAGAGCACTCATCATTACACAGACAACTTTTGTCAATCACTGCAATAGTCAGTAAATGCTGCCAATGGACTGGTATGCAAAATCATTGGGTGTTCACGCATTGGTGATCTCTGGTGGAACGTTCTAGTGTTCTTGCATGGAGTGAGCCATTTCATAGCCCCACTCACTGAAGAATGAGATCTGGATATAGAGTGTGGGGCTCAGGTATCTATGACAGATGATCTGCTAGGTTTAGGACTACAGCACCGAGACCTACAAATAGCATATTTTCAAAAGACCTGGGTCCAAAAGGTTTTCATAGATAAAAATCCCACCTGCATCAGCTTGGTGTCATGTCCAGTGTAGACAACTATTCCATGAACCCACTGTGTATTTCTCAATTGAGCGCCTCGAAGAAGAATCTGATCTGCTCCCAGGGGAACAGTGCTATGACAGATTATGTTGACATTAGAAACGACATTTTCCAAAATGCTTAAGAATTCTACAGCCACTATATAGTTCCAAGAAAGGTCCTGTTATGAAAATAACCCTTCTTACATTTTACTTTTTTTCTAGAAAAGAAGTAATTTTCCTACCAATAAGAATAATCTTCTTACACAAGGACAGCTGGAGAGAAGCATTTCAGTTGCTTCTTCTTACCACCAAAGCAGCCATTTCCTACAACTTCATTATCCAAGACAGTAAGCAACAGTATGGAATTCAGAGGCTCATTCTCAAACCTGTTGAAGACTTTTCCTGATTTAGCAAGTCCACTTAGGTTTCTGAGATATTTGAAAGTAGTGAGATTAGGGGATCTGTTCTCCCTCCTCCACCTTCCTTTAAATTAAAAATAGCTTTGTGCACAATAAAGGTTCAAAAAAATACACAAGGTAAGATAAATACACAGATCTCATCATATACTTGCACTGCCATCCCTGCCCTCCAGAGATTAAGTCTCTGTATTAAAATCTCTAGGACATTCATTTACTGTATTTGAAGATCAGTCTTGCAAGAACTGTGAATAAAATCGTAAGCACCTAAAAGTCTTAAACACTCCTCTGAAATGACAGCAAATTGAGGCTCTCCATTCCATATGACTTAAACTACATCTTTCATGAATAAGGGTCAAGCGGGGTCTTTTGTGGGTTTTTTGCAAGACTACCCACTATGGTAGGCTGTGGGTTGATACAACCTCTCATAGAGCTATCAGAAGGCTACAAGCTATTGCAAATATAGTAGGATTCTTAATGGAAACGTACTACATAAAATTTAATGGCTCAGAGATTCCTATCACTACTGCTTTATTGTACTGATTAAAAAAAGCAAAAAAAAAAAAAGTCAAATATAAATAAAAATTCATAAAATAAAAATTCCAGAAAAAGGAAGAGGCAATTCCCCCAAGAAAAGTCTCCAGAAACACAGAATTTATTTGTCAGAGGACACAAATAGAGACTGAAGCTTTCATTTCTGGTGGATTTTTATAATCCAGTAGGTGTCTAAGGCTAGTAGTAGTTTGGGCCTGGGACCTTCTTTTAGGAACTACACAAATGTCACTGGCTCAGATGAAATCAATCTAGATAGATGGGTAATGACAGCACCTGAAGCCTTCTACTTAAGTAAGTAAATTCTTAGGAATTAGTGTATTTCAATTTAGTCAAAGAACACAGCAACTATACCTCTCATTCTTCATGTACAACAACATGCCTTTCAGACCCATCTTAAGATCTGGGGTGCACTTCAGGGGTGGGAGGAGTCCTCAGGCCTAAAGCAGGTTTCCAAGAAGTTCTTGGGAAGCTGCTGGATTATGCTCTGGGGCACATATGTGCCAACTGTTTCTCACATATCCAATGGGGTATAACATGGCAACTGGCACCTCAGCATTTGTGGTGTGCATTGATCGGAATTAGCTACAAACTCTTCAAAAGAAAAAAGTGCTTTTCAATTACAAGGACTCAACAAGAATCAGTTATTAGTTTTTCATCAGAGCTGGAATTCCAAAGTCTCTGGCATTAGACAATGACCCTCATCCTTAATGGCATCAAACTACATTCATTCTAAACTAAGGGGCTCTAAGAGCGCTGGGTAATCACTGTAAAAGTCAAATGTGCTACAGGCACAAAGATATTGAAAACCTGTTTCCACCTTTCATGTAAATTGAAGCATATTATATAAATGCTATCTGTACCCCAAATCTTGGCACCATCATACAAAGTTTCTCCTTCACTGTGTGGATGTGCTTGGCATCGATTTGCTGGGGAACTGATAAGAAATGGAAGCTGGCCAGTTAGGAACGTCAGGCTACAGAAACACATTACTTGTATAAATGTCCAAATCTATCTTAGTCTATGTTCATGGAAAGATCACTCTGAAAAATTTAGAACAATATATAATTACTTCAAAAATTACAGGAAAACTTTTGGTGGATCTGAATGAGGATGACAGTTCAGGGTACTCAAGTGTCCTTTAGAATTCAAATACTGTAATAATGGAATTACAAAACACTGAAAGCACTGATAATCTCTTAAGCTGGCGGCATGAGCTAGTGCGCTTAGCTGCATTTAGTTGGCCACTACAAATGCCTAGTAGGAAAGGAGAAGGGAACCAGAGGAGACCCCACCCTTCCTGCCAAGTTCTGCCCCATTTCTTTGCTCCCCTTTGTAACAGAACTCCTTGAAAAAGTTGTCTATTTTTCAACTCTTCTTCTGTTATCTCAAACCCACTCTCATGAGGCTCTGCCTGTCCTAATAGAGTTCAAGGATCTCTCCTTGCTAGATCCAACTGTTAATTCTCAGACTCACTGTATTTGACTTCATGGTACTTGACCATAAGCAACATGTGATCCACTTTAGTCACTCCTTCTGCCTTGGTACGGTTTCTTCACTCTCTCGGTTTCCATGCTACCAACTTGATCTCAGTCTGTTTTGCTGGTAACTCCTCTCTTTCCAACCTTAATGCTGGCGAGTCTTAGGACAGCCCTCTCCACTTTTCTAACTATACCCTTTCACCCTTGGTGATGGCTTTAAATATCTATACCAACTACTTCCAAATTTATCTCATGAACCCGGACCTCTATCACAAATTCCAGGCTTATATGTTTAACTGCCTCCTGACGTCCCTGTTTGGACATCACAAACTTATTAAGTCGCAAACTGAACTGCTGACATTGCCCCTTGAAACACTCCAGTGGATCCCCATTTCACTCGGAATAACACCCTTACAATGGCCTACAAAGCCTTGCGTGGTCTGGCCCACTATTCTCTCTTAGCCCTTCTTCTACTACCCTCTTCCTTGGTCGTTCCACTCCAAACACACTGGCATCTCTGCTGTTCCATAATTACTCCAGGCACTTTCCCACTTTCAGATGATGTAACCATACAGCTAATAATTTGCACTGTCTATCCCTTCTGTCTAGAATCTTCTCCCTCCAGATATTCAAATGGCTGACTTCCTCATCTCCTACTCACCTTTGCTCAAATATTACCTTCTCAATGAAGCAACATTTACCTTCTGCAACCTCACTAACTAAAAGTGATTCCCTCCCAAGAACTCCCAATCTCTTTTATCCTGGGCCATTTTTTCCAAAGCATTTATCACTTTCTAACATGGTATAAAATTTTTTATTTGTCATTTTATTGTTTGTCTGTTTGCCCTTCCCTTACTGCAAGAAAGTTAGTTCTCAAGGTCAGGCAGATTTGTCTGCTTTGTCCATTGCTGTCTCCTTATCATCTGCAACTGGCCTGGCCTGCTGGGTACAGGTTGAATGGATGATGGAAGAGGCAGGAAACAGGAGGGGAGTGGAGGGGAGGGGAGGGGAGGGAAGGGAAAGAGGTAGGAAGCAGGTATAAAAGATGACTATAGATAACATGGCCTAGAAAAGAGCATATGCAATTACACAGAGAAGACAAGAAATTATCCAGCAAATTAACCCCTGTGGTAGAGTCTGAACTCCTTGAGGCATCTAGAGATTACAAGAAAGCACCCGGGCCATGGAGACTGACAGTTAAGCCTATAAGATAAGTATTCTGGCCAAAGAAGAAACCACTAAACAATGCGCCAGAAGCTTGGCATATCCGTGAAAATACCCAACTCCTAGGCTGGCAGGAACCCTGGGGAAGTCTTCAGCTATACCATGTGTACAGGGTTAAGAGCATTTTCACAAAAGAACTCTGGGTAGAATACAGGAATGCTTAAGAAAAAGGGTTTGGGTTATCAAACTTAGAGTACAAGAAAATATGTACCTAGGTCAGCAATACCCTGCAACACAGTGACTTCCGTGTTTTTATGAAAACTGATTTTACATACCTGTGTCCATCAAGCCTTATGTTTCCAACAAAATCGTAGAGATGTCGGTTTGGACTTTCACACTCAATTCTGCCAGAAATTCTCATCAAACTGTCAATGTCTTTTATATCTGATGTTGCTGGTAAGCCCTGTTTAGAAATTTTGAAATAAGCAAAGAAAATATTAAATAAGTTGTATGTGGGAGGGAGCAGGGAATTCTGAATTCATCCACGCCTTAAGATCTAAGAGATCCCACAGTTTTATAAGCAATTATCCCCCCCCCCCCCGTTGTCAAATCGAAATTAGGGGATACCTTCCTCTCTACTTGAACATATATGTTTTTAGCAGAACAGGGCAGCTTTTGTGAAAACTCTAAAATATCTTAAAGAGATTATAAACTAGCCTGCAAGATATTTTGAAATAAGTCCTCAAAGAACTGTTTGCTTCCAAAAATAAAACTAATATTTAGCATTATACAGTCTAAATCTGTCTGCTGAATCTCAAAAAGGGAATGCAAAATAACTAGAATCTATACCCAAAGACAGTAGTTATGTTTTTGTTCTTTTAGTTCACTGAGAAGGAAAACTCCAAAACAGTTCCTCCCTCTGGCCACCTACAACTGGCTGGAACTGAGCAGCCCTCACTTCCTGTGGCAGGTTGAGTTCAGGTGCTGTGAGGACGACCTGCTTCTACCACAACCCAACCTTCCCACGTGTCATTTTCACTATTTGTCTAGAACCCAAGAGAATACATTTTTTTAATGTCTCTTTTAAAACTTTAAAAACCTTACAGTGACTTTCTATTAGGAGGGGTATGAGACATAAATATAGAAATCTAACCAATTCCCTGAGATTAGTGAGAATTTTAGAACAGCAATGGAAACTGTGTCTTTTCCATATGGCAAAGCCAAATAATATGGACCAGGAGAACAGAAAAATAAATAAGCTAACACACGTGAAAGCACTTAGAGCTACTAATGCTATCATCAGAGTGTTGGCTATAACAGAAAATGTTAAAAATATTACAAAATAGTATCTATATGATGGACATTTAATTAGGCAAGTAAAACTGAATTTTCCATAATATTTAACTATTTCAGTTTATAAAACCACTTCATTGTGGCTCAATGAGAAAATATTTGCAAGTAGACAGAACTGCCTCAACTCAAGACAATAATACTAAGAAATAAAGCTATAGGGGTTCAGAATGAGCCTCCTCAAAACATGTCACTTTTGCATGAGGATTATTTTGAGCTAAAGGCAATAGAGATCCTGAGGGTTCAAGAGAAACTACTGTCCTTCCCTTAACTACCTAGAAGAATTTAAATTGGGGATTTTTCCCAGAGAAAAGTTATTACCAGAGATAAATTTTATTTAAGTGGACCCATCCATCTGGCAGGGCAAACATCTAATTACCAAACATCTGCTCTTCTTATCATCCTATGAATGACCCTCCTGTCCTTGGAAGCCCCAGGACCCTTATCCCATTCCTTCCTCAGAATGGCATGTATACCTCATTCTACCTTTCTGTTTCTGAGCCTCTCATGTATGTGGGGTTCCTGTATGTATGAAATTAAATTTGATTTTCTCCTGTTAATATGTCTCATGTCAATTTAATTCTTAGACCAGCCCGAAGAATGTAGAAGGGTAGAGGGAAGTTTTCTTCCTCCCCAGCAAAGCTCTCAATTCCATGTAAGAGAACAGCAATAATTATATAAACCTATATTAGATCTTACCTGTCTAATTTTCAAGTTTGTTTCACCATCTAAGTTGGATGTTTCAATGTAGCACATGGCCTGGGGCTCACTGTTTTTCAAAATTGAAAAGCACAAAGATTTAGTGGGGGAAAGAAAGCATACTAATAACTTATTTAAATGTTCAGACTCACTGAAGCCTTTCATTCTAAACAAAGGTTGAGTCGCCTAGTTTCTTGATGTCTTTCATTCTAACCACAAAATGCTGTGAGGCAGACCCCATGCATGAAAACTCATGGATCAGATGTGAAGCCAGAAGGACCCCAAAGCAACTTCCTGACAATTAGTACTGATCTTTAAGATCATGTAAATAGATTTGTCACATTTTACTTAAATTGTTCATCATATAGACACAACACAGACTGTATCCGAAATGTAAAGCAGTTTTGTGTCCATATATATCTTTAGCTCAAAAATATCAAGTGAGATTTCATGCTCATAGCCCACATGTAAATTGATTAAGTGGTGGATTAGAAAATTCCAGATTATTGCTTCTATAAACTTGCATTTACATGTTCAGATTGTATTGCATTGCATCTTTAGAAAAGATGAATAGGATCGTATGAACCATAATATTTAAATTTTAAGGCTACTTTAAAAAACCTGTATGAACAGATTTTACAATGAAAGTGGATATACACTTTCTTCCTCCTATTTTTTCTGTTTTATTTCTTAAAGTTGCTTCAGAGATTTGCATGGCAGCAAAAGCTAAAACTAAAATTAGCCAACTTGGCTATGTGGCTCCTTGACCTGAACCTAGGAGATACATTCTATGGGTCCCCACCAGCGTGTTTTAGTCAAGTTTGGTACACAATGACTGGTATAAGGGGCCCATGCTCTCCAGTTTTATCACAGGTACACACCCGTGACTGTCGTATAACCTGACCCTTCACATGCTGACTTTGCTTGCTCAGCAGTTATAGACAGGTGAGTTTGCAGCCCAACTGTATAATTGACCCTCAGCTATAAGGAAAACCATTTTGAAGTTAAACTAACCTTATTAGCACTTGCTTATATAAAAAGCCCAATTAATTAACATCCTATAAATAATTATGAATGTAATTTCTCATAAGCATGGGTACTCACAGTTAGAAATTTCTAAGTCACAAACACCTGGAATTTTCTAATCAACTTCCAATTTGTACATGTGTAAAGCAAACGATTCTGAGTTTCAGAAATGAGCACACAGCTTAGTTTTATGGCTTGAAGACTTGTGAAAAGTACTGAAACACATGGTCATTAATCAAGTATTTTACAGATTCATTTTAAAGTAACTTTGCAAGTTCTTTAATTTTTCTCTATGGGCTTTTTTTGTCTTCCATAAAGGCTGATACTTTTTCCCAACCAAGTTTTGGGAAAACAAGTTTTTCAATATTTATATTTTCACTCTATCAATTAAATAAGGTTTAATTTTTTATTACTGTCATGATAGTAATTTGGTTTTGGCAATTGCTCCCAATTTGTAATTTACTTACGTATACATTAGAAATAAAAATGGTTTATAAAACCATTATAAAACACATCTGATAATACAGAAGCATGATGACAAACAAATGTTAAATGAACAATGCCAATTCCATATTTTGACAGTGAAATGCATTAAATTTCTACTGCTCAATATAACCAAGGCCATTCTCATATCAAAATAAGACTAACGTTCTAATTCTATCTTCCCCCCCCCCCCCCAAAATAAGGTCCTAGAAAAGGACCTTAAGTGGCTAGGAAGTTAGAAAGTTAAATAGCTGGCTTCTATTTGAAGTGGTGCAAATAAAATATACATCCAAATTCAGAACTTTCTTAATCTCTTAAGACAACTGTTACTGAAGCAGTTCTTGACAATGCTATGAAAAGGCAGCAAGAAGTCTCAGACAAGGAATCATGCTAGGTAATAATTATTTCAGCAAATTATGATGACATTCAAGACACAAACTAGAGAAGGGCAAAGCAGGCTTTTTGATTAGTAAGTGGAAAAATGAAACAAGATGCATATCACAATACAGACACTAGTAGACAGCTGAAATATATCCGAGTAACGTGCATTTTGTCACTAGTTACAAGTGGGATAAAAACTGATCCCAAAGCATGCGGTACCAAATGTACAACATCCAGCTTTGTGCAGGGGGTCCTCTGTAAACCCTATACAAGCCCAAATTATAGCATAACTGCTGAAGGGATTCAATTGAACTCATAGAAAATTTCAAATTTAAGACATGTTTAAAATTGTAAAAATTTCTCGATAACTGTCTTTCACGTAAATCTTAACATTGTGCAAAACAATATCCTGGAGAGGTAATAAATTAAGCCTTAGCATTTAGGCAAGTTATTAAATATGAATATATCGTAATGATGCATAGGCAATTACAATCTACCTTTACTGGCATGCCTCAAGGACTCCGACTCCTATTGATAACAACAGGAGCTGAATTTGCCCACTTGAGGGAGGAACGTAAATCAACAATGTATTCAAAAAAGGCCTTTGAAACATCCATCACCAAGAAGTATAAAATGTTTGTGTTTTAACGGAAGAGATACAGAGCTCAACCACCTCTGGGTGCAAACTGTTTTCTGGTGTAGGGTGAGGATCCTCATACACACATCCTGTACAACTCAGTGGTTCTAACCTTGAGGACAAGCTGATGAGATCTGCTGGGAGATGTTCCCCATTGGTCACTTTCACTATTTCCCCTACTGCCACCTACAGGTCCCAGTTCAAAATAATTAAAACGGAAAAAAATGAATAACAGAAAAACAAACAAACAAATGGACAAAAGAGACAGAAAGTTTGAAATTATTATAGAAAATAATACATGTTAATAATAATGTCTAATGCCAATTTTTTCAAAACTCATTTTGATCAGGTCTAAAGGCACAAGAAAACAGAATATTTAAGGATCATTTATTTGCTTTTAAGCCCAATTTTCAATTTTTAATGCAGAAGCTTCTGAGTTCTAAAATTTTACTCACAAGCATATCTTAGCAAATTAAATAAAAACATATTTTTCTATAGAGAGCTACTTTATCTTACAGATTTTCCTTTCTCCAATTCCTCACTCTCTTGCCATCTCTTACATGTCCACTCCTACCCAAGAAGAAAAGAAATAATGATGGAAACTATTCTTAGGCTTTTGAGAAACGAAGTATACTATATTATTTCTCCCCCTACACCCACTCTAAAAAAAAATCTTTGTTAAAGTTTCCTGATTCCAAAACATTTTCAAAGTTAATTGCATAAATATCTTAATAAATTTAATGTAAAGCTGCAAAGGCATGGATTTTGGGAAGTTAGAAGTCATAACTGCAGCCTTTTGAATTATTTAATAATAAATAAAGTCTTGGTAATGAATTGTTTTGGGAGGCTAAGCCTTTGAATCCAGGAGAAAATTTTCAGGGAAGGTATGAAACAGACATGCCAGGAACCTGTTTGGAATTGAATTAGTAGCTTGAGTTCTTTTACTGTATTTTATACTTTCTAAACCCATATATGTATTTTTTGTTATATGGTAAAATTTCAGTTTCTTCATTTCAAAATGAAAATCAATGAAACACAGTAACTTTCAACCATGTTCATGCTTTAATTTCAAACTACTTCAAAGAACATGCAATATTAGCAATTAATAATTTTTAAAAAATCAGAAATTAAAATATCATAAACTGTTGTTTATGCTTTTTGCATTTAGCATGGTGCTCACTTGCAGGTGAAAATCACCATGCCCTTATTTTGATAGTGGACAGTGTAGTATATTGAAGATACTAGATTAGAAGTTAGGTATTCCGACCCTGACCTAGTCACTGGCTAAAGTGAAATGACTAAAAATAAGACTTAAAGTCAAAATTCCTCTTTCTGTTAAATGATGGCAGAAGCTTCTACCTACTTCTTAAGGCTAATGTAAGTTCAAAAGAGCCAAGTAATGCAAAAACCTTTTGAGAAAAAAAAAATTTTAAAAACCAACAAAAAACCCCCTGAAAGGTGGTAGTTTTGCCACTTGGATAGAAATATTTAACAGCACAAGCTTTATACTTTACTTTGATTCTATTATAACAAAAAGCAATGAATCAGATAATATTTTTAATTTTTAAATGATTATTTTAATCATCTTTGAAGAAGTTAATCATGGTGGATGCTATATTAATATACAGAAACTATTCTCATCTACCATTATTGACAGTCACCAGTAAATGTTTTTAATGCTGAGAAAATAAATCCTGTAAAAATGTTCTAGAGTTTAAGAAATACAAGCACAGAGCTTATTGGGAGTCTGGATTGGACACAGGCAGATAAAAAATATTTTGAAAACTTTCAACTTAGAGTTAAATATAAAGTCAAGGCAGTATAGCCAATTATCTTCATATTTTTGAGCATAAAAAATGAAAATTATAATTAATGTTTCAGCATATGATGGTCTTTATGGTAAGTTACGTCTCTATGAAGAGTTTAATCAGAAAAATATCAATAGTTTCTAAAATTGCTGGAATGCTTTACTATCCTTTTGAACTTTGTTATATGACATTCAGATGGTCCCTCATCCATTAAATTTATCAAACTTTTACTTAGTATCACCAAGTGTACATCATTCTGTTGGTTAGCCATTCTTAAAACTTAAATGAAAGATGATCAATTTAAACAGAAAGGAGAATCAGGGAATATCAGAGTTTGATCATTTAATCCATCTTCCTCACTTTAAAAGATGTGAACTCAAAGGCCTGAGAGATTAAGTATTTCGTTCAAAATCACTACGCCAGGATAAGAACCCTGGCGTTTGCCTCTTAAGCAAAGCTTGCTAGGACCTGAAACAATGACAGTAAGTTCACTGTTGACTCATTCTCACAGGGACCGTTACCTTCACCCTTCAGTTTTAGAAACTTGCCCTGATAAAGCTAGAAGCAAAGGGAACTAATAGCAGAAAGGTTGGTTTAAAAACCAACTTATTAACTTTAATCTTTCTGGGGAAAAAACCCTATAAGTAAGTGGCACCAAAAGCTCCCAACTATAAAATATGAAAATATAACTACCTGTAGTTACTTCAACTGCCTGTAGACTTACTTCTATAAATATCTGGCGAACTCTTAATTGCTCAATTAAGTTTCACTAACTTGTCATAAATTCAATCAGTTTAAATAATGACCTGATCAAACAGATTTTGAAAAAAGGACACGTTCATATTTATATGTGGATTTTACAAATAAAACTGTCCAAGGAAATGGTGATAAACAACCTCTAAAATAGTAAAAACATTTTTCTTAATTTATATTAGGACTAGTTTTACAGTTTTTAAACCTAAAACCATTTGAAAGTCACATTCTTTAAAGTGTAACAGTGCCATATGTTCTGAATACTAATTCATGACTATCTTAAATATGAGCAAAACAAAAATTATCTAAATTCAGTAATGGAAAGAACTTAAAAGAGCAAAGTGCTTTAATTTTTTTGTTGGAAGAGTACAATATTTCAAAAGATATGATGATAAAAAAGAAATCATTTATCCATTTTCTTTTACCAATGCACCATAAAGATTGAGAAACGTGGAGGGATACACGAATGCATCATAAAGGAATTTATCATGAACAACGATTGCAAGATAAAATCAACAGAACCCAATCCATGTATTATATAAAATAAATGATAGGAAATCTTACAAGAGTTAGTAGTCTACACAAACAGATATGGATACATCCACAGGGAGAGTAGACTCTTAACTGTAATTATAATTTCTGAATTATAAAGTATAGTACCTATCACTTATTCTATATGGCAAACATGAAAAGGTCCTTTAAATCCAATCAATTTTTAACATTTAATTCAAAATCATTAGAGAGGTTTAAAATTCTTCGTTTATTCCTTATTTCCTTGGATAAATCACAAGGTCAATGCAGGGTAGAGAAACCATCCTCTACACTGTTTGAGCATCAGTAGGTATCTCTACCTTGATGAGAGAAGTACAGTGTCAGCAGGTATATACTCTTTGCCTTTTATTATAACTATATCTCCAACATTTACCTGAAAGAAAACTGGGAATCGGTTAATTATCTGCATTGAAAATAGTTACAAATATACAACCCATTGTATTTAAGCATAGAATACAGTAAAAATGGTTATTGGTAAACAAGAACCACTTATCTTCACAAAATGGCATAAAATTATTTAGGAGTGAGGCCAAGGATGGGGCAATCCTTCAAAAAACAAACACTGTATCTTTATTGTACCGGCTATATAACTTAGCTTAATAAAAATAAAATTTATCCATTCTGTCCACTTAATTGGCATCTCATCTTCTCATTATTCTCTCCCTATGACATAAAAATAAAAAGGAGGAATTTACCAAATGAAATTTTCACCTTGTTTAAGGAAATCTCAGAACTACTGGAAAGACTATCATATATATATATATGATACTACTCCTCAGATGACCTTAGTTATAATTCATAATTTAGAGAGGAAGAAAATGAGTCGTAGATTCTAAGTTATTTCCCAAGATCACAGAGGAAGAGCTTAGACTCAAATCCACATCTGACTGTCTGCAAAGCCTGATTTTGCATAAGCAAATATAATGAAACGATCACTGTATTTTAAATTAAAAAAAAAAAAACCAGCTTAGTCTCTTTCTCATTTTATTACCTGTTAGCATTTTTGTGAGCATGGTCTGAAGACAAATTAAAGATAAACTATGTCCAGAAACTTAGAAGTAATTTAAGGGATAGGTTTGTCACAGAGCTTTTGGCAAACTAGTTAACAAGTTGGCTTGCTGACCAAGTTCAGCAAGTTACACTGATGGCCACACTCTCATTATATTATGAAAGTTGCCCTCACTTTTAGTAGCCAAATGAACCTAAAAGCACGTTTTAATAATTAATCAGGAAAAGAAAAGCCCTTTTTGGGGGGGGAGCTTAAAGCCTTTTTGTTCTCTCCCCTCCCTAATTTTCCTTGAACCCCAAAATAACACTTTACTTGGGGGGGAGGGGTGGGAGAGAATGATGTCTTCAGTGGGAATCACAGTATGAGACAGCCCACTGTGGTTTACTTATATACTGGGGGAGGAACAGGTTAGGCAAGGTTGGAGGGGACCTTCTCATCTATGGTATGTATGCTGCTTATCCAGGTAGGGAAACTCTGAATGCCTTGATTTGAAAGAGATTTATTTCAGATGAAATCTGGATTATCTGAAATTGACAAATTGTCAGGGATCTTGGAATCGAACACCCCCTTCCTCAAAAAAGGGCAAACTGGGAAAATAAAAAAACAGCGAGTGTAGGTATAAACTAGCCCTTACAATAATGTGTTGTGGTAGTATTCTGATAGCACCCACTGAAAGCAAGATAAAAAGAACAAAGTTCTCTGCAGCCAGAGCACTTAGAGAGAATGCTACCCAGGTTACCATTTAATTGCTCCTTGATCACCTCCTGTGTATTAAGGTTTGCTCTCCAATCAGACTGTATGCTTTATAAAATCAGGATCATATTTGTCTATATTACAGTGTTAGGGATTTTCATAAGTCTGTTAAGAGTCTAATTGTACAGTTTTCCAACATTTTATTCATTGTAAGACAAAAGAAAGCCTTACGGTTATTAAACTGAAGACTAAAAGAAAATATTAGCCTCTTATATGGTCTTAACGGGTTCCCCCAGTGGCTTCAGAAAACCAAGGGCTCACTGAACGCTAAAGTTGTTCTCACAGCACTGCGAGGAGAGCAGGGAACTTACCCCCTCCTTCTGATGCCTATGTTTTAGCTCACTTTCTCAAACATCTCTTTCTTTTTGGGTTCTGAGCTCCTAACGTGGCATTCATTCCCGTTTCCAGCCTGGTGTGTGCGTGGGAACAGACAAGAGAAAGTCAAGATGGCAAAAATTCTTCGACCACGTGTTCTAGTTGGAGAAGCAGTTTTAGTCCCCAAAACACTGAAGTTAAAAAAATATTTAGGGCTTCAGCTCACTACCTCGAGCCTTCTGAAGTCATTGACATTAGTAATTACAATTGAGGATTATGAAAAAGGGTAAGCTTATTAAGCTGTAACAGAATGACTGAAAATCTGCTTTGTCCAATTGCAGGCCCCAGCACATTTATTTATATTTTTACTGAGGAATTTTTGTAGATGTGAATTCTTAATCCAGAGAAATTTATTTCATGGTGGAAACTTCATGCATTAAAGCAGCTATATAGAGTGACTTTTACACATGCAGGCAGCCCACCACTCCATGTTTTTCTACAAAACCAGAAAAATGTGTCGATTCTAAGATTCTTCACCTAAATTCTATCCTAAGCAACTATCTCAAAAACATATGAACAGTCTCAGCTGCATCTCAATCTTAAGAACTGATCTTTGTGGTAATGAAGACAGCTGTTTACTTTCAAGAGTGGGGACGCAATGCCTTGTATAGGGCCTTTTTTTTTCATTTTTATTGGAGTATAGTTGATTTACAATGTTGTGTTAGTTTCAGGTGTACAGCAAAGTGAGTCAGTTACCCATATACATATATCCACTCTTTCCCAGATTCTTTTCCCATATAGGCCATTACAGAGTACTGAGTAGAGTTTCCTGTGCTATACATATACAGTAGGTCCTTCTTAGTTATCTATTTTATATATAGGGCTTTGTAATTGTAACACTTTCTCAGAAAACCAGATACTGGCAACTTAATCTCGTGCAACAGATCAGTAACTGGAGGGATGAATGGTTAGTGTCTGGGAGCTGAATGAAGTCTGCCCATCTGTGAATGGCTGGATGGACACTGCAAATTTGTAGGTCCTTTGAGAAACATTAAAAAGCAGCCTCAGTAGCCACACACTCAGAAAGACCAAGAAAGAGAGAACCATGAACTAAAGCCCATTTGCACTAAGGTGTATCATATTACATTGGCATGTGAATCAGACTGTTGGTTTTGGTTTATTGATTTTATTTTTAAATGCACAAAATATTACATAAGCTAAAGAAAAGACTTGCCTTACAATCTGGCTAACACAACAAGCCAGCCTGCTTTCACACCTGTCCACTTAGTGTTCAATAAACCATTTCTACATAGCCAGCATCTTAGTGTACACCATCCCGTTCTTTTCACCTCTGATTATTCTATGACACAGGAATCCTCATATGTCCTGCTTGCTATTGTGAGCTCACTGCTTGGCACATACACCCAATAAGTATTTGTTGAATGATGGTATAAAATTTTTCTGTGTTGCTACAGTATTTGAAATGACAGCTTTTACTTGTCACAAAATATACTAGAGCGTAGAATGTCATAATTTATTTATAAATGCTCTTTCTATTGTTGGATATCCTCATATTCTAACTTTTCACTGTTACAAATAATGTTAATTGATAATTATTATACATGTATAGGTATCTCCCTACTTTATGATTATTTTCTTGGGATAAATTCCCAGAATCCTTTTTTTTGGGGGGGGTTGTCAATATGAAGACCTAAATTGCTAATCCACAGTAGTATGTGAATAAAATACTTCATAAAAATTCTAAAATACAAGTTTTTTTCCTTGACTAGATAGCAAACGAGGCCTCAATACTGTTTAAATTTGCAACTTTCATTATTAGGTTGAATACTATACTGAGTCTGGTTGCTTATTATATTTCTTCTTACTTTTTGCCAACTTATATTTCCTATCTAGATAACGATTTCAATTTTTTGTCATATTTGGTGCAAATATTTCTATATTCTCTCTGCCTATTTGCGTGATGTGTCCTAGTTTTAAATTTTATATAATCAAACTCCATAGATCCTTGAGATTTTGATCTTGTTCTCCTCCAAATATTTATTAAGGTCTTTATTCTATTTGTATGTTTTTCAAAAACAATGTTTCAACATTTTCTTCTAGCCAGTTGAAATTTATTTTAGCACAGGCTGTGTCTTAGATATAAACTGTATTATTCCTGAAACTGCTAATCTGTGGTCCCAACATGATTTACTAAATAATCCTTTTATCCATGATTTTTGCCTCCTTTATCAAATATTAAATAGGCTTTATTTCAGGGCATCCTATTCTATTTTATGCTTTTCATCAATGTATATTTTGCAACAGATTCACGCTATTTTAATAACTTTTGCTTTCCATTTTACTTATATTTAATCCTTGCACACTGTTAATTTTCCAAAATATTCTTCTATTTTCTCAACTGTTTATTTTTGAAATTACAATGAAAAATTTAGTCAACTCTTGAGGAAAAAAAAAGATAATTTCCCTGATTATACTACATCATTACTTCTGAACAAGTGGTTCTGTTTTTCTAGGAATATTACATATTTGCCTATTTTTGTGAAACCTTAACACCTAAAGTTTTTATGTTTTCTTTATAATGGTCATATATATATTTCAGGTTTACCTGTAAGCATCCCACATGCCACCAGGAATGAGATCTCTTTTTCACTGTATTTTTCTACATTGCTATTGCTGAAAAGAGTGATGTCAATTTCAGAATATTTGTCTTGAATTCATCACTGAACCAACTTTTATTAATTCTAATTAATTAAGTATCTACTTCTAGTTATTAAGTAACATCAGCTCATTTTGGCTGGATGATTTTTGGCAACACCTTAAATTCTACCCCTCTGTATCTCGAAGTGGGATGTTCAGGGAAAATGTGGCACTCATCTCCAAGACAACTGAGAATGCTCTCTCTATGGAAAATCATGGGCTGGTAATTTAATTTTTTTCTCTGTGAAAAATTGAAAAAGTAAGTTAAAATAATCCAATCAATCTTGGAATAATGACGGTCTACTATTAGGAAAATAAAACATTTTAACAGGTTAATTTTAGGGTGAACTAGTAGATGGTTACCTCCTGACTTTACAACTGTTTATTTTCTAAGCAAGCACTCTAGGTAAGAAGAAACTGATATCAATTTATTAGGATATGCATTTATGTTAATTACCCTGACAAACCTAGTAAATGAAACACATTTATAATAAAATTCAATTTATCATACTTGATTATACCCTACTTGTCTTGGCTCTAAAGTGTTTAAATCCACAAGTACTATACAAGAGCATAAAAGAAACTTCTTTTGAAACAGTAAATTGAGCTTTTTTGTTTTTTATATCTTGCTCTGAAAAAGAGGTGACTATCACAGAAATAAGGAAAGCACAAAGTATTTTCCTCTATGTTACTTTCATGTCAAAGACCAGAGAGAGAGGGTAGTGAGTTTTCAAATATCCAGAAAAGGAGATGTCAATCTCTCTTCTGGGTACTGATTTAAAATAAACAAAGATGTAATTAATTCAGGATGAATCCTGTTCCCTGTGGGAATACAAGCTGACTATGAACATCACAAGGTAGAATCAGCGCATGGCCTTTAACTGGGAAATACTGGAGTGCAAATAAACTGAGTGTGGGTTACACCTCCGTTATACTAGCAATCTCAGAAAACAAAGTCCCCTGGGTAGAATGGCCTCGCCTCCGAAACTCTCTCACCAAGTTACGAAGGTTATTCACTTGTGGATGACTTGCGATTAAATGGTCTTCCAGAACTAAGGAAGAACTAACAATCATTGCTTACCTTTTGAAATTGAGGTCTGAAAAGCATATGAACCCTTGGATAACACTTGCTAAATTATGACTCAACTCACTGCCATGTTAGAGCTCCTATGAGAAAATTAACTTCTTGATGGAACTGATTTCCAGCTCATTAGAAGATGATATTTAGTTAGTAAGACATTAAAAAAAAATGAATTAGCAGTGTGTAAATGCGATTAGTCATGATATATGAATGTGAAGTAAATTATACAAATGTGAACTATCAGAATCTAATTTTTGTTTTACTTGGACAGTAGATGATTAAAGCAAAAAATTACAACACAAAACAGTCCATGGTTAAGTGAAATCTATGAAAACAGTACTCAAAATATACTATGAAAGGAACAAAAAGTTCTAAATATTACTTTAAGGTAATAGTCTTTCTAATATATTGCAAATTATTAAATGGAAGTGACTAACTGAAGATTCCATGTATGTTTACAACATTAATTACTAAATAGCTTTCATATCAGTGGAATCCTTGACCTTTGCTTATAGTATATATAAAAATTACATCTACTAGAGTTACCTCTATGCATTTCTTCTCCTGTAACAAAATAAAAATCAATGCATACCTTTTCCCAGTGCACAATTTCCCAAGCACCACTTCTCAGAACTGGAAAGAGAAAAGGTGACAGTTTTAAGAATATTTTTACTACTTATCAAAAGCCTACCTCTGATGAAATGATCATTTTAAATGAATAGCTTCAAATAAATTAACTGGTGGTAATTTTTATAGGTTTAAAAACCAATTATGACAGCAAAGATATATAAAATTACACATAGAAACAACCAATGAACATTTCAGATCTCAAAATAAAATACTATTTTATCTCACTGGCGTTGCCAAGGGCTTTCATCAGCACACAGAGGAATTACAGGGGTTGGCTGGAGAAGAAAGCCACAAAAATGCTTGACAAAGGGAGTAACAAGCTTAAAAAAATTTCAGAAGCCATAACAGTAGCAATGTTAAAAAAGAAAAAAAAAGATTTACAAGCACAGCAGGAATGGATTTCAAACTCGGTAGTAAAAATTTAACACATAAACCAGTAGATAAAAAAAATCTGTACCTTTAGCTTTAAAATAATGCAAAATAGCAAATGTTTCTATATTTGGTTTACTGAGAAGAAATAAAAGAAGAGGCTACAATTAAATTATGATTGAGGGGTTGATATTTCTCAGTGTTTTATTACTGCTTTGCAACAGTAAAGTTACTCAGTATACCTTTCTTTTATTCCTGCAGTGTGTCTGTGGCATAATACTGAATATGCCAGTAGACAGTAGCAGATAAAACAAAACAAAAAAGAGTAATGTGAAGTAGATAGCACAGCATGCAGTACTTAAAAGGATTAAGTCAAGGTCAGTCAACAAATTATCCTCACAGTAAATTCCATGAGGGCAAGCTAATATTTACTTTGTTTAACACAATATTCTCTGGAAACAGTACAGTACCTGGCACAAAGTAGCTACTGGGTAAATATTTGCAAGATGAATAATTTACAGGCACAAAAACATTAGATGCAGTTTCTTTTGATGTTAGAAGAGATGAAGGCTGAACCCTCTTCAGTAAATCACGATGATGATAATCCCCAAAATGTGCAATAGCAAATCTAACACTAATTACATACCAACAGGTCTGGAAACCAGTGTTACAATATAAATTATTTTAATCTAAATATAATCTCTTTGTGTTCCAAAATTCCCTGAAGCCAGGGGCTGTGTCTTATTCATTTCTTTATCTTTAGTACTTCACAGCACTCCTGGCCCACAAGACACTCCAGTGCTAGTTAAACAGATGAATAAATGCAACAAGGAATATCTTGCAGTGAATTTTGGTGAATCAACCTCATTAATTTAAATAATAATTCCAAGATGAGGAGCTAACACTAAAGTATTTCCAGTA
Source organism: Balaenoptera musculus (assembly GCF_009873245.2). Lineage (NCBI taxonomy): Eukaryota > Metazoa > Chordata > Mammalia > Artiodactyla > Balaenopteridae > Balaenoptera > Balaenoptera musculus. The sequence continues at coordinate 73,568,731 of NC_045789.1, read as the reverse complement.
ACTATATGACTAAGTTAAAATTCCAATTTTGACAGTATTCATACAGCTAGGGGTGAAGGATCTGAGCACCAGGCATCTAAAACTGATCCCTATATTCTAATACACAAAACTCTAATGCCTGTAGAGTTCACCCAAACTGATGCCAGGAGTAAAACTGCTCCTGGATGTTGCTCCCGGAGTACAAGGGGTTCAGAGTGTGACACTTAAGAGTAAAAAAGCCCTTGGGGAAGTGACTTCCCTGGTGGCGCAATGGTTAAGAATCTGCCTGCCGATGGTGGGAACACGGGTTTGAGCCCTGGTCCGGGAAGATCCCACATGGCCCAGGGCAACTAAGCCCATGCACCACAACTACTGAGCCCGCGTGCCACAACTACTGAAGCCCGCGTGCCACAACTACTGAAGCCCGTGTGCCTAGAGCCCATGGTCCGCAACAAGAGAAGCCACTGCAATGAGAAGCCCGCGCAGCGCAACGAAGAGTAGCCCCCGCTCGCCGCAACTAGAGAAAGCCCACATGCAGCAACGAAGACCCAACTCGGCCAAAAATAAAAAAATTAAAAAAAAAAAAAGAACAAATGAGAGCATTTCGCCCTTTAATCACTTAACCCAGTGATTACAATATTAAGTACTCAGCAAGGAGTGCTGGCAAAGTGCTGTTCAAATCTGCATAACTGACTGATGGGGCTAAAATTTGCATAAATTTAAATTAGAAAAAAATATCCTGTTCAATAGTATCTGGAGCTCTTTATTGCCGTTTATTTTCTTCTAATCCCACCTCATACGAGTAAACATTCCCACATTGCAATACTTGGGTTTTTAAAAATCAGTTTCCAATATTTCTAAAATCAAGAGGTTTGACATGAAAATGAAGACTTCAGGCTTATCAGGGGAGCTCAGTCAATTACCGCACTGTGACGTGCGGCTTGGACAGCAGTGGCCACCTCTTTCGATGGGGCTCACCACTCCATCACCACGCTTGTTTGTGGTTTCCTGCTGCTTTATAGGCAGCCTACTTCCCTGTCCTGTATTTAGGACACCTGCCTGGCTCACACTCATGAGGTGTTCCTTCGTTAATTGAAGTATAACTTACAACAAAGTGTATAGACCTTACGTATTCCGATCAATGAGTTTTTTAAAAACTGTAAACACCTGTGAATTCACCACTCAGGACAAGATGCAGAACTCCAAAAAGACTCCTCATACCACTTTACGGTCCATTATCCTATCCCCAGAGACAAATATAAATTATTCACCGTAAGTTAGTTTTGCATATCATATGCCCTGAATCATACAGTATTTTTGTATTAAGGTTTCAATCAACATATCTGAGATTCTGTTTAAAAAAAATCTTTCTTTCCCCCGTTAAACTGACATGGTGCTATGGTGGACCGATTTCTGGATTCTGTATTTATTCCACTGATCAATTTACACATTTTCACACCAATACATACCACCTTGATCATTTTAACTTTATGGTAAGTCTTGAAATTAGGTAGTCTTCCCACATTGTTCTCTTTCAATACTGTTTGGGCTATGTTGAATTCTTTGCATTTCCATATAAATTTTAGAATTGAATTGTCAATTCTAAAAAAAACTCCAAACTCTCCTGGGACTTCGATTTGGGGCTCAAGTGTTTCAATTTATGGGCAAGCTACACCTTTCCATTTATTCATGTCTTCATAAATTTTCTCCAATAGGTTTTAGAGTTTACAGTGTATGGGTCTTTCATTATTTCTTGACATTGGATGACTTTTTTCTTATAAGTTGTATTTTTTACTCCATTTTCCAGTTAGTCACCGGTAGTATATAGAAACGCGTTAAACTTTCGTACACTGACCTTGCCATCATGTAATTTTGTAAAATTCACTTATTAGTTCCAGTAGGGTTTTTTGTTGCGGGGGGGGAGTAGCAATACTTTCTAAGAAAAAAATTTTGGCTTGTTAACAATGCTGTATTATGGTTTTTGGCAGTTTTATTATGCTCATATGCCTCACTGTTCATCTCTCTATTTTTAAGCTCTTCTGCAAAAAAAAAAAAAAATCTTTGGAAATCATGAATAATTTTTACTACTAAAAATATCCTGTTGATTTTGTGCTCTAAGCATATGAAATTACACCTTGTTTTATCTCCTCCACCATGACCAACACCGGCATCCCTACTTCAAGCAACCGTCATCTCCCAACTGGAGGTCTGAATTAGCCTCACCACTAGCTTCCTACATTCACTCTTGATCTCTTTCAAATTTAGTTTCTACAGTATAGCTATAATGACAAAGTACAATGATTTTACATACAGTACAATTATGGATTATTACGTATCAATTCATATATCCTTATACACATACATACATATACAACATTAAGTGACTTCTTGCTTAAAACTCTTCGACTGGCTCCCCTTGGCTCATAAGTCCAAACACCCCGAAGCCCTCTGATGAAGCAGCACCTGCCTAATCTCCGTCACCACTTCTGACCACCCCCTCTGCCCCTTCTCCAGGCCCGCCGTGCTGAAAGCAACACGCTCTTTCCTGCCTCAAACCCTTTGCACATGTTTCCACGACTGCAACACACTTTCCCTCCATCCTCACCTAGATCTCAGCTTTAACACCACTTTCTCAGGGGATATTTTTTTTGACACCTACACCTTTACCACTACCCTCAAGTCTAAATGAGCTTCCTGCACTTCTCCTTCAGAGCACTTATGACAGTTTTACTATATATTTAGTTGAGAGAGGATTTATGTAAGGCTTTCTCCTTCCCCAGACTCCAAAATCTTTGACCACAGGAATATTCTCTATTCTGTTCTCCGCTGTATTCCCAGTGTTTCCATGCAGCAACACAAAGGTGCTCAGTCGATACTTGCTGGATGGAAAGTGGATCCACTGATGTTCCTATGTGTTTGGGGCCATATGAAGCCATAGTAGTAGTTACATAGATTTACTAAAGATACAACCCTGTTCCCTAACAGATCTCATGTTAAAAACAGTATATACACAATGTTTAAAAAATAGCTATACAGGAAAACACTCTGGCATTTCCTCAAAAAGTTAAGCACAGAGCTATCATGATACAGAAATTCCACACCTAAGTATATATCCAAGAGAACTGAAAGCATAATGTTCACACAAAAACTTGTGCACAAATGTTCACTGTATCATTGTTCATAATAGGCAGAAAGTGGAAACAACCCAAATGTCCATCCACCAATGAATGGTTAAACAATAGGGGTAAAGCCATACAATGAAATATTACTCAGTCATAAAAAAGGAATGAAATGCTGATACATGTGACAACATGGATGAATCTTGAAGATAAGCCAGTCATAAAAGGCTACATGTTGTATGATCTCCTTTATATAAAATGCCCAGAACAGACAAATCCATAGAGATAGAATGTAGATTAGTGGTTGTCAGGGGCTCATGAAAGAGGGCAATGGGGATTGACTGCTTATACGTCTGGGGTTTCTTGTGGGGGTGATGAAAGGATTCTAGAACCAGATAGTGGTGTTGGGTGCATAACGCTGTGAATATTCTAAAAAACACTGAACTGTATACTTGAAAATAATGAATTTTATGGTATGTGAATTATAACTCCAAAAAAAAAAAAAAACAGCTACATAAAATGATGCCAATGGACTATTTAAACATTTGCTTAAAATAGCCTTCTCAGTTTCATAAGTTCCTAAAATGTTTCCAATGTGAGCAGCTGGAAATGGTTACACAACCATTAGATGCACTAATGTTCTTGTGTGTTTGGGACATGAATGTCCTCTGATGTCAGCTCTGGGCCACCCCTTCCAGCTCTGTAATCTAAACTAGCCCTCCTTGAAATGCTGCCACTTGGAAGAGACTGGTCAGTTCACATCTGAAAATAGCCCTGAACCACTCTCCTGGGTTCCCCTTACAGGATGGAAGCGTCACAGCAGGCTTCCCAAACTCAGCTGACCAGACCACACCAGGGGGTCTGCTCCACCAGGGAGGTTGGAAGCCTGGCCACTTTCACTGAAACCTGGAAAACCATCTGAATCTGCTTCACTTGTCCATCCTCCCCACCTGCTCGTTCCCCTCAACCTCGCTCGGATGGTTTCTCCATGCACATTCGAACCTACCTACGTCCCTCCCCTACCTGACACTTCTGCACCACCCTCCCTCTGTAAACTAGCCTGTCCTCCTACCATCTCTTAGGGGATGCCTGCCTCCACCCAGACAGTACATCCTCCTACTCTCTCCTCCCCTACGCTCCAGCCAATGGTTTCCTCCATTCATCACTGAAGACATACACTGGAAACTATGGCTTACTGCAAAAACTGATATGTCTGAGAAACTTTTAAATACATTTTCAGTTAACAATGTTTTCTATCAAACTGCAGAATCAATGTATTATTGTCCAAGTCAACTGGAGTTAGATAAAGGAAAAGCTGAGATTCTTTCCTCCTCTCATGCCACTTTCTCAAGGTAAGGAATGCTGGTGCATCCTCACATACTTTTCTCTAGACAGGCATGCACATATGCATGTTTGTTTTCTTTCTTTTTAAAAATTTATTTCTCTGCAACTTGGTTTTCCACTTAACGTGTACTTCCAGGACAAAGCACAGAGACAACCCGTTTTTTGAGAAATAATCCCTTGTATGGATGTGTCCATTACAAATGGGTCAGATAACTGAACAGACTCACAAGACTCCACAGGGTGTATTCAAGAAAAGTTTTAATCAAACTAGAGGATATGGTACACTGGGAAAATAAAAGCCCAGGCAAGCATCAGGGGTCTGAGAAACTCCTAGGCACAGCCCTCCAGGGTCCCTTCTCGTTCACCTCGGACAGGGATTTTGAACCTCCATGATATGGAGGATAAATCTTAATTTCAGGAAAGCCTCGGAAAATGTTTCCAGGGGATCTTTTATACCCCCCAGTCAATTAGACAAACCAGATTATGTTACAAATTAAACCAGGTAAGCCATCAATCTACATACATCCTTAAACTAAGCAGAGGAGCTAATTTTGGGTGCTTCAGGGGAGTTTCAAACCCTGCAGAGAGCATTAATTCAACAGCAGTCCATCTCGTCCTTCTCTTGGCCAAGGTTCAGCATCACAGTTCCAGGTGTCTCTGAGATCAGCACAGAGGTAGTCCAGTCCAGCTGTGAAACAACTCTGATTTACACAACAGTTATATCATAATGTATTCACCATCCTCCTCTCAATGCAAATTGTGACTTCTAATTTTTTCTACCACCTCAAATAACACTGAAATGTATTTACGTAATTGTACTCTATAGGAGAGGAGTCCCAAAGGAGCACTGCTGGCTCTAGGGTATTTGTGCTTGTACCTTTACCAGATACTACCAGATTACTTCCATACGGCAATCTACACTGTCACTAGCAATATATAAAGTTCCACTGACTATAAACTTAGACAAGCACAAACTGTTATCAGTCGCTTGAATTTTGTCAATCTGATGGGTACTTGGTACTTATTCTGAGAGCTACAGTGGCCTAGATTAATCCAAGTGTAAATTACCTTTATGTCCTATACTGAATTAGAATTCTAACTAAGAGTAACATACTTTTGGATGTAGTACAGAACCTTGCCACTCAACAGGTGGTCCAGAGACCTGCATCAGCATCACCTGGAGGCTTCTTAGAACTGAGGATGTTTCTATCCCTTCTACCTTCCACACCCAATTTCATTTGTGTTTGATCTACAAAACCGTAACACAGAAATAAAAGCTAGAAGTGCATAGCTTCTTCAAACTTGAGGCTAGACCTATCTTAGGATATAGAGAACAATACAGAATTCTGGTGAAGTTAAAACTCAGCTCATGACATATAAAAGGTTTCTGGGGACTTCCCTTGTGGCGCGGTGGTTAAGAATCCGTCTGCCATTGCAGGGGACACGGGTTCGATCCCTGGTCCGGGAAGATCCCACATGCCGCGGAGCAACTAAGCCTGTGAGCCACAATGACTGAGCCTGTGCTCTAGAGCCCAGGAGCCACAACGACCGAAGCCCACGTGCCACAACTATTGAGGCCCACGTGCCTAGAGCCCGTGCGCTGCAACAAGAGAAGCCACTGCAATGACAAGCCCGTGCACCGCAACGAAGAGTAGCCCCCGCTCGTTGCAACAAGAGAAAGCCTGCATGCAGCAACGAAGACCCAATGCAGCCAAAAATAAAATTAAAAAAAAAAAAAAAGGTTTCTGTACAAATCAAGGCTTGGATAAAAGTCAGTCACAATTCATTGTTGTCTTTACTTCTGAACTGGTTCCTAAACATCCAACCATAGAACAATTAAAATAAACCATATCACATGTATTATGCTGGTGACTGAAATAGAAACCTAGTTATTTTTAATCACTGACCTCCTCTAACCCAGCTCTAACCAGGTTTAGAGGAAACAAGAAATGACGCTGGGTCCTTTGCTGAACTTTTAGCTTTCTTGGGCCCAAGTACACTTACTTCACAACTCTAGAGAAGGTGAGCCATGGAGGAGATGATCAGTGATGCCTGGTGAAGGGGACTGAGAACAAGCTAGGAAAGAATTATGTCAATGGCCTGTCTTAGGATGCTTTAACAGCTCTTTCTTTTAAATGCAAATCTCCTCCACCTCTCAGCAGCTCCCCAAACACACCTGCTATAATTTCCACACTGGCTAATTAGTCTGACAGTATGCATGGGAGAGCTCAGATTATAAACAAATACCTCAAATGTCACCTGTTCTTACTGAGCAGGATGCTACTTAACAGCTTTGTTGTAATGGATTTTCTGTTGAAATAAAAACAGTCTGTTAGAGTCCCTTGGGAATTCCCTAATCAAAGGCTCTGGAGAAACTGTTAGTCTCTCAGGACTCAATCAAATGTCGTACACCTAGAGGTGCTGGCTGAGGGTCTCACACTGGCTTCTCTGAGAGAAGCCATCACCACGGCGATCTAACCGGTCTACCATTAAGGACGTTACAGAAAGAGTCACTGGAGAGTGTGGGGTGTCGTTCCTGGGCAATCAAGCCACTTCTTGAAATAGGTTAACAAAAGGCAAATTATCGGAAAGGATAATGGGCACTACCCTTGTCACAGGAGATAGAGAAACCACAGCAAAGGCAGCATGCTGCAATCCCTAAGTGGCAGGAAGCACTGAAGAGGAGCTTTAGTGCACTGAGAAGGCTAAGAGAACCGCTGAGACTACGGTTTTGAACTGGGCAGAGAAGGAAAACCAGCATACCCATATTAAAGCATCAATTCATTCACCATGTAGACCCTTACAAAGACAACTTGAAGGCAAAAAACCTCTTGTGGCACAAACTGACACTGCACAAAAGTCTCCTTCCTGAACCTGCCTATAAAGGTCAAATTAAGCAACAATCTGCTTGGGATCCTCTGACACAAAAGACAAAGGGAACCTCCTGAGTTCCACTCCCGACCGTATTCTCTACAGAGATTTCTCAGTGAATCGACACCACTTCTTCCAGCTCACTTTAAATCTTTTAACAAGGGTCCTCACCAGCAGCGCCAGCATCACTGAGAATTTCTTTAGAATGAAATTCTGGGGTCCCCTGAGAGGCCTACAGAAGCTCTAGGGGTGAGTTTCAGCAAGCTGTTTGAGAACCAGTGACTTATTTTAAAAAAAAATATGGGTGAGATGATGTGATCAGAGCACAAGGGGCAGCAACCTCCTTCGCTCAGAATGGTTTTATTTTCCCCCCAATGCTGCTCAGAGTCATGAATCATTTGCTTTTTCCTTTATGTAATTGAGAAATTCCTTGAAAGAAAAATCTCCTTGCATCGCCTCACCAGTCATTCCACCCTTCCCTGCAGCTAGGCTTCAGTTCTCCCAGCCCCACGTCTGCTCTCCAGTTTAGACCTGGAACTCCAGTTAAGAACTGTGACTTTTTTTTTTTTTTTTTTAAATTGAAGGAGATGTGATTTACAATATTGCATTAGTTTCAGGTGTACAGCATAGTGATTCAGATTTTTTGCAGATTTTATTCCATTACAGATTATTACAAGATACTGACGATAATTCCCTGTGCTATATGCTAAATTCTTGTTGCTTATCTATTTTATGACTTCTTACATGCTGGATTTAGTGGGTATCACAGCCCCGGTCCTCTATTAATTCAGCATTTGGTGTTTGATGGGGCTTCCCCTCCTTTGCCAAGTCCAGTTGGATCTGTTCACTGTGTATTCTCCTTTGCCTTCTCATTGCCACCACCCTATTCCCCTTCCCTAAGTTATCAAAAGTCAGTCTCCCTTTGTGCCTCACCCCACCCCTCCCCATACAGCTGTCACATTCTTTGTTAAAAAGTATGACTGGGAACCTAGCCACACCCTTCAGTAATTCTCTCCAAGTTCTTCACCTTGGTTTTCAAAGCCTCCAAATTATGACCCTAACTTGCCTTCCCGTCCCTGTCCCCACTGCTCTCTGCCACGTATCCTATGCTGTAGCCAAAACGGACTGCATTCAGCCCTCCGTATCCACGGGTCCTGCATCCACCACTCCTATGCCATTTTGTATAAAGGAATCAGATTTTGGTATCGGCGGGGGTTCTGGAACCAATCCCCCATGGATACCAAGGGACGTCTGTGTTTGCTCTTCCCAGAATATAACTCACACCTTCCCATTTCCTCCTGGATCATCCCTGCACCCACGCCCACAGCTCCGCTTACTCAAGGTCCACTCGTCTTTGTGATCCTTGCTTGTGACATTTCTGAATCCCCACCTCTCTCATTTGGCCTTTATTAGTTTTTCTATCTCGTATCATAGTATCAGTGAGCATCTTTTCTTCCCTACCAGATTCTAATTTCCTATAGGGCAAGCAAGAAGCCTGGTTTCTTTCTGCATTTTCTGCATTGGGTCTTACACAAGGCAGATGTTCAGCAAGACTTACTGAAGTGAAACAATAAACGTTCTAACTTGGAGTCACACCTGTTTTTCTCCTTTCACTTTATCTATGGCCCTCAATTTCCTCAGTGGATTTTGTTTCTTGGTGTGCTTTTATTTATGGGACAAATGAAAGATAATCTGCGGTTGTATTTCCCCACAAATAAATACCTCCTCTTCATCCAGAGCTGTTGCTAAAAATGTCTAACCAGTTCAGTTCATAAAATTGTACGATTCTAAAATTTTAATTTGAGGATATTAACAATCTTAGAGGTGTCTGAAAACATTCTGTAGCACATATGTGCTCAATTTTTAAGTCCAATTTTTATGCTCATGGAAACAATACTTTCTAAGAACTATTTATAGGTAACTGATGTACACGTGGCAGAGTACAGGTCCAGGCTTATGGATGGATCAGATGTGCAGACACCTCCAGGGAAACAAAAAAGCTGCACACTGGCTTTTTCAGTAAGCCAGGAAAGTGGTGCTATTTTAAGTCCCTTAGCATGAAATGAACTCAACCAGATGGATTCAGCCTTGTTAGTAGGTCATTTCAGGCTTAACAACCTAAAACAAATTCAACCCACACCAACTCAACATCTTCTTCATAAAGGACTTTAAAGGTGAAATAGCTTGCAGTCAGAGATAAGCAACTATGTGCCCTGCAGGGAAGTAGCCTTGTTAGGGGTTATCAGCGGTCACCAACTCAACTCCACTTCTTAAGAGGCTGATGTAGCTCTGGGAAAAGACGAATCAGGTGGAGATGAGATCTATTATTTTTAGCTCTGTGCCTAGTTAAAAAGAATTTCATGTTATCTTTTTCTAAATTAAATTAAAACAGAGCAAAACTGCTTTATTAAAGACTTATTCTACTGCTTTATTAAAGACTTATTCTAATCTAATACCTACTAACAAAACAAGGTATGAAACAATCTAACGGTACTAATGTGGCCCTCGTTCAACGGCAGCAGCCAGTCAGGTGGCTGATGGGCTGCCAGATGTCACAGGTGTCTCCCAGACATTCTCAGCTACAGAATGTATGTACACCATCCTTCAGGGAATATATCCAAACCTGGGATTTTAAAACAGCAAATCTACTTCATTAAGAGGCATCTTTAATTTTAATTTTTTAGATCCCAAATATCTTTCTTTAGTCTGCACCTGAACCCCATCCTTTCCCAGGCCTCCATATTGTGACTTTATGTGAAACTGTCATTCCACTTGAAATACTAGCCATAGCAGTTTTCCACAAAAAATAAAAGCATAAGTTTACAATTTAAAAAGAGAACTAGCTCAATCACTACAACAAATTCATATGGGGATTGGCTTCAATATACATATTATAATGATAATTACAAATGCATAATTAACAAGTTTCTGCAGAGCTAAGTTTGGCCAAGAAAACCCAATTTAGGACACAGAGTGAGAGACTGCCTCCCGTGTGTATGTAGACACGTGGAGGGAGGGTATGTCAAATATTGTGAGCTCAAATATTGAGGAAGAAATCAGAGAAAATAAGGTAAATTTAGATGCCAGGAAAACCTGGGGGTCCTGAATACGGCAGTGTTCTGGGCTTTTGGGCAGTGGAAGTGATAAGTGGACACAGTGCTGTGTTCATAGGATGCAGAGCAGAGTAAAATGATGATATGATGACTTCAACAGAGTCAGTAAAGAGGAGGCAAGAACTTCTACCATGTTAGTTTTTTTTTTTTTTTTTTTTTATCTTTATCAGCGCCTGCGAAACAGTCTGGGACACAGTGTTTTGGAAATACTGCTTTTCTCTTGCTCACACCCTAGATAATGAACTTTCAAGGAGGCTCCTTTCATTTCTAGTCTCTTCCTGCTTCCTATCTGTGCTGAAGTATCTATACAGAGAGTGGTTCGGTCACTCACATAGAGCACCTGCTAAGGACGGGCCCCTGGGCTAGAGCTGTGAGGACACAAAGATTAGGAAGACCTGCCCTCTGCAGAATCCAGAATTTAACCCCTGATCAAGTTCATTAATTGGTGAAAATGAGGCATCAGACAGGTACCAGTCCACTGAAAATGTTGTAAGTGAAATCATGAATTTGTATTTCTGAAGTCACTAGGGAGTGACAGAGAAAAATGTCACTCTTTAGTGCCTCAATGCAAAATAAGGAGAGAAAATATTCATTTTTCTAAGAATATAGAAGGATTAATATTTGAATCTGAGGGAAAGACGTCCTCATATATTACATGGTCTTGATAAACATTTAGAAAATGAAATTTAAGTAAAATACTAAAAATATCTGTCATAGATTAATTGCCTGTCAAAAATAACCCCCTTCCCACTCCTACACCACTTCCTGCCTCAACTCAGGAAAGCAAATTGAATTTCAGTCTGGCCTACCGACAGATGGCTTTCATATAAAGTATCAGTAATTTGAGTTATCTGACAGCAAATAGTATCCTACTCAAATATTTGTTATCACCTATCAACTGCAAAATCAAAAAGACGACCAAATACTCAAACTAGGCAAAGAAAAAAAAAAAAGAACGATTTGATTCTCTAAGAAAACAATCAAGTAGCAAACTAAAGACCATAATTTCTTGAACATGGGCTTTCCAACTATTCTGACTTAAAATGATTTTTATATGTAAGCCTTAATATTTTATTTTTGACATGAGTTTTCTATACTATAGAAGACTTTCCTCTCACTTTTTAACCACAGAGCTAATCCTGTTAATCCAGAATGAAGTGGTGAACCAAGAATGATAACCAAGAAAGAATCTTTTCTCTGAATAGTGGGCAAAAAGGGAGTATCTCTGGAAGTAGGCAAGTACCTGGAAAATCAGAGAACCCATCCATACCGGGTATGGTAGCTTACATCAGCACGGCTCTGACGGCTACTCTTCAACTGTACAATGCTGACTTCTTGTGCCAAGGCTTGAAAATAAGTAATTGCTAGTCCCTGAGGATAGGAGCCCTCTGCCACAAGACACATTACGTATTGGAAAAAACAGTTACATATTTTTGGTTCAAAAGCTGTTACTGAACATTCTGAGCAACATGGCAACAAATGCGAAAACTGCACCAGTTGCCAAAAATACCAGTACCTGAAACATTTTTGCTTTTTTTTTTTCCCCCTTTCAATACCTATGGCTGTCCCTTCCCACCTAAACCCCTAGAGTAGCTTAGTCCTCAGGCTTCTAAGAGCCCCCTATTCCGTGTCATTCTGCTCTCCGACTTTAATCTGCATATTTATCTTATCTCTTTTCGGCTTGTAAACCTTCAACAGCTACTCAGCATACGTAAGAAAAGCTGGAACCTCCTGGCTTGGCATTCAAGGCCCTGTAAAATTTGACCCCGGCCTACCTTTCTGATCATGTCTTTGCTTCCCTTTGCCAGGAATCTCCTTTCCCCATCTGGCACTCTAGTGGTTCCACAAAGCCATCCAACAGCCGTCTTCATCTCTGCTCAGGAAAAGCTCTCTTCATCCTTCCTCACTCGGCACACAGGCAATGTCTTGCCCAGGTGCCTCTGCTCATCCACACTTTTCCCGAAATTCAAGATCTAGCTCAAGTTACCCCACAATTCTCTCTCCTGCTTTTGAATTCGTAGAGCATTTGACACAGGAACCAGCATTTGCCACAAAAATCTACAGACACTGAGATCACGTAATCCAAATCCTTCATTTTCCACACAAGATCATTTTTCACCTTTATAGAGTTCCCATCTTATACTTTTGCATATGTCCCGCAATAAGTATAATCTCAGTAAATATTTAATTTACTAGGTGATACTTTAATAAATGTACCTTCTTCAAATGCATCAAAGATCAGCAGATAATCCCTTTGGTAGAAGGTGGTAAGAAGAGAAGCAGGGCATTTTGACAGAGTCCCATAAAAGTCAGAGCCGTATAAAAATACTGTTTTTAATTACCAGCTAATTTTGGCAGACATGGCTGATCCTCATCACATCAGGGAACTTCAGAGAGAGATGAGATTCTCAGAGTGGGAAAGCTCAGGGATGGGGTAAGATGTCTGTTTCACATGTTCCTGGGTTTTTTTTTTTTTTTAAATTGAGAGCACAACAGTCTATTTGCTTGTGTTGAAGGTCATTTGGGTTTCAACTCCATCAAAATGAGACCCACAACAAAAGAGCCACATCAACATGCCATGTGCTTCCCAGAAGCTGGCCTGGTTTTAACTGTTGTATTTATTTCTGGAGTATATATCTTCTGCAAGTACAGGATAATTCAAAGTGCTTCCAATATGCCTTTTACTCAAGTAACATCACATCTGATTATTTTCTATAAATCGTACCTAGAGTACATCTATAGATCACACACACAAAGACATTTTGTAGCACTTAACACTGTCAAAACAACTGCAGATGTTATGGACAGTACTTGTGAGTACATTGCTATGAGGCATTTAAAATGTATTAAAAATGTTACTTTTCAAAACTATCAATATTACCCCTGGTAAATCACTCTAATGTGAATTTAAGTATCATGCTAATAAATGCTACAAAGGAAGAATCTATCCTGGAACAAAAACTTAAGAGATACACAGTGTTCTCAGTTGAATTATATTTAATTGAAGTGATTTGTATGTATTACTATGAGTGTATTTGACAGATACGAGAAACAAAATGTAAAATTCTTACCTTGGGTCTGTTTCTTGTTCACTGCATTATCAGCTTTATGTCGTTTCTAAAATTTAAAAGCAAAAACAAAAACTGTGAAAAAGTGGATGAGATTAACAAAACAAGATAGCACCTACTACAAAAGAGAGATTTTAAAAACTTATGTTTCTCAAAGATTTTATCCTTTCACACCCATATCAATTTTATAAGTACGCCCAGGGTGTGGTGATGGGAATAATCAGGGTATGCAGGAATTTTAAAATCGAAAGTGCAATCCACAGCATCTTTATATGCTACTCCTGTTCTGGGAGTACAGGGGTGTGGTCCTCGGAAGGATCTTACATTATCATACAGGTACGATTAAAGTTTTAATGTACTAGAAAAGATGGAGCTGAAAGGCTGATTTAGACTTTTGTTTAAATAACTTACTTAAAAAAGAAGATTGCCCATGAGAATTACCTATAATAACTACCATTTAATAATGGTACTGAAATATTTTCAGTTTCTTATGAAATTCATTATCTAATTAGCTGAGTACGTCCTCTATAATTTAATGACGTGCCGATGTCTGTCAATGACGGGAACCAAATATGTCTACCGTTTGCACAAAGCTGCTTCTCCCCACTGTTCCCCTACAGCCCCCTCTCCCACTACCGCAAGTCACTGAGTCTCATTTTCCCTCCTCCCAAAGCAAGAAAAAATTAAACGGTAAACAAATGAGTTAGTCTAAGTCTAGGTGGGTGAGTTTGAAAAGCTACAGAAGCCAAGATTTTATAGCAGTAAGAAAGAGAATGGGAAGGTCAGAGGAAAGGTGAGAATTTGAGTGGCCAGGGGAGGCTATCTTCTCTACGGTTCAACTAGAGGTTTTTCCATGGCTTCTGTCTAAACTTACAGCATCGAGCATAACACATCAGCCTCTGCTGACGCAGAAGAAATGTGTTGGGTGTAACTGACTCTGAGCTCAAAGATTCTATCATATAAAGCCCAGGGTCAGGTTTAGCTGCACATACCTGACCACAAGGTGGGTTGACATGAGTGTAATAAAATGAGTTCCTAAGTTCCCCGTTTGAGAAGAAACATGGTTTTTAGAATCACAGGCATAAATGAAAACACTTTTCCAGAGAAAAGCCTGGGCTTGTAGATAAGCACTCCAAGACACAGCAGCGCTGACGAGGAGTGGCATGATAGCTGGCACTGTGAGCTCAGTTCATCCGAACAGTCAGCCACTGAACTGCACAAAATGCAAATAAGGCATTCAGAACGCCTCTGTGGAAGGCTTGTTGAAAATGATTCCTGCCACATCCATATGCAGGAACACACCACAATTCCTTCTCAATAAAACACTCACTAATAAAAGTGTAACAATGCAGACTTTTAATAGTCAAATTATTGCTTCCAAAAGTAAGCACATGATTTGCCAGCAAAGGTTCTTAAATAAATTTTTAAAGTTCTGTTAAATTTGCAGCATCAGTGGAGAATATTTTATGATTGGTAAAACTCTAAAATACTTACTCTTTTTTTGCTGTTAATAAAGATCTTAAGAAAATTAGGAAGTAACCCAAAATAAATTTTGGCCCAAAATAAATTTGGTCCAAGGCAAATTTAGATATCTGAAGGCAGTGCAAATATTTCCAGAACAACGCACATCTATGACAGACAATGGTTACACTTCCAACTGAAGGAGACAAATAAAAGCTAATTAATGAAACCCTCCACTTAAACTGGAAATTTAATCTTAGTGAAACTTAAGGAGATCCTGAACATTTCTTTCCATCTGCAGAGAATTCTTATATAGGAGCCTCTCCTTCCTCAACCTTCCCACCACAGAATAAATTAGGTTACTTGTCAAGAAACAATTGTTTTGAATATACATAAGGATCCAACCCAGATAGGTACATTCTAATCTTATCATTACATTGTATCCGAAAGAGATCCTATTTCTTCTAAAACTAATAGTTCAGAAGAAATTAATATAGTTATTCTCTGAGTTCAAATACTTCTACTGTCCTGTAATCAGAGTTCATTTAATATCACTGAGAGCTAGTGAATTATTTAATATTATCAATATTTGATTGACAGTGGTCCAATAAACTCTACTGTATAAATAGTGCCATGAACTTTATGGTTCTTAAGCATGTGGTACTGACCACCCCTTCCTACTGGAAACCCTTCCCTCCCTAGACATATCTTAAGACATCACTACCCAGGTGTTCTACCTGCACCATGGCCCCTTCTTTATCTCTCTGAGATGGATTTCCTCAAGGCTTACTCCTTGCCCTCTCCACTTCTCACTCTCCACTCTCATAGTTCATTCATAACTGCAATTTCAATGATAACTGTTATCTAAATATATACCAGCCAAGACTCTCATCTGAGCTCCAGACTATTATATCCAGTTGCCTCCCTGACAGCTCCCTCTGGCAGTCTCAAAGGCATCTCACACTATGTCCAAAAGGCAGTCTCTGACTGCCTAAAGTCTTTGACTTTAACCCCCAAGACTAGGTACTTGTCTCAGAATGGAACCACATACCATCCACTTGCACAAACCAGCAACTTGAGAGTCGTAAGTACCTTCTTTCCCTTTCGCTCTCATCCAGTGTATTTCTTCATTCAATAAATGTTAACAAAATACTGTGTCAGGCCCTGTTACTATTGCTGATACAGCAATGAACAAGAGACAAAAACTCTTGCTCTCGTGGAACTTACATTCTAGTTGTTGGAGATAAAACATTAATAAAATGAGTAGGATATACAGCATTTCAGATGGTGGTAAGTCTTGTCAATTTTACTCCTAAATATATATTGAATTCATTTTTCCATATTTCTTTATCTTTACAATACCACTTAGTTTAAGGCATCTTTATGTTTTCATACCAACTATTACCAAAATCCTCTCTTTCCTTGCAATCCATTTTCTATATTTTAGTCAAAAAGATCTTTGAATGATGACCACACAGTTAACATTTATTCGGCACTAATTATATACTAAGCACTGCTCTAAGGACTTTAGTGCATCATTTAATTCTCATAATAGCTGGTGTGGTTACCCGAGTAACGTCCGTCCCCTGTACTAGACTGCAAGCTCGATCATAACTACTTTTACTCACTGGCATATTCCCAGGATTTGGTCTCTGAACACTGTAGACTTTAAATAAGTATTTGTTTTATAATGATTAAAGTTTATCAGTGTTTAAGTGAACAAGTGTATAGCAAAGAAGGCATGTTTTTAAAGGTGAATATTATCAATTTAACAACCTTGACTCTTACCATAAGAATTAACATTTGACATTATGCAGCTTTCTTTTAAACAAAGAGTTCTCCAATGATTCTATATTTTCAAGTAAGCGTATATGTAATTTGTTACTTATACACAAAAACAGGAAATCATATTATGTTAAGGTGTCCAAAGCACTGAGAGTTAAAATTCACTGGGGTGGTTGAGTCTTAGGTACTTCTTACTGTTTTATTGTAAAATTTTTTTAAAAAAGGTTGTTTAACAGAACATAAAGGAAGGCTTACTAGAATGTAAGCTTTGTTTCATTCACTGATGTAAGAGTGGTAGACATTACTGTATTCACCAATATCTAAATCTCCTCTATTGCTACGGACACTGAGATTATAGCTCCCTTTTGTCATGTCACTAGTTCTAATATTGTGCTGTAAGCAGATGTGATATGCACCATTTCTATGTACCTCCGTTCTCTCCCTTCCTCTGGTCTGGTGACCACTGATATCCCACACAGCAGAGCCCTGATTCAGCTGCATCCCTGAGTGACTACATGACCAATGGTGCCTCCTGCCCTCCCTTCCTCCTGGACGAAAACCTGCAGTGTCTTTGAGTACATGAAAAATCAACTTATGTTTAAGCCCCTGATATTTGGGACTTGATGATTACTGCAGCAAAAGTTTAACACATCCTAAAACATACCCTAATGAATCCTGGGCACCTAAGTACTGCTTCACATATCTTTGTTGAATGAATGAAAAATTATACGTATTAATTATAATTACTGATAAAGATACTCTTTGTCCAACTATCTAAACGCTTACCTGATTGTTTTTCCTTTTCTAGGGAGTAACATTTCAAACTTTCTATCACCTTACACGTTGACATAAACTTCTTATTAAACCATTCTTACAGAACATTTTTAGTCAATTTCTTAACACTGTTTTTTTAATTGGAAAACTACTTCACATGATATCTTATTACCCACAATACTATTATTACATCCTTCAGGAACTGCCTGATTAGCTGCTTTCCAATAGTATCCAGTTATTACATATGCCAATAAGAGTTCTGTTATAAACAAGCAAACAAACTTCTTGGATACTATTTTATTTACCATGTATTTTCATAGAGAGAGATATTAGAAACCATAGCTAGAGAGTTTATAGTTTTGCTAGGGAAAAGGGAAAAAAAAGGAAAGGCAGTTTAGAGCAGTGATTATAAGGCAGGGGCTCTGGAACCAAACAGCCTTATTAGCTCTGTGACCTTGGGCAAGTTAACTTACCCCTCTGTGCCTCCTCTCCTTCATCTTTAAAATGGGGATAATATCAATAATCTTTAAAGTTGTTATAAGATTTAATAAATGAAAAGGACATAGAGCAAGTACATGGAACCCAGAAGCTCAATAAATGTTATTAATATTATTGTTGGTGACTCACTACAATAATACAGAGGAAGAACACTGGGTGGGATGGAATTCTGATTCCATTGATTTCTTGCACAAGTTACACAACCTCTCTAAGCCTCAGCTTTCTTACCTTTAAAATGAGGCTAAAAATCTAACTTGCAAAGTTACTGAATGAATTAAGTTTTTAAAAATTTGCAAAAATGACAGCACAATGCCTAGCAAAGAGATGTTCAATGAAAATTAGGTTAAACACAGAAAGAAAGGGGAATATACATAAGGCAAAGAAAGAGACAAAATTGTAGTAAGGACCAATCCTTAAGGACTGCCAAGTGCAAGTACAATTTAAAGGATGGTAAGTCTGTGTGCAGTGATACAGGTGAGAAGAGAGCCCCTTAAATTTTCAGCTAGTGGTCCCTGGCAAGTATGCCATTTCCAGCTAGAGGACTATGATGTTTTACACACACACACACACCCCCTCTGTTTGTACTCCTAGACACTTGGATGTTTTTGAGGCTGATGATCTAAATGGTCAGTTGACCCATTTCTAATATGCCTAGTGATGTTACAGCTCATGTGTTCTTCATGAGATCCCAATTTGATTCTTTACAAAAATAATATCAATGTTTGTACAACTTTAAATTGGAGCTTTCTAAAGAATGTCTCAGCCTTTCCTTGTCTTACCATCTGACTTGCCTAAGGCTTGACAGATGATCATTTCAGACAGGCAATGTATTTAAAGGGCACAGAAAAAAAAATATTAGCTTCCTCAACTAAAGTAGTTAAAATAACGGTGAAAGAGGAAAAAGAAAAGTCTGATTTTATTTTGGGCAACTTATTTTATAAAGGGGAAACTGATTTCCCCTTTTCTCTACTACTACGGAATAACAAAAATAGCAAATTTGCTGTTACTTTCTTTTAATAAAAGGAAACAGAACTACTAAAATAAGATGAAAAGGAATCAAAGGTATTTAATAAGGTGAAAATTGTGGCATATAAATGAAAAAATTAAAAAATACAAAAAACTCTGCATTTAGAGAATTTGGAGGTTACCGTGTTTAACCTGAAATGATGTTTACACTGAAAATTGAGCATACTTGAAAACATGTGCAAATATAATTTTCTCTCCAAGCCAATTACTACATTCAAATTGATTTATTTCATTACAAAGGTACAAACCTAAGAGGTCATGTAATAAGCATTCTGTAATATTAATCCTATAGCAGTCAAGAGGAATTAACTCTAGGGATGGGAGCATATTTTAAATACTTTTAAGTTGAATGGGTATTTTAAACAGTCTGTCAAGAATTAAACAACTTAGGAACAACATTTTACAACATTTTAAAAATATGTATATAACAACATTTTAAAAATATGTATATAAAGATAACAGAGTTACATTTATTTATGAAAAAAACAAATACTTACAATATCTTCTATTATCTCTTTGACAGCTGCCACAGCTAAAATAAATAAGAGAGGAACCAGTGTTGTGTAGCGACCTGTTGGTGATACATCAGGTATTTGCTATCGGAAGAGAAAAAAAGGATGAGAAATTCAGTAAGAACTAGAAGGTTTATAATACATTTAAAAACAACAAAGTCTTGGAGCTTCTTAAAATATGTTTCATTGATTTTACCATCTTGGTAGACTAACACTGCGTGAGGTAATTTGCTTGTATCTAGTATGTAGCTGGGAGAGAGGGTTAATTAGCTTCATGGCAAGCAGTTGTGTGTAGGACTAACACCTACAAAGGGGGACTGGTTAACTAAATTACAGCATGTCCATATACTCAAATTTCACACAACCATTAAGGATGTTATTTTAGAAACACAGTGAATCACACGGGAAAATATCCACACATTATTATATGGATAAAGCAGATGATAAGACATATATACTCTAAGATCCTCTTTTTGCAAAGTAAGTCAATTAACAATGCTTGGGATGAAAAAAAAAAAAAAATAGACCAGAAGGATAAACAGCCAAATTTTAAGACAGTAATTGCCTCTTGGTGGTGGTGGAATAATAAGTTATAAGATTTTTTCTTTGTTGTGTTTTCTTATGCTTTTTGCATGAACATAGACTACTTTTTAATAAAATGAAACACTTTTTCCTAATTACAACTAACCCAAATACAAAATGAAAAAATTTTAAAATGGTAACTTACATTCTAAGGTTCAGAATTGACAATGTTACTGTTACTAAAATAACTCACTAGTTTAAGAAAAAGTCCCGTCCCCCTTTACAACCCAAAATGAACAGTCCCCGCCACATTAAATTTACAGAATGTTTAAAATAAGTTGATAAAAATGAATCAAAAAAAAATGAATCAAAAGGCTTGACAAGGTAGCAGCAGTATTCTAACTCAGCTTGCAGCAGGAGCTGGAAATGCCCACCAAACCAGCTTATCTCTCTGTGCTTAGATAAGCTTCAGAAAATTGGTCATGGGCTTAAGAAAAACATTTATTAATATCTGAACACATGATTTTGAGCTAAGGTTTTACAACATGACTTTACCTGAAGCAGTGCAATAAAGAGAAAAAATGAATTAGCGGCTCTTCTGAACTGAGAGTAGAGAAATCTCGGAAGGAATGTGATTACGTTATATTTTGCAGTGCTAGAAAACAAAAATGAAAAGTAGCATAAAAGTTAATTACTCCACAATTAGCACCCATGTTTACAAAATTCCATTATCGCCATATAAAAAATTAAATGATGAACAAATGCCCTCTGTTTTAAATCGGGAAAATACTGCAAATGGTCATTAACCTCAAAGAAAAGGAGTGAAAGGAACTGTCTAAATAGTAAGAGTTTAATTTTCTGCACAATATCTTTTGTTCTCTTTGGCCAATCATCCTGTTATCATTACTAGCAACAGCTTACAAAGAAGAGCACCTTTCGTTAAGATAGTGTATAATGTTAATAGAAAATAAAATCTTGCAAAAAAAAAAACATCAGCAATTTGAGCAAGACCAGAAACATCAAACAGAGGGACTTCCCTGGATAACGTCAGAGAAATGGGGAGTTTTGTGGGGTTCTGTCTGAATTTTCTTCAAGGCTCCTCTAGAAACCTGGCTAGGACTCCACACCAAACACATCAGATACGTCCACAATCAGGAATATATCACCATTTAGGTCTCAGAAATATCCAATCTTCCTCTTGTTAATTAAATAGAAAGGAGATTAAAGGGACACATGCCACACTCCTTCAGCTCAGAAAAGTTACTGTAGAATTTGAAGGTGTAAATATTAATTTTAAATGGTCATTTCACAAATCTAGGAGTTTTGTCACCAGAAAACTACTGGGCTGACGTGTGGCGGAAGGGGGCTGGTGTTCATTTGGTTCCAGAGGCCACTTAGTGAATAGTGCTTATAAGAGCAATAGTTTTACATTATTGTTGGAATGAAAATAGAACAGTGAAGTAATTCTCACACCTTCCATTCCTCGACACTATACGGAATTTTGCAAGTATCGAAAGCCAATATTTCAAGACTATTTAACAAAAAGGAGTTCTAAGTGAAGAACTGCAAAGACTTCTTTTAAAAGGTGAAAACTTGTTAATCAAAAACAACAATTCATGGGTCTATTAACAGGTTTAAGACAAAGGCACATACCCATGAACAGTTTTCATTATTCAGATACTGTAACTAGAATTGGTAGCATACATATGGCTGCTTAGCCTTTCTTCTCCTTCCTGCTTCTAGATTCTTATTAACATGTCCTTCTTGGCTAGAAGATGGAGAAACAGCTGATTCACACTGCCTCCAGTAAGCTCTTAAATATTAAACAGATTTAACTGAAAGCTCCTTGCAAGCATTTTCATTTTGGTCTGGCAGGGGAGATGTCCTCCCAAGTTCTGCTGTAATAGCTAGTCCCAAGCATTTTTTGGTAGTTCTTACCTGACATGGTTATTGCAGAATTTTGTCAGCTGGGGCTGGTTGATGAATATAGTCCTTACTTCCTCCTGGTCAGCCAGTGAAGTCTTCTCTGAAATATCATCAGTCTTCTCATAACCTTAAAGAGAGAGAGAGTCTTATTTGATAAGAAATGTTTCATTTTATTATCCAGACCAAAAACACATTTCGTAACTATCCTAGAGCCTAAAATCTGTTAAAAGCTATCTGCTTCCCTGTTATTGGTGTTGCTTCTGTTCTAATAAAAGGAAAAATCCCCACATTTAACATTTCTACTAAATTTAAAAGGCAGCACTCAACAGTCATGTAAAAGCTGACCCATTTCAAAAACAGTAACATCAATTTTTAATTTGTACCCATCTTTTCCCCAGAAATGTTCAACTTATTTCCTTCCATTACATAAAAATATGTCCAAAAGTAACACAAAATTCTAAAATGCTTTACACTTTTAGATAAGACTAACAAGACAGAGGTAATGACAATACATTCTGAAAATTTAAGCATACACATTTAATGCTCTTCTGGTTTTGCTTTTTCTTTGTGAATAAAAACAGAGAAAAAGATAAACATTAAGGTTTAAATAGGCAACCACCACAATGATCTAACTCACTATGATCATCTTAATCTTTCCAGTAATTAGAATTTATGTTTATGAATGATTTTAAGTTTCTTAAGATCAAGTCACCTCACCATCACTGAAACAACGTAAATAGTAAATAGATACGGGCAATTTCAACTGGGTAACACCTTGCTGCAATGTTGACAACACTTTTAAAAATACACACAGCTTCTAGAAGAACAGAAAAAATTTTAAACTGCTTATTTTACTTTCTAGTGAGAATTAAATGAGACTGAATTAAATCAGTCCCTTACCCCTTTCCTCGAGTCACCAACAGTACTTTATCTCAAATACCCACTTTTCTTCTCTTTTCTGCCTACTCAGTGCCAACTCCTCCCAAAAGACCCGCCAACAGGGGTCTCTTCTGAAGTATTCTCTGGTGCTAAAGTCAGTGCACCTTCACTATGTTCCCACAGGCCTCTGTACCTCCCCTGTCCCCTGAGTCTGTCCCCTACCAGAATGGAACTCCCTGGGGCCATAGCTGACGTGCTACTTATCTTCCAGTACCAGTACTAACAAAGAGCAGGTACTCAATAAATGTTTGCCAAATAAATAAAAACTAAATGACAAAGGACTGGTTATGTGCCCATTTCTTTGAGAGCAAGCAAATGATTCTCCACCCACTGATAAAGAAACTGATGACAGCCACGTGCTGGTAACAACTTGTACAATAAAAGCTCGCCTGTGGGGTTCCGTTACCCTATGAAACCAGAAAATCATAGGAGCTTCCTACAAAGGTGGTGAACATGAGCATAGGGACCGGGAAGGTGAGAAACAGTGTAGTTGTGTGCAGGGCAGTGCAAACAGGACAACACTGCTGAAGAATACACAAAAGGCAAGGTAAAGACAGGTGAGATACAGTGCTGAAAAAGCACCCAGGCCAGGTTTAAAAGGACCTCTCATGCTTGTGAAGAAGTCTGGATCACATCCTCTCGTTGGTAGTGAGCCACTGAAAGCTTGCCAAGGAGAGAGGCACAGGGTGAGAGCCACATTTTATACTCATCACTTCGGAGGTCACATGGATCCAAATTAGGTACTGTCACACTCATTTTGCAGTTTTAGACACATTAGCAGCTTTGCCCATGGTCACATGGTTAATAATTATCTGTCACTACACCATGTTTTAGACACAACACAAACTTTCCTCCCTAGTGTATACAATCAAAATTCCACATAGGGATTGCTAAAGACTGAATGTTTATGTCTCCTCCAAAATCCATCTGTTGAAATCCTAACCCTGTGATGGTATTAGGAGGAGAAATTTTTTCGAGGTGATTAGGTCATGATGGTGGAATCCTCATAAGAGGGATTAGTGCCCCTTCTAAAAGAGGCCCCAGAGAGATCCCTCACCCCCCCCACACACACATGTGAGGACACAGCAAGAAGATGGTCCTCTACGAACCAGAAGGCGGCCCCTCACCACACACCTAATCTGCCAGTGCCTTGATCGTGGACTTCCCAGGCTCCAGAATTATGAGAAGTAAATTTGTTATTCATAAACCAGGCAGTCTATAGTATTTTATTAAA
This sequence comes from Balaenoptera musculus, assembly GCF_009873245.2. Classification (NCBI taxonomy): domain Eukaryota; kingdom Metazoa; phylum Chordata; class Mammalia; order Artiodactyla; family Balaenopteridae; genus Balaenoptera; species Balaenoptera musculus. Next base: position 73,544,560 of record NC_045789.1, on the reverse strand, counting down.
GCAGCCTGAACAGACTAAGCCATGGGTTATCAAACAGAGGCACAGCAATATTAAAATTCTTAGAAATCTTTTATTAGATTTTCCTTGATGACAGCACAATGACCGTAGTGTACTGTTTACAGTACCTCAACTGGACAAGGTGCCTCAAGAAAACCAGCTCTCCACTCTGCTTTGAACTGATATCCTCAAGTTGTACTTACTTTACGTAACTGGATGTTCTCAGCTGAGGTGTTAGGTGTCACTCCTTACCTGACACATCCATTTATACTGGGGTTTCAAATGCTGCCAGGTAAACTTGGACATCACCTCTCCCCATCACATATGAATCTGTATTCAAGAATTTCTATGGGGCAAAGGACCCTCCTAGGAAAAAGGGATTGGAATCGCCTCTTTCCTTAAATTTTGGTCTCATACTTCTGGGTTAGAGGTGAACACATCCCCTATAACCGATCAATATGCACCAGACAACTCTGTTTTTATGCTTCTTTTTTTTTTCTTTTAAAAATGTTCTCTGCAGGAGATTGGTTCAAGGTGGCAGAGTAGAAGGACGTGCTCTCACTCCCCCTTGCAAGAGCTCCAGAATCACAACTAACTGCTGAACAATCATTGACAGGAAGATGCTGGAACTCACCAAAAAAGATACCCCACATCCAAAGACAAAGGAGAAGCCACAATGAGACGGTAGGAGGGGCGCAATCACAATAAAATCAAATCGCGTAACTGCTGGGTGGGTGACTCACAAACTGGAGAACACTTATACCACACAAGTCCACCCACTGGAGTGAAGGTTCTGAGCCCCACGTCAGGCTGCCTAACCTGGGGGTCTGGCAATGGGAAGGGGAATTCCTAGAGAATCAGACATTGAAGGCCAGCGGGATTTGATTACAGGACTTCGACAGGACTGGGGGAAACAGAGACTCCACTCCTGAAGGGCACACACAAAGTAGTGTGCACATGGGGACCGAGGGTAAGGAGCAGTGACCCCATAGGAGACTGAACCAGACCTACCTGCTAGTGTTGGAGGGTCTCCTGCAGAGGCAGGGGGTGGCTGTGGCTCACCTTGGGGACAAGAACACGGGCAGCAGAAGTTCTGGGAAGTACTCCTTGGCGTGAGACCTCCCAGAGTCTGCCATGAGCCCCACCAAAGAGCCTGGGTAGGCTCCAGTGTTGGGTCGCCTCAGGCCAAAAAACCAACAGGGAGGGAACCCAGCCCCACCCATCAGCAGACAAGCGGATTAAAGTTCTACTGAACTCTGCCCACCAGAGCAACAGCCAGCTCTACCCACCACCAGTACCTCCCATCAGGAAACCTTCACAAGCCTCTTAGATAGCCTAATCCACCAGAGGACAGATAGCAGAAGCAAGGAGAACTATACTCCTGCAGCCTGTGGAACAAAAACCACATTCACAGAAAGACAGACAAAATGAAAAGGCAGAGGGCTATGTACCAGATGAAGGAACAAGATAAAACCCCAGAAAAACAACTAAATGAAGTGGAGATAGGCAACCTTCCAGAAAAGGAAATCAGAATAACGATAGTGAGGATTATCCAGGACCTCGGAAAAAGAATGGAGGCAAAGATCGAGAAGATGCAAGAAATGTTTAACAAAGGCCTAGAAAAATTAAAGAACAAACAAACAGAGATGAACAATGCAATAGCTGAAATGAAAAATACACTACAAGGAATCAATGGCAGAATAACTGAGGCAGAAGAATGGATAAGTGACCTGGAAGACAGAATGGTGGAATTCACTGCTGTGGAACAGAATAAAGAAAAAAGAATGAAAAGAAATGAAGACAGTCTAAGAGACCTCTGGGACAACATTAAATGCAACAACATTCGCATTATAGGGGTCCCAGAAGGAGAAGAGAGAGAGAAAGGACCAGAGAAAATATTTGAAGAGATTATAGTCGAGAACTTCCCTAACATGGGAAAGGAAACAGCCACCCAAGTCCAGGAAGTGCAGAGAGTCCCATACAGGATAAACCAAAGGAGAAACATGCCGAAACACATAGTAATCAAATTGGCAAAAAATAAAGACAAAGAAAAATTATTGAAAGCAACAAGGGAAAAAAGACAAATAACATACAAGGGAACTCCCATAAGGTTAACAGCTGATTTCTCAGCAGAAATTCTACAAGCCAGAAAGGAGTGGCATGACATATTTAAAGTGATGAAAGGGAAGAACCTACAACCAAGATTACTCTACCTGTCAAGGATCTCATTCAGATTCCATGGAGAAATGAAAAGGTTTATAGACAAGCAAAAGCTAAGAGAATTCAGCACCACCAAACCAGCTCTACAACAAATGCTAAAGGAACTTCTCTAAGTGGGAAACGCAAGAGAAGTAAAGGACCTACAAAAACAAACCTAAAACAATCAAGAAAATGGTAATAGGAACATACATGTTGATAATTACCTTAGACGTGAATGGATTAAATGCTCCAACCAAAAGACACAGGCTCGCTGAATGGATAAAAACAAGACCCATATATATGCTGTCTACAACAGACCCACTTCAGACCTAGGGACACATACAGACTGAAAGTGAGGGGATGGAAAAAGATATTCCATGCAAATGGAAATCAAAAGAAAGCTGGAGTAGCAAGACTCATATCAGATAAAATAGACTTTAAAATAAAGAATGTTACAAGAGACAAGGAAGGACGCTACATAATGATCAAGGGATCAATCCAAGAAGAAGATATAACAATTATCAATATATATGCACCCAACATAGGAGCACCTCAATACATAAGGCAACTGCTAACAGCTCTAAAAGAGGAAATCAACAGTAACACAGTAATACTGGGGGACGTTAACACCTCACTTACACCAATGGACAGATCACCCAAAACGAAAATAAATAAGGAAACAGAAGCTTTAAATGAAACAATAGACCAGATAGATTTAATTGATATTTATAGGACATTCCATCGAAAAACAGCAGATTACACTTTCTTCTCTAGTGTGCACGGAACATTCTCCAGGATAGATCACATCTTGGGTCACAAATGAAGCCTCAGTAAATTTAAGAAAATTGAAATCATACCAAGCATCTTTTCTGACCACAGTGCTATGAGATTAGAAATCAGTTACAGGGAAAAAAACGTAAAATCACAAACACATGGAGGCTAAAGAATACGTTACCAAATAACCAAGAGATCACTGAAGAAATCAAAGAGGAAATCAAAAAATACCTAGAGACAAATAACAATGAAAACACGATGATCCAAAACCTATGGGAGGCAGCAAAAGCAGTTCTAAGAGGGAAGTTTATAGCAATACAATCCTACCTCAAGAAACAACAGCTCAAATAAACAACCTAATCTTACATCTAAAAGAACTAGAGAAAGAAGAACAAACAAAACCCAAATTTAGGAGAAGGAAAGAAATCATAAAGATCAGAGCAGAACTAAATGAAATAGAAACAAAGAAAACAATAGCAAAGATCAATGAAACCAAAAGCTGGTTCTTTGAGAAGATAAACAAAATTGATAAACCATTAGCCAGACTCATCAGGAAAAAGAGGGAGAGGACTCAAATCATTAAAATTAGAAATGAAAACGGGGAAGTTACAACAGACACCACAGCAATACAAAGCATCCTAAGAGACTACTACAAGCAACTCTATGGCAATAAAATGGACAACCTGGAAGAAATGGACAAATTCTTAGAAAGGTATAACCTTCCAAGACTGAACCAGGAAGAAACAGAAAATATGAACAGACCAATCACACATAATGAAATTGAAACTGTGATTAAAAATCTTCCAACAAACAAAAGTCCAGGACCAGATGGCTTCACAGGTGAATTCTATCAAACATTTAGAGAAGAGCTAACACCCATCCTTCTCAAACTCTTCCAAAAAATTGCAGAGGAAGGAACACTCCCAAACTCATTCTATGAGGCCACCATCACCCTGATACCAAAACCAGACAAAGACACTACAAAAAAAGAAAATTACAGACCAATATCACTCATGAACATAGATGCAAAAATCCTCAACAAAATACTAGCAAACAGAATCCAACAACACATTAAAAGGATCATACACCATGATCAAGTGGGATTTATCCCAGGGATGCAAGGATTCTTCAATATACGCAAATCAATCAATGTGATACACCATATTAACAAATTGAAGAATAAAAACCATATGATCATCTCAGTAGATGCAGAAAAAGCTTTTGACAAAATTCAACACCCATTTATGACAAAAACTCTCCAGAAAGTGGGCAAAGAGGGAACCGACCTCAAAGTAATAAAGGCCATATATGACAAACCCACAGCAAACATCATTCTGAATGATGAAAAACTGAAAGCATTTTCTCTAAGATCAGGAACAAGACAAGGATGTCCACTGTCACCACTATTATTCAACATAGTTTTGGAAGTCCTAGCCATGGCAATCAGAGAACAAAAAGAAATAAAAGGAATACAAATTGGAAAAGAAGTAAAACTGTCACTGTTTGCAGATGATGTGATACTACACCTAGAGAATCCTAAAGATGCCACCAGAAAACTACTAGAGCTAATCAATGAATTTGGTAAAGTTGCAGGATACAAAATTAATGCACAGAAATCTCTTGCATTCCTATATATTAATGATGAAAAATCTGAAAGTGAAATTAAGGAAACACTCCCATTTACCATTGCAACAAAAAGAATAAAATACCTAGGAATAAACCTACCTAGGGGGACAAAAGACCTGTACTCAGAAAACTATAAGACACTGATGAAAGAAATTAAAGATGATACAAATAGATGGAGAGATGTACCATGTTCTTGAACTGGAAAAATCAAGATTGTGAAAATGACTATACTACCCAAGGCAATCTACAGATTCAGTGCAATCCCTAACAAATTACTAATGGTATTTTTTACGGATCTAGAACAAAAAAATCTTAAAATCTGTACGGAGACACAAAACACCCTGAATAGCCAAAGCAGTCTTGAGGGAAAAAAAACGGAGCTGGAGGAATCAGGCTCCCTGACTTCAGACTATACTACAGAGCTACAGTAATCAAGACAATATGGTACTGGTACAAAAACAGAGATATATATATCAATGGAACAGGATAGAAAGCCCAGAAATAAACCCACGCACCTATGGTCAACTAATCTATGACAAAGGAGGCAAGGATATACAATGGAGAAAAGACAGTCTATTCAGTAAGTGGTGCTGGGAGAACTGGACAGCTACATGTAAAAGAATGAAATTAGAACACTCCCTAACACCATACACAAAAATAAACTCAAAATGTATTAGAGACCTAAATATAAGACTGGACACTATAAAACTCTTAGAGGAAAACATAGGAAGAACACTCTTTGACATAAATCACAGCAAGATCTTTTTTGACCCACCTCCTAGAGTAATGGAAATGAAAACAAAAATAAGCGAATGGGACCTAATGATACTTAAAAGCTTTTACAAAGCAAAGAAAACTACAAACGAGACAAAAAGACAACTCTCAGAACGGGAGAAAATATTTGCAAACGAATCAACGGACAAAGGATTAATCTCCAAAATATATAAACAGCTCATGCAGCTCAATATTAAAAAAACAAACAACCCAATCCAAAAATGGGCAGAAGACCTAAATAGACATTTCTCCAAAGAAGACATACAGATGGCCAAGAAGCACATGAAATCTGCTAAACATCACTAATTATTAGAGAAATGCAAATCAAAACTACAATGAGATATCACCTCACATCAGTTAGAATGGGCATCATCAGAAAATCTACAAATAATAAATGCTGGAGAGGGTGTGGAGAAAAGGGAACCCTCTTGCACTGTTGGTGGGAATATAAATTGATACAGCCACTATGAAGAACAGTATGGAGGTTCCTTAAAAAACTAAGAATAGAATTACCATATGACCCAGCAATCCCACTACTGGGCATATACCCAGAGAAAACCGTAATTCAAAAAGACACATGCACCCCAATGTTCATTGCAGCAGTATTTACAATAGCCAGGTCATGGAAGCAACCCAAATGCCCATCGACAGACGAATGAATAAAGAAGATGTGGTACATATATACAATGGAATATTACTCAGCCATAAAAAGGAACGAAATTGGGTCATTTGTAGAGACGTGGATGGATCTAGAGACTTTCATACAGAGTGAAGTAAGTCAGAAAGAGAAAAACAAATATCGTATATTAACACATATATGTGGAACCTAGAAAAATGGTACAGATGAACTGGTTTGCAGGGCAGAAATTGAGACACAGATGTAGAGAACCAATGTATGGACACCAAGGGGGGAAAGTGGCAGGGGGAGGGGTGGTGGTGTGATGAATTGGGAGATTGGGATTGACATATATACACCAATATGTATAAAATGGATAAATAATAAGAACCTGCTGTATAAAAAAATAAAATTCAAAAATAAATAAATAAAATTCCAAAAAAAAAAAATGTTCTCTGCAGACTGCCCCCTTCGACAGTTATGATGACCAGATGAAGACCTCTGTGTTCACACCTGGGCAATGCCTTCAGTGAGGGATTGATGTACAGTGGTGGTGAAGGTAACCGAAGGGAGAATCCCCCCCACTGACTCTGCCCCAATGGAGGTAAAACTTAGATGGTACCCTTGCTATTCCTTCCCATACGTGGTCTGACCTGTTTTAAGGAGGGAGGCTGTGTCCCTTGGGATTTGTTTAGTAATTTAAAGGGCTTGGTCACGTAAGTCATTAAAATTCACTAGTAGCTTTTAATCCACTTGTCCTGCCTTCTAAGGACTACTGAGAACCGAGACAGCTCGTGTGTCATCCCCTCACAGAACACAGTGGAGGAGAGTGAGGCCATGTATCCATTAACAGTTCTCACGGAGTATTCCCCGAAGGTCAGGTGAGCCTTCTTTGTCCTGAAGTCATGCAAAAGGTAAAGAGTGCCAACAGAAAGAAACAGATCTTAATCAGGCTCTTGACCATCTCTCGCAGCTTTTCTTAGCACAAGAGTTGCACAAAGAAGGCACAGGACACTCCCACATTTAATGGAAATGGACTTCAAGGGGTCTGGGTGACTGCTTCTGGGATTCCCTCAGTGACCCATCCTCCCTGGGTTAGTACTGAGATGGTCCAGAGTGAACTCTGATGCCCACCTTGGAACACGTTCAAACCCCTTATCAAGTATAGTCAAACGGACAGCAGCTGGCAAACAGCAAAGCCAAGAATAAAACGTGACTTTAAGTAGTTACTTACTCTCATTAGGCTTCAGTTTCCCAGCCTATAAAATTTTATAGAAATTTTATATGGAATAGTTGCTATTAAATGGAAGAATGTACGCTAAGTACTTAACAAAATGACTAATATTTGTTAGGTACACAACAATCTATTATACCTAAATAGTTAATGGAAGTAAATAATGATAAATTCGTATGTGGAAGCTTATAGAAATGGGAGGCTGGCACACTGCCTCCAAAGGAATGTCCAGAGTGGTCATTCCTTACCTTGTAATTGTTAATTCATCTGCTTCCCCTGTTACCCTGAGAGTTCTCTGAATAGTACACCTCTGGCTCACAGTAAGCACTCAGTGTCTAATGAATTAACAAATGAGCAAAAACATACTTAACAATATATCAAGAACAGATCCTTCTCTTAGAAGTAGACACAGGTTATCCAAGCCTGTAAGACTGATGCATAAATCCAAAATGACAATTAGTAAGTTTATTACTAGAGAAATAATTGCCACAGGAACTAGAGTAACTGAGTTCCCATAATTAATTGAATTCTCCCCTGGTGGCCTATGTAGAAAGTCCAGAGACCAAGTGATGGTGTCTGGTGAGCACTGAGGCAACCCACTGGTAGTTAGATGATATGAGTCTAACGGCATCAGGCCAGCACAGCCTGATGCACCCAATTCCACAACAGGGGTCGGGGCACTGTCAGACCAAAAACTCCAAAGTCTGTTGGAATACCCTGGCAATGGGGCCATGATATCAAATCTGTCCACCAACACTTCTCTTCCCCTCCACAGAGCTGAGAAGAGTGCTGCCAACGTTTACCTCCCGGACTCACCCTTTTCCAGAACATTTCCACCTCGAAATTCAAACTGACATTTTATCTGCCAGTGGGATTACAATGAAAACCTGCAGGCCTGGGAACAAATTTGCCCCTCATGCAGGTGGCTCTGCTCCTATCATGTGCTGATCTTACACAGAAGTAAGAAGGCAAACTCATTTTCCCCCTTTCCAAGTTCTTGGGGGCATCTCAACATTGCCCCCAAGTACAGACACACAAGCTCATGATGATCATGCTACCAGATACACAGTCCTTCCCCACGTTTTGGATTCTCCAGGAGAATCACTCAGGCATTCACCCCAGTGTCCTCAGCGCTCAGGCAGGCATTTGACATCCACTGAAGAATCATTACTCTTCTGACACTAACAGTTCTACAGAGCAAACCTCTGCAGCCACCTTCACACGCCCATTCCTTTAAGGATTAGAAATGAGCAAGGGCTCAACAGTGCCTTCTGAAATACCTTAGCTTCTTTTGATGTTATACTCTCCAAGTTATATAATGTCTTTTTAAAAAATAAATTTATTTATTTTATTTACTTATTTTTGGCTGAGTTGGGTCTTTGTTGCTGCGCACGGGCTTTCTCTAGTTGCAGTGAGCGGGGGCTACTCTTCGTTGCGGCGCACGGGCTTCAGTAGTTGTGGCACGTGGGCTTCAGTAGTTGTGGCTTGCAGGCTCTAGAGCGCAGGCTCGGTAGTTGTGGCGCACGGGCTTAGTTGCTCCGCGGCATGTGGGATCTTCCCGGACCAGGAATTGAACCTATGTCCCCTGAATTGGCAGGCGGACTCTCAACCACTGCGCCACCAGGGAAGTCCCTATAAGGTCTTTTTTTTTTTTTTTTTTTTTAGTTTTACCTGTTTCCTTTTACCATTTAAAAAAATTTTTATTTTATGTTGGAGCATAGTTGATTAAGAATGTTGTGTTAGTTTCAGGTGTACAGCAAAATGATTCAGTTATACATATACATGTACCTATTCTTTTTCAAATTCTTTTCCCATTTAAGACCAGCCAGAATCAAACCAGTCTCCCCAAATAAACTACTCTGGACTAGCTTTTATTGAAATAAATAAGGAAAAGGCCAAATAGTATAGACAATGATTCTGTAATTCAGAATTCCAGGTATACTGAAAATTCCATATTTTGTGTTTGTAATATCCCACTTGATTATTATTGCCCCCAGCAGAAAAGCAGTTGTTTTCTGAATTGTGGTTTATTTCAGTTAATGATGAAATTACTTAGTATTTCCTAAGCACACACCAACCTGGGGATTTTACCAGACCAAATTCTGCATTCTTAGTTATAAAATGACCAAATGCTACTTCTAGACTTCTGAAGGATCAGTAATTTCAGTATAGGGAAATAAAGAGTCACACATCGCTTTTAGCTACTGAATGTACTACGAGATATTACTTTGTATTACTAAATAAGGATATAGAAGCAACATCCTCCTGCTGTCCATTTCAACTTCCAACAATAATTTTCACTATCAAGAAAGCATAAGATGCTGATGGGACAGCACCTCAATCATGGCCCTGAAGTGAACACTTGGTTCATCCTCCCCTAACAGCATCTGATTATTAAACCCACTTAGTGGTTGTGAGGCGAGCTCTGGTTCTTCCACTAATTACTTATGTGATCCTGTGCACATAATCCCTGGGAGTTATTCCCTTCCCCTGTAAAATGGGAAAGGTAGGTGAATACGTAATCTGAAATTCTCTTTCAGCTTTAATATCCTGTGAAATTAGTATCCGCTGGGCACCTGGAAGAAAACAGTCAATACCTTATTTGTTCAGAAGAACAGGGAAATTAAAAAAAAAAATTTCCTTACTTGAGCCAGATGTTTCAGAGTAACAGCTGCTTTACATAATCAGCAGCCAGAACACAGGCACAAAGTCAAATGGTGCTTTGTGCTCATGGCTGAATCTCCATATTTGAAAAGATAAGTAGTGACTATAATCTGTTGCCAGCAACCACCTGGCACCCACCCACTGACCAGTGTCTACTGGGTTACCGAGTATGTTGACACTTAGTTTTCCTTTCTTCCTCTGTCCAGATTCACAGTCACGTGCTTAAATGCACACAGTATAATGCAGCAGAGAAGAAAAATGTTTAATAGATAAGGTGAAAGGCTTTGCGCCCTCTTCTACAATTATAGCAGAAACGTCAGGTCTGAAATTTTCCATTTCTTGTCATAATTTATCACGACCCAATCAGTAAGGCCTGTTGTTCATGAGCTCATTCATTTGCTCATTCATTCATTCAACGTATTTAAGTGCCTACTATGTGCCAGGCATTTTTTTTTTTTAAAGCTGCAGAAACAGCTTAAAATAAGATAAGGTTCCCTTCTCTCAGGAACTTATTTTCCAGAAGAAAGCAAGATAATTACAGATCATGGTAAGTATGATGAAGTAAAACAGGTGATTGATAAAGTGACTGGCAGAATTCTCTGTGCCTCAGTTTCAGCATCTATATAATGGAGTTGATAATAATACCTACCTCAGAGGGGGGTTGTGAAGGACCTGGTAGTTAATACAAGTAAAGAGCAATGCCTGGCATTCAGTAAGAGCTCAGTAAACGTTAGCTGTTCTCCTCGTTGTTGCTGTTATCATTACTGCTATTGCAGCTTTCTATTGAGTGGTAAGAGAGGTACTGGGAAGCTGAGCTGAGCCCTCAATGAGAAAAGATAAAGGACAGTGTAAACCCAACCGCGGAAGAGCAGGAGCAAAGCCAAGGTGGCAGGAATGAGCTTGGCATTTCCAGGAACATGAAGACCAGTGACAGGGAACAGGGGGAGCCATCAAACAAGAAGCGGCATGGCCAGACTGGGAGAAACAATAAGAAACCTGAATTCATGTCCTTCATGTGGTAGGAATCCACGGAAAAGTTTTAGGCAGGAAGATCATTCTGAGGCTACTGTGACAATTCAGGTAAAAGACAACGGGGCCTGGGTGAGAGAGTGGTGACAGAGATGAAGTAGATGATACAGGATATGTTTTTGGAGGTGGAGCTGGTCTGACCCTCGTAGCCTCTCCATGTCTCTCATCATTTCATCCTGTATGATGCCACATATACCCACTGTCTGATGCTACTCCAACCAAAGCCCAAGACCTGAAAGAAATCTAGGACTTTCAGTATAACAAATGATTAATGACTTCACAGAATTCTCTTTACAACCAAACAACCCTAGCCTTAGATATCACACAGCTTTTTCTCATTATAACATGGTAATCAATAATATTGAAAACACAGGGTCTAATCAAGGAAGGCATTACAGAATCGTGACTGGTCGTACAGACCATGGAGTGAGAGACAGACAGTTTAGGTCCCTTAGTTGTGAGGTATGGTTACCTTAGACAGATTACTTAACTCTGGCTGCCTACCTTCTTTCACAGGATTGTGTGCAGACTAAATGAGATAGTGCATGTGTAGAAAGCACTCAGGACCCTGCCTGGCTCTTCATGCACACACAAACATTCTAGCTACTATTTTTATTGCTGAAATCAAAAAGGTAGACTGTGGGGAGAAGGAACAGGTTTTGTAGTCAGATCTGTGTTCAAATTCAGATTATGACACTTCTACATAACACTGGGCAAATTATTTTATGTCTGAGCCTCATCTGCCTCACATAAAATAGGGTTCATAGGAGGATTAAATGATTATGTTAGCAATGTAGCACAATACTATCACTCAAACGGTTCCTGTCACCGTATCCTCTATCCAGAGATTATAAAGTTAATCTCTCCTTCAAAACACTTGAGGTGGGTAAAACAAAAGTCTTAGGGACATACTGAGGTAGTTACTAACATTAAAAATTTTTTTTGCATAATATTTAAAGTTGTGACCAGTGAATAAATCTAGACAGTAAAATAAATTTTACCCTACAATTTTATAAATTAATATTTAGCAAGTACATGTTTTCCTAAAATTGTCATCTGTATGGGGTTATGTAACAGAAGCAGGGGTGGGTAGGTAGGAGGGAGAAGAGAACAAGACACAAAATCATTCTGTTGCATGGTAATATGGTTTTGAACCATTATGCTTTTGCAGACTCGACTTTTATCACGATTATAAGTAAGGCCGTAATTGGAATCATAATATCTACATTATATCCTAAACATATTCAGGACAATCCAACTATATATCCTTTTACTCAATGGCTTCTAATATTAGACACTAAAGAGACCATGTTAATTGCTCGCATTTCTTCAGCTAGAATGAATTCTTTAGACAACAGTCTAATAAAAGAATATTAACTGGAAAACTAGCCAGAGACTTCAGGGGCACAACTGCAGAACTTAGGTGTGATTAAAGTTAGGTGCTAGTTAGTAGGAAATTATGAGCATTACCCATGATCCTTTCCAAGGTTTAATATGTTTTAATTTTGTTCCTTGCGAAAAATAATAATAAATTACAAGTCCTCAACTTATAATTTTTTTTTTTGGTTCAAGTTTCTGGAGCAAAACAATCTTTGGCTGAATAATTTAGACATTTGTATTTTATTTATTTTGCTTTTAGTGGTTACCATATAGATTGTTTATTTAATTAGAAATACAGAAGCAGTTACTAGAGCTACAAAAGAGATTTGAAATCCCATGTTCTGCATTGTTGGAGCAGAACAGTCAGTTCAAACGTTCAGTTGTGAGCCTGACAGCAGCTGTTCAGACAGAGAGGGAACAAAAGGAAGGAACCACCACTCTGGAAACAATGAACTCGGTCCTTTAAAGGTTAAGACTTACATACTACAGTTTCAAATATGGCACTGAAGAAATAAACACCTTTAAAAGCATGGAAATTAAATAGAAACTATTCAGCAATGCATCTCAAATTTCTAGACCATGACTGCAATAGCCAGAGGGGAAATGAAATTTTCAATTGCATCAATACACCTTCCCTGTAGCGAATATTGATTCAGGCTCTACGCAGTGAACATCTGTTGTTCATTCCAGCTCAGCGTCTGCTTCTCCTGAAAAGAGTCTTTGGTTTTCCTTGGAGAACTCCCCTCCCCCAACTGTAGGCAGTCTTGAGGGACTGGTCCATCAAAATACCATTCCCCTTTTTGACTTAAAGGTGGGCACATGAGCCATGCTAAGCTAATCACAGGCAACTTACAGTCTAGACATATAAAAACGCTAATAAGCATAGATAAGACAGATTCTGTGGCATCCGAAAGTAACTGTCCATTAGTCCAGCTGCCTTGCATGCTCCTTGACCTTCCTGTAAAAGCTTTTCATTTGATTCTGGGAACTACTCTACCTACTTAAAAAGATTATGCTCAGCTTCCATAGTGTGGAATTTAGGCAGAGGCATTTCAGTCCTCTGCTGGAAGCCAAGTCCTGTCCCACTGCGCATCTAATTAATGTAGGTAGGCATTGACACTGGACCCGGACCTGGCCTTTCTTCTTCTTCAAGGAGCCGAATCCTGTTCTCTGTCCCCCAGTCACTAGCTGGCTTTTCTGCTCTGCATGGAACAATGACCTGGAACCACCTGGAATGCAATTACCCTGTCCCCCAAAATATCATGAGGCTGCCTGGAACCCTCCCCAACAGGCCCTACTTGCTAAGATCTCTGATGTTAACAGCTGCCTTATCCAAGCCCTGAGTCCAGCATGTTCTGGGATATCTAGGGGTTTCCATCCTAAGGAACTTGTACAACAGTCAAAAAGCTTCCCACATTCCCAGCTTCCTCTCCTTTACCTTCTTGTTCATGCAACTGTGAAGCTAGCTCATTACCCTCAAGCCCATTTAAGTTATAAGAAAAAAATCCACTTATCCTGATGATGTAAAACATGGTTAACTGCTTCAAAAAAAATTGTTCTTCATTTTACAAAAGAGTTCACTCCACCCACTCCCAGGAATTCTTCTCAAAATGATGAGGATGAGGAAACTTCCTTCTCATGTGGAGAACTGCTGATGGTCAAAGGGCCAGTGAGTACCGGAGCCAGGATAATATTTGGAAATCGATAAAGTCCAACTCAGTTCTAACACTGTAACACTACTGGATGCATTTACTCATTCAACAGCTAAGCTTGACCTGGTCTCTCCCTCTGACCCCATTTGTCCTCTACTGGCCCTATTTTACCTCAACACAGTTTTTCCAGCCACGACGTTCCCCTACTTCATGGCACTGTAGATGCTATTACATGTCTAAGCAGTCTCCCTGACCATTCTTTCTTGAGGTGTCACCTACAAAAGTTTTGAATATACAGTGGTCTTTTGAACACTCCAATATTAATCTTTTGACCTATATTCTTAGGTATATAGCAACTGACTTATGCACTGAGAACAGGACAGGCATAAGGGCACATGTGTGTATCTATCAGGTACTACTCTAATATGGAGAAGTAACATAAATAACACTTCAGGGAAGTCCCTTGAATGCAATAAATGTTTACTAAATTTTCTATTTTAATATAAGGTATCCAAAAACTCCCAGAACTTTATAAACTTGTCCCTATCCTGATACCCACTAATATATCTTCCTATCAGGACCTGTCATTACCATACATGGTAAGCGATATTTTTCTGTGTCTTTATGGGAACTGATCTAAAAATAAACAAGTGTAAAAACATATCAACATTATTCCTTGTCTAAAAGAGGAAAAAAAATAATGGCTTAACACTTCCTGCACTCACGCTGAACTGCAACAAGTTCCAAAAGTAGCACTACAAATTCTAAGTGGTAGACACTGAAAAAAGTATTCCTGACATTCAGAGGAAAGGCTAGCCTTAAGCAGTATTGCATGGAAACCTATGCATGCCTAGTGTTGGGCCTCACACACAGTAAGCACTCAATTTCTTCTGCTGCCAGCTTTGGATACTAACCTAGAAAAATAATCATCTCAGGCATGCTGAGTTACTGCAAATAATAATGAAAACACTTATGAATGCCAAATCATGCTTAAGAGGAAAAGGAAGAAGAACAATGAAAGATAAAAGGAATATAATGATATCCCCTTGGGGATATCCCATAGATTCTTTGGTCAGTCAGCAGACGTAAGTGGTATGTTCCCAATATAGATAAAACATTGGCATAGAAACAGACTGCACTAGCAATTGGGGGTTTCGACCACCAGACATCCATCAGGCATCTCCTAGAAGGCTCAATTAGCTAAAAGCATCATTGACTTGTCTTGGCGGCAAATTCGTCTCTTGAGAAGGTACAGGAAACAAGCTGAGGAATTGCTAACTATGGACTGGATTCTAATCAACGCAGAAGTGATTAAGCTAGTAGAAAACATAACTGTACCAAAGAGCTTTTGGCAGTCAAAGAGGGAAATACCAGGCTAAGCAAGACATGTGTTCTAGATTTCAAGAGGATGTATTTCAAGTTAGCATCAAGACCCAAAAGGGGTAGAAAGAAGTCCGGAAGGCTGTCTGAAGTAACATGCTGACTAATTATGAAAGGTCCTGTCTAGGGGGAAAAGGGAAGTGTGGTCAAAGAGACTATTGTTGCAGCACAAGAAGTCCCTGAACAAGGAAAAGCAGATAAAAAGATCATGGGAAAGGTTGGAAATAGGCTTACATGTTTAATAGCGAATAATAACAGATGTACAGACATCTGAAAATGGAGGAAAGGTGTTTTAAAAAATGTTAGAGATTACAAAAGTGTTTTCTTCCTTCCTTTTGGAATACAAGGAATTGATGGGATAGGTCTGCTGCCTGCAATAGATGGTGTAATGTTAACGGACAATAAAAAGCAGAACTCCTCAACTCCTACTTCTCCGGCTTCACTTCATTCTCCATCAAGGATAATCATCCTAAAACTAGGAAGGTTGGAACAAATAGCTGGAGGAACTAAAGCAAAAGAGAAGGTAGGGAATTATTTTAAAAAGAAAAAAGACAAGGTAGCACCTAGCTGTTCTAAATAGATTCATATCTTGTAGCATGTGTGTGTATGTGTGTATACACACATACACAGCATTTTAAAATCTATAGAACCATGAGAACTTGCAGAAGAATTAAGTGAACTGTCATGAACCGCAGAAGAACCATGGTGAATGAGAAAGGTCCCAACGTTCTAAAAAGGAAAGTAGATGGATCCTGTACATTATAAACTACTGTTCATGAAAAGGGCAGTCTAGAGACATGCTTTCAGAGTTCACATATTTATATAATGAGATCTACAGCTTCTAAAGGATTTAAGGTTAATTTCTGAAAATAATTCAGAAGTTAAAAGGAACATTTCCCTTTTGTATTGAGAATTCAGTTAACATTGAGTAGGGGTTTGTTGTTTTTAAAGTGGTGTTTCTCATACCCAAGAGAGTAAAAGGAATTTTTCCCCTATAAAAAAGGTCCTTTATATTAACTTAAACTTGAACGATAATGTTATTGGCCAAATCCTTAGCATTTTGAACTTCAACAGGTTAGACTCACCCTGTTCCTAAAAAACGGAGACACTGGATCCCATGATTAGGTAACAATGTGGATTCACAACTGGTTGACAAACATCCACAAGGGGACTCATACTGGAGCTTTCCTTTGGTTCCCCCCTTCCTACAAGCCCTTCTGAAGCAGTCTAGTCTGGGGCACCCTTGGCTCTTGCCCCTCCTCCCCTCTCCTGGCCTAGTTCCCTGGCCCTGGGAGTCATGATCAACAGGCGCACCTGACCAGCAGGGACAACTGGACTTCTTTCTGAGAAAGCGGACTTGTGGTCCAGAGACGCAAGCAGGCAGACTCGGCACTGAGCAGGGACCAGGCTGAGCCTGGAGAGTTAGGCTGGAGGCAGGTCGCGGCACCCCGCAATGAAGCCACGTGTATGGTGAAGGTGTGAAGAGAATGGAGTAGATATACAGAGAACAAACCAGGGTAATACCGGGCAGAGTGAGAGAGCCCAAAGACTGAGTCTCATGAGGCTCTGTTATGATGCAAGGGATCCCTGGATAGTTAAAGTAGATGCATAACTTCCGGAGTGATCTGGAGCCAGACTGCCTGGGTCCCAATGATAGAATAAGATAAGGACATACATGGCACGATTAATAAACGTGCAGATGACATGAACGAATCAATTCAGGAAGGTTTTGAGAGGTTGAATAAATTGAACATCCTATACTAAGGCCTATAAAAATCAACTGTGCAAATATAATATGGGGACGTTTGGCCCAGCAAGACGTGTAGAAAACAAATGGTTTTATCACCTTTATTGCTTTCTTAGCAAGAAAGAACTTGCTAAGAATTAGAACCGTGTGAGAATGGAAAGGGCTGTTTTACAAGGGGGCGTGATTCCCGTCATAGAGCTCGATCAGGAGTTGGATAACCAATTGGAAAGGACTGTACCAGGGACGGCGTACACGTTCCCTCCAAGTCTAGAGTTCCATGATGCAATCTTCCTAAAAAGATTTTTTTTTAAAGACAGTTATGAGGTCATCAGAGAACCACTAATATAGTGCCAAGGCACAAGCAAGCTTTAGTCACTTTGTATATGGAAAAAAAGAATTATTGAATTAGTGGATAAAAATGCTTGCAGGGTAGGTAACTCCACTAACTTCACTAGCAACGCATTCATAGGAAGATATAACTGAATTATAGTTCAGAATAAGCCAGCTCTTGAAACATACTGGAAAAAATAATAATAAACAACTGTGAAGTTACCTGAATTATTACAACTTTTATTTTTAGCGCTATTGATGCACTTTATAACAACGACTGGTTCCAAGACTAGTCCTCCTTTTATCAAAAGAAGCAGAAGCATCCAAATAAAATCATTTTGCTGCTGTACTGTTCTCAGAATGAGTCAGTGGAGTTTGATGGGCACCTGCTTATCTCCATTGTGATTTTGCAAGAGAGAAAAAAAAGTTCACCTTTTTAAAAACATTGTCTCAAGTGTCAAAAACACTTAGTGAAGAAAACTAAAGCCTACCTGCTAATTTGTGGTTTTGGAGAAAGTCAGTGCGGCACACACAGCAACATGAATCACTCACGAGCAAGAACCAGCTTTTTACTCTATAGAACCAGACACTACCCAGGATCAGGAAAGAGGTGACACTTTCCTCTGCCTATTGATGACAAGCAGTGTCACAATCTGGCATGTGAAGTATCCAACAAGTCCAGGAACCCGGCTAGAAAATAGGACATCCCTAAAGGAGCACTGGAGAAGTCCACCACGCCCAACATGGACCCTGAGAGCAGGCGTGGCTCTGGGATGGCTCGTGTGTCATAAGCACCTTGGGGCAGTATTAAAGAGCCCACCAAGACTGGTTAGGCAAGTCAGGCTCAGAGAAACAGGAGTCACCGGCACAAAAGCAAGGAAGGCACAGCTACCTTCAGTTTGTCAGGATGTGGCTCAAAAAGGAGACCGAAGCCTCCACTCAGCAGATTATACCAGGATGCGTGAATGACAGCGGGTGGGCTGCAAAGACTTCAAAGACCCAGCACAGCGCTGGTTGACATTAAAGCAATGACACCTACACATGCGTGCAACTGCCATCAGCCCTACCCAATTCACAGGTAGAACAAGAACGATGAGAGGACGGATTGCACAGCTGCTTCGAGAACCTTCTGACACCATAAATAAAAACCACCCAGCACAGAAAGAGCCTCGTAATGCAATGCTTGTGCCACCACACGCTACCACCACTAACCACAAACATGATATCAGCCCCTTAGATTTGCTGGGGTATCTGTGGCCACTGCTGAGCAACGTGCAATGGGCCTGGACATGATAATAAGAAAACTCCGGAGATTTCAAGACCACGCCAGCATGTTAAAAGCTCAGCTTCCAAAATCTGAACAGCTTGATCTTATTCCCAGTCACACACCAGATGCAAATTCAAGTAACATTTGCTTAGCATCTACTTTATAGCAAGTGCTTTAATTTTCCCCTCTGAAAGATGTCCCTGCAGTGTGGAGCACCTCAAGAGTCAAAAGAACACAATGATGACATAAAGACTGTTATCATCAACTCTGATTATGGAGTGAAAAGTCCCAGCAATAGAATGATCAATGCCCAACATTATTCCATACAGTTCTTAGATGTCTAAAATCCATAGAAATGAGGAACAGGTTAAGACACTAAAAGTTATGTTTACTGAATTTCTAAAGAATACTAAGAGAAAAGGAAGATGGAAGAAGTAGATGGAATTTAGGATAAATGCAATACTCTTTCCAAAAGAATTAAAAAAATGTACGTAAACATACATATTTTGGCACATACGGATCTTCTCACTCTTTTCTAAGATGCGAGGAGGTTTTCAGTCCTTTGCCCCAGTGTTTTCCTATCTTAGTAAATGGTGCCATCGTTCTGGGCTCAGGGCCCAAAACTTTAGTCATTCTCCACATCTTTAACACTCCACATCCTATCCATCAGTAAAGCTATTAGATCTACCTTCAAACTATTGATATATCCTGAATCTGACCACATCTAATCACCTCCATTGATACCCAGAAGTCCAAGTCACTGTCATCTTTCTTTGTTTCAACTTCTACTCCCAAGATGAAATCAGAATCTCTAGGGGCGGAACCCAAGGATCAGCTAGTTTAAAGCTCCTCAGAAGATTCCAATATGCAGCCAGGCTTGGTCTACTCTCTAGTCAACAGGCAGATGATTAATGGGTAGATATTATTACTCTTTTGGGAAAGGAAAACAGGAGTCTTAGAGAGGTGATGTGACTTGCCGAAGGCCACACAGCTCAGAAGACCCAAAAGTCAGATATCACTCCAGGCCTATTGGGAGTCTCAAGTGCCTTATTTCATTTTCTCTCCGGTCAGTTATTTACAGGGCAGTAGCTTAAGATACTGAGGAAAGTGGGACAGCATTAAGTGAGTTATAGTCTCAAGTTCTGTTACTGTGTCACACAACAGATGTACTCTACTCTTCAAGTGGCTACTATATCAAATAGTCTGGTACCAAATAGACTAAAGACACATGAAGTATAAACAGTAAAGATGGTGATTCTATTAGCTTGTGTCAATAGAATTAAAAAATAAAGACAATTCCAGCTGAATATATGGAAGAATGTCTGAAATCTTATAAAGAAAACTATTAATTCAGACTGAGGACCTTGGTACATATTCAGACTTAGTTAAAATTAAACCATAGAAAAGTAGTTCACTCACCAACCATAAGGATAAATTCCACAGAGAAAGTCACTTAATAAGATCAAGGGGGATTCAGCTGGGTACCTGGGGAAATTAAGAGGGCCTTCTTCCTTCTTTGCTAATTATATTCACTTGGAAGTCAACAAAAGGCCAACTCATGTAATGATTCTTTCATTGAACTTTAAACAAAAACACACGAATAAGCCGCCATCTGGGGCTAAACTAAGCCAGTGATTCAGAACTCCACCCCCCTCCCCCAATCAAATCCTGGCTTTCTAAAAAAGACTTCCATCTGTAGAGTACAAGTAACATTATCACCTAAAAAAGTAAGTCTAAATGCAAGAAGAACGATAAAGATAGAAAAGAATATAAAATAAAAAAACAATCCCACAAAGGTTGGACACAATACACTTGATCTAAAGCACCGTGGGGCTTGTTTTCTACTCCTCAAAGTTTGAAATAATCATCACGTCCTGAAGCAGACCCCAGCACCTAACCATGAGGCCACAGAGAAATCACAATGGCTAATTTGGGGCTCGTGGTAAGTTTTGTGTTTTCTGTACATTAACCTGTAAAAGACCTATCAACATCATGATGAGATAAATTAATAATTGTAAACTAAAGAAAATAAACCCCTTGAAAATAAATGCAGCCACAGAAGTTTCAGAGACTTTTACCAAGTTAAGGTATTTCTTCCAGGTGCAAGTAACTATACATATGTAGGCTACAAATACAGGATGTGTAAAGAGATTAATTACAAAAGTAAGTAGGTTAGCAAAAACTAGAAATGACACTGCAGAGAGGCTCATATTCATCAAACTCCCAAAGTAGATATAGCACCAGTTAAAAATAAACTGAATGTGTTTACTCTTCATTTGGTTGTACTGAATTAAATGTTTAATTCAGAATTTTAAAGTCTTCAAAACCAAATAACTGAGTATCATCGTATGAACTTTATCATTTCTGAGGGGAAATTTAGAGAAGTGTAATTAGACACATTAAGTAACTGGGCAACAGACAAAAAATCTACCAAAAAAATATCCATACGCTCTTGGTTTCTTGGCTGGCAATCTACATGACTTTATACAATCTATTCCTCCTCCTCTCTGCAAACAAGGAAATTCAAGGATCTACACCAGTGTTTTTCCACACTACTGCACATCAGAATTACCTGGAAGGTACAATATCAGTGCTTGGTCCATATGCCCAATGGACCAGACTGACTGATTCCATTGGTCTGGGATGGGTCCAGGCATCAGTACTGTTTAGACAATTCTCATTTGATTCACTGTGTAGCCAGTGTTGAACATCACTGATGTACACATGATTATAAAACTAACCACATCACACAATCCTTCCACTGCCCTGACCACAGTGGACACACTCTGCATTAAAGATGGCAGAGTCATTCTTCCTCACATCGTTTCTCTAACCCTGACTCACAAATGTGGGGGAAAAAAAGTTATGAAAGTCGAGTGAGTCCACCTGAGAACATTCATCACAACCATTCTGGCATTAATGGTGGACTGAATCCAACTTAAGCTTAAGGTATAAAACGACACATCAAATTTGGGTAAAATCTATAGAGAGAGATCTGTTTCATTTCTTTGGTCAGGGATAGGACATGGTCTGATTTTAAAAGTAGAGTGAGACAGACGAGAAGAGGCTGGAAAGGGTCAACTAGTCACAGCCATCAGGATGACAATATGGCAGCAGAGCAAGGATCCAGGAAAATGGTCATGGACTCAGAACCAAATGGTGCACTCAGAACCAAAGAACTCCGACATGGGGCGACGAGCGTGTCCAGAGGAGCTGGCCAAGGGCAACAATGGGGGAAAGTGAAAGCAAATGATATTCAGAGCCCTTGGCAGCCTGGTTTGCACTGAAACTCCTCACAAGTGCAGAACCCTGGAGTCAGGGACCAGAGTCTCTCTCTCAGAGCAAGGCAGGGCCCCCAGTTCCGGAGCTCTAAGTTGCTGTAACAAGCACTCAAGAGTCAAGGAAATGGTGACAGGGTGGTTCAAGCCACAATCCTTAAACTGCTAAGTCATAGCTCCTTAAAAGTCTCCTACTGCTAAGAATTTCAGGGCTGGGGCAGGGCTAACTATATAGGGGGGAGGGAGGGAAAAGGGGAAAAGATGGGCTGCAGATGCTAGAAGGAGATTTCTTCTAAACCAAGTTGGCTTTACTTTAAGACCAGAGTTAGCCAGTGACCTAAACCAATTACAGAAGCTCAACTATTCTAAACTGGTGTCAGAACAAACCATCTTTCTGATTCACCCCTGCAAACCAGTTTGCTTGCTTCACTCATGAAGGCCAGTCTTGTATTCTAATTAGGTCTGGCCCACTGAACTGGTTTCCTGGTCCAGAGCCTAGATTGCCTTTGGCCTTCTTAGCAACAGTCTCTGCCTAAACTGTCACCTGACTAACCCAGTCCCATGAAGTACAACCCCAAATGGATCAAGATAAGTCATCTTCGAAGATGGCTTAGGCGAAACAACAAAGAGGCTCAATTCAAAACAACCACTTCCCTTTGCCCAGTTAATTCAATGTGTAAATGACCCATGAAGCCAAGTTCTTTAGTCCTCTTAGATGAACAAAATTGATGGCAACGATGTATATAAAAGCATAGTACCCGAAGTTACTATCCTATGTACACACATTTCATGTTAACATTTAAATGAAAACTAATAGGAAGGTAGGGCAGAATGGTTTTATCAAATCTATTTAAAAAGAATTGTTTTTAATGGGACCAAAACAACAGGCTTCAAAAGATGCCACAATGAACTTACATAAAACCTCTAAATTGCCACGAGGGCTGTGTCAAAAGCAGTATTATCTAAGCACTAACACATTGTTTTGAGGTTTTATGAGGACACTGGAGAAGGTCTTCTGTTGGAAAGAAGTAAGTTAAAGGCTTAAATCTCTACTTAAGAGAGAAGTATATCTACACACGTACTTTTAATAAGCTTACTTTGAGCCTCATTTCCGTTATAAAATGTTATATTCTAAAACACTCTAGTAAATCCTTACATGTAAGCCCAAGCTAGAGGTATAATCTACAGCTGTGCTGTCCAGTAAGCAGCCGCTAGCCACGTGTGTCAACTGAGCATGTGAAATGGGGCTAGTGTAAATTGAGATGTATTGTAAATATAAAATATACAGCAGATTTAGAAAACAGTACAAAAAGAGAAGAATGCAAACTATTTCATTATTAATTTTTATATCAGTAACATGATGAAATCGTATTCTGGATATATTAAGTTAAAGAAAATATATTATTAAAATTAATTTCACCTATTTATTTTTACAATGTAGCTAGAGAATATTTAAAAGTACATATGTGTCTAGTGCTTATGGCTCACATTTTATTTCTCTCAGTGCTGATCTAAGGCATGAATGCCAATTTGATAATAAGTAGATTTTACAGAACAATTCATTAAATCCCAGCTGGTCTAAATTCTGACCCCTAACCCTAGCAAAAAGGATAAAAAAGAGCAATATCTTGGCTATTATGTAAGGGCTATGTGAAACCTTAGAAGTAGTAAGTTGGAACCCGAGTCCATAAAACTTCAGCACATAAAAATGAACAAACCTTGCTGAAAAAAGTAGTGTAACCAAAATATACCTGGTCAAGTCTAATTAATTGAAAACCTTGTTTAAAAATACTTTGCTTTATGATATATAATTTTAAAACCTACAGAGATGAAAATTAACTGAAAAACTATTTAAAATAAAAGAATTCAGACTGATGGTCAGTTTCAAAATCAATAGCTTCCACCTTACATGTGCTAACAGTCGCAAGTAAGAACATATAATTTTAGAAAGGACCCCATACACAATATCTTCATAAAATATAAAGTATAAATAAAATAAAAACATAAAATATAAAATATAAATCATCTAGGAATAAATCATTAAAATGCACAGGATTTATAACTGTAACTATATACATGAGAAAATACCAAAAAAAAGTTAAAAGATAAACTATGAACAGAGAAAACAGTTAACGTCTTTAACATATGATAAGCTCTTAAAATTCAATACAAGACAATCTTCATAAAGGAACTTACAATGAATAAACAATTCAGAAAAAAATAGAAATAATTATTAAACTAATCAAAATGCATTCAACCTTATAAGTACAGCAATGTAAACGTAAAGAGTTTTTTTTTTTTTCATCGTATATTCACAAGGATAAAGAAGACTATCCGGTGCTGGAGAAGGGGTAAAGGAATAGGTACTCTTGTTCATTTTCAGTGAGGCTGTAAACTTCAATAATCTTTCTTGCATTTTTTTGCCCTCATTATAAAAAAAAAGGTACATACTTTTGCCCCAGAAATCCCTTTTCTCAAAGATTTTCACAAAGAAATAATCAGAAAAGTGTACAACGATGTATAAAGGTGCTTATTCAAGAGTTTTTTTTTAAACAACTTTAAATGACCTAAATACCCACCCACAGAGGATTCCTTAGTAAATTATTATACAATAACATGTATAATGCTAAGCTGCCATAAAATTCATGATCTATGCATTCAATAAATAACTACTGAGGCCCTACTAAGTGCCAGGCAGTGCTCTAGGCACTGAGGATATGAGTAGTGACGGTAGACAAAAAAAATTCCTTCCCATGGGAGAAGGTGGTCAAAAGTACAATACAAACTTCCAGTTATAAATAAGTTCTGAAGATGTAATGCACAGCATGGTGACTACAGTTAACAAGACTGTATTGTATATTTGAAGTTGCTAAGAGAGTAGATTTTAAAAGATCTCATCACTAGGAAAGACAGCTGTAACTATGTGAGGTGACGAATATTAACTAATCTTATTGTGGTAATCATTTTGAAATACTGTATATACAAATATCAAATCATGTTGTACACCTTAAACTAATATGATTATGTATCAAATATATCTCAATAAAACTAGAAAAAAAAATTAAAAATCCCATCCTTTGTGGAGTTTACATAAACTATATTTGATAGGCAAGGATGCCCATGAAATACTAAGTGGGGAAAAAAGATTAAAAGTAATGTGGAGTCTGATTTTTCTTAACAAATAAATATATTTCTCCTCTCCTGGAAAATAGCTGGAATGGATTAAATGTTAACACATATATTAAATGATTATATTTGGATGGCATCGTTTGGGGTGATTTTTACTGTCCTCTTGACACCTTTTTGCCACGTGAGTTTTCTTCAATGAGCAGGTGTTACTTCTACAATCAAGAGAACAAATTTAAGCTCTTCTATTAAAAACAAACAGTTACCTGTTCATCTGACAAACACGGAGGGCGACTATATGGCAGGCAAAGCTTTAAGTGCAGAGAACACAGCAGTGAACGGATCACAAAAAAATCGCTCCCTTTGTGGTGCTCAGGTTCCAGGAGGAAGATATCAAGTAGGTCTGATTATAACGCATCTGTAGGTCATCTCATCTCTAGGTCATAAAATTCATGCAAGTCAACCAATATCTGAGCTCCTACTATGCCCCAGGCAATGTCCTCAGTATATCAGTAAACAAAACAGACAAAAATCTCTGCCTTTAGGGAGCTGACTACCCAGAGGATGAGAGCACTGAAAGATGTGGGTTCCAGTGAGGAGTAAAGAATGAAACTGTTGCCTTTACTCACATTCTAATGAAACTATGTGAGTAGAGACCCAGGCAGCAAACATTTCACGAACTTCAAAAGTACACTCTGATCTCTGCAAACTTTCCTATGGCTGTAAGGTAGGCAAATGATTCAGTTCTCATTGTTTTTGAAATGATATAATGAAAAAAAAGAAAAAGAATGATGCACTATAGACTAGAAAACCTAAAATAATATCGTTCTGCCACACTTAATATCTCCGGATGACACTAAGCAAAATGACATGTATTGGGAATTCTCAAATATTGATCACATGAAGCATCACTATGCTCACACACCCTCTCTGTGAAAGAGCGTCATGACAGTTGTAAATCTTTTAACTCATTTCTATGGTTACTTTGGGGCATTCTTCATTCACTACACCTTTTTGTCCCACCATTCAATTAGCTGGCTTGCGGCAGATGCATAATACATGCTTGCTAAAGGAACAAAGGATCTTAGTCATCTTTTACTTGGACAAATGAAACAGCCTTCTAAAAGTTTCCTTTTAACAATTCTTGCAGAAATTATCTCCATGCTCCTTTTGTTATCTTTTAAGTAAAGGAAATGTAGTATTCTTTATCATTACAAACATTTTAAAGGTGCCATTTACACAGACCAGTCTAGGAAAACCGTCCCTAGACGATTCCTAGATTTATCACTTAGCACATGTTTTACATAATCAATGCATGTCTTACATTTTAGCATAATACTTCAACAGAAGAAAATGCAAACCATTGGATAGGTATGTGGTTTTTTTGTGTGCATTTCCTTAGTTTCGAATAATGGTCCTTATTTTGTAAATTATGAGCTCTAGAACACCTCTTTTATTCAAGCAAGAGCCTTTTACAATCTGATGGTGACTGTGCCTGTCAGTTGCCAACCCAATAACCATTTTCCCTTTTTCTTTTAGGAATAAAACACTGAGTAATGTGTCAGATAGAAAACTCCATTTCCCAGCTTCCCTTGCAGAAGGGAGCCAATGCAAAATAAGCATTAGTCTTTGTGCGGTACTTCAAAGAAAACCCTTTGGTCTCACACCCTTCCTTTTTCTTCCTACCTGGGACTCCTACACAATGGCTGGAACCCGGCAACCAGATTATGACTTTATGGAAGTTATATACTAAGGATGATGAGGCAGAAAGACGTAAGGAGCCCATGTCCCTTACGATTTTATGTAGTAGACATAGCTGACCTGGACTGCCTTCATGTTAGTTTTACAAGACTGAGAAAATTCTATTTGTGTGAACTGTTATTTCAGTCCCTGTTTCTAGGATTCCTAATGCTGAATTCAGAGACTTATTTATTTAGCTGGAGTAGAAAGTGAAGAGACCTGTAATTCTTATCCTTCTGCTTTATCTAGTCTTGTGTTCTGGCAAATTTATCTACTATCAGGGTTTCAACTATTATCTCTGAATTGAGATTCCCATTTGATTTCACCCATATCTAACCTCCAAATTTCAAAGTATCCTCAAAACATGTCCATTTGGATGTCCCCCAATCACTTCAAAATTTGAAGTATATCTTCTCTTACTGTACTGACCCTCCTTCTCCATTTCCTTATACTTTTAAAGATCTTCCCAATCAATCAGGTTCAAGACTATAAAGCAGAGTTCCTTAAAATGTTTCACCTGCACCAGAATATTCCTGGGCAGCTCATTAAAGAATGCAGTCCCATGGCAGATACTCACAGAATCGTCGTGAGGCAGCCCAAGAAAACCGCAGTTTTAATGGGATACCTGGGATCTTGTAACTCATTAAACTTTGAAATACTTGCTTCAGAATCTTCCTGAGTAGATGATCAATATTCACTATGTCCCATGACGTGACCTTTGTCACCTCATTTCCTACTCTTCTCCCCCTCCCTTTTCCTTTAACACTCCTCTCTCCTGCCTTGGGGCCTGTCTGGAACATTCTTTCCCCAGATTCCCACCAGGCTTCTTTCACCTCCTCCACCTCAACTTTTCAGTGAAGGATAGCCTAACCAACCTATTTAAACTTGCAATTCATCCACCAACCTTATGTATCTTACCTTTTCTTTATTTTTCCCACAGCACTTACCACATAACAAAGTCTATAATTTGCTAATTGGTTGTGTTTGCTTTGTCTCTTGCCTCACTAGAATGATAGCACTTCCAGGGCAGGGCTTTTTCTATTCTGTTTGTTCACTGATGTATCTCAAGTACCTGGAACAGTACTTGTAGGAGTTCAACAGATCTCTGTTGAACACGTTAACGATTTACTGAGAAATATCTCTAATTCCTCCCTTCCCAGTCTCACTGCTCCACTCCAATACTAATCCTGGCCTTTGTCATTTTTAGACTTTTTTAAAAAACAACAGAGTGTATTTACAGTGTCATTTCCTCCAAACCATCCAACATACTTCCAGGCTTATCTTTCTAAGACACTGTTTGGGGATGTCACTCCCCTATAATGATTTGGCTCCTAACTGGCCCTGTTAGAAGTATTATACATTGGCCTCATGCTTGCATGAGAATTGAATTAGATGAACTCTAAGATCCTTTTCAAATATTTGATTCAAAATCCAAATGACTCATCTTGGCATTTAAAATGCTCTGTAATCTAGAAGTATTTACTTATCCAAATTTACATCCTATTCCTTCCAAGTTTCCCTTTGTTCCTGGCCAGTTTCTTTAAGAACTCTCAAATAAGCCACAGTCATGTTCACTGCTTTTTCAATTGGTTACTCTCTACCCTCAATGCCCTCCTGACTACTGAAATAGATGGCATTATCTTGGAAGCTTGGCACTCAGACTGTGACCTGCAGGCCAGCATCACTCAGCGTTACCCGTGAGCTTGTCAGAAATGCAACTCCAGCCCTACGCATTTAGAAGCTGCATCTAACAAGATCCCCAGGTGATTTGTGGGCATCTTAAAGTTTGAAAAGCACTGCGTGAGCACTCATTTCAAATCCTTTCTCAATGGAATGTTTTGCTCGGCAGACCTCGTGTTCTTATGTCTGATCTGCCACAGCTCTTTGTTACCCATAGCAGGCGCGCTGTTTAATTAATAACATCCCCTCTTAAGCTATTTCTTTTTTTAAAAAAAATAAATTTATTTATTTATTTATTTTTTGGCTGCATTGGGTCTTCGTTGCTGTGCACGGGCTTTCTCTAGTTGTGGTGAGCGTGGGTACTCTTCATTGTGGTGTGCGGGCTTCTCACTGTAGTGGTTTCTCTTGCTGCGGAGCACGGGCTCTACAGCGCAGGCTCAGTAGTTGTGGCTCACAGGTTCAGTAGTTGTGGCGCACTGGCTTAGTTGCTCCACGGCATGTGGGATCTTCCCGGACCAGGGCTCAAACCCGTGTCCCCTGCATTGGCAGGCGGATTCTTAACCACTGCGCTACCAGGGCAGCCCCAGACTGTTTATTTCTTATTTCATGGAAGTTCTTTCCCCTCAATTTGGTTGTAAAATAGCTTGCACACAGAACAGCCATGCATCTGGCCAATCTGAATGCAGGGAACATGACCCCATTCAAGTCACTTCAAGGAAAAAAAGAGCCTGTTCTAAGGCTACTTGGGAATGGGACTAAAGGAGTCAGGAGGGAGGTGCCTCAAGGGACTGGCCACCCTCTCTCACATCTGTGTCTCTCTGCCTCATTCTCTCCATCCGGTTCATTTTCTCTCCTATCTTCCTCTCTTCACGCAGTTTCTGTTTCCTCATACTAGCAGCATTTGCACAACCTATTACAGCCAGCCATTCTCTCCTCTACCAGCCTATTCTCCTCTGTCCCTTTCTGCTTCAACCTTCACTCTAAGCCTCTAAGCTTAACTCTTCCCATGGGAGAGATGATCACCACAAAGCATCTTTCTGAGCCAAAACACAAGGTTTCAAGTGTTTGAGCCACCTATGGATTCTCTGCTCTTGGGTCAGGAGCCTGCCGTGGTCCAACCAACTGAAGCCAAGGACGCTGCCGTTCAGAACAAGGCCTTTAGGCAGCAGGAGCTGTCAAAAGAGACTATTCCTTAGGAAAGAAAAGTGTGGGCAGGGCAGGCAATGAGCCTCATCGCCAGCCCACAGGGTCATTATTGATGTTGTCCTCACCACAGTCCAGAGCAACATGCTGAGCACATAATAAACTGAACCAACCAACACGGGGGGTAAGGGTCATTCACCAAGTGCCACTATGCCCCTGACACTGTGCTGGATGCACAGGGAATACAAAGATTAAATACGAACCAGTCATTGTTTTCCCACAGCTGTTAATTCAAATGTGTCACTGAACTAGCTACTTGACCTCTGACATGTACCTCAACCACTTGGGCCACAGTTTCCTCAACTAATCAGATGGGACCATCTTCACCAACCTCCAGGAGCACTGTAAGGTCCTATAAGGTAATCTTTGTAAAAATGCTTTGAAAACTATACATGCCAATCAAAAACAATACTGTAGCCTCTCAGTACTTAATGAAATCCTCTCATATGGCATAGGTTTTACATTATTTTCTGGTCCTTTCTCTTTTCCCATTTCCCATGATATAGAATCCATCAACTGTTATTATTTGAAAGAACAATCCCAGTATTACCACTATATTTTCATTACCTGAATGGCTCACTCAAATGATGATTAAGAAAATTCATTCACTATTGTCAAAAAGACAACAAACAACAAGTGCTAGTGAGGATGCAGAGAAAAGGGAACCCTCATGAATTGTTGGTGGAAATGTAAATTGGTGCAGCCACTATGGTAAACAGTGTGGAGGTTCCTCAAAAAATTAAAAATAGAGCTATCATATGATCCAGCAATTTCACTCCTGGGTATTTATCCAAAGAAAACAAAAACACTAATTAGAAAAATATATGTATCACTATGTTCATTGCAGCATTATTTATAATAGCCAAGATATGGAAGCAACCTAAGTGCCATCAGTAGATGAATGAATAAAGAAGACGCAGTGTGTGTGTGTATGTATACATATAATGGAATATTACTCAGCCATAAAAAAGAATGAAATCTTGCCAGTTGCGACAACATGGATGGACCTAGAGGGTATTATGCTAAGTGAAATAAGTCAGAAAAAGACACATGCTGAATGATTTCATCTATATGTGGAATCTATAAAACAAGTGAACAAGCAACAGAAACAGTGTTATAAATACACAGAACAAGCAGGTGGTTGCCAGTGGGAATTGGAGTTGGGGGTAGAGACATAGGTGAGGAAGATTAAAAAGGTACAAACTTTCAGGTGCAAAATATATGAGTCATGGGTATGAAATGTACAGTGTGGGGAATATAGTCAATAATTATGCAATATCTTTGTATGGTGACAGATGGTAACTAGACATTGTGGTGATCATGTTGAAATGCATAGAAATATCGAATCACTATGTTGTGTAACAGAAATTAACATACTATTGTAGGTCAATTATACTTCAAAAACAAACAAACAAACCAACTCATAGAAAAAGAGATCAGATTGGGGGTTATCAGAGGTGGGGTATGGGGGGAGGGGAAATCAGACGAAGGCGGTCAAAAGGTACAAACTTCCAGTTTAAGATAAAAAAGTACTAGGGATGTAATGTACAACATTACATGAAATTATATATGAAATTTGTTAAGAGAGTAAACCCCAAGAGTTCTCATCGCAAGGAATTTTTTTTTTATTTCTTTAATTTTGTATCTATATGAGTTGATGAATGTTCACTAAATTCATTGTGGTACTCATTTCATGATGTATGTAAGTCAAATCATTATGCTGTACACCTTAAACTTATACAGTGCTATATGTCAAATATAGCTCCATAAAACTGGAAGAAATAAATAAGAAAAAAAAAGAAAATTTACTTCACTCAGAAGTGTAAAAAAAGAATGTACACATTTTTAGTGCGTACATTTAAAGACAGCACTATCATTTATCCAATGTGCATCTATAGGTGCCCTGTATATTTTTTCATTATATTACAATGACAATAAGAATGTACTAAATCCCTGTACACAGGTTAGTTTTGACTCTTGTGTGGCCTTCTCCCCAGAGCAGTTTCACTGAGTATTTCCTAAGTGCTGTAACCAGAAAATCATAGCTACTAGAGCTCAGAGCCCCCATTTTTAACATGGGGACTCTGAGGAGGAAAAATAATAAAATGGCCTGTCTCAAACCCCTATAATCCAATTCTCCTAAAATCTGTATCTTTTTTCCTAAAATCACTTTACCACTTGCCAAACATTAAAGGGGGGAGGGGGCGGGGGTGAAGGATGGACATCAGCGATGTTGTGAGAACATGAGCCACCCTTTATAGGATTCAAGTATGGGTTTATGTGACAGAAAAATAAAACAAAGCTCCAGATATGCACTGTTTTGGCTTCGCCATGAACAAAATGAAAAAATATTTACCAACTGACTGCCACATGCTAGGCAGGATGCTGAGGGCTCATCAGAGGATGAAGACAGCCTAGGCCCTCCAAAAGCTTACTGGCCTTTACCCTCGGGCAGCTGTTGCTCATTGCTGACAGGTGTAGCCATTCAACATCTGGCCCTGGGTGGAGCAAAGAAAACAGCTTCCACCTTGCTAAAAAGTCCGCTCAGCTGGCCAAAATGCAGGTATCAGGTAAAGGGAAAAACAAAACCTCAGACGGGAGCTGGGTGAGACTCCGCTGCAGGAGGCGGAACTGCAGAGATGTATCAGCACCGGCGGAGCGCCCAAGCCCAATTAAGGCTCCTCCCGCTCGGAGAGGCGAGGGGCTGTGGATCAAAAAGGATCCTGCAACCTGGGAAAGGCAGATTCAATTCCCGGGGAGCCGTGATATGGGAGCCGCAAAAAAGGTGGGCGGCTGGCTGGGGCTGTGCTCCCTAGAATGGAGAAGCAGAGTGGAGACAGAGTGGTCTGTGAGCTAGTGGGCAGGGAGGTGGGCAGGGCGAGAGCGCAGAGACCCAACAGTCACGCTGCCGTGTAAAGCGAGCCTTGGGGATCCCTCCGAGGACACCAATTTCGGGGCTCTGCAGCTGGGAAGGGGTCTGCGAGGGCACTGAAGGCGGCGCAGGGAGAAGGGTTCGCCAAGGACCAGGCGGGACAGCCAGACATTGCTGCGGGAAGAGGTGAGACGGGACATCTCTTACCCGACACACACACACACACACACACACACACACACACACACTCACACCGCCTGACCCTCGGCTGGCCCCGAGCCGCCCCCGCGCGCGCTCCGCACCCAGCTTCGCGCTGCGGCAGCTACTCACCCTCCGCGCGGAGCGGATCTCCGACACCGGTCCTCCGCATGGTGGGCATCGCGGGCGGCCCACCGCAGGTGGGTCTTCAGACCAGACTCTGCACCTGTCACGGCGCCGCGCGGGCGGAGGATCTGGCTTCCCCGCGCCGAGCGCTCAGCAGCCGCGCGGGCCCAGCCGCCACCCAGGACAGTGCCGCTGCCGGGCGAGCCCTCGTGCACCGGCGAGAGAAGGAGGAGGTAATGAAGGCGGCGGCCTCCGCAAAGCTGAGCGAGCTCTGCCTGCCTCCGCGGAGGAACGGCGCGGCGAGGGGCGGAGCTCGGGCGTCGGCACCCAGGGAGGGATCCTCAGCGTGCCCTCTCACTCGCACAACTGCAGCGCTGCGGAAAGGCGGGAGAGGGGCGGGGAGAGACTCCGGAGGGCCTCCTGCGCCCCGCCCTGCTTTGGACCGTACCATCCCTGAGGGGGGAGGGGAAGATGCCGGCCTCCTCCACCACAGGCGCCCTCGTCCCGCCCCGTGGCTTCGGCTCTTCCTGTCTTTTCTCAAGCTTTTCTGATTCTTCCAAGTCTTGGCCGGAGCGGAAGGGGTACTGTGGCTCCTGCATCCTTGCAAATCCTCTCCCGCCACCCTCTAGTTTTAATAACAATGGAGTCGCCCGTGGTGCGGAAGTGGTGTTGGGTCTGAGCGGGTTGGAGAGCGGCGAAAGGCCTGGGGCGTCAAGTGCTACGAGCTGCGGAAAGGCATTGCGTGTTGGCCTCCCGGGTGCAATTCTAGCCTCCCTGCACCGCCAACAGCCCTCGCGACCTGAGTCGCACCTGCTCACTCGCCTGGTCCACGAGCAACAGGTTCTGAGGCCGGGGTCCTCTGGCGCTGGTGGCTCCTCCTGCCCACGGTGCTCGTGTGCGTCTGGGGCCGGCCTGCGAGTGGCCCGGTGCATCCAGCTAGTGCGTGTTCTGCAGCCTGACAGAGCTCTGGACTTGCAGTAAAGTCAACTATTGGGCCAGGTGCTTCAAAAAGGACTTTATTTGTTTGGGTTTTTGCTTTTAGTCAAACGTGCAGGAAGTTGGCAGCAGTAGTTTTACCTGAAAAGGGGAGAGGGAACCTAGTATAAAGTCCATAAATACATTAAATTTTAGTTTGCCCCATATCCTACAAATAAGTGTAACTTCGTTACCTTTTATTTTGTATACGGAGATCTATGCTAACAAGTTATCAGAACAAGTACGGTATTTTTTATTTATTGTTGATTTCATCTTTAAGTTAGGCTGTAAGGTTTTATATATTGAATAGATCGTGGTGAGCCGCTAAAACGGCGAGAAAGGAGTAAATTGAGTTGGAAACAATTTGCTGCTTCTCTCATCTTGTGCTCTTCCTCCAGCACCCGGTGGAAGAGGGCTTTACGTGGAGGCGTTTATTGTGAACTTCTTTCAGGTCCTGAAGGGAGAGATCTGGAAAGGTTTGAACAGAGAGATAAGTGATTATTCCCAAGCCTCAAGAAAAAATAAAACCTGCTGATAGCATCTTATTTCCATTTGTGGTGTTTCCTCTGTCTCCTGCAGGTAGCGTTTGCTAATCAGAGCCCTGCCCTACGTTAATTCTGAGTCAGGCGCTCAGTGCATATTTATGAAGAACCCACTCTACTTGGCTCTGATTCAGAGGCTGGGATTAGAACAAAGAAAATGTATTTCCAGCGTTCATGAAACATGGCAGGGTAGAGCAGGACTCAAAGGTGTTTATTTCAGTGATGGTCTTGATTTACAGGTATGGTCTTCTAAAAGTAAGAAATGAGCACACAGCCTTTTTAGGACAGTCATCACTGACCCTTCTTTTTCCTTCCAGGTCCAGGATCTCCTTGTATAAAGCAGATTCCCTCTGGCTTGATGAACGTGCGTCTGAAAAAAATTAAAAGGGTAAGTACAACAAGGAAATAGTTTTTAAAAATCAGCTCTAAAAGTTAGTGAACAGAAACCAGAGAAAAATGCAGTGCTTTTGCGATTAACGTTTTAGATAGAATTTTATATAAAGCCAGAACCAGTTTTTATTCAAAATCAGTGCACAGCAGCATACCAGTATTTGATTTATGAGCAATCGCCTTTGTAATTCCTATGGACCCTGAAATGAAGTTCAATTCTGCTTATTTACAGATAGTGATTAACTGGAGTTCCAGAGATTACCTCTGTTTTCTATAGACCAATCTATTTTATATATGTCTGTGTGTCTGTGTGTTTGCCATTAACAACCCATCAGCAAAGTTGACAACATACATCATTCATACAGAAAATGACAAGAGTCTTTCATACAGAGAAGAACATTGCCTGATATAGTCCATAGCTCACTGTGTGTCCTTTCCTAAGTTATGCTATCACTTTATCCATAATGGCACGAGTATCCTACCTAACTCATTTCTTTTTTGTTTGTTTGTTTCGTTTTGTTTTCCCCAGCTTTTTTTTTTTTTAACATCTTTATTGGAGTATAATTGCTTTACAATGTTGTGTTAGTTTCTGCTGTATAACAAAGTGAATCAGCTATACGTATACATATATCCCCATAATCCCTCCCTCTTGCATCTCCCTCCCACCCTCCCTATCCCACCCCCCCAACTCATTTCTGAAAAACCGTTCATTTCTGATTGTTAGAAAGCACACATGTTTTTATTGGTGCAGAACCCTGATTGAAGTTGAATGTTCTACTGATCTGCATGTGCTTGATTTCAAAGTCCTCTCAGATCTCCTCATCTTCCATTGCACAGTGCGCTAGCCCCTGGCAGGGAACTCTGGTGCCAGCAACATGACCTTGTCACAGAACCTGTAATACAACTCAGATGTCAGCAAGATCGTTTAAAAACATTCAGGTCCTGCGACTGCACTGTTGATGGACTTAGAAGGAAGTGGGTTATTCAAGAATAACTTTTCCAAGGGCCAGGTTTTATCCTCCACAAAGTATCCATTGAATGCATAACATGTGTGAAGTCCCCAGCCAGAATGCTAAGTTACAAAGACGCTTAATGCATTTGTTAAAGTAAACAGCAGTGTAACAGGATGACTGACACTTAATGCCAAATAGACCAGCAGCAACACTAGAAGCATTGAGAGAAGGGGAGATTCCAAGAGCTGGGTGATGAACATACTTGAGCTAGGTTTTGAAGTAGGGGTTAAGTCTGTAGAAGTGAAAAGGAAACATCATTCCAGGTAGGAATGCTTGGCATATAGTTAATAGGTAAGTGCTCAATTATGATTTTTTAATGAATGGTTAAGGAAATGGAATGATAGAAGACCGTATATGGTTGGGGAGAACCAAGAGACCAGTTGGACTACAGGGATCTCACTGAGAATCTGTATACTTTATTTTTATTTTTTCTAATTTTATTGAAGTATATTTGATTTACAATGTTGTGTTAATTTCTGCTGTACAGCAAAGTGACTCAGTTATGCATGTATATATTCCTTTTCATATTCTTTTCCATTATGGTTTATCACAGGATATTGAATATAGTTCCCTGTGCTATACAGTAGGACCTTGTTGTTTATCCATTCTATATATAATAGCTTACATCTGCTAACCCCAAACTCCCAATCCATCCCTCCCCCAGACCCCCTCCCCCTTGGCAACCACACCTCTGTCTGTTCTCTATATCTGTGAGTCCGTTTTGTAGATATGTTCATCTGTACACTTAAAATGTGGGAATTGTATGTTATGTGAATTATATCTTAATAAAGCTGTTTAAAAAATTGTCTCTAGAGGTGTGAGCCACAAAAATTATCAAGTCCAGAAAGTCAAAGAGATGTTGAGCATATTCCTATCTTGGTGGGTTTTCACTTACTAATTACGTGATATTGCCTTGAGTTGTTGTTGGGGACACCGAGAATTAAGAATTGGTCCTTCTTGGGAGGAACTCATAGTTAAGTAGGTGACAGAGGCATGCTCACTAATTTACTAATTTATGATATACCCAGAAGTGCTTTGGGAACTACATCCTGAAGGTAGTTGAGATGTACTTGAGAACCCTGCTTCTGATTGAGAAGGAGGAATGCAAAGTTGAATACTATACGACTATAGAATACAGATGCTGGATAATGCTGGCAACTACATTCTAAATTCTTTTGCAAAAGCACAAAATAATGGGGTAAATTAACCTTAAAGTTTAGATAATTATATCTTTTAGTTTAAAATTGAGGTTAAGATATAACATAAAATTCTATCTAGTCGCAAAGCTACCTGGTTATTGTAAGAAAAGATGCTTATTACCTTTGGTGTGTAGTTGGTATATTGATTCAATGGATGGTGAAGATACTGTTATGGTTAAGAGATTACTATGACATCATTATGGTATGATTAAGATATTATTATGCTATTGGGCTTGTAAGGCACTGTCCCCAAGTCTTCCCATCCTGATTGCTCTTTTTCTGTCACCATCATTTACATGCACACCGCTCTGGTGCACCAGCAAGTTCTTTAGGCTCAGTTTTAAAAATATGTCTTACTTCCATCCACATTTCATCTCCACCTCTACCTTGTACAGGCCCCCATCATTGTTCACCTGTGGTAGCCTCCTAACTGATCTCCCTGCTTTTACTTTTGTTGCCCATTCATAGTTATTATTATTTAAAAACAAATGAGTTTATTATTTTAGGATGAGTCAATGTCATTATTATTATTTTTAAAAACAAATGAATTTTAATTTCTTTAAAACACAAATGAGTTTATGTCATTTCTTAGGACTTCAGTGGCTTCCGGCGGCACCTGGATTGAAGCCCAAACCCTTTCTGATCTTGCCCTTGCCTGCCTCTCGGGCTCATCTCCTTTTACCCCTTATTTGGTCATTGGGCTCAGATTATCCCAGCTCACCCCAGCTGATATTGCCCCACTTCCCCAATGCCAGCCACCACCACATTGCCTTAGTCTGTTTTTCTCATAGCACTTATCTCTGAAGTTTTCTTGTTTGTTGGTTTACCTGTTTATGATAAATAGGTCTTGCTCTATTGTCTTACTTATTACAATTTGTCTAACTTTAAGAACAGTGTGTGTCAAATGGCACTGGATCAATAAATATTTGTTGAATGAATGAATGAACTGAAAAATGAGTGTACTGTGAATGATCTAGTTCCTTAAGATTGGAGACTGGAAATAAGTCAAAGAATAGTATTTTATTTGAATAGATAATAAGTTATACCCTTCATAAGCATGTATACTGGAATATATTACTTTGTCATGAAATAATTTAGAACATATTTGCTATGAAGTACTTGATACCAGAAGAAGCTTCTGAATACCATATTGGCTTTTGTTAAAATCAAGTGATCGAATTTTTAAAACAATAGACTGATTGGAGTAGCTTGTTCTTGCTGGACTCACTGTAACAAAACCCATATAACACAAAGATGTGTGTGCAAAGATATTCACTGAAGCATTGTGTAGGAGCAAAAAGAATGTAGTCATCACTGTGTGCTGATATTGAAAGAATATCAAAATATATTAAGTAAAAAATGCCTGTAATAAAACAGGGTGCATAATATGATTCATTTTGGTAAATAAATGAATTATATATATATATTATTTTATAGAAAAGCATAAAACAGTCATTTACCTTTGGGTGGAAGGACTGGGGTAGTGAGGAGGGAGGCTCCTATTTTTCCTATTTGATACTTTTCTGCATTGTTTGCATTTTCTAACTATAAGTTTTTTTTTAAAGTGTCAATAGGGGTTATTTGGATTTTGCTTTTTTTTTTGTATTAATAAGTGTCATGCCTTTAAAGCACTCATGTTTTTAAAAGTGCACTCAAACCATCAGAATATTCAAGAGAATTTAATCAGAATAAGAAATGCCGGATGAAAAAACAAAACAAAACAAAAGACAAACTGATTTCAACCATACTTTTCTCTCATGCCTGTGATTCATTTCTCATGAGTTTACCATTCTCTTTCCAAACACGTTAGCAAAGGTTTAAGTCAAAGTTATCGTGTCTTTAAACTTTATTATCTTCTTCATATAGTGGGAATTTCCAACAAAAAATAGTACAATGATTTTTTTCTTCACTATAATTAAAAATATTTTGCTCCTGTTTAAATGAAATGAGATTTAAAATGTTGATTTGCTTTATATGAAAAGACTCTTAATAGAAAAAAACTTTTAAATATACTCCAGTACATTTAAAATAGTGTTTGATTCACACACAAATTTTCAGAAAAAACATTTACTGAATTTTTTACTCAAAAAGTAAATGAATGTTCAAGGCAAAATAATCCTGGTATTGAGATCTTGAATTCAGACTTGTCATTTCAAACTGATAAGAGAGTAATTAAGTGGCATGATTTTTACTTTAAAAATTTCCATCCTACCAGAGCCAGGAAATGAAAATTAATTCTTAATTTAGAAGTGCTGTTTCTTTTCCAAAACTTAACAAAACAACATTCCAGCAATGCTGAGTCTCTGTAAAATATTATTGTAAAATATTCTTCATGGATAATACATTTACTGTAGTATTTTCATGAATTCTGATATTTTAAAAAGCAGCTTTATCGAGGTATAATTGACACACAATAAACTTAATATGTTTAAAGTGTAGAATTTGGTAAGTTTGGACATACATATAAACACCTACGAAGCCATCACCACATTCAAGATAATAAACATATCCATCATTTCCAGAAATTTCCTCTTTCCCCTTGGTGTGGTTGTTATGTATAATTACAGATGCTTTCTCTTCATGCATTCAGTGCAATTTATTGAGTGCCCACCACTTTCTAGATACTGAGCTGAATATTTGAGTTTGAATGGTCAGCTAAACCAATAGGTTCTGGACCAATAAAAAATTATGATCAAATAATTATCTAAGTAAATAAACATAAAATCATAACTGTATATCATATTCTGATGGAAAGGTAGTCTACACCTGTATATATTGATTGTACTTCAAAGTATTTCTGGGCTTTCACACTTATATCTGGAACTCTTCAAAAATGTGTGTATGTACCTTTATAATATGTCTGAAAATAGACATTAACATTTTATTTCTACTGGATGTTATGGCATTTATCTTGAAAATGGTGTCATGTTTCTTATATGAAAAGGATAGCCAGTGAAGACAAGAAATTTTATTATAATTTATTTCTTTGATGTTTACCAAAAAGACAATATTGAAAATGAAAAAACTCCTAAGAAAATTTCACTTCTTTTTCTTGCCATGTCATGTTAGGTGTTATTTCAAAGGAGGAAAGGTGATAATAA
The DNA here is from genome assembly GCF_009873245.2 of Balaenoptera musculus. Classification (NCBI taxonomy): domain Eukaryota; kingdom Metazoa; phylum Chordata; class Mammalia; order Artiodactyla; family Balaenopteridae; genus Balaenoptera; species Balaenoptera musculus. Next base: position 73,504,448 of record NC_045789.1, on the reverse strand, counting down.
TGAGGTAAAAGTATTGAAAGAGAGGAATGTTTATTAAAAATTGAATATAGCAGTAAATGACATATATATGATTATGAAATACAATTTTGTAGTTCCGTCACTTTTAATTTGGAAAGAAAGCCAGACTTAAACAAGATGGTTTCCTGATGAATTGAAATAAGGCATAGCTATCAAATGTGAAATACTTGCCGATCGCATTTGGGCCTCTTGGATGATATATCCTCTGCTCAGTTTCATAACTCACTGCAGTGTTTAGCAGATATATTGGAAAATCACAATGTTGTTGTTGTTTTTTTCCCTCTGACCCCAGAAATTCTCAGAAACAACATTTGCTGGAAAGAGGAATCATTTATCACTGTAGATTCTTTCCAACTTTGAACTCTGAGGAAATCTACCAAATGGAGAAAGAGAATCAATACTTACCTCAGGATTACATTTTAGTATTCAATCTAAAGAAAGAAGCCAGGGGGAAAACACTAGAAAGAAAAGGCGTAAAGAAGGTAAACCAGCTATAGATTCAGGGCTTGTGGAAGCTGGACATTCCGGAGGCAAGAGTGAAGTGAGCTAGTGCCAAGGACGGGAGCAGAGGCTTGGACCTCTTGGATAGATCTGCTTGCTGGATCTAGGCCTGAAATGTCAGCTCCTCTTCCCTGCCTGTGTTCTCTTGTCTGTCTTTCATTTAGTCTAACCTCTTAAAAGCTGACCTTTGTCTGTTAAATTGCAGCCTCTTTCCTTCTGTTCCTGAATCCATGCTATTCTGATTCCAGCTTGCCTCCCAGGCTTTCAGCAGCCATATAGCCTCTAATTGAAGTGGCTGCAATCTGTTGCCTGCATAGCCCCTCGAGGTTTCCAGTGCCCCTTCGTTTGATCCTGTGCCTAGTTTTGGCCCCCATTGGCTTCTTCTGACTTCCTCTTTTGTGTGTGTGTGTGTGTGTGTGTGTGTGTGTGTGTGTGTGTGTGTGTTAATTTCTGTTGTACAGCAAAGTGATTCACATACCATATATATATATGCTTTTTTTAATATTCTTTTCCATTATGGTTTATCACAGGATATTGAATATAGTTCCCTGTGCTATCCAGTAGGACCTTGTTGTCCATCCATTCTTTACATAATAGCTAACATCTACTAACTCCAACCTCCCACTCCATCCCTCCCCCAACCCCCTCCCCCTTGGCAGCCACTAGTCTGTTCTCTGTGTCCATGAGTCTCCTGACTTGCTCTTGATCTAAAATGACAGTGAAGGAGGAAAAGGGAGACCTGTAGGTTGAGAAATACTGAGAAGATTTGAATAAGTACATGGGAACCAAATTATGGAGGACCATGCAAATCAGCAGAGGTGTTAGAATGAATGCACAAGGTGAAAGGGAGTTACAGTAGGCCCTAGGTAACACAGGATAAAATTGTGTTTTAAAAAGATTTTTGTGGTGGTAACAATACAGAACATGAATTACAGTAGAAGTAAAGAGATCAAGATGGAGACGTCAAAGATCTGTTCAGTTAACAGAGGAAATGATGATTTTTAAAAAATTAAGCTTGAATATAATATGAGGCATTTTTCATAATACTTATGGGACTACAGAGAGTAAAGGACAATAGTCTGTTTATCTGAAAGGAAAAGATAATCTTCTCTGTGTAGTTACAGATGTAAGTATAGATATAGATATGATTATGTTTGAACTTTTTAGATGTTGTGTCGATTTTTTATTGAACCAGAAATTCTGACATTCAAGGAGGGGAGATTACCTTCGTTACTTTCTTTGAAAGGTGCTAAGTGTATATTATATTTGAGCATATGCTTAATTAACAGAAGTGTTTTATTTATCTTTTAATGTTACTATAGCTTTCAGTAGTCTGAAAAAAATGTATGATTAATCTAAAAACCTCATTGGTATCAATCCTGACTTAATGAAAAGAACTGGAATCAGAAGACTTGGTTTGCACCTCAGTTCTGGTTCTTTCTAGTGGTTGGATTTTCAGAATATCATTAAAAAACCTTTCAGAACCTCAGATTGGCTAGTGGGTTAACATGCAGGCTTTACAATCAAACAGCTAGATTCATATACAGCTTCTGCCACTTACCAGTAATATGACTTTGGCCAAGTTACCTAACTTCTCTGTGCCTCAGTTTCTTCATCCATAAACGGGAACTAATTATAATACCTATTTTATCAGAATGTTGTGAGAAGTACATGAGATAATTTATTATAATGTACTATACAAATTTTAGCTGTTATCATCTGGTGCATCCAACCTGTTTTTATACTCTGAGTGACGTAAAATTAAATGGTTTTAGGTACCAGAGGCATTTCCCTCAATATTGCCTTTCTTTGTATAGTCAAATAACATAAGTTTACTTAACTATCATTTGTATGACAGATGGCAGGAATGTTGAATATGTAATTTTAATGCAGGATTCTATTTATTGGTTTCAAGAGACTTGCTGCAAGAATGCTGATTAGTAATATTTATTAAAATGTTAAATATGTCTTCTTATGTCATTTAAAATAAGATTCAACTGTATATAATAGAAAACCCAAAATAACAGTGATCTATATGAAGCAGGAGTTTATTTCTCTGTCATATAAAAGAAGTCTGAAGATAGACTCCACACTGGCATCAAAGAATCAGGGTCTTCCCTTTCTGCTCTGCATGCTAACCTATGGCTTCCATCCTCAAGGTCACCTCATGGTCCTAGCTGTCTTCTGGTGTGCCAGCTATAACATCCTCATTGGAAGATGGGAAAAGGAATAAAGATAAAAAGAGATCCCAGCATGCTTAGATAGATCTCTTTAAGCATCCATTCCCGAAGTCTCCAAAGAAATTATGCTTAAATGTTATTAGCCAGAACTTAGTCACATGGCCACACCTAGCTGAAAGGGAGGCTGGTAAATTTAGTTTCTTATTCAGCTGGCAGTGTACCTAGATAAAATTTGAGGTTCTGTTACCAATGAGGAAGGAGAGGATGCCTTTGAGGGTAGGCAGCCAGCATTCTCTGGCTTCCTCATAAATCTCAGAAATCATTCTCAAGGTTGCATTATTAAAATCCTGGAGTTCTTCATGGACATAATGGAATAATGAAACTATGTTTTGTTCAGATTGTGTTTTAAAATATTTATAAGAATAAAGGAAAAGAGTTTGCTTTATTTTAGAACATTCTTGATGAAGTAGGTTTTAAATTGATGGAGTTTAGCAAAGAATTTATTAAATGCTAATTGAATATAATATTGAATTGAGTACAGTAGAAAATAGAGGGATAAATTGTTGATAAGTTATTAGTTATTAAGGTGACTTCCTGTTTTAAAGACAGATAAAATTTAAACATTTATACACCAACAAATTGGACAACCTAGAAGAAATGGATAAATTCCTAGAAACATACAACTTACTAAGACTGAATCATGATGAAATAGAAAATCTGAACAGACAGATTACTAGCGAGGAGATTGAATTAGTAATCAAAAACCTCTCAACCAACAAAAGTCCAGGACCAAACAGCTTCATGGTAAGTTCTACCAAACATTCAATGAAGAATTGTTACTAATTCTTCTCAAACTCTTCCAAAAAATAGAAGAGGGGGAACTCTTCCACACACATTTTATGAGGCCAAATTTACCCTGATACCAAAGCCAGACAAGGATGCCACAAAAAAGAAAATAATAGGCCAATATCCTTGATGAACATAGATGCAGAAATCCTCAACAAAATATTAGCACACAGAATTCAACAAAACATTAAAAGGATCATACATCATGATCAAATGGGATTTATTCCATTCATTTAAATGGTTCAGCATCTGCAAATCAATCAGTCAATGTGATACACCATATTAACAAAATGAAGGATAAAAATCATACGATCATCTCATAGGTGCAGAAAAAACATTTGACAGAATTTAACATCCATTTATGATAAAAAATTTCAACAAACTGGGTACAGAGGGAACATACCTCAACATAATAAAGACCATATATGACAATCCCACAGCTAACGTCATACTCAACAGTGAAAAGCTGAAACCTTTTCCCCTAAGATCTGGAACAAGACAATGCTGTCCACTCTTTTATTCAAGATAATATTGGAAGTCTTAGCCAGAACAATTAGACAAGAAAAAGAAATAAAAGGCATCCAAATTGAAAGGAAGAAGTAAAACTGTCAACATTTGCAGGTGACATGATATTATATATAGAAAACCATGAAGACTCCATCAAAAAGTGTTAGAACTAATAAATGAATTCAATAAAGTTGTGGGATACAAAATAAGTACACAAAAATCGATTGCATTTCTTTACACTAATAACAATGTATTAGGAAGAGAAATTAAGAAAATAATTCCATTTACAATTGCACCAAAGAGAATAAAATACCTAGGAATAAATTTCACCAAGGAGGTGAATGACCTGTGTATTGAAAACTACAGGATATTAATGAAAGAAGTTGAAGAAGACACAAATAAATGGAAAGACATTCCATGCTCATGGATTGGAAGAATTAATATTGTTAAATTGTCCATACTACCCAAAGTAAAATACGGATTCAATGCAGTCTCTATCAAAATTCCAATTGCATTTTCCGCAGAAATAGAACAAATGATCCTAACAATTGTATGGGACCACAAAAGAGCCTGCATAGCCAAAGCAATCTTGAGAAAGAAGAGCAAAGCTGGAGGCATCACATTGCCTGATTTCAAACTAAACTATAGTAATTAAAACAGTATGGTACTGGCATAAAAACAGGCACGTAGATCAGCAGAACAGGGTAGAGAATCCGGAAATAAACCCACACATATATGGTCAATTAATTTATGACAAATGAGCCAAGAATATACAATGGGGAAAGGACAGTGTCTTCAATAAATGATGTTGGGAAAATTGGATAGCCACTTGTGAAAGAATGAAACCAAATCACTATCTTACATCATACACAAAAATTAACTCAAGATGAATTAAAGATTTGAGCTTAAGACCTGAAACCATAAAACTCGTAGAAGAAAACATAGGCAGTAAGCTCCTTGACATAGGTCTTGGCGCTGATTTTTTGAATCTGACACCAAAAGCAAAAGAAATAAAAGCAAAAATAAACAAGTAAGACTATATCAAACTAAAAAGCTTCTGCACAGCAAAGGAAACCATCGACAAAATGAAAAGGCAACCTATTGAATGGGAGAAAATAATTGCAAATCATATATCTGATAAGGGGCTGATATCCAAAATATAAAAAGAATTCATACAACTCAATAGCAAGAAAACAACCCAGGTAAAAATGGGCAGAGGATCTGAATAGACATTTTTCCAAAAAAATACAACAGGTACATGAAAAGATGCTCAACATCATTAATCAGGGAAATGCAAGTCAAAACCACAATGAGATAACGACCTCACAGCTGTTAGAAAAAAGATAAGAAATAAGTTTTGTGAGAATGTGGAGAAAGGGGAACCCTCATACACTGTTGGTGAGAATGTCAATTGGTGCAACCACTATGGGAAACAATATGGAAGTTCCTCAAAAAATTAAAAATAGAACTGCCATATGATCCAGCAATTCTGCTTCTGGGTATTTATCTGAAGAAAACAAAAACACTAATTAGAAGATATATATGCACTCCTATGGTCATTGTAACATTATTAGCAATAGCTAAGATATGGAAACAATCTAAGTGTCCATCAATGGATGAATGCATAAAGAAATTGCATATATATATATATATATATATATATATATACATAATGGAATATTATTTAGTCATAAAAATAATGAAGTCTTGCCATGTGTGACAACACAAATGGACTTCCAGAGCATTATGCTAAGTGAAATAAGTCAGATAGAGAAAAACAAATATCATATGATCTCTCTTATATGTGGAATCTAAAAATAAACAAATGAACAAAAAATAAAAACACAGTAAGCTCATAGATACAGAGATCAGATTGGTGGCTGCAAGAGACAAGGGTTGTTGGGGGTGGGAAAAATGGGTGAACTTTTTTTTTTTAATTTAAACAAATTTGATAAAAATTAAAAAAGAAAAACAGAATCTTAGGGGTGAAAACAAGACTCACAAAAGCAATGGATGAAACAAACACATAGAAAGGTCTTCTATTTCAATTTTGTCTGTTTAAAATCAGAAAAGGGAAAAATTAAAGAATTAGAGGTCTCTGAAGAGAGATGGTACTTAATAGCATTATGGAAGCATCAGTCTTTGAGTTGTGTACAGACTGCACTGTGAGGGAAGAGTGGCATACCATATTACAAAGCTGCTGTGGCCATCCTGTCGATGTTAGTTTTCCGTGTTCTTGAGGACGGCTTTTGGATCCCGAAAAGGTTATCCAAAGCAAACTTTATTTTTTAAATTTAATATTAAATGTATTAAATTTATGTATTAAAAACATAGTTCTTTCTTAAGCTTTGAAATTCAACTTAATCATTTTATTCTACTTAAAAATGTAGCAAATTTTAAGAATTACTTTAAGGAGGTGTTAATGTTTGATTCTTTTCATAAACAAAAACTCCCTTAAATATTTTAAACTATGCTTATTAAATCGGTACATTTTGTTTTCTTTTTAAGTCCTTTACTCACCTGAAAGAGCCTTCCAAGTACTTATGTAACCATTAAAATAGGATAAATTTAACTTATAAAAATAAGTCTTAGGCTTTCTTAAATTTTCTAATACTGGTGGATCTCAACATAATTTCTTTGACTAAATCAATTATTCAGTCCTGTCAATTTAGTTTGGAATCACAAGGATGAAATATTTTTGTAATAGGTAAAATTCTCTTAAATACATTGATTATTTCTAAACTTTACTAAAAAATATTAGTACTATAAGTTTGATTTACTTCACCATATGAATACGTCATTCTCCAGGTTTAAAGCTAATAATTCTCTTGAAAACAATTATGTCATCCACACAATTTTAGGGTTAGCATTCCAAGCACTTTTGGAGATTACACTCTCAATTGGCTGAGGTTGAATATTAACCAGCGATGTCATTTAGGACATCTGAGCTCTAGAACTACAGATACCCTTGAAATTTTTCTAGCATCTATGTCTGTCAACAGGACTCATCCTCTAGATTCAGGTAATCCATTACCTAATACTTCTCTCCGTGTACAGAAGTCCATATTTGGTCCATTTGATTCATTTCAACGAATCCGTTACTGTGTTATTCTATTTTACATTCTCTTCATATTTTTTCCTATCTGTTAACATTAATGTGTACAGTTCTTTTAATGACATTGGATTGGATTTTGTTTATTTTCCAAGGCTTTTTCTAATTGGTTACTTTTAGTTTTAAGGTCTAGGTACCCTGAATGATGATGGTGAATTGAATAGAAACAAACAAATGGAGAAATGGAGAGTTGTCCTGAAGGGAGCATAGAGAGTAGATGTTAGGGTTGGTGATGGATTCTTAGAAAAGGAAACACTGAATAAAGACCCCAGAGATAAGGTGGAGCCCTCAATCCCATTACTCCCCCATCTCTTCAATCCCCAGAACACAGCTGTCAAAACTACGTGAAAAGTACTTTGTTGAGAGTTTTGGGGTTACTGAAAGGGATTATATAAAATGAAAAATAAGAGGATGTTTCTTTTTAAATTTATGGCACTTAGGAAAGACTTTTATGCTAAGTAATTGACCTAATGCCTTTCTTACGAAAGACATTGAGGCAGTCTGTTCCATAGACCTTACAGAGTCCTTCCCTACTGTTATGTGGGAAGCTTAGTTCCTGAAGGAGATCAAAGTCACTAAACTTAAAAAAATACCATTATCACACCTATAAATTAATATTAATTTCTTAATATTATTACACATCTAGCAAAAGCTGAAAGTTCTTTAACTTTTAGCAATTCTTTGCAGATAAGTTGAATGGAAGATTAGGGGAAATATTCTCATTATAGAAAAACTCTCGCTGTTAGAACAAATGAACAGTCATAGTGGAAGGAAACATTTTACTCAACATATAAGAAATCTTGTTGCTTCTAGTATTTCTTTGTAAATTAGATAGTGGAAAAATTTATAGAGTAAACCATAGGTATTTCTTTTTCAATGTCTGTTTCCATGACAGACGTTTAGGGAATGTGTGTGTTGGCAATAAGATACCACTTTCAGCAAGAGAGAACAGGAGGAGTAGCACACTTATTGAAATTTCCATTCTGCCAAAAACCTGGTCCAATGCATGTTTCACCCTAAATATTAAGGGGAAAAGCTCATCTCACATTCTCTCAATTTCTTTGCAGTTTGTTTTCTGGCAGTGGGAACGAAATAGGGAGTTTTGCTTTTGTTTCTGTTTTTTTCTTATCACAATGCAGTAAGACTTGGAACAACTGTCAACTGAGAACGTTGAAACAGTGAGTGAATTATTTGGATTGGTCACCTTGAAGAAGCCTAAAGAATTTGGCAGGCATTCAAAAGCCAGAGATTGAACGAGTTAAGGGTAAAATTGACCTGTCTTGCAGCTTGCTGTCCAAAGGACTGCCTCCTTTTATTGCAGCTTTGGAGTCTGAATTCTCTTGTTTAGAACACTGAGAAGTTTTGAAAGCCCTGACATATATCCATAAAACTCTGGTCGAGGAAACTGCTTCCTTCCACGCAGACACAGGTATCCAGGCAGCTTGCTCAGGCATACAGAGAGCAACTCAGAGCAAAGCAGCCTGTTCCCCTTGAGCTCTGTTCTCTTATTTCCTCGGGGTACATTCAACCATCTGAGCATCTGACTCAGACATAGCGGAGATACTGTTGCTGCCAGAGGGTAATAGTTTGTTCTGTTTTCCTGGAATGCCCTTGCACTGAGAACATTAGAGGCTGGGGAACTCAATGAATTTTCCCACTAAGTGCATTTCTCACTAGCTCTTCCTGCGTCTTATTTCTTCCTACCATTTTAGAGGGAACAGCCATCCCACTTTTTAGGCCACCAGCTTGTCCGTGGAATCGGTTGAGTGCATTTAATGTGTCCGGAAGAGATGCTTACAGAGCAGGTAGCAGAAATAAGAATAGGAAGTTTCATTTTTCCGATCCCTTGGAGAGCGAGATATTTCATGTAAGTGTATTTTTCTAGACATCTGAAACTTCTGCCCTAAACATCAAAATTTGTTTTTAACTTAGGGAAGTGGTATAGCGTAGTGGTTAAGCACACAGACTCTAAGACTCTGAGACAGATTGTCTGTATTTAAATGCTGACTCTGCCACTTTCTAGCTTTGTAACTTTGGGCACTGCACTTAACCCCTCTTACCTCAGTTTCCTTATCTGTAAAGTGGGGGTAATAATAGGCTCTATCTTACAGAGTTTTTGTGAGGATTAAACAGGATTAAGCGGGTTAATGTATGTAAAGCCCTTAGAACAATGCCAAATAAGTTAAATCATAGAAGAGTTGTTACTATTATTATTAATTCAACTATTTGTATACAAATATTGCTACAAAATGGTACTCACTTACTGTTTGTTTTACAGAATATATTGAACATCGAGTATCTCAGTGCGTTTGCACACAGAGAAGTAGTATAGTCATGCCTTCAGACAGTGCTGTGAAGATGTTGATGATGAAATAACAGTTAATATTGTTTACTGAGCAGGTTTCATGAATGTTACTGGTAATTCCTGCAATGAACCTCTAAGATAGGTATATTTGTAAATAGGTTTGGAGGATTTAAGTACTTGCCGAACTTCATGTATCTAGAAGCAGACGATTTGAGATGCAGACTCAGGGCTGTGTGACTCCAGAGCTGGTGCTCTTGGTCACCTCACCAGACCGACTGGCGGCTAGGACTTCTTGTCCTCACACCAGTGTTTATTAAACTTGGGTGTGTGTTAGAATCACCCTGACACTGGCTAGACTGCTGGCTTCCACCTCAGAGGCTGAGAATTGGTGTATTAAGTTGCTAGGTGACGTTGATGCTGCTGGTCCAGAGATCAATCGCACTTTGAGAACTGCTAGCCTACACTGAATGACGCCAGGCTATTTTCAATACCATTCTTTAAAAAACTGTCTTTTTACCATCAGTTGCCCCTTGAAGCTATCAGTGTGTTCTTTTGCTTTCAAATTCTGTTACACACACATTCAGCTGTTTTTAAAATCCTCTGTGACTCACATCTTATGGTATTGAATTTGTGGATTTTATGGGCAGCAGCTGCCCTTTGGAAGTTTCTTTCAGTTGCTGCTCAGTTCCCTGGTGCATTTGGTTCTTTAACTCTGCTAGGAGCTTGACTTACTTCCTTGCATGTTGCTTCTTTATGTTTTAATGTAGGAAAAGTTTTGAGTGACTAAGCTTAATGGATTTAAAATCTCCATCACATGCCACTTGCTCTGCTTTTCGATGTTGAGGGCTTCACAGGATCAGAGATTATTCTATAACAGAGCATAGCAAAATCTAACACACCCTGGCTTGGCTTTTTAGACTCCTTAACACAGGAATCTCATTCCAAGGATCTGGTGTTTTGCATCTATTTCTCCATATCTAGTCCTGTCTTTTATCAATATTGTTCTAAAATCCTGTGTCAGCCATGGAATCATCACAGAATTAGGTCTAGCAAGATTTTTTTCTTGGTAAAACTGTTTGTTTGTTTGTTTGTTTTTTTCCTCTTACAATAACAGAATATCTAGATTCTTGATTCCTGAGCTGTTCCTATATAGCTTAACAGTATAAGAGGCAGAAAGCTCACAATTGTGGCTTCCTCCAATGTGATTCCTCACTCTATTAAAGCATAGATAACTTTGGGTGTACTTCTATGAGAAACCAGGTCATGAGGAGCTATGTTGGCTCACTTGTTCCCTTGATCTCATATTTATCTTTTGCATTGCTGTTTTGGCTGTTCGTGGTAAATTGAAGTAAACATAACCTTAAACATAGCTCAAGTCATCGTTCTAGACCAAACTTTGTGGTCTGGCTAATTCATATTCCCTCCCGGTTTCCTATTATGAACCCATACTTTTATTTCTGTATTGCTCAATACTTTAAACATACACCCTTTCTGTATTACTGTATGTCACTCATCTTCTATCCCTACTCTGTACCTACCTCTGGACTTAATGTTGAAAGAGAAAAATAAAAATTTATTAGTTTAAACCCCTGTATTGGGGTTTCTGTTAACTTTTAACTGAATACATTCCTTAGCTGATCCTCTTATATTATCAGAATTCTGTAAAGTAGGACTATTCTACAATTAGTTATTTTAGTGGCTCAACAAAGTCATCAGAAACTGCGATTCTTGCCCTCTTTCTATTTTTCCATTCCCTGCGCTACAGCAGATTACCTCATGGTTGCTTGATGACTGCAACAGTGCCAGACATCACATATGCTCATATTAATGTCTATCTTGGGTCTCTCTCTCTCTCTCTTTTTTTTTTTTTGACTGTGTTGGGTCTTCGTTGCTGTGTGTGGGCTTTCTCTAGTTGTGGCGAGCGAGGTCTACTCTTTATTGTAGTGCACGGGCTTCTCATTGCGGTGGCTTCTCTTGTTGCAGAGCACGGGCTCTAGGCTTGCAGGCTTCAGTAGTTGCAGCACACGGGCTCAGTCATTGTGGCTGACGGGCTCTAGAGCGCAAGCTCAGTAGTTGTGGCGTGCGGGCTCAGTTGCTCCGCAGCATGTGAGATCTTCCTGGACCAGGGCTCGAACCTGTGTCCCCTGCATTGGCAGGCGGATTCTTAACCACTTTGCCACCAGGAAAGTCCCTTGGGTCTTTTTTTTTTTGAATTTTATTTATTTTTTTATACAGCAGGTTCTTATTAGTCATCAATTTTATACACATCAGTGTATACATGTCAATCCCAATCTCCCAATTCATCACACCACCACCACCACCCCCTGCCGCTTTCCCCCCTTAGTGTCCATACGTTTGTCCTCTGCATCTGTGTCTCAATTTCTGCCCTGCAAACCTGTTCATCTGTACCATTTTACAAGTGCCACATATATGCGTTAATATACGATATTTGTTTTTCTCTTTCTGACTTACTTCACTCTGTATGACAGTCTCTAAATTCATCCACATCTCTACAAATGACCCAATTTCGTTTCTTTTTATGGCTGAGTAATATTCCATTGTATATATGTACCACATCTTTATGCATTCGTCTGTCGATGGGCATTTAAGTTGCTTCCATGACCTGGCTATTGTAAATAGTGCTGCAGTGAACACTGGGGTGCGTGTGTCTTTTTCAATTGTGGTTTTTTCTTGGTGTATGCCCAGTAGTGGGGTTGCAGGGTCATATGGTAATTCTATGTTTAGTTTTTTAAGGAACCTCCATATTGTTCTACATAGTGGCTGTATCAATTTACATTCCCACCAACAGTGCAAGAGGGTTCCCTTTTCTCCACACCCTCTCCAGCATTTGTTGTTTGTAGATTTTCTGATGATACCCATTCTAACTGGTGTGAGATGATACCTCATTGTAGTTTTGATTTGCATTTCTCTAATAGTGCTGTTGAGCAGCTTTTCATCTGCTTCTTGGCCATCTGTATGTCTTCTTTGGAGAAATGTCTATTTATGTCTTCTGCCCATTTTTGGATTGGGTTGTTTGTTTCTTTAATATTGAGCTGCATGAGCTGTTTATATACTTTGGAGATTAATCCTTTGTCCGTTGATTCGTTTGCAAATATTTTCTCCCATTCTGAGGGTTGTCTTTCCGTCTTGTTTGTAGTTTCCTTTGCTTTGTAAAAGCTTTTAGGTTTCATTAGGTCCCATTTGCTTATTTTTGTTTTCATTTCCATTACTCTAGGAGGTGGGTCAAAAAGATCTTGCTGTGATTTATGTCAAAGAGTGTTCTTCCTATGTTTTCATCTAAGAATTTTATAGTGTCCGGTCTTATATTTAGGTCTCTAATCCATTTTGAGATTATTTTTGTGTATGGTGTTAGGGAGTGTTCTAATTTCATTCTTTTACATGTAGCTGCCTGGTTTTCCCAGCACCACTTATTGAAGAGACTGTCTTTTCTCCATTGTATATCCTTGCCTCCTTTGTCATAGATTAGTTGACCATAGGTGCGTGGGTTTATCTCTGGGCTTTCTATCCTGTTCCATTGATCTATATCTCTGTTTTTGTGCCAGTACCATATTGTCTTGATTACTGTAGCTTTGTAGTATAGCCTGAAGTCAGGGAGCCTGATTCCTCCAGCTCCGTTTTTTTCCCTCAAGACTGCTTTGGCTATTCGGGGTCTTCTGTATCTCCATACAAATTTTAAGATTTTTTGTTCTAGTTCTGTAAAAAAATGCCATTGGTAATTTGGTAGGGATTGCATTGAATCTGTAGATTGCTTTGGGTAGTATAGTCATTTTCACAATATTGATTCTTCCAATCCAGGAACATGGTATATCTCTCCATCTGTTGTTATCATCTTTAATTTCTTTCATCAGTGTCTTATAGTTTTCTGCATACAGGTCTTTTGTCTCCTTAGGTAGGTTTATTCCTAGGTATTTTATTCTTTTTGTTGTGGTGGCAAATGGGAGTGTTTCCTTAATTTCTCTTTCAGATTTTTCATCATTAGTATGTAGGAATGCAAGAGATTTCTGTGCATTAATTTTGTATCCTGCAGCTTTACCAAATTCATTGATTAGCTCTAGTAGTTTTCTGGTGGCATCTTTAGGATTCTCTATGTATAGTATCATGTCATCTACAAACAGTGACAGTTTTACTTCTTCTTTTCCAATTTGTATTCCTTTTATTTCTTTTTGTTCTCTGATTGCTGTGGCTAGGACTTCCAAAACTATGTTGAATAATAGTGGTGAGAGTGGACATCCTTGTCTTGTTCCTGATCTTAGAGGAATGCTTTCAGTTTTTCACCATTGAGAATGATGTTTGCTGTGGGTTTGTCATATATGACCTTTATAATGTTGAGGTAGGTTCCCTCTATGCCCACTTTCTGGAGAGTTTTTATCATAAATGGGTATTGAATTTTGTCAAAAGCTTTTTCTGCATCTATTGAGATGATCATATGGTTTTTCTTCTTCAATTTTTTAATATGGTGTATCACATTGATTGATTTGCGTATATTGAAGAATCCTTGCATTCCTGGGATAAACCTCACTTGATCATGGTGTATGATCCTTTTAATGTGTTGTTGGATTCTGTTTGCTAGTATTTTGTTGAGGATTTTTGCATCTATATTCATGAGTGACATTGGTCTGTAATTTTCTTTTTTTGTAGTATCTTTGTCTGGTTTTGGTATCAGGGTGATGGTGGCCTCATAGAATGAGTTTGGGAGTGTTCCTTCTTCTGCAATTTTTTGGAAGAGTTTGAGAAGGATGGGTGTTAGCTCTTCTGTAAATGTTTGATAGAATTCACCTGTGAAGCCATCTGGTCCTGGACTTTAGTTTGTTGGAAGATTTCTAATCATAGTTTCAATTTCAGTGCTTGTGATTGATCTGTTCATATTTTCTATTTCTTCCTGGTTCAGCCTTGGAAGGTTATACCTTTCTAAGAGTTTTCCATTTCTTCCTGGTTGTCCATTTTATTGGCGTAGAGTTGCTGGTAGTAGCCTCTTAGGATGCTTTGAATTTCTGCGGTGTCTGTTGTAACTTCTCCTTTTTCATTTCTAATTTTAATGAATTGAGTCCTCTCCCTCTTTTTCTTGATGAGTCTGGCTAATGGTTTATCAATTTGTTTATCTTCTCAAAGAACCAGCTTTTAGTTTTGTCGATCTTTGCTGTTGTTTTCTTTGTTTCTATTTCATTTAGTTCTGCTCTGATCTTTATGATTTCTTTCCTTCTACTATGGGTTTTGTTTGTTCTTCTTTCTCTAGTTCTTTTAGGTGTAACATTAGGTTGTTTATTTGAGATGTTGTTTCTTGACGTAGGATTTTATTGCTGTAAACTTCCCTCTTAGAAATGCTTTTGCTGCATCCCATAGGTTTTGGATTGTCGTGTTTTCATTGTCATTTATCTCTAGGTATCCTTTGATTTCCTCTTTGATTTCTTCAACGATCTCTTGGTTATTTAGTAATGTATTGTTTAGCCTCCACGTGTTTCTGTTTTTTACGTTTTTTCCCCAGTAATTCATTTCTAATCTCATAGCGTTGTGGTCAGAAAAGATGCTTGATATGATTTTAATTTTCTTAAATTTACTGAGGCTTGATTTGTGACCCCAGGTGTGATCTATCCTGGAGAATGTTCCTTGCGCACTTGAAAGTGTAATCTGCTGTTTTTGGATGGAATGTCCTATAAATATCAATTAAATCTATCTGGTCTGTTGTTTCATTTAAAGCTTCTGTTTTCTTATTTATTTTCGTTTTGGATGATCTGTCCATTGGTGTAAGTGAGGTGTTAAAGTCCCCCACTATTGTGTTACTGTCGATTTCCTCTTTTATAGCTGTTAGCAGTTGCCTTATGTATTGAGGTGCTCCTATGTTGGGTGCATATATATTGATAATTGTTATATCTTCTTCTTGGATTGATCCCTTGATCATTATGTAGTGTCCTTCCTTGTCTCTTGTAACCTTCTTTATTTTAAAGTCGATTTTATCTGATATGAGTCTTGCTACTCCAGCTTTCTTTTGATTTCCATTTGCATGGAATATCTTTTTCCATCCCCTCACTTTCAGTCTGTATGTGTCCCTAGGTCTGAAGTGGGTCTCTTGTAGACAGAGACTACTGTCTCTGTCATATATATATATGGGTCTTGTTTATATATATATGGGTCTGGCATATATATGGGTCTTGTTTTTGTATCCATTCAGCGAACCTGTGTCTTTTGGTTGGAGCATTTAATCCATTCACGTTTAAGGTAATTATTGATATGTGTGTTCCTGTTACCATTTTCTTAATTGTTTTGGGTTTGTTTTTGTAGGTCTTTTTCTTCTCTTGTGTTTCCCACTTAGAGAAGTTCCTTTAGTGTTTGTTGTAAAGCTGGTTTGGTGGTGCTGAATTCTCTTATCTTTTGCTTGTCTGTAAAGCTTTTGATTTCTCCGTCGAATCTGAATGAGATCCTTGCTGGGTAGAGTAATCTTGATTTTAGGTTCTTCCTTTTCATTACTTTAAATATGTCATGCCACTCCCTTCTGGCTTATAGAGTGTCTGCTGAGAAATCAGCTGTTAACCTTATGGGAGTTCCCTTGTATGTTATTTGTCGTTTTTCCCTTGCTGCTTTCAATAATTTTTCTTTGTCTTTAATTTTTGCCAATTTGATTACTATGTGTCTCGGCGTGTTCCTCCTTGGGTTAATCCTGTATGGGACTCTCTGCGCTTCCTGGACTTGGGTGGCTATTTCCTTTCCCATGTTAGGGAAGTTTTCTACTATAATCTCTTCTCATATTTTCTCGGGTCCTTTCTCTCTCCCTCTTCTCCTTCTGAGACCCCTATAATGGGAATGTTGTTATGTTTAATGTTGTCCCAGAGGTCTCTTAGGCTGTCTTCATTTCTTTTCATTCTGTTTTCTTTATTCTATTCCACAGCAGTGAGTTCCACTATTCTGTCTTCCAAGTCACTGATCTGTTCTTCTGCCTCAGTTATTCTGCTGTTGATTCCTTCTATTGTATTTTTCATTTTGGTTATTGTATTGTTCATCTCTGTTTTTTCTTTAATTCTTGTAGGTCTTTGTTAAACATGTCTTGCATCTTCTCAATCTTTGCCTCCATTCTTTTTACTAAGTCCTGGATCATCTTCACTATCATTATTTTGAATTCTTTTTCTGGAAGGTTGCCTAGCTCCACTTCATTTAGTTGTTTTTCTGGGGTTTTATCTTGTTTCCTCATCTGGTACATAGCCCTTTGTATTTTCATCTTGTCTATCTTTCTGTGAATGTGGTTTTTGTTCCACAGGCTGCAGGAATGTAGTTCTTCTTGCTTCTGCTGTCTGCCCTCTGGTGGATGAGGCTATCGTGTCTCTTTTTAAGAGATAGAAAATATTCCTCCAAAGTCTCAGCAGACTTCTCCTCATGTCTCATTGGATTGAATTGGGTCACATGCCCACACCAAACCAAACCTTTGCCTAGAGTGATAAAACACCCGTGCTGGGGAGGGCGATGGATTCTGTATTCCCTTTTAAAAAGTGGCTACGTGGAAGACATCTAATAAAATCAAGTTCTGTTAGGAGGAAGAAGTGCAGTTGCTGGGGTAGCAACTGACCGTCACCAAAATATGGCTGGCCTCTTTGGCCTGAGTCATTTTCATGGATTCGTGAACCACTGAGGAGTGTTCCGTAGAGAGATATGGAATATTCTGGTAATGTGACATGAGGGAACAAAAACTCACTTTTATTTGAACAGGTTAATTTAATTGGGAAATAAATGTTGTCATATAATCTATAGAATAGTGCAGGATGATGAACTCCCATCTAAGAGAGATAAAGCTACAGTTAGAGGAGATATTTTGTTTTAGAAGTCATTATTAAAGATATGCTACAAAATTGCCTGTACAGAAGATTTACTTTCACTTTACTTTTTGAGTAACTTAAGCTTCTTGGAGAATAATTCTTTTCTAAGGCAGGTACATTAATACAAATATATGAAAAATGAGAGGCTGCAAGGAATGAGAAGAGAGTGAGATGGTGTGACTTCCTAGCAGTGGTTTATTTTTTAGGTGAAGACTTGAGGTGATTCTTTTTTTTTTTAAATTAATTAATTAATTAATTAATTAATTAGGCTGTGTTGGGTCTTCGTTTCTGTGTGAGGGCTTTCTCTAGTTGCGGCGAGTGGGGGCCACTCTTAATTGTGGTGCGCGGGCCTCTCACTGTCGCGGCCTCTCTTGTTGCGGAGCACAAGCTCCAGACACGCAGGCTCAGTAGTTGTGGCTCACGGGCCTAGTTGCTCCGCAGCATGTGGGATCTTCCCACACCAGGGCTCGAACCCATGTCCCTTGCATTGGCAGGCAGATTCTCAACCACTTCACCACCAGGGAAGCCCAAGACTTGAGCTGATTCTTAATTAAGTTTTGCAGATCCTTGCTGAGAAATTTGATCTCAGCACCTGAGATTTGTTCCCAGCAGGAGCTCACGAGCTTTAGTGGTTTGTAGGGATGACTGAAGAGTCTGGCAACCTCAGAACCATGACATCTGGGTTCAGAAGAACACAAAGAAGGACGCCTGACTTTTATGATTAGAAGATAATTTAAAAAAAAATATTTACAAGTGAGTAGAACTAGGTAAATATATCATGAATAAATCAGGTAGGCCTATCTAAGCAAAATTACAAAACAGATGGTAATAAATTGTATGTGTTTTTTTGGAGACATCCACTTGAAAAGATGGATGTTTTTGGGTCCAGCTATCACTCAAGGTAGAATTAACAATAATTACTTTTTGACTCATAAAAAGAATATCTTTTTTCCCCCATTGTTAGTGGTTCTTGGTAGCAGCCTGTATAATTTCCTTAAAAATCTGCATTGGCATGGTTAATGTAAGTTGTGCCCTTTCCCATTAGTATATAGCTATGGAACTTAAGAATGATTCTCCTTTTCAAAAATCATTTTCTTATTCTTCAGTTCTTGTTATTTGGCCAGGTAGCTACAAAATGATTTTATATTCGAGACCAGCACAACTCTTAAAGGGGTATTTACCTGTTTATTGCTTCACATTTTATAATTTTATTTATAAAAATTTTAATATGAGCTTGAAATTTTAACCAATAACACTGAAAACACAGATCAAATTTGATTTTGTCAAAGTATTTGGAGAAGAAATGGATCTCTTACTTGCCCCTACTAGAGCCATAGTTACTCTAAATATTCAGTTCTCCTTAAGACCTTCTGCCAGGCATTATGCTTCGTGGCAACCCTAATGCCAGTCATTGTGATGCCTATAATCTATATATGAATCCTGGGCTCAAATTCCAGGTCTGCCACTTACTAGATGACTAAATTTGTAACTTGGGGCAAGATACTTAGTCTCTCTGTGCCTCAGTTTCCCCACCTATAAAACGGGAGCTAATAATATTATTTATCTCAAAGTTGTTATGAGGATTGAATTAGTTAAAATAGGTAAAGTCATTTAGAACAGTGTCTGGTCTAATAAGCGTGCAATAAGCATTAGCTAATATTATTCCAATAGTTATTTAGAAAAATAAAAACAATTTTCAATCCTTGCAAGAGATGGGTGGGGTCTGTTAGAAATCTTTATGGAGAAAATTATAAAACATTAAAAAATATTTTATATTAATTATTTTATATATGTTAAATATAAGACCTGAAAGTGGAGAGGTGCCATGTTCATAGATTCAAGGAATCCCATAACATAATGATGTACATAAAATTATATTAAGTCAAATTATAAATAAATTCATTTCCAGGCAAAATACCAATTAGTTTTTTTTTTTGCCATGAAATTTGATGTTGATCCAAAATTTATATGGAAGAATCAATATCCAAGAATAACCAAGACAAAGAACAAGATTGGAGAATTGCCTTACCAGGTATCAATTCTCATTATAAAACTGTAGTAATTAAAACAGTGTGCTATTAACTAGAGGTAAACTAGAAGGAAGGTGGAATAGAAAAGAGAATTCAAGAGACACCGACATAACTGGAAATTTTTATTTTAAAAAAAGGTTGCAAATTAATGAGTGAAGGATAAACACTGTAGGGACAATTGGCTATCCACATTTAAAAATTAAACTATTTCTCTACTCAAACTGTATAAGAAAGAATAAAGATGCATGGAAGGTCTAAATGTAAACGTATATTTAGAAAGAACTGAAAGTACCCAGCCCAAAGTCATGATGATGAGGACACAGAGTAGGGTAGAGAGTTAGACTTCAGTTATATCTAGATTGATTTCTTTTTTACAAGACTGGAATCAGTTATGAATAGCTGGAATAGGGATATTTGCTATCTCAGTCACTCTATTTTTGTGTTTTCAAAATTTCTCAAAATGAAAAATACAGAAAATAAAAAATACAGAACATGACAACTCTGTAATTGATGAAGAAATTTTTCCTATTTTTTGGACTGAATTCTTGGGGTCTTTCATACAAAAAGATTTGAAGTACCCTGCACATATCAGCATTTATATCAGAAAAGGCTAGCCCATCATGGATTTGAGTGTCCACCACAGAATTGGACAGTTAGATAAAAAGAGCAGAAGACGTGGACTAGGACCAAGATAAAAGCATTGCCATAGTCATTCTTGGCTGAGAATTTCATCATTGGTCTTATAAAAAGAATTCATGCAAATACTGTCATCACATTGTATGCTTTCATGTATTCAATCTATCGAACACATATTTATTGAATATCTAATCTGTATTAGGCGCGAAGCTAACTACTGAGGATTCAGCAGTGCAGGACAAGATCCCTGTGCTCAAGGTTAATCTGTAGTGAGAAGGACGTACTTCAAAATAATAATTACTCAGGTAAATATATCACTACAAAATTTGATCTTGCTATAAAAGAAAACTAATGATAATTGTGTGTTATCTGGAATTTATCCTCAAATTTACTGAAGAAAACACTTTATATTCAATAGTTAGAATCAGTCCTTTGCCAGTTACCAATTTATTGCCTCTCATCTCTAGTTCCACACATCATAATCCTGTGTAGAATTGTGAGTAAAAGGCGTTATATGTTTTCTTAGTTTGTGATGCATTAAAAAAAGGGGATGATTCTTTGCTCAAAACTTTGTTCCAGAGTTAAAGTCTGTGTAGTAGGTTGAATAATGGCTCCCGAAGGTATCCAGGTCCTAATCCCTGGAACCTGTGAATATAACCTTATTTGGAAATAGGGTCTTTGTGGATGTAATTAAATTAAGACAAGATTATACTATCTTAGAATGGGGCCTAAATTCAATATGATCGGTATCCTTAAAAGAAGAGGAAATTTGCACAAGAAAATATCAAAACACTTGGAAACTAAACAGCACACTATAAATAAACACCATATTCTAAATATTCATAGAGGAAGTCTCAAAGGAAATGAAAAAAATGCATTGAACTGAATGAAAATGTACCATATTAAAGTTTGTGGGACATTACTAAAGCACTTAAAAGGAAGTTTATAGCACTAAACACATATATTCGAAAAGAGGAAAATTCTCAAATCAATAGTCTAAAGCTCTCACCTCAAGAACCTAGAAAAAGGAAGAGCAAAATAAACCCAAATCAAACAGAAGGAAGAAAATAATAAAGATAAAAGCAGAAATCAAAGAAATTGAAAATAGAGAATAAAGAAAATCAATGAAACAAAGAGCTGGAACTATGAAAAACATCCATAAAATTGACAACCCTCTAGGAAGACTGTGTGAGGCAAAAAGAGAAAGGGCGTGAATCACCAATATCAGGAAGAAAAGGGGATATCTCTAAAAACAATGCAGACATCAAAATGACGATAAGGGAGTACTGCAAACAGTTCTACATGCAGAAATTTGACAATTTAAATGAAATGAACAAATTCCTCAAAAAACACAAACTATTGCATCTCACCCAATATGAAATATATAATTTGAATAGCCCCATGAATACTAAATAAATTGAATTTGTAATAAAAAAAAATAAACTCCCTCAAAAGAATTCTCCAAGTCCAGATTGTTTCACTAGAGAATCCTACTAACCACTTAAAGAATTAATACCAATTCTACAACATCTCTTCTAGAAAAAAGAAGAGAGGGAACCCTTCTCAATTTATTTCATGAAGCTCATTTTACCCTGATACCAAAACCAGACAAAGACAGTACAAAATAAAAAAGAAAACCATAGACAATCTTTCTCATGAATATAGATGCAGAAATCAAAATCCTTAACAAAATATTGATAGATAGAATTCTTCAATATATGAAAAGAATTACATTCCACGACCAAATGGAGTTTATCCCAGGGATGCAAGAAGGAATTTAGAAGTCCATTGAAAGGTTTTGTTTTTTAAAAAGATTTGAGCATCGAATAAAATATAAAACGATGGAAAATTTTTGTATTCACTTATTTTCTTTCTTTAAACACAGAATGTGCTCAGTAGTGCTATGAAGTGCTCCATGCTGTTTGGTTATTATGTGAGCTGCACACACCCAGGAATATAATCTATGCTGTTGATTCTATTATATTTTACTAGTTATACAATTTCCTTTACAACAAACTTATAGCAATTTTGTTTTTGTGTATTTTCATAAATAGCATTTCAAGAAAACTATAACTACAAAATTGTTTTTATTTGTTTATTTTTTATTGGAATATAGTTGCTTTACAATGTTGTGTCAGTTCCTTCTGTACAGCAGAGTGAATCAACTATACGTATACATATATCCCCTCTTTTTTAGATTTCCTTCCCATCTAGGTCACCACAGAGCACCGAGTAGAGTTCCCTGTGCTCTACAGTAGGTTCTCACTAGTTATCTATTTTATACATAGTAGTGTATATATGTCAATCCCAATCCCCCAGTTCATCCCACCCCCCCCTTTCCCTCCTTGGTGTCCATACATTAGTTCTGTACGTCTGTGTCTCTATTTCTGCTTTGCAAGTAGGTTCATCTGTACCATTTTTCAAGATTCCACATATATGTGTTAGTATACGATATTTGTTTTTCTCTTTCTGACTTAGTTCACTCTGTATGACAGTCTCTAGGTCCATCCATGTCTCTGCCGGAGAAAACCATAATTCCAAAAGATACATGCACCCCAGTGTTCATTGCAGCACTATTTACAATAGCCAAAATTGTTTTTAAAATGAATATCTAAAATATCTAAAATCGCTGCATTGTTTTATTAATAATATGCATATTTTGGCTTGTTAAAAATCATTTCTTAGTAAATGATTATACTTACAAATATAAATTTAGTTGAATCATTGCCTCTATTGAATATCCAGTGATCAAGCATTGTCTATTTCAAAAGGTCTTTAAATCAAAGCAGTCTTTCTCCTACTCCCTCTTAGAAATGTTATGAAAATGAAAGGGCATGCAATATATTTTTATCTAATATGAAATTAACTTTAACACTAGGAAATTATTTTAAATATTTTACAGAGAGTCTTGTTGAGATCCAGATCAAAGCACCTTTATGGCTGCCTTAGAATGTAATGTACCAGTACCAAGCATCAGCTTTATTTTCATTTGGATCTGTATAGATATTATTTCTAGGTGTTTGAATGTTTTTTTATGTAAGATTACCTAGAATACATCCCAATGATTAGACCATAATGAAAGACAGTTTACATAACTGAGTATTATCATTTTTCAATGGTAGGCAGTATAAACGAGACGAATAACAAAAGCAAACAAAAATGACAGAAGCAACAACTAAATTTTTTTTAAATCTTAAAAATTACATTTATCAAGGCGAGGATTATTCTTCATAATTTTATCTGGAAATGGGTACAATATTGGTAGGTAGGAATGTGTAGTAGATTATTATTGTGTTTGATATTACTTTGTATAAAAATATTGTATAAAAACATTCATGTTCATAGGACCACTGTGGTTTTTGTTTTATACTTTGTATAAAAATATTGTATAAAAACATTCATGTTCATAGGACCACTGTGGTTTTTGTTTTTATGAAGACCCAGTAGCAAGCACATTTGTAACATGAAAGAGTTGGATTCAGTTCCGTTTACATAAACGCAACCTCATACACAGAGCTCATTAGTTTATCCTCAACTGATACATAAATTATTGAACCAGTCTTGATCTGCCAGCTAAGTGGAATATGAGATCTCACAGCAATATTTATTAATTTGTATGAGGACTTTATTTCTACCCTGCTTCTGAAAGATACAAAGAGGAAATTGCAGCTTTTGTGGTTTCTTAAGGAATGAATACAATCTAAATGACCCTAAACTTCAGAGCAGGAGTTGAACTTTAGGATTTCTTTTGTTGGCTTACCTCCAGCTGCCTTATAAGAAGAACATGATTTTTGATTCATATTTATATTTTCAGATGTTGACTCATCCCCTTCACTGATTTTGTCTTTTTATTTAAGAAAAGATCCTTCATGAATGATTGAATTGTTAGACTCATGCATCCATTTGCTCTGTCTCCTGATATTACAAAGACTTTTTTCAGAAAATGACATTACAAGATTCCTGGCAAATGATTGGATTGGCAAATAATTCAGGCAGATGTGAAAATAATATCAATGACAAATCAGAAAAATTCAATACATATAACAGTACCAAGCATTCATGAGGATGTGGGGGAAGATGAAACCACATACATGTTGGTTGGAGTGTAAATTGGTTTGCTGACTTTGGAGAGCAATTTGTGAGTACTTTGTAGAGGTGAATTTGCACCTGGTGTCCATCCTTCTATTTTATTGCTTCTTTACCCTAGAAAACACCAGGCATTTGTGCACAGGGTGAGTCTTTGAGCAGGTTTGTAACAAGGGATATAATCCGTTTAACAGTGAATAAATGTATAAACCATTGTTTATTCAAACAATTACTATGCAAAGATTTGTAATGAATGTTCCAGATCTACAAGAGTAAGTATGGTTTATTTCAAAAATGCAATGCTGAATAAAAAAAAGTTGCAAATTATACTTTAAGTATAATTCATTTATGTAGAATTTAAAAATAGTACTATTTATGTATGCTACATATGTAATGAAGTAGAAGAACATCATGAATATAATACACATCAACATTAGGATAGTGGTTACTGCTGGGGAGGAAGGTGGCAGATTGAGAAAGATGGCAGATTGAGGATAGAGATGTAGGTGTAACATTTCATTTTTTAGAAAAGAAAGTGAGAGAATTGAAGTAAAGAAAGCAAAATATTAGTGTATGCTTAATCTCGGTATTTTAGCATTGTTACACTCACAGGTATCTGTCACATTGTATTTTGTACTCATATTTTTAAATGGTTTTATAGTTAAGGAAAAAAAATCCTAATTACTGGTTGTGAAGGGCTGAGTTCAACCAGGTGAATGTCAATTTCATGGGGGGTAAAATCACCCCATGAAGTAGGGAATTGAAGAGGTTTTCTCCTAAGCTGGCCCAAGGGAGTAGCAAGAGGAATTAATTTATCAAGGAATGAACTTTGAAAATAGACCGGGACATGTTGCTATTCTCATGGGAACTTAATCTCTTTCAAATAGTCTTCTTTAAAGAAACCTTGAGAAGTTAACTTCTCCAATGCTCATATTTTCTCAGTAATAAAAAATAATGATAATAATATTGCATAACATTTAATAAGCACTTATATTCACATTCTGCTAATGATTTATACATTTGTCTCATCTAATCCTCACAATGTCTCTATGAAGTAGGTATTATTATAAACCACACTTAAAGATGGGCCAAGTACTTTCCCTACTCACATGGCAGAGCTAGTACATTGCAATAGCAAGATTAACCATTAGAGGCCTTTACAAAACAATAGATTAATAAGTAAATCAGTGAAACATTAAAGGTAATGGGGATGGTCCTTTCAACATCCCTCTGCTCTCATTTTATAGTAGACTGTCCCACTGAGTTGCTACCAAAATAGTTTGATAATTAATTTAAGAAAGATTAAGTTTATGTACTGACAGACACTGTACCATCCCTTTTGAATATAACATTTAACAGAGTTTCTTTTTGTTTTAGTGCTAGGAACTTAAAAGCTAGTGAGTATGAATATGTGAATATTCAAAATATTTTTTAAACTTATATAAACATAAGTTTATATGAACGGACATCTGTCTAAATAGAAGAGACATTGCTACTTCTGAATTTCCTTCCACCTCAAAAAATTCTGTTTGTGTAGTTAGATTGATTAGATATTAATTCTACTTCTGAGAAATAATAATCTTTTTATTAAGAAATAGAAATTGCTCATTTGAGCATTAAAAGATTTTAAAATTGAGAAATTGTGTAGGTAGAGTTTTGATATAATAAAATCGAAGCAGAAAAATTACCTAAAATATACTTTATATTTTTTCCTCTCAGAAATAGGAGAAAACTGATGAGGATGGGGTGGTATTTTGTACTGGACCAAAAAAGCTAAGTTTCTGAAGTTATTTGGGAGGAGGCTTAAGTTTTATTTTAGAATTAATTGTAGTTAAATTTATTAAGCCATTAGATGCTCCTATAGGTAACTACTATTTTCCATGCACTGGACTGTGCCTTTTTACAAGTAGGATCTCACACAGTCCTGACAACGTTGTGTACTCATTTTGCCGATGAGAAAACTGAGGCTGTGAGAGGGGAAGTAAAGGGCTCAAGGTCACACAACTTGAGAATAGCAGAGTCATGACTCAACCTAGAGTAGGATTCAGATCCAGGTAGGCAACTCTGCTTTTGTGCCTCCTTCAGTTTGTTATGGTGTCCCAGTGTGAAAACCTCTATAACTGGTTTTGGGAAGAGCAGGTGAATCTGAGCTCTGAAACCTGCAACCCTTTGTGTGTGTGTGTGTGTGTGTGTGTGTGTGTGTGTGTGTGTGTGTGTGTGTCAGGCTGAGCACTTTTTGCTTCTTTATGAGAAACAGTCATAATTAAGGGCAATAGCTTAAGGAAATACCTCAATAAGAGAGTTCTTAAAGATGGGATAGAGTTTAATGGAAAAAAATGTTCTGCTTGGAAAACATGCTAGGTAACTATGAATGGTTTTTTCTCCTTTTCATCCATAAAAAGGTTAGAAGTGTAGTACTCTGAATTACTTTTCAGGCAGAGAAACTATAAAACACTGTGAAATAGAGAAGCAGGATTCAGAATATTGCATTTTGTTTTTTATTACAAAAGAAATAAATGCACATGGTAGAAGATTAGAAAATACTGATAATCAAAGAAAAGAAAAAAATTTACAAAATCTGTAACTATCGTTGAGTGATAAACACCACCATTACCTTGGTGTGCATAACTCTATGTATGTTCTTTAAAAATCAAATCATGTTGTGGAACCTGTTTTGTTACTTGATTATAGCTTTTTTAAAGGTTAAAGGCATTTATTTTTGTACTTTAGGGCATAAATGGAGCTACAGAAATGTCGATACAATAAGTGTATATCCATGAGATTTTGGACTACCTTTCCATAAATCTCACTTGAATGCAGTGTTATTTTCTTCTGTTTTTTATTCAAGGTGGTGCATCACAATTATGATGTAGTCCTTTTTTTTTTTTCCTAAAGATTTTCTTTTTTTTTTGATGTGGACCATTTTTTAAAGTCTTTACTGAATTTGTTACAATGTTGCTTCTGTTTTTTATGTTTTGGTTTTTTGGCCGCGAGGCATGTGGGATCTTAGAACCCGCACCCCATGCATTGGAAGGCAAAGTCGTAACCACTGGACCACCAGGGAATTTCCTATGATGTAGTTCTTGATGCTAGCTACTGGGTGACTGTCAGGACTTTCATGAAATGAACTGTGAAATTGACAAACCCATATGTCAATTATGATTCTTCCAGGGTGGAAGACTAATCCAGGGCCAAAATTAAAACAGAGATAACCATAATTTTTGAAAGGTAGAAGAGATCCTACAGAGTGAGTATATATGTTACACACAAGGAAAGAGAGAAAATATTCCGAAAGTGTCCAGGGCCATACAACTAGTTACTGGTGAGAGATTGCAACTGAAATCCAGCTGTTCTAACTTCTGGTCCATTGCTTTTTCATCTATTGCATGTGTCTCTCACTAAGGAGCCCATTTCATGAGATTGCAGAATAGAGCACCGTGTGGTCTGGCTTTCTTAGGGGCAATGTTTCCAACCTCCAGACTCATAGCCCTACATAAAGAGAGGGCTCCTGGGGGCTTCCCTGGTGGCGCAGTGGTTGAGAATCTGCCTGCTAATGCAGGGGACACGGGTTCGAGCCCTGGTCTGGGAAGATCCCACATGCCGCGGAGCGACTGGGCCCGTGAGCCACAATTACTGAGCCTGCGCGTCTGGAGCCTGTGCTCCGCAACAAGAGAGGCCACGATAGTGAGAGGCCCGCGCACCGCGATGAAGAGTGGCCCCCACTTGCCGCAACTAGAGAAAGCCCTCGCACAGAAACGAAGACCCAACACAGCCATAAGTAAATAAATAAATAATTAAAAAAAAAAAAAAAAGAGAGAGGGCTCCTGGGAACCTCTCCACCATTAAGAAATTCCACGAAGCAGAGTAATTGTCCCTATTAACTCTTTAAGTCCTGTCTATCATGGGAAGAAGAGAATGACCATTCCTGGATCTTAGGATTTAGGACAGCCATTGGAAAGATTTTTAAATTTATTTTTAAAGTCCTATGAGATATAAGGCATGGTGAGAGTTTAAGGTGGAGGGATAAATGTGGGGCAGAAGCTGGCCAGAAAATAGCCAAAGATTTAACTTCACCAATAGGAATGTTTTTCTTTCTTGTCCTCCCTCTGTCAGTTGTCATCATCCTCTTCATCATCACTATGATTTTTTTAAAAAATCTAACGTATCTCATACTCACTATAGTCAGACAATGAATTCAGTGTTTTCATATGCATTATCTCATTTAATCTTATGAATCAAATTGTTATTCCCATCGTACAAATTAGCAAACTGAGGCTCAAGTGACCTTAAGTAATTTGGTCAAGGGCTTCCTAGCTGGTAATCCAGCTAGGATTCTAACTTAAGTCTTTGGGTCTCCAGAACCCATGCTCTTTACAATCTATTACACTATTCCTCTTATAAGCATCTGTGAGGGGTTGAGGTTCAAAAACCCGTGTCAGATTGCAGAGTAATCTTGAACTTGATATGGACAGTGGCATGAAAAGGAGGTCTGAGCTGGGGCACATGAGGTCTACGGCAGTGAGCTTTCTAGTTCACACAGTCCAGTACTAGAAATTTGATTTCTCTGTCTATCCTTGAGGTCATGCTGGGAGTGGGGTTGTGAGAAGGATCCAACATGATCAGGCTGAAGGTCAGAGCTGTACTATTTTTCTAGCAGGAAACAGATGAAAATTAGGAATCAGGGCAGACATCCAGCTGGGTAGAATGGCTCTGAGATTCATGCCAGATGCTCATGAAGGTACCATGGGGACACAGTTCACTCTGAACACCCTACACACAGGCATTGATATAGCAGACTAATTCCAGAAGAAATATGTGTATTTTTTACATATGACACCTGTTTCCAAAAAAGAAACTGTAGTGGAACTACGTGCAGCTTACGTGTTATGCTCAGTTCTTGGCTAATGAGACACTTATGTGTGTTCAGGCTCAAGACACAGATGGGAATGGTGAGGATCTCCAGCTAAAGAAAAAAATGCAAGTGACCATGGGATGGTGAAGGAGCCTACTCAAGATAATAGATGTCACCCTGGGACGTAGAGGGACAGATTTCTCTCTCTGTTGCTGCTGGTAAGGGGTGCACATTTTTCAATTTGAATATCTATAGCGGTAATTCTCAAAGTGTGGTCCCCAGACCAACAGCACCAGAATCACATGGGAACTTATTGGAAATGCACACTCTCAGGCTCCACCCCAAACCTAATTAATTAGACACTCTGGGGGTGGCGACAAACCTTCCAGGTGACTGGGATGCAACTGAAGTCTGAGACCCACTGACCTGCAGCATTACAGCATTTATTTATCAAAGCAACCATATGACTTATGTACTGTCATCTTTGTTTTGCAGAAGGGAAATCCAAGAAATGTCAAGTTAATGTTAAGTATCATGACCAAGATTACCCAACTAGTAGACAGTAAAATTGAGATTAAACCTCAGTGTTATATGGCTGTAGTTATGTATGCTTCCAGATATTTTTAACTTAACTGAATTTAATCTTTTAGTTAATGTGTTTGGATATTTTCTTCAGAGGTGATTACCATATCATGTATATCATATGTCATATCATGACATGTCATATATCATGCCATATATCATATATAATATTACATCATATTATATCATACTATATATTTATTTTGCCTCTAACATAGCATTTAAATGATATAATAGGAGCCACCTTCTACATGGAATTATCTTGAAGAGCTTCCATATTAACCACCTTTCCCTCCTTTTCCCTTTAGCTCGTTTTCTTCCACAATTTATTTTGAATTTCAATGCTATGAAAGTTGAGAATAGTCCAATAAGCAACACTATCTTCTTTATTTAGAATTACCAGTTAACATCTTGCCACGTATGCTTTCTCTTTCTCTTTCTGTATATATATAATCATGTGTATCAAACACACATAAGTTTTCCTGAATTATTAGAAATAAGTTGCAGATGTTATAACAGTTCACCTTTAAATAATTTAACGTGTATCTCCAAGGACAGGAACTTTCTCTTATATAACTACAATACTACCTGACACCAAATAAGTTTAACATTTGTTCAGTAATATAATCAACTATTTGGTCCATATTCAAATTTCTCCAATTATTAAAGAAAAATCGCATATTTTTTTTAAATTCAAAATGCAACATAAATCATGCAGTGCATTTTGCTGTCATGTCTTTTATTTATTTATTTATTTTTACTTTATTTATTTATTTTCTGAAGTGAAAAAATAAATTGTATTTTATTGCAAAAGAATTTACATTAAAATTAAGGGCTTCCTACAACTATCAATCTAGATGTTTGCATAACATCTGAGATATTTTTATTCAAGTATTCATTTATTTTTTGAATTTTATTTTATTTATTTTTTTATACAGCAGGTTTTTTGTTTTTTTTTTTTAGGCAACCTTTTTTTTTTTTTTTTTAAATTTATTTTATTTATTTATTTATGGCTGTGTTGGATCCTCGTTTCTGTGTGAGGGCTTTCTCTAGTTGTGGCAAGCGGGGGCCACTCTTCATCGCAGCGCGCGGGCCTCTCACCACCGCGGCCTCACTTGTTGCGGAGCATAGGCTCCAGACGCGCAGGCTCAGTAACTGTGGCTCACAGGCCCAGCTGCTCTGCGGCATGTGGGATCTTCCCAGACCAGGGCTCGAACCCGTGTCCCCTGCATTGGCAGGCAGACTCTCAACCACTGCGCCACCAGGGAAGCCCATACAGCAGGTTCTTATTAGTTATCCATTTTATACATATTAGTGTATATATGTCAATTCCAATCCCATGTCTTTTTCATCTTGTTTATCTAGAGCCATCCCTCTGTCTTTTTGTTTGCTTTCATGCCATTGACATTTCTGGAGTGTGGGCTAGTTGTTTAGAAAAACGTCCCACTTCCCACTTGTGTACTTCCTGTTGCATCCCATTAGGTAGCACATGATGGCTGTTTGTGCCATTCTTGATGAACAGCTTGGTTATTTAGTTAAGTGATGTCTGCTATAGCTCTGCAACATAGAGGTACCCCTTTCTCTTGTAAATCAAAAGTGGTATGTGGGATGATACTTTGAGATCATAGGATGGATTATCCTGCTTTTTAACAACTTTTCTCTGAATGGTATTAGCATCCCTTTGGATCCTTGTCTGAATCAAATATCACACAGGGGGTTGCAAAATGGTGATTTTTTGAATTCTATTACTTCTACATTTATTTTATGGCATTTTTCTAGAAGGAAGAACCCCATCCTCCATCATTTTCCCCTTTTCCTCTCTTATTTTTTTATGTACTAGGTATTACGTATGTATGTATGTATGTGTTATCACTATTTACTTTGATTACATTTTCTTAATAATGTCATTTAATTTCATGTTTCAGGTTAATAAATCTATTATCTTTTGAAGAGAAATACATCATAATTTTTTTTTTAAGTATTTATTTATTTATTTATGGCTGTGTTGGGTCTTCGTTTCTGTGCGAGGGCTTTCTCTAGTTGTGGCAAGCGGGGGCCACTCTTCATCGGGGTGCGCGGGCCTCTCACTATCGCGGCCTCTCTTGTTGCGGAGCAGAGGCTTCAGACGCGCAGGCTCAGTAATTGTGGCTCACGGGCCCAGCTGCTCCGCGGCACGTGGGATCCTCCCAGACCAGGGCTCGAACCCGTGTCCCCTGCATTGGCAGGCAGATTCTCAACCACTGCGCCACCAGGGAAGCCCCATCATAATTTTTGATGAATGATGCTAACTATATGGTCACTGGACTTATACCTAGATAGAAAAAAATAGAAAAAAGATTAGATAACTTGTGTATCAAATGGCAGGGTTCAGCCCTTTACTATTCTAGTTTTTATTACTCATTAGGACTTATTTGATGTATTTTGGGCAGAATGGAGGAGGGATGGCCAGAAAGAATCTTTTAGATTTGATTTTTTTTTCCAAATTCCTGTAATTATACTCTACTTTTAAGAGAAATCTGCTTTGTTTTTGGGTCGTAGACTTGATCTATGGTGGATTTTTACATCTCTGTGAGTTCAGTAGTCTTCTAGAAGTATTTTATATACATGTGAATATGACATGTTATATTAATATGCTTTACATGTATACACATATATTTCATTTTTATTTATATTTTATTTTTTATATATTTTACGTATACACACATATATTTTCATTTTACATATACACACATATATTTTCATTTTTCTTTATATTTTCTTTGATAATGAGCCATCAGGTTTTATTTTATTTAATTTTTTTATCTTTTTAGAACTTTCTGGATTTTTAAACTGAATTTTTTTTATTGAAGTATAGTTGATTTTCAGTGTGTTAATTTCTGCTGTATAGCAGTGATTCAGTTGTACATATATACATTCTTTTTTAAAAATTCTTTTCTGTTTTGGTTTATCACAGGATATTGAATATAGTTCCCTGTGGTATACAGTAGGACCTTGTTGTTCATCCATTCTGTATATAATAGTTTGCATATGCTAACCCCAATCTCCCACTTCTTCCTTCCCCCACTCTCCTCCCCCTTGGCAACCACAAGTCTGTTCTCTATGTTTGTGAGTCTGTTTCTCTTTCATAGACCTTAAAAGAGGCATTTATTGCTATTTTTTTCTCATTCTATTGTTAACTCTTCTTAATGTGGCTGATTCTCACTGTTACTTCATAATTTTTTCCTGAGAGTTTTTGAAAACTGTTCCCTTTGGAAGGAAGCAAGGCAAGACACCAAGTAAACTAGTCTCTTTTGTTATCAGGCTTTAATGTCTTAATAATTAAGCAATTTTAATATAACTTTATATTGCGATTATTGTTCTGCTTGAGTGATTGTTGATATGTTTAGCAATTTAACTAATATTGCACTGAAGTTAATTGTCTTTATATCACTTACGGAGGAATCTGAGAAATGATGGTGATGATTCATTGAACATAGTCATTCCCTTCTGATACTTTTGGGAACATAGAACAATGTTATGGTTTTGATCTTTGTAACATTTAAGCTTGACAGGAGGCCCAAAGTAAGAGTGGCTTAAAGAAGGTAGGGATCTGTTTCTCTTTCTCATAAACAGGAAGAAGAAGTAGGCAATCTATTACTAATAAGGAGATTCCACAGTCATGAGGGACTCAGGCTCCTTCTATCAGGTCCCTCTGCTATCTTTTTCTTTTTTTTTTGTGGGTATTCCTATTTTTAAAAAAATTTTTATTGAAATATGGTTGATTTACAATGTTGCACTAGTTTCCACCAACAGTGTATAAGTGTTCCTTTTTCTCCACACCCTCACCAGCATTTATTATTTGTAGACCTTTTGATGTTGGCCATTCTGACTGGTGTTAGGTGATACCTCATTGTACTTTTGACTTGCATTTCTCTTATAGTTAGAAATGTTGTCCCTCTGCTATCTTAACACATAGCTTCCAACGGAAGGTCCAGTATGGCTGCCCCAGATAAAAACCTCATATCTGCTCTCAACCAGCGTGAAAGAGGAAGGGTGCACCCCTCCCTTTAAAGAAGAATGCTTCCTGGAGTTTGCACACTCCTCTTCTGCTTATATCTTATTGGCCAGAATCTAGTCACATGGCCATGTCTAGCTATAAGAGAGACTGTGAAATGTAAATTTTATTCTGGGCAACCCTATTCCGAGCTAAAAATTCGTGGTTATGTTACTAAAAAAGTAGGGGAAGATGCATATTGGGGCAAATTAACAATCTCTGCCATAACCTTTTAATAATTTCGGCTTTATTTGTCAATATTTTCCAGGGGCAATTGTCAACTTGTCCACTTTTTTATCAGTTGACAAATTCTCCTTGAGAACTTTATCTGTTTTTTGGAATAGTTCAATGCATTTTTCAGTGGTTCAATGACATTATTTTAAAGCATAAGGAAAGGAGACTCTGATCTCTCTTAAATGGTAAAGGAGAATGGCAGGGGGCACGTGGATCTATGTGCTATTTCTCATCCATCTTCTCCGACACACAGATGTACCCAAACCTTCACAGGTGTGTTGCCCAATTTTGATCAGTGAGCAAAACATTATTTTCTGTAGCTGATTGTGCATATAGTTATACAGTGTTGTCACTTAGAACAATTGAATGTATACAGCATGTATATGGCAGGTATACCTGCATTAGATGAGTCAAGGGTGTTATGAGGGGGTCTTTGCTGGGGATCCAGGCTCTATCTGTGGATTGGCTATCATCAACATGGGGCTTCCATCTTCCACCATTACTCCCAAATTCCAGCAAGTAGGAATGGGAGGAGAGGAAGAGAGGGACGCACTCCTTCCCTTTACGGGCAGTGTCTAGAATCTGCACACGTTATGCGTGTGGATCTTTTTTCTTTTTATTGAACCATCTCTTACACTCACACTTTTATATTGATTACATCTAAGATGATTATATCTAAATCAGTCCCTTAGACTTTTACATTATTTGCTATTTTTTCATGATTATAAACATCAGTATATACATTTGGAAATATGTAAATCTTTAAATGTATTTAAAGATAAGTATTTAAATGTTTAACAGTATAAATTATTGTCTGCATTTTGAATGGTATCAGAATTGGGAGAAGCACAAATTTGATAAATATTGCCAGTTTTCTTTTTAAAAAATTAAAACAACACTCTCATCAGCTATATATATATATTTTTTTAATTTAAAAAAAAATTTTTTTGGCCGTGCCACACGGCATGTGGGATCCTAGCTCCCCAACCAGGAATTGAACCCGTGCCCCCTGCAGTGGGAGCACGGCGTCCTAACCACTGGACCGCCGGGGAAGGCCCTCATCAGCTATATTTGAGAGGGTCTGTTTATTGCAAACTTACTAGTGTTTGGTTTTCTCATACAGATTTTAAAAATATATAAAGTTTCTTCATTCTAAGTGAGGTGAATATTTATTGTCTATCTGTAACTTTTTCCCTCTTCTTTTCTTATTAAGGAATCTTATTAGATATTTATATATAAATAATACTAATTTTTCTTCTGTTATATTTGTTACTTATAAATTTCCATATATTGTGTCCTTTTAATTTAGCTAATGTTTCTCATTGAAGGAGAGAAATATAAAGTGCTCACATAGTCAAATTTATTAAGTATAAATGATGTGACTTTTTCCATTGTTTTTAAGTATACAAGATATTTCTCATCCTGAGATCCAGAGATTGCAGAAATATGCACCTTCATTGTCTTCTATTTTATTTTTTCTGTAATTTAACTTGGTTTATGATATGAGGTAAGTCTCTAATCCATATATTTTTTCCAAATAGCCAACTGTGAATCCCTGCTATTTATTAGGTAATCTTTTTCATTTGTATCAATTTGTAGTGTATCATTCTATAAATACACCAACAAAAAATAATATGTATTTCCAACCTGTCTATTCTGTCTTATTGGTGCCGGAAACGTTTTTGTAGCAGAATATTGGTATGTGATGAGAAATTTTGTTGTAGGGAGTGTTTTTTATGTCCTTACAGCACAGTTATTACCATTTTGAGCCTAGAGACAAATAAAAGCATTTCCTTTTTTTTTTTTATCATGTGAATTTAGAAAGTGCTTTTCCACATGAATGTCCTGTGGGCCCATCAAACTCACTATGTCCAAAAGAATGCCATTATTTGTGGCCCCATTACAACTCTCCTCTTCTAATGTTTCCTAGTGCGGTTAATGGCATAGCTTTCGTCCAGTCTCCCTAACCACAAACCTCAGCATCATTTCTGACTTTTCCCTTTGCATTCACCCTACATATAGCTATTCCCTAGTATTTTCTAACTCTATCCTGAAATACTACTGGAATCAATTCTTTCCCTTTGGTTATCACTGCCTCTGCTCTCAGGGCTGTGCCATCTCTGCTGGACATGGAGAACAGCTTCAGTTTCTCGCCTCCAGACTGTCCACCTTCAGCATAGGTACCAGTTATCTCTCTAAATTACAGATCCAAGCACATTACTTCTTCTGCTCTTAATCCTTGAGTGGCTTCACACTGTCTTGAGAATAGACTTCAGACTCATTAACATGATGTTTAAAGCCTAACAAAAGGTGGATCTTCATCTTACTTTCCTTCTTCAACTCCCTTCATTCCTGGCCACCCATGAACCCTGTGTTTCTGTCACTTTTACTTTCAAATATTTCAACATTCTTTCCCCTTGGGCTGTTTTGCCCATAACTGCCTTTCTCACTTTGTTTTCACAATCCACACTCTAATAAGTCTCAGATCAAATATCATTGGCTCTGGAAAGCTCTCTTTATTCAGTCAAACTTAATTGCCCTATACTCTGTGTTCCCATTGAATTTGTGTACACATTTATCATAGCCCAGATTATTTTCTAAATCGCTTAAGGTGCAGTATATCTGGTGAGACTCTATACATTTTAAGGGGACCAAAGTGGCCATCTGTCTTTGTAGACACGGAATATGTAGCAGATTTTCTTAGTTTGGCGTGATGGGCTTGTGAATGCAAACTAAAGGAGATAAAATTTTGAAAGCCAAAGCACAAAGTATCACTGCAGCCTCTGCAGAGATCTGACCCAGCAAGGATGACTTAGCAGCCAAAGGCAAGGACCCATCTTCGATAGTGACACCAGATGGTAGCAACAGAAGTGATGAAAATTGTAAACTGAGGCTCACAGTGACCTGATCAAACTCTCTAATTTTGTCTTGTGGATTTCAAATGGTCCTCTTTGAACTGAATAAGCACCTCTGCCCCCAGCTTTCTGCTGGAGAAAGAGCTTAGATAATTCAGGCATGGGGCAACTGGATTATTAAAAGTGTGACCATATTTGTACTGCAAGCTGGTTAGGCAGGTTATCCAGGTTACACTTGGTTGTGTCTCCTCAACCACACTGTACAAATCTGCAAAGTGGGGCCCTTGTGGAATAATCTTTATATCTCCCTGCTCATGAGAACTGTGATTTGAACATTGTAAATATTTGAATTGAATTACTTCTGCCCTATGTTTATTTTAATGTTTATAACAACGGTCATAAAACGAATAACGTTTTAAAGTTTTTTATCCAAAATATTTTGCATTTGTAAATATTCCTGTAGAAGATATGGGCTGCCTGGGAGTGCTGCCTGTGCTTATCGGGATCTCAAGCTGCAGTTACTACGGTAGTAAATTCAGTTAACTACTGCAGCATAATGTCATTAGCATGAATATAAAACCCCGAGAGATAGAGTATCATTACATTAAAAAAAACTATTTTGTCTACCTAGATTGGCACTGGAGAAGATTGCCCCACAAAAGCGGTTCGCAGTTCTCTAGTTGACAAGTTTTGCAAATTTGCTTGGCCCTGCTCTCTTGTATAGAAATTGGTTACCCTCCATCGCAATTGAAAATATCATTTTTCTTGTTTAGAGAAGAGGTTTCTAAGTGCACCCTACTACTGGAGAATGTTTATGCTGACCTCCTACAATTTAGAGTATGTAACTGTGCTCCCAGGGACTTGTGCTGGCTCAGCCTTCCCCTCAACTCTTCAGAGACTTTTGTACCAGATCCACATGGTTTCTATTGTTAGTTCCCTTTCCCTATGACTGTTGTCTGTTTATGTGAAAGGAGGTTCAGTGAATTGCTTGAGTTTTAATTTTCATGCCCTGTATGAAACCATGTGCTCTATATTCTAATGGGAAACACACATAGGGTGTAGTCCTGTAGCTGAAATTTGCAAGAAGTTTTGTTAAAGAAAATACAGAGGTATTTTGTAAGGAAAGTAGTGTTGATCTATCTACATTATCTATGTATATGTGTAAGCAAGTATACATGTACATATACATCTATCTATCTGTCAATCATCTGTTAACTGTCTACTGGTGTGTGAGTAAATAGGCTGGTAAATAGACTCTTCAGGAAAAAAGAAAGCTCTAGTTTGTAACATTTGCACATTTCCATGGCATAAATACTCCCACCATGGCTCATTTTAAGCTATCAATATGACATCGTTGAATACAGAGCTGGGAGGTGATACACAGAAACCTTTGTATAGTATTTTTACCATACAGTTACAATTAATGTAAATAACTTCAAGAGCATAGATAAATGTAAAATATAGTAAAAGAAGTAGGAAGTGGTCAGTTTTGAGTATTTATTATATTTGTTTTTTTCAGATTTACAAATTTTGATAATATATTTTATTCATTTTTTTGTGTTTTATTTTTTAAAATTTTTACTGGAGTATAGTTGATTTACAGTGTTGTGTTAGATTATCTTCATTTTAAATGCCATTTGTTTACTG
Source organism: Balaenoptera musculus (assembly GCF_009873245.2). NCBI lineage: Eukaryota > Metazoa > Chordata > Mammalia > Artiodactyla > Balaenopteridae > Balaenoptera > Balaenoptera musculus. Next base: position 73,466,204 of record NC_045789.1, on the reverse strand, counting down.
TAAGTTCATGTAATTTAGTTTTTCACAAGGCTCTGTTTAAGAACTGCTTGCAGAATTCCTGAAAATATAGCAACTGGCTCTTGCAAGCTGGTATAAAGTGGCTCCAACACAATACTGTATTAATCTATTTCTATCCACTTCTTCCTTTTTCTAAGAAGGGTAGACCCCTGTGGCTGGGAGACCTTTGTTGAACTTCGTGGTGGGGGGTTAGGTAAACAGGTCTGGAGGAAGAAGCAGAAGTAAATTGCAGAGTGTAATAAAGGATGGAAGCTTTTGTGCATGGAGTGGGTAGGTGCTAGAATTATGGGGGATCAGAGGAAAGGTTTTACATTTATTTCTGTAGGATAATTATCTTTCAAGTTGCCAGAGTAGAATGATTGAAGTCTTCAGGAATGTGTCCATTGCAGAACACACTGTAGTTTGCCATGGGGTATTTGATGCAAATCCCTTTTTCCATTTCTTATATGAAATATTTGGTAAAATCTACATTGCTTAGTAATGTCTTTCGTGGGAATGGATTCTTCTTGGAGAGGGAAATAATACAGAGTTCTATATCAAAGTTGAAGTAGGGCAAAAACTGAGACTGCTTTCTGGGTTACAAGAGATATTTGAAAATAATGTATCTAAGACTGAAAATTAAATCACATTAGCTGAAGTACAGATTCATTTGTTAAAATCTAAAATGTAAGCAGCATAGCATGGTGCTTCAGAGTACAGATTTTATAGCCTAACTTTTGGAGTTTGATTATAGATTCTACCACTTATTATCTGTGTGACTTTGGGCAAGTTATACAATACCTCTGTGTTTTGGTTTTCTTGGCTCTAAAACAGGAATTTTAATAATAGACATTGTATTGGTTTGAGGATTAAATGAGTTATACATAAAGCACTTAGAATAATTCCTGGCACACTGTAAATTATAGGATTAGCTATTATTTATAATTGGTCTAGGGACTTAGGAATATGATTAATTAGAATGTAATATATATGAATATTATGTATGCTGGGTTTCTGAGGGGTCCCAATTAGGACCCTCTTCCCTGTTTGAGTTCTGAACTAAATGAGGTATAGGAAACAAAAGTGATAAACATGGAGGAATCCATGGAATTACCCTTATTACTGATAATGCTGATAAAGCACACTGTACTTGCATCTGTAAAAGAGTGGGCTTCCTAATCCAGAAACTTAAAATTAGGCAGACTTGCCCAGCCATTGGCAGCCCTAGAACTCTGCAAGCATCCTCTTTGGGGCCAGACCCTTTCACCATGTGGCTGAGGGCAGAGCAGAGCACACACTGCCTGAGGGTATGCTGACTTCCAGAGGAAAGGGGAAGAGAAAAGACTGGGCTCTACGTGCCTGACTTCTACTTCCACACTCATCAGTCAAATGATTTTACTCCTTTGTCAGTGGCTCCGTGGTCACATGGCAGAGAGAAGCCAGGATTATTCCATAACTGGAGCTCCTTCCCCTCTGTATCAGTGTTCAACCAGTAACACAGAAACTACTTCTGGTGTTTTTTTATTTTTTATTTTTTATACTTCTGGTGTTTTTAATAGAGCACATTTAATTTGGTTATTCAGGCCACGAAGGGGTTGAGAGACTCAGTTGGGGATGGTGAGATAACTCAGGAATTTGTAGCAGCAGGAAGACATTGCCTGCCTTCACCAAAGGGAGGAGGTGCTGTTGGCAGAGACCAGGGGCTGGAGTTACCCCCAAAGAAGCGGGAACCCTGGTAGGTCTGTCCAGGAGGAGCTGGAGCCACAGAGGTACTGCCTGAGGTGGAGAGACAGTGGGAGACATACCCTGGTCTCTCCTTCCCCAGCCTCCCATCCGTCTCCAGCGCCTGGGAAACACAGCCCGCAGCGGTGAGCCCCACTGCTGTATAGACCAGAGAGGGGAAGGGACGGAATAGATCCGGGGGCACACGGAGACTGGCATGTGCGCCCACGCACACACACACGCACACCCCTTCTATTTCGTGCTACTTTGCTTTTAGACTCTTTGGACTGTGTAGATCAAAATATTCAGAAGACATGATTTTTTGACATTACTTGAAAACACTGTCTATGGAAGTCAACTGAAGAAAGCTGAAAATCAATATGCAGTTTGGCCCTAAATTCTCAAAATTCTGGTGAACATCCTCTGCAGTATTCCTAGATGATGAACTTCCAGACTACTCCCTGATAATGTCAGATCATTGCCTAAATTCTTTATTGTTTGTGGTCCTTTTAAAGACAGGCTCAGATAATATTCTGTACTGTACTCGGAGTCCGACTTGATACAAGTGGAACAACGCCCGCTCTCCACCTCTTCACCTCCTCTGCGTCAGCTAGTGGGCACCGTCCAGCCTTGCCGCCTCCATGAAGTCTTCATGCACTGTGGCCCTCATAGAGAGGCATCGCTGAACCTATTACACTTGTTTTCCGTATTTGCCTTGTGCAGTTATGTGTTTATTTGTCTTAACCTCTGTGTCATTCTCCTTAAGAATTGGCTTGTCATAAAAGTCTGTCAGGGACGCCCCATGGAGCTAGCTGCTTAAAGCCAAATTGTGTGCATCTAGTGTAAAAGTCCGTCATTATGCTGTTGCTGAACAAAGTTTTCTTGAAAGCAGTTCATTTTCAGACTATTTAGTACTCATAGGCCATTTCTGAAGATTTTGAACCGAAACAATGAAAGAAATGGAAGCCTTGGATTGCATTTAGTCTCCAGAGAATTGTGAGGACTCTGGAACAGAGGTGTCCACTGTCAAGGTCTGGTATAGGAATCAGTCTATAGTAGAGAGATCAAGAGCCAGAGGCCCGGGATGAGATCCTGATGTAAAAAAGATGAGCAAATGACAGGACCACTATATGCCTTGATTTCTTACGTGGAAAGTGGGGCTAAAACCAGTACCTTCCTCATTATTGTATTCTATGAGATTACCCATGCTTATTACTTGCCTCACTGCCTAGGGCTCAGTGTTAGTTATTATAATTCAGTATGCCTGTTGTTTTTTGAAGTTTGTTTTTAGGTAAAATTCTCAGAAATGTGAAAGGTTGAGTTCCTACTTTCTGGAGAACAATATAGCTCATATGCTTAACTGCAGAACTGCATCGGGGAGCAGAGAAACTGAGCAGCTGCCTAGGGCATCAGACTCTAAGGGATGGTAGAACGTCACTGTAATTGTAGCAAGAGGGAGAGAGAGAGAAACGTGAAGACTGGAATTCCTTTAGTGGGGCTATGGCATTTTAATGGAAGGGGTGCCTGAATAAGGCACTTGAGTTAGAAGAGTGGGAAAACCCCAAGGGGCATGTTTACATAATGATTGGTAGCTGCTAAGTCACCTTCTCAGGAAGAGGCCCAGGTAACTGCAGGGATTTCACTTTGCTGACGCAACTTTGGGCCAGTTTAGAGCAACAGTGAAAAGACTGAGAGCGCCCCTAGATGGTCTTTCTCCTCTCCTCTCCTCCCCCCAGCGCCACTAAGCTCCAGAATTCCTCAAAAAATAATATCAAACAATAGTTTCCCAGAATGGGGCACCGATGTATTAGCTCATTTGGTATATGTGTGTAACGCCATGGATTATTTCAGTGGGGGAACGTGTAAATCAGTCAAGGACCAAGGGCTTTGAACGGGGTCCATATAAAGAATTGCTAACAAGGTATAAAAATTGTTAACTAGGTGACAGAAAGGGCCACAAGAGAGTTCTGAGGTGTTCGGGAGGTAACAATTGCAGGAAGCAGCTAAGGCTGAGGGGACAAAGGACAGAGGCTGGAGTTACTAAAGTTCAGAGTCTTTGAAGACACAACCTGGAGAGCTGAAACTCAGACCTCTGAGGAAGCCTTGCTGCTAAGCTGGTTCTGATATTTCTGAGCTTGGAGGGGGGGCCTGAGGAAGGGGTGCTGCCTGGCTGAAGAGTCTCAGGGATGGGGTGAGAGTCTCGGGACGGGGTGGGATTGATCAAGCTGGCCCTTCAAGTGTTGGAAAAAAATGCCAACTGGGTTCAGCTGCTACTTCAAGAAAGAACTGCCCTCGGGGTGGAGAAACACTGGGATGATGCTCACAGGAACGGGAAGCAGGTAGGAAAGAGCGAGGCTCTGCTTCCCCCGCCAGCCTTGCTGCGTCCCTCTGGCTTCCCTCCTGGCGGGGCCCGGTCCAGCTGGCAAAGCAGGGTGTAAGGAAGGCAAGGTTTGGAGCCCAGAGAGAGTTACTTCATAACTGGGACAGATATATTGTGAAATCTATATCTACAATATCTTAGTAGATATTGGTGACTGGGTCTTGGGCAAATACTTTACAGAGTATCTACTCCATGCTCCTGGGAGTACAGAACTGAATAGGACCTGTCTCTGCCCTGAGACAGGAGGGAAGGAGGCTGATTTATAGGATAAATTATGGGGTAATGTGGAACAGTTATGATCATGGGAGCATAGGGATGGGAATCAACTGACTAGGTAGTGAACCTAGTCATCTTTTCTTCGTTAACTAGATGCTATTTAGGTAGCTTAATTATATGAAAATACATTACTGGTGCCATTTTAAAGGTAATCGGTAAAGATTGTGTGGCACAGTTTTGAGTATTTCTTTATAAATGTTTCCTCCAACTTAATCTCCTCCAATTTGTCAAACCAGTACAATTTACTGGTGTTTATTCATTTTAATTTCAAAGTATTCTGATGTTGTCAAATTTAAGGTATTTCTTCATTCAAGGAAATAACTATACATTAATTTTGTTGAGTGATACCTTTTAGTATTCTACTAAAACAGGATATTTCATAATTCTTGAATCATCTTGATACAGGTAATGTTCTTGTGATATTTTATAAAGGTATTCCAATTTACTTGCATTTATTAACTTAGCTACAAATATTTGCTTTGTATTTCACTAGATTGTGGGGAAACATAGATTGAATAAGATGTGCTGTGGCAGACTCTTGGTTGCTAACACGTGAACCATTCTGCCACCACTTCCTTGCCTACAGAGCCCAGATTTTGTCTAGGTGTTGGGGATTATAAATCCAGTCCGGGGCAAATCATGATTGGTTTAAGACAATTTTAGTAATCCTGTTCCCCTTTGCTAATGGTTGAGGTTGGAGTTTGTGACCAATTCTGACCAATCCATTTTAAGGTAAATTCCACTGCGGGCTTCTGGGAAATATTTCCTTCCCTGGTCAAATGTCTTATTGGACATTTTTGTTTGAAGACATGATATTTGGGGTCATGGAAGTTATCTGAAAACCCTAAGAAAACAGCTCCAAAAATCACAGAAATTCCAACTGGAGTCCAGTCATTGTTGACCCACTGAATTAATCACCCTGGACCAACCTAATTTTCTACTTCTCTTTATTTGAGATAAGAATACCCTTATTGTTTAAGCCGTTTTTACTGGGGTTCTGTTTTAGATGAAACCAAAGTAACCTAAAATAATATACATGGTCTCTATCTGACACAAATTTTTACATTTTTAAAGGGTTCTAAAAAAAGTAGTGTTTTGCTGCACATATATCATTCTAAGTTGCCAAGTGGAGGTCTCAGGGAGTAGAGACCATGTAAAACTACCAATAGGGTATCTAGCTCAGTAAGGGACCCTCTCTCTCATTTTTCATGATATACATTTTTTTTTCTTTTAATTCTCAAGTGGATGAGATTTTGACCTGAAAATCCACCCAGAACCCTCCACACCCCTCCCCCATCCCTGCCTCCCTGAAGCTATAATTCCATGTTGAGTTTTATTTTTATGAAACCATCTATTTTATTTTATTTATTTAGCTATTCCCAAGCAAAAAAAAAAACAAAACAAAACCAAAACCACAACAACCAAACAAAAAAACCCCAAAAATAAACAAACCAAGACTCCCTCAAACCCAGGTGCTTGTTACATTGTTCTTAAACCAAACGAAGCTGTTAACAGGGTGAAGAGTCAATATACAAAGTATTCATGAAAATTATGTGAAGCCACTCTAAAAATATCATTAGGGCAAATCCATTTGTGATTCATATTCTTGAGAACAAATAACTGATGAAACTCATTGATTCACTCTTCATCCCACGGTGGTAGCTCTTAGGGACCCCACCCTCTCTTTTTTAAAGGGAGTCATCCCCATGGCCATGCAATAGACTGGGGAGCCTTCTCATTCCTATAGGGTGTTCTTGGCCCTGCTCTGCCTACCTCCATTTCCTTCTATTAGAGATCTCCTAGATAAGGTATGTCTGGACTTCCTTGGAACCACCAACTTGCTCCTGAAAGTAAGAATTTTTAGGAAAGTGCAGACAGGTAATTTATGGCTTGCCATTCACTAGGTATTTTTTATGAGTACAAACATCCAGTGTTGGGGTGATGTTTGGAAGGGCATCCCTGGAGGCAGAGAGCAGGGTCGTGACAGCATTTATGCGGTTGCCATTTCTTGCTGTCAGAGAGGATGCTCCCTGGGTGTATCTGATCTGAAACTAACCCCATAATAAACTATTTGATTTTGTCATTTGCTCCGTATCTCTGGCCCACTGCTGTAAACTCTTCTAAATACATTAACCCTAAAAAACAAATTGACGAATGATGTGACTAGAAAATTTACAAAAGAAGACATACAAATAAAAAGTGAGGAAAGTGTTTAACCTAACTAAAAAATAAATTAAAATAAATATAGGGAAATATTATTTTCTGTTTACCAAATTTACAAAGATTTAAAAGTAATAATACTCAGCTGGTGAGAGTTGGTGATACAGACTGTCTCAAGTACTGCTTGAAGATCAACATATACATCTTCAGGAAGAATTTTAGCAATGCGTATTAAATTTTCAAAAATATTCTTACATTTTATGAAAATGATAGAGGCTACAGTGCAGAGTGCTGTGAAAAAGGAAAAATGTATACAGTTATAAAAACACTGCTTTTGATTTTAGGGAGCTGGGAGACCTAGCTCGAAGCCATTTAAGCTCTTGGTATGGCTGCTACTTGTGAATTCTGCTCTCGTTTTTAATTCATGGGAAAAATTAGATTTTTATTACTCACTGTCAACTTCTCATTTTCTGTTCTGCCACCTTGCCCCTTCTGTCATCTTCCTGCTTTCCTTCCACTCCATTTCTCCTAGGATTTGGAAACAAACTCTAACTGAAGTTTGGTTAGAAACTCAAGGTCCTTGGGCATTCCGTTTTGAAAAGATTAAACATGGTTCTAGGGAAACCATTCATTCTGATCAAAATGATAAAAGTGAAATAAACCCTTAAAAAAAAAATTCTTACATTTCAACTTAGCTATTCCAATCCTAAGCTATTTTATTCCACTTCTGTTGATCCTAAAGAAACAATTCTTAATGTAGAAAAATCTACATAAAAAGCTGTTGGTTACAGCATTATTTGTCAATATGTACAGTTATAATCAACCTAATTATTCAACTTTAGGGGAGGTGTAAATATATTTTGGTACATCTGCAAATATGAAAATTATGCAATATAAAAATCTTGGTGGTACTACAATTTTGTATTCAGTATTAAAGGCTATTGTTATAATGTTAACAAAAAATCAAAATCAAAATTGTGTATAACTATATATTATTATAGCTTTACTATGAAAAATCCTATAAAATTGGAGAAAACATGACAAAGATTTTAGCAATGATTTCCTTTGAATATGAATGATTAGTATTTTCTCCTATGTATTTTTCTGTATTCTATAAATTTTCTACCATAAGTATATATTACTTTCATAATCAGGAAGGAAATAAACAGTTTAAGAAAAAGTTTAACACTTCTCATATAAGAACTGCTTCACTCTGTCCTTTAAAGAAGATTTTCCAACTGCTTTTACTTTTCACCTTTAAAAAAATCATACTGTATAGCACAGGGAACTACATTCAATATCCTGTGATAAACCATAATGGAAAAGAATATGAAGAGGAATGTATGATATGTGTAACTGAATCACTTTGCTGTTCAGCAGAAATTAACATAACGTTATAAATCAACTGTGCTTCAATAAAATAAATTTTAAAAAAAGAAAAAAGAAAACATCAAGCTACTTCAGTGTAAAACTTTCTTAGGTCTCTAGGTTTGAAAGGTACAATGAAAAACAAAGGAATTTGGTGCAATTTTGTTCTTTTTCCAATTGTCATCATGACAGTGCATTTATAACGGGCAATTTTCTGTTCTCTGGGAAACTAAGTCTATCACATTAAAAACAGATTTCTATCTGGTGTCTTAGAACATTTCCTATTGTTCAAACAATGATGTTGTATCAGCAGTCTTTTCAATATGTCTTTCCTTTTTACAGTTTGATTTTCCTATTTTTTGTAAAATCTGCACTTCTGTTGAAGACTAGGTAGATACAGCATGCCTGCTGGCTGTGGATTAGTCGATGAAGGAGTAGGGAATGGGTAGAATGAAAGCTATCAATACCGGGCACGTGAGAGCACACTCTTGGCCTCTTTGTGCCTTTTGAGGATTGCCTGGGTGCCTTAGGGCCATGTCTCTGAGCAATTACAAGCTAATGGTGTGTGTCATCCCATGTATACATTAAGGAAATGTTATTTAGTACTCTGGTCCCCTTTCCAGTTTGTATGTATATATAAAATCTTTAAATTTTATTTATTTCTGATTTTTAAAATGATACATTCTCATTTAAACACTGGGGACATATATACTAGTTTCCTATTGCTGCTGTAACAAATTACCGTAAACTTAGTGACTTAGTACAAACTTACTACCTTAAATTCTGGAGATTTGAGGTCCAAAATGGGGCTCACTGGGCTAAAATCCAGGAAATGGAAGGGCTACATTCCTTTCTGGAGGTTCTTGGGCAGAATCCCTTTTCTTGCCTTTCCTGGTTTCTGTAGGCTGCCTGTACTCCTTTGTTCATTGTCCCCTGCCTCTTTCCCCACCAGCAATGGCCAGTTGAGTTTTTCTCACATGGCATTGGAACCACAGAAATGTGTCTCAGGGGGCTCCAAGGAGCCCTGGTTCTTTATGTCTAAGTGCAGAAAGAATTCAGTGAGAGGCAAAGTGATAGATAAGAAGTGATTTATTAGAATAGGATGCTTGTGAGATTTACAGGTGGGTGGGCAAGAGGGTGCTGCCCTGTGAACTTGGTGAGCTACAGTTTTATAATCAAAGGAAAAGTGGGGAGGGGGAGAAGATCACCTTCTTCCTTATTCTTGAGCAGATGTCAAGCTTCCATCATCAGTTCCTCCTCCATGTTGGGCAGGAGAGTTTTCTTGTCCCTACATGGTCAAACTGGGACTGTCATAGTGCAATGGAAATGAGCAAAAAGGCGGTAACATATGCTAAAAATGGTAAATCATCTCAGGTTTCAGTGTAATGTCACCTTTTCCTTATATTTTTATTTTTAGTGTGCACAGAAGAGCATGTCCTAGGGATCATTAGCTTACTGACCTCACTGGGCAGGATGCGGGTCTCATTTCACCACTGTTTTATTATTTTTGGGCATGTTTCATGCTTCTGTTGCATGGTTTTGTTGGTAGGCAAGCCTGCTTTCTTGAGTGATCATTAACTTACAGGGGTCTCCCATACTTTTTTCTTTACTTATGATCCCTCAGTGGGATTAGCTATTTAATCACCTACTTGGTCCCTTTACTCTGTCTCTATCAGCATCACACTGACTCTGAGTCTTCAGCTTCCCCCTTCCACATTTAAGGAGTCTTGTGTTACTGAGTCCACTGATAATTCAGGAGACTCTCCCTATTTAATGTCAAATACTAGCCACCTTAATTCCGTCTGCAACCTTAATTCTTTTTTTGTCATGTAACCTAACATATTCATGGATTCCAGTATTTCAGACACAGACATCTTTCAGTTGCGGGGGAGGGGGCATTATGCTGCCTTCCACAGAAGAGTTCCAGAAAGGTAAAAATATGTAAATAAAATCCTTAACTCACGTCACCAAAGGTAACTACTGTTAACATCTGGGAAAATGTTTCGTCTTATGATTTCATGAAATCATGACCTAATTGATTTAAATACATAACGGGAACTTGAAATATTTTTTGAGTAGATAATATATATTCTCATAATTGGAATATATAAAAGTATTCACTAAAAAGTCTCTGTCTCCCTACCAAAGGTAATCACTTTTAGTAGTTTCTTTTGTGTTCTTGTAGGTTTTTAATGTAAATATATGTACACTAACATCATTGTTCCTTGTTTCATATCTCGTCTTTACCTTATCCTACAGTTGGAGTGGACATAGGGATAATAGTAATGACTAATATTTGTTGAATATTTACTATGTGCCAGACATTGTAACAAGTGTAATACATTTAATCTTTGCAACCCTAAGAGTAGGTTCTATTATTATTTTTATTTTTAAGATGCAGAACCTAAGACATAGAGAAGTTAAGTCATTTACCCATGGTCACTTACCTGGTAAATTAAAAGCTGGGGTTTGAGCCCAGATAGTCTGACTTCAGAACCCTCATGCTTAATTCCTATTCTCTATTCCCTATCCTATATGATGAGTACATTACTTGCTAATTTAAAGAGTTGGTGAAAATTTTTGTGATCTCTAAAAATCCCTTACATAGAAGTGGCCACATTCATATGCCTGCTTCAGAATGTCATGTGTTTCTGAGGAGGTGTGTCTGACACTTTTGGTTGGCTGCCCAAGAACTATACCCAATAGCCATTCCCAATGGCTTTCTCCCTTACTGGTGCCCCCAGTAGAGCTGACAAAGCAGGAACTTGCTCTCAAAGCCTCCATGGAGCAAGGACTAGCTATATGGCTCAGTTCTAGCCAGAGAGACTGGGAAAATTTTCTGAGAGACTTCTGAGAAATATTTCATTCCTGACGACATGACAAAGGCAAGTCAGGAAACTTCTCTCTCATTCCTCCGTCCACTCCTTTGCCCCACTTGGGACATGGCCACATGGAAATATGATATTCCAGACCTCTTGCAGCCATTCAGGGGAGATTAAGAGAATTTCAGAGATTTTGACATAACCCCTGACGTTCTGGATTTACCAAACTTGGCACCAGCTGTCTCCAGACTTCTTGTTAAGCCAAACAGTAAGGAGTATTATATTTCAAGCCTCTGTTAGTCACATTTTTCTATGACTTGCAGCCAGACACTGCCTAACTAATATGGAACTCAATAGTGCTGCTCAAGAGGAAACATCCAGAGTGTACAGTTAAATCACTGCCCTACCTTTTAAGAGGGATATGGACAAATTTTTAGTACAACAAGAAAGCAGCCTACATGGGAGGAGTTTTGAGACCTTGTTGTTGGAACTGTGTGGAATTATCCTGGAAAGGATGTTCAAAGAAGGGGATATAAGTGTCGTATGCTCGAAGGGCTTTCTGGTAAATTGAAAATGTGGCTGCAGATTCTTCCCATCCCTATGCGCGTCGCCTTGCAAAGTGACGTTTCTCTTCTTCTTTATAGTAGAAGCAGTGGTGATGTTTTTTTCTCTTCCCTTGAATCTCTGCTTGGCCATGTGTATTGGTTTCCTAGGGCTGCCATAACAAACTACCACAAACTGGGTGGCTTAAAATAACAGAAACTTTTTGTCTCATAGTTTTGGAGGCTAGAAGTCTGAAATCAAGGTGTTGGCAGGGCCATGCTCCCTCTGAAGGCTCCAGCGGAGAATCTGCTCCATGCCTTTCTCTTTGCTTCTGATGTTGATGGTAATCCTTGGTCCCCTTCGGTCATCACACAGCATTCTCCCTGTGTGTTTCTATGTTTCTTCTTTTCTTCTTATAAAGGTACAAGTCCTGTTGGTCAAAGCCCCACCCTACTCCAGTATGACCTCACTTTAACTTACTTACAACTGCAGTAACCCTGTTTCCAAATAAGTTCACATTATGAGGTTCTGGGAAGGACATGAACTTAGCTCTCTAGCCCAGTACACTCACGTGATTTGCTTTGGCCAAAAGGATATTAGCAAACATCGTGCATCAGAGGCTGACAAAGTATTGCTCTTTGGAACCCTGAGATAGTGATGTGAAGAAGCCCAGAGTGGCTACTAGAGGATGAAATACCATGTGAAGCAAAGACAAACTGTCCCAGCTGAGGTCACCTCTAGAACCAACAGCCTGACAACTGCCAGACCTGTGAATCAGGCCACTCTAGACCATCCAACCACATCTGAGCCAGCCAGTGGAAGAATTACTCAGATGAGAGACAATAAATATTTGTTGTTTAGGATGTTGGAGATGATTGGTTATCCAGCAAAAGCTAACTAATATGGGTTGTAATGTGATAAGGAGATTTAATTTGATTGTGGACATTCTAGAGAGCAGAACAGTCTTGAGATTCTTGCCAACGTGTTTTTATTTTCTTTTTTTTTTTTTGAAATTTTGGCCCCACTGCGCAGCTTGCAGAATCTTAGTTCCCTGACCAGGTATTTAAACTGGGCCCACAGCAGTGAAAGCGCTGAGCCCTAACCTCTGGACTGCCAGGGAATTCCCTCTTGCCAACTTTGAAATGCTGTGGTCTTAGGATTGGTTTTCTGACCAGCAACTGAAAGTTACAGAAAGGCAGATTTTATTGAATGAAACTAAGGACTTTCTAATAACTGGGTCTGTCAAACAATGTAGCTGGCTGCCACCTGAGGGGAGTGTTATAAAAAGTTGATGTTGTTTGGGAGACTGTATTAAAACCTCTAATATCCATTTCAAATCTAAGACTTTAAGGAAAAATAGTTTGGATTTTAGAGTTTTAGAAATGGGAAAAAAATCATTGATGATTTAGTATTCTTTTAATGCATTGTTCATGGCAGAAATTATGGAAAGGCCAGAAATTACTCAGCATACTCTGTAAAATTCCCAGTGTCTATTGGCATGATTACACATATTCCTTCTAAATTGAATCTTGGGCTAAGAGTTGGAAGGGAGCCTTTGACTTCGGGTTTCTATACTGCCATCCCCATTTCATTTTGTCTCTTGTAGTCCCCAGGGCTAGAAACACTTTGGTTTCCTGCCAGCTGGTGAATCAGTATAGAAGTAAACTGGCATTGGGCCAGGACTGAAAGTGGTGGACTAAAGTCAGAGATAGAGCCACAAGGCAACCCTCTAGAATGATGTCATGTATCTCCTGACATAACACCAAAAGGAGGATAATGAAAATAGCCAGAGAGAAATGAACAAGCTGCTCTAATAAGATGCTTGGGATGGCTTCTAAGAAACACAGGTATGGGGGATAGAACATTCTTGGGATGTCGTACATTGAGTATAGTTACGCTAAATAAAACATAAAGAGGATTTAATTCATAAATGTGCTAGTCCTGTTTTATCAGCCAATATTAGACCCTTGTCAGGCTTTAGCTATAGTAAGATTTTCTATGCTATCTCAGGAAAGTAAAAAACTTCTTTAAGCTTCTTTCTTGGAGGAATTGGTCTTAAATTATTTCTAAACTTTTGTATAAGAGTAAAATTCTATTCTATTACTGCCTAGAGGCAATACTCTCAGATATTAAAGTGAAGGCTCAAAAATTCATTTATATTTCATTTAGAATGTTGAAATTATAATTCATTGAATGCTTCCTGAATGCCTGGCACTGAGAAAAGAAGTTTGCATCTATTATCATTTGTATTTATCACAATGACCATATTATACAAATGAAAAATCTAAGGCTTAGAATTGTCACAAAATTAGTAAATAGATTTCTGTGCTTCAGTTTTCTCATCTTTAAAATAGATATTTATCCTAGTTATAACTTATCAACTTTGTGTATATTAACAATTATTGGCAAAGAATACACAGAAAACAACACCCTAATATTTTATAGTCTGTAATTTAAAATTATTTCAGTATAAACAGTGTTATCTGAGTGCATGTATAAGTAACCTCTGTACCTTAGGGATGGCATCTGAAAGACCCTAGGAAGAACCAACAACCATCCAGAGGGAGTTACCTAGCATCTTATTCAGTTTGGGCCTTTATAGTAAAATGCATAGCCTGGGTGATTTAAACAACAAACAGTTATTTCTCAAAGCTCTGGAGGCTGTAAAGTTTAAGATCAAGGTGCCAGCAGATTTGCTGTCTGGTGAGAGCCCTTGTTTGCAGAGGCTTGCTTTCTTGATGTGTCGTCACGTAGCAAAGGGAAGGAGGGCTCTGGTCTCTTCCTCTTTTTATAAGGGCATTAGTCCCATCGTGGAGACTCTATAACCTCATCTAAACCTAATTACCTCCCAAAGGCCCCCACCTCCAAATACCATCACATTGGGGATTAAGACTTCCACACATAATTTGGGGTGGGAGGGACACACAATCATTTAGTCTATAGCACTTAGCTTAAATATAATTCTCAAAATCTCAGAATGATACAGTCATTATGGAAAACAGTGTAGTGGTTCCTCAAAAAATTAAAAATAGAACTACCATATGATCCAGCAATCCCATTTCTGGGTATATATCCAAAAGAAATGAAAACAGGATATCTTCATTTCCATGTTCATGGCAGCATTATTCACAATAGCCAAGATACGGAAACAACCTATGTCTTTTGACAGATGAATGGATAAAGAAAATCTAGTGTGTGTGTGTATATATACACACACACACAAAATGGAATATTATGAAGCCCCTAAAAAGAAGGAAATACTGACATTTGTGACAACATAGATGAACCTGGAGGTCATTATGCTAAGGGAAATGAGCCAGTTAGAGAAAGACAAATACTGTATGGTATCATGTATATGTGGAATCTAAAAAAAAATAAAGAAAAAAGCATCAATCTCACAGAAACAGAGAGTAGAATGGTGATTGCCAGGGTCTAGGGGGTAGGAGAAATGAGGCAATATAGGTCAAAGGGTACAAACTTTCAGTTATAAGTTCTGAGGAACTAATGTACAGCATGGTGACTAGTATATACTTGAAATTTGCTGAGATTAGATCCTAAGCATTTCCACCACACACACACACACACACACACACACACACACACGAGTTAACCATGTGAAGTGGTTATATTAAATAACTTGATTGTGATAATCGTTTCACAAAGTATATCAAATCACCATGTTGTATACTTTTAATATATACAATTTTATTTGTCAATTATTCCTCAATAAATCTGGGAAAATATTTATAGCAGAGAGTTTGTCAGTGGCATAAGGATGGTTGAAATAATTTTCCCTTGATAAATGAGCAGCATTCAACATACACAGCTGGTTACAAGTTTGCACAGGCCCCATTACTCTTGCACTAACTCAGCTGTCTGATACAACACCTTCAGTAGCGGAGGCTAGGTTCCGGCCCCTCACCCACTCTGCATCCCTCATTCCTGGAGGAGTAAGTCCACCTAACTTCAAGGCTGATCAATTCTGCTTTCAGAATGCGTTTGGGGTACACTGACGTTTTCATGCAAGGTGTGAGTCAGTGTGGCTCGGGGCAGAGAGTGGCACTCTCCTTGGAGTTACAAAAAGTGTTTTGGTGTTTGCTAACTAACTGTTTAAACATTCAAGAGAGTTGGGTTAAGTCTTGCTTTCATAGTCACATGCCACTTTATAATTAAGTTGTAGTAATTAAGGTATCTCCCACCTGCCACTTACTATCAAAATCTTCTGATATATACTAAAGAGCTTGGCCATCGCTGTACAGCAGAATTGACTGAGGACAGTCATTTGGGGGACTCACAAAACCATAAAGATGTACAGGATGACATCAGAGGAAGGAACTGAGAGATTCATACCAGTTTCATTCCTGCCACTTTCCTTCTACTGAGCTACCAGCGCTCCTCATTTATCTTTGAGTAATGGCATCCTCAGCATAATGACATACCCAGTAATCTTTGCCTTGCTATCTAATTTGGCTGTGTGGCGATTTACATATCACAGACTGTACCATAGAAATGGGAAACATTTTGTATTCAAGATGAAGAGAGGGAATCTACTTTAAAAGAATAAGAGAAACCAAATAGAACAAAGTTATGAATGTGGTCTGTTGCCCTCAGGTGTGACAAATCTCATATTTCTTAAATTTTTTAAATCAGCTTTAATAGGTTTAGCCCCCACCCAACAGAATTTGTGGAGAAAACCATCTTCAATCATTTTAAGGAATCCTCTCTATTTGAAGAAGCGCAGGAACTCTGAACACTACTTCTGGTCTTAGTTTTTCATGGTCATCGCTGACCTGCTCTGTGGCCCCTTGAAGGTCAGGGGATCCATTACCCACAGTCCCGAAGTCTTTTCTTGCTCTATTCCATCGGGCCTTTTGCTCAGTGTTCAAGGTACCTATGCACGCCCACCTCTGAGAGGCCCTGCCATAACCTGGGACACTGGTGAGACATGGGAAGAGGGCCCAGGCTTCTGCTGTTCATGAAGTGAAAGCTCTTCTCAAGAAGCACTTCACTCTTCAGGGAACCAACCCTCCTTAGGCTGGACCCTCTCTTTCTACATAAGATTCAGAACAATAGCTGACCTCATCACAGGAGGAAGGGCATGGGTTGGAACTTAAAGAATGGGTATTATTTAGGTGAAAAAGAAAAAAATAAATATGCGGATGGAGAGGAGAGAATACAATTGAGGAACGGTCAGGAGAGTTGTCTCTACAAATTAGGAGGTAAAGCTAAGGGTCTGATCAGATTATTGGATGGGTTTAAAAGGCAAGCTCAGGAATTTGGGACTCTTCCTGTAGTCAAGAAAGAGTTGTTGATACCTTCTAAGAATATGGAGAATTTTATTTGCTTTCATTTGGTTTCATTTTAGGGAGAATTCCCTGGTCTCATGAAAGGGAACACAGACAATACCAAATATCAAATAAACTGAAAGCCGTGTACATTGCCTTGGGATGGCATTACATGTGTGGCTGGATCCTGTCTTGAGAGAGTAGTTCCTATGACATATGCTGTAAGGAACTTGAAAATGAAAAGAGAAAAAAAAGTTTCCTTCCTGCTCCGTCCCCCTACCTTTTCTGCAAGACCCACCTAGTTCAGGAATTCTACAGGACTAGACATTTCCTGCACCTGAGAAAAATGAACAAGACTTTGTTTTGAAAGCTTAGGCTATCCTACATTTGAATATTTTCACAATATAAATTTTCATCTTTTATTCCTAACCACGCAGCTTGTAATTCTGTGCTCATGTCCAATCAGATAATCGTGTATCTGTGCCTTTTCGATAGTCTGTTTTCCTTGCATTAGTGATTCTGTGTATTATGAGTGTGTAGGGATTAGTGAGTGAGTGAGTGGATGAATCTGTTTTCAAGCCATTAATGCCACTCTCTTCCTAGTAAACCTGGTTCTATTGTAGTCACTGTTACAGTGAGCTATTTTTAATGTTGGAAATGGGTCTATTCCTCACCTCTCTTAGGGCAGATAAGAAGCTGCAAATCATTGTCGCACATTCTTCAAGACCCAGGTCAAATGCTTCCTCTGTAGAATCTTTCTAAACTTTAGTCTGTTTCCTCTCCCTTGTTTACTCCCTCTAGTAATTACATGGTAATTTCCCTCTTCTACCCTCGCATGAACTTTGGTTCATTTTATGGAATTTATAACTTGTGACTCTTTATTATGGTTTTCCAAAGTTATTTTCCTGTTTTACAGCTCCTGATATAAGCATTTGTTGAGTGATCAGACCAGGTCTACCTTAGGGTGGCTGAGGGCTCTGAGGTTTCAGACATGGTTACAAATGTGTCTCAGGTTCTTGTAACTTTTGGTTGTGTCTAATGTCAAGAAACCCATACACACATGCTTTCAGGTTAAACAGCAACAACACAATGATGAAACTGATCCTTATCTTCCCTCCATCAGTAGGGGATAGAGGGAAAATCCCTAATAGATGTCTGGTAGAATAACTGAGAAAAAGTAAGAGCCTGGCTCAGTAAGCTGAGTGTGCTTTAGGATTCTGGGTGGTTCTCTTCTGTTTAGCAAAGTGCTTTTTGAAACCTGTTGGACAGGATCAGCATGGTCAGAGAGCATCTTCCTGGTGGGTGGAGCTACCCTGGAGAGAGAGAGCAGTGTTTCCCTTTTAGGAAGCTTATTGAGTAGAATGTATGCCCAGCTGCTTCACTGCCCACTCCATGCCCGCTAAGAAATACACTTGTTTGAAGTTCAAATCAACATGTAACATCACAACAAAATAGTTCACTGTTCAATTACAAACTTCTAATAATAGCTAGCATTTGTGCTTGGTATGTGCCAGGCATTGTTCTAAACAGTCTACAGGTGTTAATATATTTGATCTGTACAAGACTCCACAAAGCAGGCACTGATGTTATTACCATTTTGTACAAGAGGCAAAAGAGATACAGAAAGGTCAAATGATTTGACCAAGGTCACATAGTTAATGCCAGAATTGGGATTTGTGCTCAGACATCGATTCCAGAGTCTGTGCACCACTCGACAGCTGATTTTCCTACTGCATAAACCTGGGGAAAGACAGACCCCAGGGATGTTCTGGATTTTTCCTCTACCTGCAAGGTGTGTCCAGTCTTGAGATTCCCTGATTTATGTGGTCATATCCTTTACTAGTTTGCAAAACTAATTAAGGTGCACATCAAAAACTTCCTGGGGCTCCAATTCAAAAGGAAATACTAAAATCTCACTGGAATGAATGGGAAATATGGTGTTCATCATGTAACAGTTCCATAAATAATTTCTTACACAACCAGAAAAATGCATGTTGTTCCTGCTCTCTACCTGTAACTACACGGGACTAACAACTGGAAATTTTAAAGAAGTTCCTCCCCGGTGCTCTTTATCTCCATGTAATGTCTTTGGGATACACAGGAACATTGGGTTGTGCCGCCCACTCTGAAACCAGCCAGTGAGAGTTCCCTGAAGTTGGCACACATAGACATCTAAAATTCTGGAATTGGGCAGTGCTATTTGATGAGAATAAGTGCTCTATTGTGTTATCTAAAGTTTGAATCTTTAAGTATGCCTCCCAAGACTTCATCTAGTTTGAAACTTGCAAAAGAAAACTGAAAAGAGATCAAGAGCTATAAGAAAGGAGGAACTATTTTGCCAACATGATAGCCAGAGGAAAAAGACCTTTCAAATAAATATTTGTTGAACAATTAGCTGTAACTAGAGTCTTGTAATCTACCTTGATCCTTAACGAGTATGGCTTATTAACAGTATTTAATTATGAATGACGGAAAACTGTGAACAGGAAGAATTTTCCAAATAAAAGCAATTTTTTTTTTTTTTGGCTGCGTTGGGTCTTAGTTGCAGCACATGGGATCTTCGTTGTGGTATGTGGGATCTTTTGTTGTGGCGTGTAGACTTCTCTCTAGTTGTGGCGTGTGGGCTCCAGAGTGCATGGGCTCTGTAGTTTGCGGCACGTGGGCTCTCTAGTTGAGGCGCATGAGCTCAATAGCTGTAGCGCGCAGGCTTAGTTGCCCCGCGACATGTGGGATCTTAGTTCCCCGATCAGGGATCGAACCCATGTCCCCTGCATTGGAAGGAGGATTCTTTACCACTGGACCACCAGGGAAGTCCCAAAAGCAAATGTTAATTATAGTTTTAATGAATGATTTTGGAATAAAGAAAATATATAATTTTATTAATAGGATATTTCCACTGCCACTAAATAAGTATTGAATAAACATTTAAAATATTATTAGTCTGTGCAGGGCACCTGTGTCAGGTTGTCCCTAATAGCATGTGAGCTCCTTTATCCCTGATTGTGTCTTTACATCACTGGTATTATTCAACAAGTTTTCTTGAATGTGTGCATAAATGAATTATTGAAATAGATCTGGCCGTGAGAAGCCCGCGCACCGCAACAAAGAGTAGCCCCCCGCTCACCACAACTAGAGAAAGCCCGTGCGCAGCAACAAAGACCCAGTGCAGCCATAAATAAATAAATAAATAGTCTATGGTGGGCTGTGAATGTAAATGATGGAAGAGTTTGTACATCTGGATCGTTGGTGGGAATATTTATCCATTTTTACTGCCCACTCTCTCACGCTTATTTTGCTACCTCTCCTTGATACCTAATATATCTAGCCTTTCTGGTGACCTTTTGAGGCCCTTGGAAGTAGTGACCCTTTCTTACATAAAACCTGAAAAGATACAGGGAAGCCTGAGCTTCAATAATGAACACTGGGCATACCAAGGTGAATCTTCTTTGCCAAGCTGCAGTGGCCCTTGTGCTATTGGTATACACATTTGTAGAAAGAGGTAAGAGGTGCTGGAATGACTTTGGAAAATAAATCGTTACCAGTCAAAAAAAAAAAGGAATAGATCTGTACAACTTTGATATGTAGAGGTCCTCTCTAATTTGAATGGTTTTTTTTCTGCTTTTTGTATGTCCTGGATAATTGAGTTTGTATACCATCTGAGCAAATAAATTATCTTAATTCCTGTTATACGTTGAGTTGTTTATCCCTAAAATTCATATGTTGAAGTCCTAACCTCTCACACCACAGAATGTGACCTTATTTAGAATAGGGCTGTTGCAGATGTAATTAGTTAAAAGGAGGTCATATTGAAGTAGGGAGGGCCCTGAACCAGTATGACTGGTGTCCTTATAAAAAGGGGAAATTTGGACACAGCCATGTACACAAGGAGAATGCCATGTGAAGACGAAAGCAGAGATCAAGGTGATGCTTCTACAAGCCAATGAATGCTATAGATTGCTAGCAAACCACCAGAAGCTGGGGGAGAGGCATAGGACGGTTTCTTCTTCCCAGCCAACAGAAGGAAACAACCCTGTCGACACCGTGATGTTGGGCATTGAGCCTCCAGAACTGTGTGACAACACATTTCTTTTGTTTAGGTCACTGAGTTTATGGTACTTTGTTTCTGCAGCTCTAGCAAACTAACATGATTCCCATCCTTTAATGAAAGGAGGCTAGAGTCATGTGGCTGAGATGGAATGACTCTGGGATTTTCTTATCATTTTGTCTGGGACATCATCTAATTACAGAATTACTTTTAAACTGCTGTGGGCTTTAAGAATTGAAACCAAAGGTGTTTGTTTACTTAGGAGGACTATGTGTTACTGAGGACTTCAGAAGCTGAGTGTTTATTTTCCATGTAAAAGGTTGTTCCAAAAATTTCTAGTATTATATATATATATTTTTAGGAAATGTGTATAAACGCTGGATGCTTTGAAGTCTTAGTAATTATATTATGGTTATTTAATCTGCTAAAAATAGAAATATTGGCTGGTAATTTGCCTTCATTTTTTCTTCCTGGAAATCTAGCATTTCAAATTTTTTAGCAGCATGAATATTTTTATGGACTCTAAAGTTTAACGGTGCAAATAATTTGCAGGTGAAACATGTCCATATCATGCATGGTCAAGGGTCTGGGAACCTGAGGAACAAATAGAACACCACAAACCAGTTTTTTTAAAATATCCTAAAAAAAAAAAAAAAAAAAAAAATCCTGAGAACACTTTGTTTTTTGAGGGTTATGGCTAGTGAGCATAAATCTCACAAGAACTCCCAAGATTTCCTTCACGATTGAAAAGATAAAGCCCACCTTTCCAATTATATTTTGAAAAAAATGGAAGAAAGTACAAATTGGTATCCCTAAAACTGTTTAGTCTGCAGTGGAGATAAACAGACACTCCTCTCATTGATGCATATTTAAAACCTCAAAATTTAGTGTTAAAAATAATAATGTTTCCATGTTTTATGGTTTTCAACTCCTAAGCACTTGTTAGAACTTGTGATAGTGTAAATTATGACTGTGATAGGTGAGTATTAATTTACTCCCCGGGGAACATGGCATGTTCAAGATTTCCTAAAAACAGATTTTTACTGTATACCTTATATACTATACTTATAATTTCTTTATTTTAATTCATTGTCTGGGTATGTTCACTAGGAGGTTCATGTCTGTCCCCACCCACTTCTATTTTCAGCCCCCATACCCCGCACCTTCTGGTTATCTGAGGAGACTCCCAGATATTACATCATTTCATCCATGAATATTTGTTTGTCTCTTTAAAAGATAACGAATTGCTTAAAAACATAGCCGCAATACCATTATCACACCTAAAGAACTGACAACAATTCCTTAATATCAACAAATATCCAGTGTTCAGATTTCCCTGATTGTCTCCAAAATAGTTTTTTAATCTTGGTTTGTTTGAATCAATTTCCAAACAATGTTCACACATTCACTTGGTTCTCAATGTCTCTTAAGTTTCTTTTAATCTATAAACTCCCCCAATCTTTTTTCCCTTAGCAAATTGTTGAAAAAACAAAGCAGTTTCTCGTAGAGTTTTTTGAATTTTGGATTTTGATGATTGCTTCTTTGTGAGGTCATTTAACATGTATTTTTGCCGCCTGTATATCCTGAATACAGGCAATTTGATCTAGAGGTTTGGCTTGATGGTTTGATCTGATTTAGGTCTTTTTTTCAGGAATACATGAATAATGTCTGTTTGTTTCTCTTTTTGTGTGTGTGATCTTAGTAATCATTGATGAGCATTGCCTAGACTCATTATTTAGGGGTTTGAAAAAAATTATGACTAACATTTCTTCATCATTTAACAGCTGGAATATTACACTTTCCATTTTATACCAAGTGTTATATTTCTAGAACTACACAAGATTCCTTGATAGACCTTAGGCTTTTTGAGTGTTTATGTGAACTCAGTTGATCCTTAAAATAATCCTGAGAAGTGTTTGTGGTGAAGTATCCCTATCCTCATTTTACAGAGAAGTTAAATCACTTGTCTGAAGTTCAGTGGCAGAGCTGGAGTATTTGGAACCTGGTCTCCTGGTTCCTAGTCCATGCTCATTCAAAGCTGGCTCACTCGTGAGGCACAGAGACCATAAAGTTCCATTTGGAAAGGAAGAAATAATTCCATGGTTAAAAAATGCTCAGAGTGTGCAGAGTGTACTCAACTTTGTTCATCATTCAGCACACAAAAAGATAGAATGTGTATCTTGAGAAAGCCTAAAGAATACAAGACAGGCTGATCCCAGAGTCCCTAGCTGCCTTCCTTTCTGCTGCCCTCCTGTTAGGGAATAACATCCTTTTCTTTTATGAGCTTGGCTATCAGGAGAGAATTGGATCTGGTTATCTATCATATGCACAGGTAATAAAACTATGGCTCTGCTCTAAAATGCGTTATTAAGAATATTAAGTTGATCTCTCATTGTAGTTTTGATTTATATTTCCCCAATTAGTGATGTTGAGTACCTTTTCATATACATGTTGGCCATTTGTATGTCTTCTTTGGAGAAATTTCTGTTAAGGTATTTTGCCCATTTTTAAATGAGGTTGTTGTTTTTTGTTTGTTTGTTTTTGCTAGTATTGAATTATAGGAAGGAGTTTTAAAATGTATTTTGGATATTAACCTTTCATCAGATATATGGTTTGCAGATATTTTCTCTCATTCCACAGGTTGCCTTTTTGACTTTGTTGTTTCCTTTCCCGTGCAGAAGCTTTATAGTTTGATGTAATCCCACTTGCCTATTTTTGTTTTTGTTTCCTGTCCTTTTGTTGTCAGGTCCAAGAAATCATTGCCAAAGTCAATGTCAATAGGTTTATTCCCAATGTTTTCTCCGAGGAATTTTGTGCATTCAGGTCTTACATTTAAGTCTTTAATCCATTTTGGGTTGTTTTTTGTGTACAGTGTAAGAAAAGGGTCCAATTTTATTCTGTTGCATGTGAATATCCAGTTTTCTCAGCACTATTTACTGAAGAGACTATCCTTTCCCCATTGAGTATTCTTAGCACTTTTGTTAAAGATCGGTTTGCTTTATATGTATGGGTTTACTTCTGGGCTCTCTATTCTGTTCCTTTGGTCTATGTCTGTTTTGATGCCAGTACCATACTATTTTGATTATTGTAAAAAAAATGATATATGGTATACTTAAAATTTTTCTAAGAGGGTAGATCTTATGTTAGGGTCTTGATAGATAGATAGATAGATAAATGAATAAGGTGGGAGGAAACTTATGGAGGTGATGGATATGCTTATGGCATTGATTATGGTGATGGTTTCATGGATGTACGTATATTTCTAAATACCTAGAATTATATACATTAAATATATATAGCTTTTTGTAATATGCCATAATATTTCAATAAAGTGGTTTAGAAAAAGTATATTGAGCCAGCATGTGTACTACAAATACTTATAGCACGAATTATGTTTGGTGGTGAGAAGTAAAGGAAGGAGGACATGAAGGAAATCTTAGATAATTTATATATGTATATAAAATATATTTTTCTCCTTTTTTTCACTTTCTTTTTATTGATGTATAGTGGATGTAGAATATCATATAATAAGTTACAGGTGTACAATATAGTGATTTACAGTTTTTGTTTTTGTTTTTGTCAATCCCAAACTTCCTGCTTTATCTCTTTGAGGATATAATTTTTCTTTTATATTCGGGACCCAGTGGTTCCAGTAGTTCTAATTCATGCATATGTATCGTTTGGCTCATTGTCTTTCTTTAGTAATTCTTGGGGGTCTCATTATTTAGGCTTCTGAATGAGTGTGTGTGTAATTATGCTTTTATATTTTGTGGAGCTGGAGTAATAAATACTCTACCAAACTGTAAGTAATTTGTTTAAAGAAAAAAAGATTCCTTACAATTCCTCTTTAATTGTATAAGAAGCATTCACTAGGTTAAACTGTCTGAAGAAAAGCTTGGTAGACATCAATTCAAATTGCTTTTCCTCTCAGAACTCTTCTTTTATGAGGAATTTTTCATTTTTACTCCTCCTTATGGGTAGGTTGAATCCCTAAAGTGATTTGGATACAGTAGTACTCACAGAATACAAACAAGAGAGTCAAAAGAAAAGGTGTTTTTAAGTAACAAGTGCTACATGTAGCTTAATTTCATTAATTACATTTTCAATCTCCTTTTCTCTCTCTTCTCCTCTTGGGACCCCTAAAATGTGAACGTCGGTTCGCTTGATGTTAGCCTAAATATCCCTTAAGCTATTCTCACTTTTTAAATTTGTTTTTCTTTTTGCTGTTCTGATGGGGTGGTTTCCATTACTCTATCTTCCAGATCTCTTATGTGCTCTTCTGTATCACCTAGTCTACTGTTTATTTTTCTGTAGTGTGTTTTTCATTTCAGTTTTTGTATTCTTCAGTTCTGACTGGTTCTTTTTTATTTTCTAGCTCCTAGTTAAAATTTTCACTGTGTGCATCTGTTCTTTTCCCTAATTCAGTTAGCATTCTTATTACTAATGATTTGAATTCTTTACCTGGTAAATTGTTTACTTCTGTTTCATTAGTTGTTTTTTTTCACGGGTTTTCTCTTGCTCTTTCAATTGAGGCAAATTCCTCCATCTTCTCATTTTGCTTAACTTTCTCTCTCTCAATGAAATTAGGTGCCACAGTTACCTATGGCGGTCTTAAAGGGGTGTCCTTAGGTGGGAACATCCTTATACAGTGTGTGTGTGCTCAGGGTCTTTGGTGGGAGAGCTGGATTTGGTGTGAACACAAGTCACATCTTTCCTCAGGATGTGCTGGCAGCTATCACCTTGGTAGGAGGTGGGGCTGGAGAAGGAGTGGCTAGGGCCAGATCCAGGTGTGAGGTGGGTCTTCCCCTTGGTTAGTGGCTGTCACCACTCTATAGAGACAGGGGCAGGTCCCATGTTGCCGGAGCAGAAGCCCTGAGGGTTGGCCTCAGCTGGCTCAGTTCCCTTTAAGTGTGTGCTCTTTCCCCTCCCAGCATCAGCACCCTTGCCACAGAGGGGAGCAGTGCTGGAGCAAGAGGGGCTGGCTGGGTGTTTGGTGAAGGTCAGCATGTGAACTGTGTTGGTCTGGCTGCCGTTAGAGACCCAGACTGCCTCTGATGTGCTGCCTGTGCCATCGCCAGTAATGGCTGCCCCCTCCCTGATCAGATGCCACTTAGGGCCAATTTATGAGGGGAGCAGGTTAAAGAAAATAATACAGCAAGGAGGTATAGTCAGCATTTATATAGATGCTTTAACAATATAGCCTCAAAATATACAAAGTAACAATGGCATAATGGTGGGGATAAATAGGTATATCAACATATGTTGCAAGAGATTTTAACATGGTCCCCTCATAAATTGACAAATAAATCAGACAAATACAAACTAGAGACATAGAAGAACTGAGTAATGTAATAAAAAAGCTTGAACTATTTTATATACATAGATGTATGTATGTATGTATTTATGTGTGTATTTGTGTCTCTGTGTGTCTGTGTGATTATACTGGGCACCTGGATAATCCAGGACAATATCCCCATGTCAAGATTTTTAAGTTAATCACATCTGCAAAACCCCTTTTGCCATGTGTACTGGGTTGAATTGTGTCTCCCAAAAGATACACACATACACAGACACACATAAGCGCAAAACACAACTCAACACTGAAGCAACCGAGAATACAAATGATCACACAGGTTATTTACAAAATGTCCTCTCATGGAAAATTTACTAGACCATAAAGGAAGCCTCAGTAAATTCCAAGGAATCAATATCATGTGGGCTACATTCACTGACCATAATTGATTGACGTTAGAAATTTTAACAAAGGAAATAAGTGTAGTTTACATAATCTTAAATGTCAGGTTTTATATTAATAAACAAACATGGGGCTAAAAAGGAGATCATGAAGGGAATTATGAAGTTTTACAACTCAAACAACAGTAAAGCCTCATATGTCATATTTGCTAACGTATGGCTAACACAGTCCTTTGACAGAAATGTATAGTTTCAAGTAAATTTAGCAGGACACAGAGAGTTTGAAAATGATTAAGCTAAACATTCAATTCAGGAAGTTGAAAATGTAACAGAGAAAATCCAAAAAAATAAACAGAAAGAAACAAGGAAGGAGGAATTAATAACAATAAAAGAGAAATTAATAAAATAAAGAATTAAAAACAATAAAAATGTCAACAAAACTAAAAGTCTAAGCAAGGAAAAGAAAAAACAAAGTGAAAACAGAAACATGCAATGAAAAAGAATAGTAACTACAGATATAACATTTTATATCAAAAGCAATGTTATGAACAACTATATAAGAATTTACTTGATAACTTATAAGAAGTCATTAACTATTTGGAAAAATATAAAGTGTCCAAATTAGAAGAATTGAATAGGTCAATAAGCAGTAGAGATGTTAAAATGGTGGCAAAAGACCTCCCTCCCACCGAAACTTTGTAGCCCCCGTCTGTTTCAAGGGAATTTCTACTAAATTTTCAAGGAAAAACTCTTACAAATTTTATTCCAGAAAAGAAGCACTATCAGCTTATTTAATGAGATTAGTGCAATCTTGATTCCAATATCAGGTAATGGCAATAAAAGAAAATTATAAGCCAATTTCACTTGTTAATGCATGTTTCAATATTATAAATTAAATATTAACTAATTGAACATTTGGTTATTAAACAATAATTCATTATTCAGATCAGGTTTATCCCAGTAATCCCAGATCTCAACATAAGAAAATATAACCAGAGAATTTACCATATTAACAGACAATAAAGAAAAAGAAAATAATATGACTTTTTAAATTGATGCAGAAAAAGTATTTGATAAATGTAAACACCTATTTGTTAGATAAGTTAAATAAATTGCATAGAAATATGTTAAAAGCTAGAGGGGCTATACTAGAACTATATGTTCTAGGATCTAGGACAAGCTTAGAGTTTTGTTAATGGCTTGGTCCCATCACTTAATTCACTGTACTTTTATTGAAGTTGCTCTTCCATCCCCAGAAGGCCATTAAGGAGGACAGCAAGAATTTTGCTGAAGCATGAAATGACTGGGCAGAAAATAGTCAAAGCAGAGGATGAGTTTCAGCTGCAGCTTTTCAAATAGCCTAGGGCAGAGTGGGATGAGAACTAGGAAAATCAATACGAAAATGTTTATAAGCCAAGACATAGACCATTAGTTGCCTGGACAAGTTTACTCATTCATTCCCTAAACAGTAAATCCCTATAACTTAACTTTTGCTCTTACAAAAATAGTGGAACTTCTGGAGAAAAGATAATACTATTTCAGTAGGAAAAAGATCCTGCTTCTCAGCCACAATCACAGTTAACACTTTGGTCTACGGCCAAGTATATATACCGTGGAAGAGAAAAAAATAATCCATAACTCTAATGGACTACCAGTCTGTTTTGTTAACCAAAGACTTAACATGACTTAATATGGCTTTGAACTTTCTGAGTTCAGCAGGTGTTTAAATAAGAATTTTACTCTCATGAGGTTTTCAGAGCCCCCCTGTCACATGTTTAGGAGCTTCTTCCTTATAGTTCTCTTGTGGTAAGTGATGCACTCTCCTCTTACTCTCTCCTCAGTTGCTAGCAATCTAGCAGGCCATATATGCAAGTGGGTTCTGTTGGATAGAACATAATATAAACCTCCACAAGGTCTCTCTTTTGTCATGACCAGTATCTGGTGCACTGGAATCCTTGATGTACCCTTGGACTTGATAAGCTGTACAGTGGAGGTAGACCCCACAGTCCTTGGGTTCATTCATCAACAGCTAATCATCTTACCTTTAGCTCTTTATATTTGTCAGGTGGGAGTCAGATTCCAGTCTACTGGGTTTCCCATACTGCGTACATACTAAGCTCTTTCAGTAGTACCCGTGAAGGTCCTCTAACTAGCTTTCAGGTGAGAATGAGCGCAGCACACCTCTCCATTAGGGGCAATTTATTAGCAGAGTTCTTACCTGAGAAATCATCTTCAAGAATTTTCTTCCCATTGAAAGAATCAAGCATTTAATCACCTTCTCCTGTATGAACTATACCTCAGGGCAGTCAAACAGTTCATGAGGGTGTTTCTCTATAAAATTATCATAGCCAATAAACAAGGAATAATAGGATGCAAATATCACCTTTTTGTGAACCCTCAGTGATATAGTTGATCTAGGAAATTATCATTTATAGCTGTTACCCCCACAAAAAAAGAAACTACTAAACATTATAT
Organism: Balaenoptera musculus; assembly: GCF_009873245.2. Taxonomy (NCBI): domain Eukaryota; kingdom Metazoa; phylum Chordata; class Mammalia; order Artiodactyla; family Balaenopteridae; genus Balaenoptera; species Balaenoptera musculus. The sequence continues at coordinate 73,437,437 of NC_045789.1, read as the reverse complement.
GCTTCTTGATAGAAGTATATACCACCATCTCTAAAGTATTCTTGCCAAAATTTTTCCTTGAAACAGATCAAGCCTCTAGATTTAACTAGCAGCTTACAGGAATTACAGGGGACAGACAAACATGTTAAAAGACACCATGGGGAAGCAGTCATTAAAATCCAGAGTGTGGAAAGCTTTATTGGATAAGTGATCTTATTTTTTTTAAATAAATAAATTTCAAAGGAAGAAATGTGGGCATGGAAAAATCTTAAGGAATTTAAGAAACACGGTCAAATGCAATGTGTGATTCTTATTTGAGTCCTGATTTAAACTAAACACTTTAAAATGTACAAGACAGTCATGGACATTTGAATACCGACTGCTTATTTTACAATTATTAAGGAATTATGGTTCATATTTTAGATGTGATAGTGAGTGACACCATGGCTGTGTTTGAAAAAAAAAAACGGCCCTTATATTTAAAGGTATACAATGAAGTAATTGTGTATAAATTGATACTGATGTTTGAGGTTTGCTTCAAAATAATGCTGAGAAACGTGAACCCAAGCAGTTTCTTCCAGAGCCTAATGATGAAGTTATTCTGTAAAGAAATAAATGTGAAAAAATAAGGGATTTGTCAGGGAAGAGTAACTGCCCAGTTTCATTGGTCTCTAGGACCATGTAGGGATAGTCAGAGATAAACTTAGAAAGGCAGGTTAGGGTCAAAGCTTGGAGGGCCTTGGAAAATAGGCTAAGGAACTTTAAAGGAAATCATTATTTCAATATGTAGGGCACCATAATGTTCTGTACCAAAATTTGTGATAAGATTTAGTGCTAATTTGGACTCCCCTGGTGGCGCAGTGGTTGAGAATCCACCTGCCAATGTAGAGGACACCAGTTCGAGCCCTGGTCTGGGAAGATCCCTCATGTTGTGGAGCAACTAAGCCCATGCGCCACAACTACTGAGCCCATGTGCAACAACTACTGAAGCCCACGTGCCTAGAGCCCATGCTCCGCAACAAGAGAAGCCACCACAATGAGAAGCACGTGCACCGCATTGAAGAGTAGCCCCTGCTCGTCAAAACTAGAGAAAGCCCGTGTACAGCAACGAAGACCCAATGCAGCCAAAAATAAATAAATTTATATGTAAAAAAAAAGATTTAGTGTTAATTTAAGTGCTAGTCACCATGGTTTGTCAAAATATTGGAAGCTCCCTTTGATGGAAGATGAGTTTTGAAAACATTAGATCTATGGAAGTTGAACAATGGATTTTGATGACATATTCTTTTCTTAATGGTGATAGGAGCTCTTTTTAAAATAATTTAATTTTATAACCTAGATTATAAATTTCTAGTCTTGAAGGCCTAGGAGAACCACAGTTAAAAGAATACACTTGTTCTGTGTCCTCTAGAGAAGGATTGAACCCACCAAGTTTCCTAGTGCTATGATTACAATTAAGATTTAAATTCTCTGTGGTGTTTTTTATTTTGTTTTTTCCTCAATTTAATGTTTTTTGAATCCATAATATTGTATATTATTTCTAGAAATATTTCCCTCTACAGTACAATGCTGATTTGTGACTTTGTTTTGCAATATGTTTTTTTAAATTGGACTTTGTGGAAAATCACCTGCTTATAATTAATTATAAGCAGAATAAATTTTATGGCAGAGTGAAAATTATTTCAAAAGTCATTTCTTCTTGTTGTAGGTGGCCTCTGTTTCAGTTTTCTTTTTTATGGCAGAGTGAAAATTATTTCAAAAGTCATTTCTTCTTGTTGTAGGTGGCCTCTGTTTCAGTTTTCTTTTTTATGGCAGAGTGAAAATTATTTCAAAAGTCATTTCTTCTTGTTGTAGGTGGCCTCTGTTTCAGTTTTCTTGGCCCATACAAAACAACTAATGTGAAAGATAGGCTCTCTGTGATTGCATGCTTCCTGCCTTTAGAGTAATGAAGATTTTGGAAAGACATCATCAAAGCAGAAATAGAAAGCTTGTTGCCTCTTTTGAATTAACAATATTTTATTATATTTATCATAAACTCTAGTTTCCTAACTCAAGTAATATGAAATGCATACAGAGTTTGTGTTATCTACAGATTTAAATTTAATCATTTGGTTTCAAGTTTCAGATTTGATGGAATCTATCAAGTTTTACAAGGCATGTCTAGCAGAGCACAGTTTTATAAGATTCACAAGTGTCTTAGCTGGAGTTTCTACAAGGAGAGTATGGGATAGGAATTCTTGTTGCAGTGGCTTTTGTTTGTTTGTTTGTTTGTTTAGGAAAGCACTTTCAGGTGAAGGAGATTGAGGAAAATAGGATAGGACAGGAAAAAAAAAACACCAAAAACTGAGCCAGAATATGGGTCTGATTCCACAGGAAACCGTGGAGGACAAATTGTACAACCAAGTCATTTCCTCCTGATGGGAGTCAGTCAGGGCAGTGGTCTTCCCTTGGGAAGGGTGGGCGGTCATAGCCTCCCAGGTGAGGCTCCTCCTGTTTGTGTGAGGGCAAGTCACTAGAAATGGGAGTAGCTGTGAGCTTTATCAACCAATGCTCACAGTAGCTGGGGAAAAGGGGGACGCCCCTGTTTACATGACGTGGGTGGGTACCAACAACATCCTTTACCGTTTACCCTTCGAACTCAGATACACTTACATTCAGGCACAGCCTCTTGAGAATTCTGATTGGAAAAGCTTACAAGAGGGTTACTGGGATAAAATCCAGCTGCTGCTGCTGCTGCAGTTTGTCCTGAGGCCATGTGTAATATTCATTACCTCCTGCCTCCACTACCAATTCTAAATTCCTCTGCCCATTGATGAGCATTTCTGCCAACGTGTGGTTTGCCTGGTGGGGGTGACCCAGGCCCCATCCTTAATTTGTGAGTTGTGAGCCTCTTGGTCACTCTGTCTTTATCAGGTCATGCTTGCTATACTTTCCCGTTTACAGTAACGACTGGGAACGAAAGTCACGTGGCTATCCAGAGTGAGTCCTTGGTGATGCTGGATGGGAAGTGTGGCCAGGAAAGGACAGGCAAAGCCCTGTCTGGAATCCAGGGTCAAGCATGGGTGGCATGGAACATTTGCCCTTTCCAGAGTGTAAGAGTCTGGTCTGTCTCACTGAAAGATGGTTCCATATTGGGGGCACACTGTAGTTCTCTGCTGCTGGCAAGTTAGATGTTCAGCAGTGGCAGTAGCTAGACTAGCATTGGTGAGAAGGATTCCAGGCCCATGTGAAGGTCCATTTCTTCCACCATGGCCATTCTAGTTCATAGCTATACTATTCAGTTGCCAGAGAAGCTAAATATATAAGCTTCTTTGTATAAATAAATAAGTGGACAGTCATGCTGTCCACTTGAGTGCTGGATTCCTCTTCTGAAGTCTGTTCTCCTAGCAGACATTCACACGTGATACAAAGGTCCTCCTTTGTCTTCCTGGAACAGTTTTTTAGATGTACTGTTTTCTTAGTGGTTGCTTTAGGTATTACAATGAACATGTGTAACTGCAATAACAATCTCCTGAAAAAATACTTTACTACTTCAAGTGGAGTATAGGAACCTTATTTCCATTTAAGTCCCTTAACTCTCCCCATTTAAAAATTTATTTCCTTTACACACATCAAGCACCCCCTGGGGTGGTGTGTTATAGTTGCTGCTTCAACCACCAGACATGATTAAAAACCCATGAGAAGAAGGATAGTCTATTATATTTACCCCCTCCCTGCTTTTTTTTTTTTTTTAACCTACTGTGTTGTTATTTCTACCTTTCTGAAGTCATTTTCTTTCTGTTGGAAGGATTTCTTTAAGGCATTCTTTAAGGGTAAGTCTACTGGGAACAGATTCTCTTAGTTTTCCTTCATCTGAGAATGTCTTTTTTTCCCTTCATACCTGAAGGATATTTTTGTGAAGTATAGAATTTAGGGCTGACAGTTTTTTTTTTTCAACACTTGAAAAATACGCTAAATTTAATATAGTATAAACCAATATTTCTAGGGCTAAAGTTGCTAAAGTTTAATTATATGATTGCCACCTAAATAGCCTCTTTTGATTGGAAAAAGAAAAGGGAGGGTATAATTTCACTCCTGTTATATTATTAGAAATATTTCTTTTTGACTGAGGGAAAATGCACATGAAAGCTTTTCTGTTTTTTTTTTTCTGCCTGCTTTCTAGGTAGTTGCTTTTTTCTTCTTCTTAGGAAGCATGCAGAGAGAAGAAGCATCTGTTCTGAGAGCAAGGAGGATGAAAACATAAATTAACAGTTCAATCCCAGTGAGCCGCCTTCTGTATCTGAGTCAGAGAGAAGAGAGCCAGTTACACAAAAAATCATCTGTGGGGAAGAGTAAGGAGTTTGGAATCAGCCACATCTGCCTTTGAATCCTCTCTGCCATTTACTAGGTGCATGATATTTGGTGAGTTTTTTAACCTCTCTTGGTCTTAGTTCCTTGACTAAAATTGAAATAATAACACTTACTCTTTGGGTCATTGTGGGATTCAGACAGACGAGATGTATAGACCTCTAGGCTGTGATAGGTTCTCAATAAGATTCTTTTAGTTGTCTTCCTCTTTCCTCCTTTAATATTGAGGAAATTTAAGGTTAAGGAAAGCCCGCCAGAAAAGATGTTTGACTTCCTCTTGGGAAACATGGTGAACTGGCAAAGTTAATATTTCATGGGAAAGGTACTATTTGAATTATTTATTTCTTTAAAAGTTGTGATGTTAAATTATCATCTTTGAAATTTATAGAGTTACTATTATTTTAATTTCTTTGGTTATTTTAATAAAGGTAAGTGTAACTGGATTTTATCAGTATGCATCTTATCAGGAGAGAAAAATCATGAGGTAACTTGAACAGGGAAAATTTAATATAAAGAATCACTAACTCTAATAAGAGATTGGAGCAATGCTTCTTTCACTGGTGAGAAGTAAAGAGAACTCTAAAGAATACAGTGTAACGGGTATAAGGAGCAGTCCTTATCCATAGGGCTGAAAAGATCACCCAAGGAAGAGCTCCCACTCATCCCCCACCTCTCCACACTCCAGGATTGAGATCTGGAACCTACTGCAGAAGGCACAGTCCTCACTGGATGTCAGAAAAGTCACTGTGATGCTACCCTGGGGGAGTTTGCTGGAAATCTGCTCTCAGGAAGCTGCCTTTCTCTAGCGCTCCAGGGAAAGTTGTTCGTGAGGAAGTATCTCACCTGAAGTAATGCTACAAAACTGCCTAAAGGTGGTGTCACTCTTCTCCTGACCACTCTGCAGGAACCTGGCTCTGGAGAAGCTGGACACACCGTAGGAACCTGGTGCTGGAAGCTGCCTGAGCTGTAGGACCTGGGCACTAGGCATGTGCTGCAGAAGTCTGTGCAGAAGTGAGCACATGAGAAGCAGGAGGCAAAACTCTTTCCGCCTGTAATGTCCCTCCAGCAATCTCTACTGACGAAGTGTGACATGGTACAGTTGACAGTGGAAAATATTTAAAGGGCCCATTTTCACAGAGCAGGGAAATAGAAAGAATTTGGACCTGAGAGGCAATAATTTATGACAGGCATATAAGGGGTAAAGAATTCATGATTGGAAATCTCTGTTAGGACTTTATAAAAGTGATTGTCTTAAACTTATACAATGTATTGGCTTAATTATTCAAACCCTGGTATCAATGTGTCAGTGCCTCCTGGTGATAGCATATTGTAATTGCATTTCAAATCTTTGTGCCTGTTAGAAGCAGCTTTTATAATCGAAATTTTAGAACAGGCTATAAGATTGTAGCAAACATTACTCTACATCCATAGTTCCTAAATTACAAATTACACTTTAAAAAACTTTCTAGTTAGAGGAACTTATCCTGAATAAGAGACATTATATAAATTTGAATGTGGTTTGATTTGATCCTGAAAGATTTATTTAAGTACCAGGGTCAAGAGTTCAAATGCTAGCTAATCCAACTGCTCAGGTAATCCAGATTAAGACCCTTACAATGGGCCACTACCAAAAAGATGTCCAGGTTGGTTTCCGACTTGCAAAAGGGGTTAGATACATGGTTGTAGAGTAAGTTCCTAATTCTAGTAACTGAGTGACTGCTGAGCACGTGAAAGGGTCAGCAGGACTGATGAGTATTACTAACAGACTTTATTAAAAGAAAATACAGTGTATAATTTTTTCACTTCAATTTGTATAAAAATTTTTATGCATATTTAATTTATATTTACCTTCTCCATGATATTTGGAATTTTTGACAACACATTTCTTTTGTAAATTCTCCTCTCCTTTGTTTCACATGACCCTATTTATTTTCCTTTTCTAGGCTCTTTTCTTTTGGAGCATCATCTTAAGTGTCAGTATTCCTTAGAGTTCCATCCTTGATGCCTTGTCTCATTCTATATATTCTTTCCAAGGTAGCAGTTTAACATCACACTTAAAAATAGAGAACTTCAAGTTAGAGAAATCTTGGTTATTAGCTCTGCCACTTTCTGCTTTGTGATCTTGGGCAACTTAATATCTTCAGTCTCAATTTCTTCATCTGTAAATGAACTACCCTCTCTTACCTTTCAGAATTGTTGAGATTTTGAAATGAGAAATTATGTAAAGCCCTTACGTTAGTGCTTGACTCATAGAAGATGGTGAATAAATAGTACTTATGATTATCTGTTTTGTCAATTTCAAATACTATGCTTATGATTCTACATCTTCAACTAACGCTTCTCTGTTGGACCCCAAATCTCTATATGTACAAACTATTTCAGTGGTTTTAGTGCTAATTTGTGGTCTCTTTTAAGTCAGTGATGAGGATTATGTTGGTAAAAGAGGAACTGAAAAAAAATAAGGACATTTTGGGACTTCCCTTGTGGTCCAGTGGTTAAGAATCCACCTTCCACCAGTGCAGGGGATGCGGTTCTATCCCTGGTCAGGAAACTAAGATCCCACATGCCACAGGGCAGCTAAGCCCGCGCGCCACAACTAGAGAGAAGCCTGCACGCTGCAACCAGAGAAGCCTGTGCACCGCAACCAGAGAAGCCCATGTGCCACAACGAAGATCCCGCGTGCCGCAGCTAAGACCTGTCTCAGCCAAATAAATTAATTAATTAATTTAAAAGAAGGACTTTTCAGCGCAGTTTTAAAATGAAGTCAAGTTTACGTAATTTAATCAATTGCCTTTTATATTAAGATTCACTCAGTTTTTGGTGTTGAAATATCCTTTTATAAAAATGAAGTATTGATGTCAGTGGATAGATTTTTTTAAAAACGTATCCTGACTTAGCAAAATGAAAAATTGGCAGTCTTAAATTGGTCCCTCGTGTTTATTTGGAAATTTTGCTGGTATGTGAAATCTGGAAGCTAAGGAACCTCTGATCTTTTGGACAGTTTTGAATAAACCATAAGCTCCTCAGACTCGACACTGTGAAAAGTATATTTGTTGCTTCCTTCTTCCCCTAAACACAAAACTCATTTTTATTTTATATCATAAAGTATGTCATAACTGTCCATCCCAGTTGGTTGTCAGAATATGTGAGTTATCCTCAAACCCTCCGTGGAGCTGTTACCCTTACATTCAGTTGATCACCAAATCCTTTAGACTGTCTCTTGAAATTTCTTGATTTATACCCAATGCCACTGTTGTAATTTTTTGTTGGAATTATTTTCTTTCTACCTCCAGACTCTCTTCATTTTAATTCATTCTATCCTAAGCCGCCGGAATGATCTTTTACTTCCTTGCCTAAAATCCCCCAAGGTCTTCCTATCTCCTTTGGTGTTAAACTTTCATATAGACAAAAATTCCCTCCCTTCCCATCTGCTCCTTCTCCCTCACATGGATCCCTCACTGAGCCTGCCATAATTAGCTGCTTGCTTCTCTGTTGCCTTGCTATCTTTGCACATCCAGTTCCAACTGCTGGTAAATATCCTTCTCTCCTCATCTAGAAAGTTCCACTTAGTCCTTCAAGATTCAGTGCGAGTTTCTACCATCCTAAGCCTTCCCAACCACCCCCATCTGAGTCTTGCATCTCTTTTCTCTGTCCCCAAATCTTTGTTATAGCACTCTACCACAATGGGATGCAATTTTGGGGGTACATAACTAGGTTTTATTCCCATCTGTGAGAAACTGATGGTGGTAATCACGCCTTCCACCTCAGTACTTAATAGAAACCCTGATACGTTATAGGTGCTCAGCAACTACTAGCTGCATGACTATAAGCTTAACATCATCCAGTTAATGATTCTGATAGACCATCTTTCTGTTCCTAAGAACTCTGCAGATCAAAGTGTTAAGAGAAAAATGATAGAAGGCCATAGTCATTGTATTTCTATTATAAACTCTCTACTCAGGAAATCAAGACAGATGTATAAAAACTGTGTTTAATGTGTTCGCACTTTTTTTATACTATTTATTTTCATTATTGAGTTAAAGTGTGTGGATGAGGTATGAGTGGGAGATGGGCAAAGGGAATAGGATGCATATTATTTAGCATGGCTACACATTCCTAGGCTCCAGCTCTGCTTTGCAACCAGGATTTGTCTGTAAATATGAAATGTGCCCTCTCCTTTTAGGTACTTAGGTATGTCTTCTATGCTGTGTGTAGTGATAACCAGAAGTATAAATTTAAAAAAAGATTATAAAGTAAGATCATCTCATCAAACAGCAGGGCATATCTGAGAAAATAAACTGCCTCACCCACTTGGAGAGGGCAGTTGAGCTTGATGAAATGCTTCAATTATTTAAGCCTGATCAAAAGCTTAACTTTTCTTATAATCTTGAGCATCATATATGTTCTTGATGGTATGAAAATGCTCTGATACTGTTTCAGTTAGGATGCGTAGGTCTGCAATTAATAAACACCCAACGATCATTTGAGACATCTTTCTTCTCTTATATTACAAAGAGTCTGGAAGAGGCAGGACATCTAGTTCATCAGTGCAGTGATGTCATCAAAGACCCAATTTCTTTGACCCTTTCTGTTATTAAGTACATTTAATTTTTGTCCTCCTTTATTGCATCATGGTGGCAATCTGGCTGCTGAAGTTCTAAGCATCATTATGACATACCATTATCCCAAATAAGAAGGAATCGAAAGGAGACATTAAAATCATTATTGGCAAGACTAACCCATGATTCAGTCCTTGGGGCTGGGCACACTGTCAACCCAAACACAGTGGGCTTCTGTTAGCAAGAAAGAAGGGAGAAGATGGGTAGGCAACTAACATTGTTTGCTTCCTACTCCTTCCCTTTTAACCTTGTGAAATATGACAGTGTCACAAAGGCTTCACTTTGGGGTGTTACTTCTACTATGTCTGTAACCAGAGCAATCTTCTGTCTTCTCCTTTCTTTCCTCTTCCCTCCACAACTTATAACAAGTTGTACTATATATTTACTGCTATGTGTTAGGTTAAAAGACACGAACTTACCAATATTAACATATTTTTCCCATGAAAGTTGGGCGATTCCCCCAAATAATTCAGGATTAATGGAAAATGAATAACCATGGACAGTAAGTGAAAAAAAGCTGCTTAAAGCCACCAGAGAATGTCTTTAAAAATGGGGAAAAAAATGTAATTTACAATTTAAACCAGTGAAAGATTCATACTGGACATTTTCATTTGGAAAAAAAGAAAAAATCACCTGTTAATCACATTTAATGACATTTCTAGAGATTGACAATAATGGACGAGGAAATGTCCATTTTTATTTCTTAAATTTGAGGACTCTATCCAGTCATGTACTGCAGAGAGAGACAATATATTACCTTGTGGCTTTCTTTAATAGTGTGTACTACCATTTACCTTATGCCTTCTCTCTGACCCAGTTGGAATTATCACAATGGCTGCACATATATTCAAAAAGACCTGGAACTCAATGGAGAAGAATTAATCTTCCTACAGTAGAACACTTAAAATTTAAAAAAGATGAGTGGAAAAAGTCAGCACAGAGGGGAAAGACAAGTGTCTCAAACACCCAAACATGGAGCAGATCCAGCACTTTGCAGGGGCCATAGCCAGACTTTGTGACAGGAGAGGAAGTCATCTGGAAAATGGCATTTCTCACACACCAGCTGTAAGTCAATCTCCTGGGTAATAGTATCAAGTTAAACAACCTTTGCAAGTCTCTCATTTCTATGAATGTAATAAGATTCCAGCAACAGAATCATTCTTTTGTTCAGTGGTTTCCCACCTGCTGCTCACATCCTGCTAAAGTCATCTTCTTCTCGAAAGTCTTGCCCATCAAGTTTCATACGCTTAGTCCCAAATGTCTCTTTTGTGGAAGAATTAGATTAATATTATCAGAAGTCACCCTGATGTGCAGCCATAAGAAATAAAACTGAGTCGTGATCATTAAAATGTAGGTCATTTAACAGCTGGGAACGACAGTGTGAGAGCTCTTGAGGAAGTTAAGAAATGGGAGGAAAGAAAGAGAACTAAATAAAAATACAAAAGTGGCAAAAAAGCAATGAAGATTTTCAGAAAATAAGGGAGTAAAAAGTAACTGTGTTACGCACAAGACAACAGCAAGGTGAGAAAAAAGAATTGTATTGGTTGGGAAAGTGTGGATTACAGTTCTGACTTCACTAATTATTCCTGCAATTTTGAACAAGACACTTAATTTTTACTTTTTAAAAATAGCTTTATTAAAACATCATTTACATTTCATACCATTCACTCATTTAAAGTATACAATTTAGTGCTTTATAGTATATTCACAGAATTATACAATTGTCACAATCTAACTTGAGAACATTTCATTATCCCCAAAGAAACCTAATACCCATTAGCAGTCACTGTTTATTCACTCTGCCCCCAAACCTGGCAACCACTAAGCTACTTTCTGTCTCTATAGATTTGCCTATTCTGGACATTTCATATAAATTTCACTTAATGTAATGTTTTCAAGGTTCATCCCTGGTAGAGCATGTATCAGTACTTCATTCCTTTTTATTGCCAAATAATATTCCATTATGTGGATATACCACATTTTATTCATCCATTTAGCAGTTGGTAGATATTTGAGCTTTTCCCTCTTTTTAGCTATTGTGGATAATGCTGCTATTAGCATTTGTATAAAAGCTTTTGTAAACCACTTAATCTTTCTATGACCTTATCTGTAAAGCAAAACTAAGAGTTTATGCTTTATGTTTCCACATTTGAGGAACTCTTCATTTTAGGTTTCTAATTGATTTATGACATAGGTATTGAAGAATACAACATAGATGCAACATAGATGCAGCTGATATTCCTAGTAAAACAATTAGCAATAGCATATACTACTTCCCCCTTTCAGTTGATAAATAGATGAGAGTTCTTCAAATATTTGTTAATTAACAGACCATGTTAGTGTCATGGAATGTTGCTAGTTACCATATTTCCTTTTCTCAGAACTAATGACAACATTTGATACACTGAGAAAGTTTTGCTAATTTGGTTAATTTATGAAAAAATTATATAGATATGAATACAAAGTTTATTGATTTCACATTGACCTGAAATAATCTTGGACATCATAGCTTACAAATGGATTTATTCCAATCATAACCATTTGCCATCTGTTTCCTTTCCTGAGAAGCAATAAAAGAATGTATTAATTTGTAATCAGAATGTGATGAGACACTACATCCATGAATATTAGAATCTATCAAGAGGATCCTTTTGGTATAGTACCAATTAATCAGTCATTGCTTTATGTCCCAGGAGAGTGAGCTATAGGACCTACATAAAGGCTCCTTTGCCCTCTGGTATCAGGTTGGATTTCGCCAATGGAAGTCACCAGAGATCGGAGAGCAGGAAAATGATGAGGGATATTCTTTCCTTTATTATCTTCCTCAGGCTGAGGGATTGCCACTGGATGTGTTCCTCCATCAAAGTCCACAGTTGGTGTCTACAGCTTTAGGTCTCAAAGGGTCATGGTAACCATTTGCTCCGTTATCAGACCTAGTGGAGCTACTGTTGCTGATCCCAGGGTCCCTTCACCATTTTTGCTGTCTCTTTCTTGATTCTGTCCATAATTTCATAAATGGATTGTTCATTAACTCACTTTTTTTTTTTTTTGAGTGTTTCTGGTACTTGCCAAGACCTTGAAGATAAACTTCCTTTCCTACTTCCTTAGCAACTACTCTCTCTTGAGAAAAATTGTTCAGAACTTGTAAATAACACCAAAAGGTGAACAGAATGTCCTTTTATTATCATATGGGGTTATTGTTTTACAGGTCCATGCAAGGATTATCTAAGGGAATGTACTTTGTTCACCTCACAATTTATTATGACTTAGTGAAGTTACATGCATAGTTAACTTATGCATTTTGCCCTATAGTGATGTAAATATGGTCTGTCCACATTTTCTCTTCTGTAAAAAGATAACTCCAAAGGCTTCAGTTTTTTGCTTTGCAGGATATTAATCATTTTGCACTTACTGAGCAATCTTATCCTTACATTTCCATATTAAATTACTTATAAATAAATCAGCTATTCAAATCACTTTAAGCTGGTCTTAATATCTTATGAGTTACCTCTTTGTTTAGTGAGTTGAAGGCCATCTTTGATACATGTTCATTTTATATTTGCATGAGAGTCCTGATTTTATCTTTTTGAAAATTCTACTTTAGCATCTCTTTGGACTATCTCTCCTGTATTATCCCCACATCTTCAATCTGCCCTTACCTATTGGTTTTTTCCTATGTTCATTTAAAGCATATTCAAATCTCTCCTTTCGTTAAAAAACAAAACAAACCCTGGAAGTTTCCTCTGTTTGCATTTATACTTTACACTTCTTGAAACAGTTGCCTATGTACACACACATTTGTCATTTTTTCAACTCACTTCGACTTCTCTTTCTATTGACAGGATTTCTTCCTCCGATTCTAATGAAACTGCTCATATCAATGTAAATCAAGACCTCCTTATTCAGTCGAATAAACACTTTAAGTTCTGAAGTTATTCGAGTTCACCATAGCACTTGACAATGATGTCTCTTTTCTTGAAATATTCTTTTAGCTCCCATGGTATCCTGCATTCTTGATTTTCTTCTTTCTGGTTGTAATTCTAAATCTTTTGACTGTCTTTGAGTGGTTGTGCTTCAAGTGTTCTCAGCTGAACTTTTTTTTTTTTTTCTTCTTGTTCTTCATATACTCCGACATGATCTTGTTCTCTTTCATGACTTCAATTACCATTTAGTTCCATGGCACAAGCCTAGCTTTATCTCCCAAGCACCAGATCTGCATATCCAGCTTCTGTCGAACATCTCAGATGTCCCAGTACGTCTCAGACTCCCTATAGTATCAAAAGAACAAAATGCTTTCACTCCCTCATTTGCTGCATGCTCTGTGCTTTCTACATTAGGGTGGAGTGCCACCATGACATGGTTGCTCAAGGCAGAAACAGACAATTTTCTTAAATTCTTCTTCCTCACCTCTTGTATACAATTAAACTCTAAATTGAGACAGTTCTACCTTTTAAACATTTCTCAAGTCTATTCTTATCTGTATCCTAACTCCTACTTTTTGGGTCAGGCCACAATCATTCAACTGCCTCCAAATTAGCCTTCCTGCCTCTATATTTGCCTGTTCCATGCCATTTATATAAAATGCAAATCGAATCTCTCACTTTGAACCCTCAAATAGCTCCTGTTTTCTTTGGATAAGTCCAGTGTGTTTATCATGGTACATAAAACCCTTCATCCTCTGACCCTGATTTCTGCCACAGCCTCATTTCTTGTATTCCATTCACCAACTCTTTGCTCTAGTCATAGTAGGTGGGGATAAAAGCCAAGCGGAACCCAAGCATTGAAGTACATCGAAATAGGCTTGCTCTGTGTTCTCTGCAGAATAAATAAAAATTTGCAAATTTTGGTCGATGATTTATTTGTGCTTATATAATAATAGTTTTGTGGGAGAGATAGTCTTTTGTAGGCCACTTGCTGTCCTTTATGTCTTGCTGAGTGTGCTAAGATTGTAAGGCCCTAACTGCTGTTTACTGGGGCCATTTTTCAGGGCTGTTTATGCAGTTGGTAATCTTGAGAGATGAGGTGATATCTCCTTCTACACCCACACAAAGAGTAAGCTAGTTCACTCCTTTCTATAAAAGTGGTGGATTCCCCAGTCTCAGCGTTTCTCAGGTGGGATGCTCATACTCTGCATGTATAGCATCCATCTGGCCCCCTCCCCATCTCCTTGTGAGATCTGGGGGCAAGAAGAACCATTGTAAATATACTGATGCTCCAGCTGTTTGCTGTGCCATGAGTAACAAAACCCTTTTTCTCTGACTCAGGAGTTTTGTCTCTTCTACAAGCATCCAGGAAAGAACAACAGACTAATTTATTAGTTTGTAAATCAAATCAAATCTTAGACCTGACCATTTTATGTTTTAAAGTAGTTCTTTTACTTCCAAGTAATTTTAAGAAATGTTGATAAAAATGCTGCTTTTTTTCTGAATAAAAAAATAAAATAATGAATGGTCCAGGTCAATATTGGCATGTGGCAGCAGTACTTGAAGGCAGTTTTAGATGGGATTCTCAATAGTGATAGGTCAGCATTTGGTATCAACTTCTATATGATCATGGGACCTAAGGCAATGTTAGGAATGTGAAGTCATGTTATTCTCAGGGGCATCTGAAGGATATTAAGTGATTCATTTTTTGTTTTCTTTTAAAAATGTTAGCACTTAAAAAAAAAAAAGCACAACATGAGAGTTGTGAGTTAAGTTTTCTTTGGGGTCAAATGAGGACGATAGCCCAGAGACAGCCATTCAGATAGCTCCGAGGAACTGCTCTGAAGAGGTTGGGGGAAGGTCAGTATATACGTGATTTTAGTGAAGGTGGATACATGCAGTCAAGCACACATTTTGGCAGAAGGTTGCTGCTAGTCATGAGGAGCCAGATGTCTCCATTAATGATTTTAGTGCTTTTCTAGGTATGAGAAGATGCAAGAAATTGGGCTCATAAAATCTTCTCCTGAAAATATCTATCTGATGGCCTGTTCTGCCAGTTTTTCCCAGAGCACGGAGAGCCTCATTCCTGATCTTCACCTTGAACTCCTTTCAGGGTATGTTGAAGGTCAGCGACTACAGTGGCTAGTGACTTCATGCTTGTAGAACCAGATGGCGAGTGACAGTTTTTAGTTGGAAGCACCTCTAACATATTAGCACAAGCACAGGAACGTGGATCATCCAATCCTGGTTAGAGTACTTGAACGAATGGACGGACACTGACCTGAATGAGAAAGTCCCAAATCAAACTCATTCTTCCATTAATTTATTCTGAGAACAGCAAGCACCTACTAATTTCCAGGTACTATTCTGGAAAGTATGGATATAGAAATAAGTGACAAGATCCTTGAATCCTTATAGAGATTACAGCTAATGGGAGAGACTGACATGCAAACATTTCTAATATAACGTAATAAGAATTTTGTTAATAATAATCATATAGCCATAGTAAAGTGCCAGTGTGCATGCGTGCACGTGCCCCAAACACAAAATACCTTTATTCCACCACCCAGAAAAGAGCACTACTGTTAATAGCTTGGTAAATTTGGTAGATATCCTTATAGTCTAATATTTTACACCCCCTGAGAATACATGAATGCTATATATATATATATATATATACTCTCTATATGTAATTATTAAAATACATGATAAATGCTATTTATACTGTGCTATGAATTTATGAAACTTTATCTCCCAGAAACCTTTATCTATGATAGTTTATATATATAACTATATATACTAATATATATACTAGTTTATATATACTAGTTTATATCTATATATACTTATTTATATAGCTTATAAACTAGTATACTCATTTATTTATATATATAAATCATCATATATATCAGTTTATATAGTTTACTGTATATAAACTAATATTTATTATATATTATATATTTTTATATATAGTAATATATTAGTTTATATATGTAAAGACTAGTTTATATATACTAATCATCATATATGTATTAGTATATATATACTTATTTATATACTTTATATATACAAATATATATACTAATCATATGTATACTAGTTTATATATATGCTAATATATATAGTTTATATATATAAAAATATATATATATATGTGTGTGTGTGTATATATATGCTAATCATCAGGGATACTAAATTTGAATTATATTTATTGTCCAGAGAGCCTGGAAAGAGTGCATAATTTGCCTAACAAACCTGTGTTTTCCTGAGTCTTCGTAAGAGAAGATGAGGATATTCATCTTCAGTTGTATTCACTGAGTATACACAGGGGCAAATATTTCTGTTGTGAGACTTAGATGACAAATTAAATTTATGAAGAGTCAAGTTTGCTTGCAGCAAACAGCTTAGTGTTTTACATTTTAAACTGTAAGGACCTGGCAGAATTGGAAAATTTTCATGTGTTGTGCTTGCATTTTGGAATTTCAAGGGCCTGCTCTGCATTCGATTATGATATCTACCTCATGTAAATTGGAATGTATCTTTGAATGAATGAGTATAATAGCAAGACTAAATATATTTACCCCTGAACAAAATTTCATGTATAGGAAAATCTTTCTTCTGCTTGCTGCCAGATCACTGGAATATGACTGCCAAGGGAAAAATAGCTGTTGTCCTCTTCATTAAAGTGTGACCCCAGGCAAAATAAATAGAACTCTTAAAAATGTGACTGTGGTGAACATGGTGGTTTACCACGCCATCCCCATACACAAGCCCTTCTCCCTAGGGAACGTGGTACTGGCCTATGGGATGTAAGCACAAGCAGGCTGAGCGAGGTGTCCCAGCTGCCATGGCTTCTCTGATAAGGAGGGACAGGCACACGGGAAGGCCCCTTTGGTCTTGTTCTTTATTATTTTTCTCCAGTCGCACTCTTCTTTCCTTGACATCAGGCCTGCTGGTTCAGGAGCTATCTAGAGACCTGGAGGCCACAATGGTGAGAGGAAGGTCTTTTATTGTGGCCAGGGCCCTGGAACAAAGAGAAAAAAGTTCCTGAATCCTCAATAACGTCATTGAGCAGTCAGTGAACACCAGCTACTGCCTTGCCCTGAACTTCTTGTTCTGTGAGGAAAAAAAGAAACTGTTTAAGCTACTCTTAATCGTGGTTTCTTTACTTGCAGCTAAACTTGTTTATAACTGATAGAGTAGGAAATATGTATTTCTCTCCCCAAATGAATATTAAATTTTTATTGCAGTCTTTAAATTATGGGAAACTTCCAGTTCATAGCTTATTGTCCTTTGACTCTTTAGGAAAATTCAAAATTTGACATCACTGTTTAATCCTATTGGGGGCACACCATAGCCCAACTTTAACAGCCTATAGCAGTAATTGTTTAAAAAGCTTTTAAGAGGGAACACTTCTGTCTTTCAATTCTTGCTGCTTTCTATCTATGTTTCTATCTTTCTTTTTCCTCCATTTTCCCTCTGCCTCCACCTTCTTGATCTCTGTTGCTTTCATCTCTATTTCCACCTATAACCCTTTCATTGTATTCCTAACCTAGACAAAGATTATACTTATATTAACTGAATATATTTTTTCTGTTCCTATTATAATTAAAAATGGATGAGTAAAATATTTTAATTTATAGATTTATAATGTTGCCTTATTCCAAAAAGGATTTGTATTGCCATGGTTTTGTAAATTTCTTAAAAAAAAAAAAAAAACAGCTACTTTCCTAATATCTTAGGTTGCCTCTGTGAACTTTAATTTTTTTTGAGTTAATTATTCTTGAAAGAAAAATAAATTGTCATCCCTTTTCTGAGAATGATAACTAAGATCATTATAATTTACTTTCATGAAGCAGAAGCAAAAACAGAAACGGATAAAAGTCTATTTCTTAAAATGTAGAGGAAACTTACCTGGACCTTGTGATTCGAAGGATCCAATGCCATCTTTAACTTGTTTGTCATTAGTTCATTCATTCAACAGATGTTTATTGAGAGACTGCTGTGTGCAAAGAACTGTGGTCTCCTCTATTGCCCCCGCCCCTGCAAAGGGATAAGTGGGTAATTAAGATATAATTAACTTTTATCATCCATATCAGGATCACCAGTCCTAGAAACAAAATATATTTATCTCATGCCTGCTGAGATAAAATATATTTATCTCATGTTCTCTCCAGAACCAAAGAGAGAATGAAGAGAGAGAGCCAAAGGGCTGGAGGCATAGTTTTCTTCCCAGGTCTTAGAGGTGTTGGTGTCATTTTGCTCAGTGACTTATTGAAAATATAAAATCCTTATGATTAGTTAAGGTTATCTTAGTCAGTTTCCTTGTTTTTACAATGCAAACCCCTAGGAAATCTGCAAAAACTGTGAGAAAGCTCTGAGTTGTTTAGGATCATGGAAAACTCTATTTGGAAGAAGTACGTGGTAGCACACAAGAAAACAGAGGGCACAGTCTCTGAGGTCTTAATAAGAAAAGAGGTGATGAGGAAGTGTGTCTGTGGTCAAGATTTCCTCTGTGCAGGAGGCCTTTGCCTCTGCTCTCCCACTTTGCATAATCTCCTTATTCAAGGCTTCTAAGCGGTATTAATGAAGACAACATATTGAGTGTTTGGGTTCCTAAGATCATTTTTTTATTTTATACACCATTGGTCAGGTAGTTCTAGAGTTTAATATTAAGTTCTCTGTTTCAAAATTTAAAAGATACAGAGAGACCCTAGAAAGAGTTCAAAGGAATGAATCAGAGAAATATAGGACTTGTGAATAAAGATTTAAGACGAAAGACTCTAGAAAGGAAACATCATCTATTATTGGCAATGAAAAAGAGATGAAAATTTATTTCATCAAAATGAAAGAATGGCTGCTTTTCATGGGTGCTGAACATAGAATAATTACAAATATACTTTAATAACTGAGAAGCTTAATATTAAAAGAATGGATTACCAAGAAAAGGCTTACCATTTCTTGGCAATTTTATGCCTTTTGGTATGAAGCCAAAATAATTGGCCAAATTGATTTTAATTGTTAAAAAAAAAAGGTAATTCAGTGTTAATTGATATACCCTGGTGAAATTTATAAAGGGACAGGGAGAGAAAAACATCTAACATACAAAATAAAATTGCACATACATGAACAATGTACAATCTTATGTAAAAAATTTACATGTAATGGACAATTTCACACAGAAAATTACTTAGCAATACTGAATCAAGTAGAAATAAAAGAAAATCATAGTAGACCTGTAACCTCTAAAGAAACTAGATCAGTGTTTAAAAATCTATCCCCCTTCTATATAAAAAGCCAAAATGAAAACCCAAACTGAACAAACAACAGATCTAGATCAATTAAAAGGCAAGTTATGACACATCATCAAGAAACAATTAATTCCAAAACCATAAATCCTTCCAGAAAATAAAACAAAATAAAACAAGTGACATCTTACAAATAATTTAATGAGGCTAAATTATCATGATGCCAAAATCAAATAAGGATTTTATTGATAATGGATGATTAAAAGTCATTCTTCCTTGTGAAAATAGATGCAAAATTCCTGAACAAAATATTAGCAAACCAAATCTCACAATGTGTTGAAAAAGTACATCATGAACGAATTGGCTTTTCCAAAGAATTCAAGGAAGGTTAATGTTTAAAAATACATTGCAAAGCATGATACAACCATTCATTTAGATTGTTATTTTTTTATTTTTATTTTTTATTGAAGTATAGTTGAATTACAATATTGTGTTAGTTTCAGGTATACAGCACAGTGATTCGTGGGGGTTTTTTGAAGATTATAGTCTATTTTAGATAATTACAAAATATTGGGTATAATTCCCTGTGCTATAGGGAATTGTTGCTTCTCTATTTTAAGTATAGTAGTTTTTATCTGTTAATCCTGTACTCTAATTTGTCTCTCCCCCTTCCCTTTCACCTTTGGTAATCATAAGTTTGTTTTCTGTTTGTGAGTCTTTTTTCTGTTTCGTATACAGAATGAATGGATGTTGAATTTTGTCAATTGCTTTTTCTGCATCTACTGAGATGTTTATGTGGTTTTTATCTTTCCTTGTGTTGATGTGTTGTATCACACTGATTGATTTGTGTATGTTAAATCATCCTTATGACCCTGGAATGAATCCAACTTGATCATGGTGTATGATCCTCTTTATATATTGTTGGATTTGGTTTGCTAATATTTTGTTGAGGATTTTTGCCTATTTAGACAATTATTATCAAAATTATTACCTTCCTGCTAATTTGAGAGCCCAGAGAGGGCAAAATTGTGTCTATTTTGTCCACTGTTTTATTCCCAGTTCCAGACATAAGGGCTTTTGGTAGGCACTCAGTGAAGTTTTTTTTCCGATTAAATTAAATTACATGTAGTTGGATATAATAAAAATTTAGTTTCAAAGGTATTTATAGAAATCAAAATGTGTTAGATATCTTAATTCAAAGTAGAAAAGAATATTCGTTAATATTTTGAAAGGTAGAGGTAATGTCCTAAGGAATTCTTTTCAGTTCTTTTGGAGTCAGGATGGCCAAAAATATGTATCCAGTCCTCTACTCCCGGCTAATATTGGACTCTGAGCCACAGATTCTTTCTCAGAATCCTCAACACGGTCCTGGAGTTACTCAGTATCAGATAATTGGAATTGGTGCATGCAACACAACCTATTTGGTATTTCTGTTTTGTCTCAGGAAAAAAAAATCACATTTTGTACTCTATCAAAACATTTAATTATGTATTGACTGATGATACTAGCATAGAAACAACCTTAGGAAAGCCTACCTTTTAATATAGATTCAATCTCTTCGCTTTGCTTTCCCATTGTAATTACTATAGGACCTTAAGGCAATAGTTTGGGACAAATTATTTATCATTTCAGATTCAGCAAAAATTACTTTTGGTTTTTAAACTATAAAAATCTGAATGATTTGGTGAAAACTTGGATTCTAATTGCAGCTTTGTTTTGGCAAAGCTAAACCTAGATTATAAATATTAATGTGTCTAGATGATATATCTCAAGTTATTGTCCAACACTTTTAAATAAATTCCAGCTAGAAAAAGAAACACATTTCTCAATTACCTTTTTTTTTTAATTGGAGTAAAATTGCTTTACAATGTTGTGTTAGTTTCTGCTGTACAATGAAGTGAATCAGCTATATGTATACCTATATCCCCTCCCTCTGGGACCTCCCTCCCACCTTCCCCCATCCCACCCATCTAGATACAATAGAATATTCTCAATTACTTTTGAAAAGCCATATGTTAAGTGGCCAGGAGGTTCAAGGTAGTTCTAATAAATCACATAATAGAGGCAGTCTTAAATTGTAGAGAATTATCTTGCATAATTAATTTGAGGTTCAGAGGCAAGATAATCAGTATCATTTTCTCTAACAATCAGACATCTTTAATTGAGTATTGCTCCTCTATCCTTAGGGGACCTTTTTCCAATTTGAGCATGAAGTTGAAAGTGTCAGTTTCAATCAGTCTTGCACCAGAGGGTACCATTTGCCCACATAAGTATCATCAAAGAGATCTGAAGATGCTTTTTCTGTGAGGGCTTAGATACTGAACTTCCATGATGAATTATGTCTTTCAGCATGCATCAGAATCTGTTTCTCTCCAAGTGAAAACTGAAATTTTTTCCAATTTTAATTTGCCTTATTGTTTACAGATATAATGCTTTTCTTATTTTAATTAAAATAATGAACAACCAAAGATTTTCATTTTTTTGTCTCATGTATGGGTGGATAAAGTATATATCTTGGCATTTGTTAAGTAGTTGATTTAAAAATTTTGTCTCATAATTAAAAGAAAAGTAATTACAACTTGCTAAAGACAATGACAGCTTTAGAAATACACTGCTCTATAAAAATTAGAAAAATTATGAAACTTCCTGGAAATAATTAGAAATATTGGGCTGAAATGGCTTTTGAGTACATAAAATCATAGCAGAATAAAAATATTGCAAATCACTCAAAATGTTAGCACTGTGTTTTAGACAGTTTTTATTGACAGAGTTTAAAAAAATCAAGTGATTATATAAATTTTAATAAAAATGGTAAAGATTATTTAGTTCATCACATTATAAAAATAAGGAGGTTTAATTACAGTTTTGTGAGGAGTTAAAATTTCAAGTAGGGATATCATAGAGAAATGGTAAAACTCAACTAAAAATATCAATGCTTCTAGGAGGAGCTAATTCTATGCCTTGGGGAAGAGAGTTTTCAAGATTAGGCTAGAAATTTTTGTTGCCAGCAGGCAAGTGTGCTTTGAAATGTTCTGATATGGTGTTGACAGGACTCAGAAGCTAGCTTAAAAAGAGTTCTCACTGGCTAATTTGTGACAATTTGAGCATTAAAAAAAAGTAATAAAAATCGCAATTGATTAAAACAGCAGAGCCTAGAAGAAGCCATTATTCATAATTATGCTTAAAAGAAAATGGGACTTTATTTTCTCTTCATATAAATGGTTCTACATTCAGGTTAATTTTTGAGAGGAAAATTTCCTCATAATAATATATACATAATATATATATAATATATAACATAATAATAATAAAATATTGATGTATGTTTGTAGATATTATTTTTAAGGTGGGTTAGGTCATATCCGTACACAAATAATAATATGGCCACCACCATTGTTACTGGTATTTTGTGGAATCTGCTTTGTTCACCCTTCTTGTATGCTTTTCTGACCTCCCTTTATGGCTAATTTGTCCTATTCTAGAAGTATATTTTAAGTGCTTTTATTTAGAATCTATTAATAGAAGAAACAGTTTGTTTTCATCTAATGATTTACATGTTTTGCCCTCATTATCGGATGATAGTTTTGTTGGACATACAATTCTAGATTGATTTTCGAATGTATTTTTTGAATACATTTTCTCAGAATTTTCTGTCTTCCATGGTAACTGCTGATTTGTTTTCAATCAAATTGTCGTACTTTAAAGATACTCTTTCATCTGTGGATGCTTTTTCTTTCTATTTTTGTTATTTTTATGAGAACAGTGGCTTTGTGTTTTTTTGTTTACTCTCATATCATCAAAGCCCAGAATAATGTCTCACAGTAGTTGCTCAATAAATACTTCTTAAATGAATATTGTAAAGGTTTTCACCGTTTTAATATGACTTTGTCATAGAGTTCTTGTATGAGTCTAAAGAGCTTAGTATGGCGCTGAGCACATAATAACTACTCAATAAATGATAGCTTCTGTGTTTATTGAGAGAAAGGGATTGTTAATCTCTGTAATAGGAGGAGAATGAGCTATCTGTAAGTATATGTATCATAAGCTTACATTCTAGAAAGTAGGCCAAACAAAAGAACAACACACATATACACACCGTATCTTCTCATCATATTTCCAAGTTTGAATACAAACATTGATTTTGTTTCTTATTTTTTTCCCTTTGGCAGCCACAAAAAAAGTTTGAAGTAGCAAAATTTACAACAAAAATGTACAAAAAAAGTTACCTCTCCAGTTCTATTTAATGGTGCTACAAATATAAAACCAGAATTGCTTGCTTAAGAATAGAATATCATCTTTGCAAACTGAAGAGAAATGTATTCTGTAGAAAGGCCGTTTTGATGAAAGTTTGTTCATGCAGTAAAAAATATTAGACCAACTTTTGAAATAAATTGTAAATGAAAATATTAAAAGTAGCAACTCTTAGGGTAAAGGTGATATTCTTGGGCCATGTCGTTATTGATATTTCTTCTTTCAATGTTTTCATAGAAGGCTCCTGTTCCATTATACCAAGACATCTAAACTTCTCTCTAAAGATCTTCAAAGAAGTGAATAGAAATTTCTCTAATGGTGTTCCACATCCATCAGATAATTCCATTTGAGATTTCTGAGGAGATTCTATGCCAGTAATTTTCATTCTTCTAATTTTTTAGGATACGGTTTTTTGAAACTTTGAATTGGACGGAATTCATTACATTAGACCATGTCATTTATAATATTTATATGATTCCAAACAGTCACATATTCAACAAAAATAGTCATCACATTAATTATGTGATCAATTTGTCTTTATTTACTTTGCTAAAACTTAAATTTATAAAACCTGCATGCTGATAGCATCTTACATTTGATGAAATTCAGTGTTCTGTGGTTTCCACTTGTGCACATTCAACAAGATTGGGTTATCAGCATTACTAGAAGGACCCTATTGTGTTTTATATGATGATCCTCCAGCTTGGAGCTTCACAGTAAGTGAGGTATTGATTTGAGCTCAATACCTGCTGAACATAGTTCCTCAAAGTGCTAAAAAAAACTACCTGCCAAATGAAAGAATCTTTCAACCCTGGAGTGGGGAGAATGATTTTTAATAAATGTGAGTGCTTTTTGCATGTTGCATGGAATTTTGAAAATATCATTTATCCTAAATACACAATCCAATGTGATTTACTTGTTTTGCATGTGGAAATGTCACCTGCCATATCAGTAAACAAAGGATATTGCAGTCATCAAGCCATCAGCCACTGTAGCCGCCCACGACTGTGCACCTTGAGGGGATTCAGGATGGAGAAAAACAGGATACTTGCCTTTGATATCAAGGCCAGATATATCATATCAAAGGATTGATTTCAGTGAGGCCAGACTCTTGCATCTTCCTATATATAGAAAAGCACTAAATTCATTAACTTGAGATGTCTGGTTTTCTTTAACAGTAATCTTCTGATGTTCCGACTACCTGGTTTTTGTTGCAGAAACTCCTGTATATATCCTGGCTCCTCTCATACTTCTTAGGAGCAGTCCCTCAGAGCAAGCTGAGAGGCTGTCTTCCAGGCTCATGTCCTCAGCAAGTCCACCGAATAAAACATGATTCTCAACTTGCGGGTTGTGCATTTTTTTCAGTCGACGTGCATTTTTTCTCTTTCATGGAAAACTGGCCATACGTTGGGGTGAGTGGTAACAGGTCCAGACACATGCAGGAACCCATTGCTCTGGTTCCCTCCACTCCTCTCACATGCAACACATACCCATTCCTGCAAGCCCTTCTTCAGAAAATTGTGAATCTAAGGGCCCATGTCAATTTGTTGTGTCTCTTTTTCATCTAGTACAAACAAAAAAGTGTTGACAGAGTGGAAGAAAGTTCCTTTCCCAAGGAGCTCAGTGAATATATTCCTTTGGAATTAGAGAGGAAATTAAACTGTGGCTGAACCTTTTTCCTCTTTTCTTTCCAAAAGCTTCCTGCTGTTTGATGTCCAGGATGATTGCTTAGGCTACACAAGGGGCCACTGGAATAATAAGCTTGCTTACGTAGCAGAGCCTGGATATTTCTTAAATTTGAAACAAAGCTGAGAAAGAAATTTTGTCTTTGTAGTCTGTGTTTACAGTTTGTACGTGGTGAGACTTGTCTGTAATACATTGCATCTAAGCAGTGGGGTAGTTGGCTTCTATACCAATTGAAAGAAGAATGTTTAAGTCTGCCAGATGCTGTTTTCATTAAATTATTATGATACTTCTATTTATACAAAGTTAGGTGAAAATGATCTCATAGGTTCTTATCAGCTCTACAGTTCAATTTCTCAAATGACTCAATGATTCCCCTTAAATCCATGGCACTTAAGATAATTTCTGAATTATCACATAAGAAATAATTTTCATATTTGTTTTTAGAAGGCAGAAGTTACCATATGAACTAATGGGTGGATCATAGATTAATACAGCTGCAGGTTGGATAAGAGAAGCACTGTACATTTTAATACTTAATGTGACTTTTTAAGAGACAGTATAATTTATTGGTTTAGTGCGTGGGCTTTGGATTTTGGGCTGCCCTGGGTTGAGATCCTGGCTTGGTATATCAGTTAGCTAAGGTTTTTTTTGATTGCAAAGAAACAAACGTTGGTCAGCTTAGGCAAAAAAGGAAATTTATTGGCAAACTGAAAGATTGGAGAACGACATCTTGAAATAGGAAGAAGTCAATGGTTTTGGGTGGAGCAAGGAAACAAGAACTAAAGGAAATTTCTCAAGACAGGAACAATCAGATCAGAATACTGCTTCTAAATTAATGGGACCTCACCACTTTTTAAAGCCTTGCACTAATTCTTCAAGGGTAGAAGTCCCAGGAAAGAGTGTTTGGCTAAATTTTATCCCCCTTCCAGTTCCAGTCTAGTGGAAAGAAGGATCTGGGCCTTCAACTTTTATAATGGAAATCAACTATTTTACTACTTATTAAGACAATTGCTTATGAGCTATGGTGCTATTACATTATTATTTTGTATTTTCTACAGTTCTCTCACATACATTTGCTTCCTTAAATTCTCACAATATGCTGTTAGGTAACTAGTAGATTTTATTATCCTTGTTTTATGGATAAGAACCCTGAACTTAGGGACATTGACTAAAGCCTAAAGCCTGATGTTCTTCCAAACCGCGTGTGTTTCGTTCTACAGAGCGCATCCCATTACCACACTATCATCGGTTTGGGACAAAAGACGAGAGTGAACAACACTGAGACAGAATGTTCTTTCTGAGAAATAGTCGGATCTCGATGAAATTCGGAGCAGACTCCTTAGCAAGAGGATTGTTTGTTCGCTGCTTGGCTGCAGGTTGGTCGGGCTACCGTGTGTTTCCTAGAAGTCGATGTTCTGAGAGTGAAACCCTGATAACACACTCACAGGATGGGATCCACATTGCAGTTCAACCCTGTGATCTTGTGATTTCATTGCAAAGATACCCAAGCCTGTAAAACTGAGTTTTGAAAGTTTAGCTTTGATACTGTTAACCTGTTAAAATGTGACAGTACAGAAAAGCAACGTGTCACACACCACAGAATTTTCCAAAGCAGTTCTTGGCTGCATGTGGGGGGCAAAGCTGCATTTGTCTTCCTTTCAGCTTGACACCTGGGCACCTACACTTAAGAGTGGGCTAGTGTGTTTGATAACAGGCTCAGTTTTTGTCTCTGCAAGGTGACAGCTCTGCTGGGATAAATGCTTACTTAGTCTAGGAGGCTGTTTTTTGGAAACCATGAGGAAGCTAGCATTGTCTGGGGTCCATCTTCCTTTACTGCTCTCTCTGCAACAAGAAAGCAGAAGTATGTTGGTAGTAAACAAAGTCAGCATTCTCCCACTTCACTAAGAAAACTAGCAAGAAAGGGATCAGAAAAGGGAGAACATATTTAATTTCTTTTGGGACCTACCGACTGGGTCCTCATTTCTTTTACGTTACTTTCTTAAAGCGCTTGACATGAGATCCTGAGAACAGCCCACGTTGCATGTGTTCTGCTAAAACCTCAAGGCTGCCTGGTGTTCAGCATCCTTTTCAGGACTCACCCTTTTGCTGCTGCTTATTTGAGTTCTTACAGTTACGGGCTGTACCTCCTACGAGACTGTGAACTCCGTGAGAATTAGAGACTATTTCTCATCCATATTTTGCATCCTTTAGTGCCTCTCAAAGTGCAATCTGTGGACCAGCAGAATTGGCATCACCTGGGAGCTTGTTAGAATCTCCTATTTTGCTCCTGACTTACTAAGTCGGAACCTTTGTTTTAACAAGATCCCAGGTGCTTTCTATGCACATTAAAAATTGAGCAATGCTGCTCTGTAGCACTTTTCGTACAATATATGTTAAATAATAATAAAGATAATGAAGCATAATAAAGCATGTGAGGCAGGTAATTATATATCACTGATAGAACACCCTCCACTGCCATTTTTTTTCTTTCCACCTCTTTAACATTCTCGAGTCACCCCAGAATCCTAGAAGCGATGGAAACTTGATCCTTCTGAATACAGATGAGGTTGGTAGTTTCAGAATCTACTTGCCCAACTCAAAAAAAAAAAAAAAAATTAAAATAAATGATCATGCAGTGAGGAGGGATGAAGGAAGAGAGGCAGTGCACAGCAAGCTTAGTTCTTTTGTGCTTCACTCAAAAAGACTGCTTGCTGCCTACACATGGTTGTCACCGTGAGCTCCAAGGAGCAGTAAGGATCCTAAGGCTCTGTCTCAGTTTCCCTCATCACTCCATCCATCCTCAGCTAGCTCACTCACTTTTATCTGTTTCATTTATCGATTTTTATGCTCATGCTTTATTTGGAGAAAAAAAAAATCACAACTTAAAATATGCACCAAAAAATAAGCACAAAATGATCCCCACCCCAACTCAAAAGCCAAGTTAAAAACCACTTTGCTAAGCCATGCATTATAATATTGTATTATCAAGGAGTGGGTTAATAGTTACTAATGTGCTCCATGCTCAGTATACTAATTGACATTTAAAAATTTTTAATTAAAAGATAAGGAGGGAATTTAACCAAGTTCACCAGTGATTATTTGCCTTCCCTGCTCTTCAAGTTTCTTATGTTGGAAGCTGGCTATTTTGTTTACCCACAGGATTCATTCTGGGGGTAATTATGATTGCATAAGCTCAAAGTGCTGTTCCAAAAAGTTATTGATATTTTCGTTAACTTGGGCTCTGTTCAGTATTTGTTGACTGCATGCTGTATGGCAAGGACTGGGGTAGTAGCTGGGTCTATAAAGGGGAGAATGACACAGTCATGTGCTCTCGAGAAACTTGTAGGCTGGTAGGCTGGACAGGCATGTAAATAGATCATTTCGAAAGACTAATTTAAGTGTTATGATACCAGGATACTCAGGGTATGCGGGTATACTCAGGGTATGCTTGAGAGAGGAGCATTATGTGATTGGAGAAGAGACACTTCTCCTGGGACTGTGTTTTGCGTGAGGGGTGGAGGCAGGTGAAGAAATAATTGCTGGAAACACATTCCAGATAGAAGTCACAGTGAAACTAAAAATACTGATGTATGAAACAGCATGTTCTATTTTGGGAACTTTGCCAAGTGCAAATTACAGTGCAGGAGAGGCAGACAATGAGGCTAGAGAGATAAGCTAGTCTCTGGAAAGAATCTGCCAAACTTGACATGCTTGAATTTATCTGTAAATAAGTGATGTCATGAATTCTACATTAGGAAAACAACCACTCCCACCGCCACCACCACTGGTTCAAAGAAAAAATGCACTCATTTTCAACCTTATTGTGAAAGTATGCTCTTTTTCCTTAGGGTATGCTGATCTTCCTCAGTAGGAGAATGGCTTATGAAATTATGTCTCTTCCCAGTGTCGTGAGGGAAACAGGCATGAACAGTGGGAAAGAACTGTAGTCCAATAAGATAGTATCTAAGTCAGCAGTGCATTTATTGGGGGCATTAAAAAGAACACTCAGCATTTTGCATGACTTTGATATACACGGCTGTAGTGGTATAGAGCGGTGAGCTGACCTATGGAAAAGGGAACAAAGTCTTTGTTTTTGCAGAAACCACGCTGATGCATTGCAGTGTCTAGAAATTTACAGTCGTGGATATCAGAAAGAGGCATATTATTATTAATAACTTTATTGAATACATTGTAAGAGGAAGGAAGAAAGTACTTAGGTATCCCCCATATACTCTCTATTTTCTTCTTGGTAAAGGAAATGATTTATGGTAAGAATTAAACTCCATGAGGGTTAACGTATGCTTTTTGTTGTTGTTGAATTCATAACATTTAAACATATTGTAGGCACTTAAGAACTATTTACTGAATAAATGGATGCATGAGTTAATTCATTAATCTGAAAGGGGATAGACTGAGTTTTTCTGAGCAGTGTCTTATTAGCTAGATACTACCACTGATAAAAAATAATGAAAACTACAGGGAATAATATCCCTAGGAACATGGAGATGAGTGACATATTCTAAAGGTGGGAACTCCTGTTGGTCAGAGGATTCCGTTAGGCAGTGAGGGGGTAGGTGGTGGGTGATGGGGGTAGATAAAATTTGAATAAAAAATAAAATATGGAAATGTTATCTGAGATTCTAAGAAATTTTCAGTGATATTTTAAAAATCATAAAATAAATTAATACATGCTTATTGATAAAATTCAAGCAAACAAAGACATAGTTATAAACCTAGTGTTGCCCTAGTGTGGTGCAAGAACAGACCAATAAATCAGTAGAACCAAAAAGAGGGCTCAGATTGGACCCATGTATACATGGGACCACAGGTGGATTAATTGTGAAGCAAACAAAGCTTAGGCTTCATGGCTCCTTACTTGCTTTGGGAGGGGCCTTCCCAAGATATTCACATTGCTATATGTTTTAGTGAAATTTGCAAGAGTAAGTTATTTTTATTGCAATTAGTGAGGACCACTAGCTCTTGCCACTCTGACTACCCCTTCATTACACTTCCCTTTTGTGTCGTATTCGAGTGTCCATGGACAGTTTGAATCCAGGTGAGAGGAAATGAGTTGGGAATGTGCCATTTTATCTACAATTCGGAAGATGCATAAAGGGTATGAATACACAATTTAGAGAAGAGGATATTCCAAAAGGTAACAAGTATGGTCAAGGTAACAGTGTATGTCAAAATACTCATCATAACTGGTAATTAGAGGATCCCAAACAAAATGCGTCATCTCTGTTGTAATTATTACCCTCAGTCAGTTGGATAATGGCATATGTTGGCAGGAATGTGGGGATATAGGGATCTTCATGCCCTGGTGGGAGTATAGTCTGAGTGTATTTATTTTGGAGGTGGTGGTATTTAATAAACTAAGTATATTTGTTCCATATGGCCCAAGAGTAATGCTCTGGATTAAATATCCTAATGAAGTTCTCATATCTAAAAATATTGACTGCAGCATTATTTCTGCCACTAAGGAAGTGAGACAAGCTGGCTGTCCATCATTAGGAGAGGGGATAAACAAAATGGAATAGTATGCAGCAGTTAGAAGCAATGGATTAGGTGTTCACATAGCAATGTGGATGGATCCTAAGACACAGGACTAAAAGAAACCAGTAAGAAACAGAATTTTGATGTAAATATGCAACACAAATAAATATTGAATATAAAAGTATATACATACATGCTCACAAAACAATACACATGCTGCAAAAATGCATCAGAATAAGAGGTAAACTGTAAACACCAGTAAAGGATTAATAAACAGGTCTAAAACTTGGTTCCTCTCTCCCTGCCTGAGGCAGTTCCGACCTTAGCCAGACCCCTTTGTTAGCAAATTGATGGAATTTACTAATTGGAAGGTAACTGAAAATCTTCCAGGAGGTGCCATGTTCTGATTTCTTATCTAAGGAATTTTTATAGCAGGATGTACTTGGTCTGTCTGGATTATTTATTATAAATTAGTCTTCAGTTTATGGCTTTATGAGCCATAGCTGGGCTGGATAATGGAAGTTAATCACATAGACCTTCTTACTACATAACCAGAAAGTATAAAGGTTGAGAGAAGCACAGAAGTAAAGGGCTTCCTTGTGCCATTTTGTTTTGCCCGTTGTGCTTCTTGCTCTGAACCCAAAATGCATCCTAACGTGAAAAAGGGATTTAGGAAGATATGTCCTGATATGATGCGGCTCCTTTTGTGTAAACTTGACTAAACATTAGTAAAGCTTGGTGCTTGGTAAGACATGGGTTTTGTGAGCCTGATTGATGATTCAGCTCATTGTGTTAGTATAAGCACATTGTAATAGTTGCCTGGGAGCACAGGTAGAGTACTAAGAGGGGGATAAAAATAAATAAGTAAATAAATTAGTAAATAATGTAAATAAGAGAAAGCCTCACTAGGACAAATGATGATGATATGCTATGAACTGAGGATGTGATTTAACTTTCATCAGCTGTCATCAAAGAAGGTCCACTGTTTTAGGGTGAGTTGTTACGAAATGATAGATAACAAGAACACATTTGGGTATTTGGAAATGGGACACTGCCATAAAAAACAGTGAAACATGTGGACTTGATGGTGGGTAAACTTGGGGAGATGTTAATAAAATCTTAAGAGCCATGAGGACCACGTTAGCAGTAGCTAAAAGGGCCTCAAATAGCCTGTTGGTGAGAGATTCGAGGAGAGAGAAAATGTTATTGGAAGTTGTAAGAAAAGAGACACTTGTCATATAATAGAAGAAAGTTTATCAGCACTGTACCCTGCAGTAATATGGAAAATAGCAAATGTAACTGATGAACCCCATGATCTAGCTAAGATTTCCAGGCAGAACTTTGACAATGCCAACTTCCTTCATCTCACTGCCCTTCATAAAATACAAGTAGAGGGAGATGATTTAAAAAAAGAAACAGTTCATTTTTCAAGCATAATTTAGAGGAAACATAAAAGATTAAGGACTTGCTGGATTCGAAATAAAATTTTTCATTCCTGGCCTCTCCACATGATGAGAGATTCTCAAAGTAAGAAAGATCATCAGGCAAGCGATTAATTCCAGAGAACAGTGGGAGAAAAATGGTACAAAAATAAAGCAAATAGTGTGTGTTTTAACATCCTTTCCTAAGATAAATTAGATGTTTCCTACCTTCAAAAAGTTTGGATTCTGTTGTAGATTCTGGTGGAGGAGACAGACAAGCAAATAGGTACAATTTAGTGTAATAAGAGCCCCGATAAAAGAAACATGGGATGCTATGAAAGCATGTATTAGGGACACTTTACCCTGACTTGGGAAGGAGGAAAACATAAGATCAGGCTTTCCAAGAAGGCCATGCCTAAACTAAGCCTTGAGGAATAAAAAGGAGTTAGGGAAGGTGGGTGGGGCAGGGGGGGAGAGGTGATGATTTCAAGTAGAGACAGTGGAGTCATGTTAAAGGAAACCCTCAGAAAAATCTCCCAAAGGAGTCCTGAACCACTCTTAGCACTCTTGTAATCGTTTTCTCCTTTTATAGGAACAAGTAGGATCAACTGGCTATAAAAATTCTTTTTTTAAAAAGATTTTTGTTATAAGTTTTAAAAACTTATGCAGAAGAAGAGAGACTAGTATAATTAACTGTCATGTATTAATCACTTAGCTTAAAAATAATCAAGCTCATGGCCAATCTTATTTTGTTTATGTTTACCCCCTCCCGCATTGCATTATTTTAAAGCAAACCCCAGGCATATATAATTTCATCTTTAAACACTGTAGTTATCTTTAATGCATAAAAACTCTTTCTGATTAATAATATAATACTTTTATCACACACACACAAATTAACATGAGTTCTTAATATTGATGCTTCCTTTTGCACAAGCTAGGCCAGTGGGTTCCTTCCGGGAAATTGATCACTTAAGTCACTCTAGTGCAGAAAGTGAGTTATTCAGTATTTGAGGTCATTTGTTAAAAATTCCTTTTCTTGGGGAAAATTATGCTAGCTTCCTCTTTTATGGGTATTTATGAGTAATAGGCTAGGGAAAAATCTGTCCCTAATTGCCCCAAGGAGTTATAAAAATGTAAGAAATGAAAGTCACTATGGGATCTTAATTTTGTTCCTGAGTGAAGTAATAGGAAGTATTGGGCATTTCCTTTAGGACAATGGTCCAGTTATTTTTAGGGAGGCCTAGCTGCTGATTTCAGAAAATCCCTATCTGGTCTGCTCTTAGTGCTAAGTCATCTCATCTTATACTAGCTTGGGTTCTGGGCTGATCTGGGTGGATGAATCTCCCTTACCTTTATTCAGAGGAACAAAATTCATTGTTGTGAATAGCTAGCACTGTAGATAACAGGAAATTAGGAGATGGGGTAAACAAGACCAGCCCTGGTACCATGGTATCTCGGGACTTCTGTTTAAGTATGAATTACAATCAAATGCTATCTAGCCTTGAAGTAGTAGCTACAGGGGAGAAATATTCAATTTGGCTGAACCCAGGATATATGCGTATAGATTCAGAGATGAGAACATGACATGTTCTAAGCTCTGCAAGAATTGAGTCAACTATAGGGTTGGTAAGGCAGGTGCTGGAAAAGTTAGTAGTCACCAAATGTAAGCAAAGAAATTAGGTATACTTGAAATACTTTAAGTAATAGATTGCTGTGATCAGACTTGTGTTGGAGCGGGGCACATAGGAGGGCACAAAAGCCAACAGGAGACTATTTTATTACAACAACTAAGAGATGATTAGTGCATGAATGAAAGTAGTGCCGATGACAGCCGTGACTGTGGAGAGCATGGAAAGATGTTTGTAGATTGAATACATAGTACAGGCAGGCCAGTTGGACAGGAAGTTGAGAGGAAGGAGTCAAAGATGGCTCCCAGGTTTGTGGCCTGACGGTCTTGACGATTGGTGGGATGCAGATGTCCAACTGCAGTGTTTCTTGGCTGATGTGCAAACTACTGGATTACTTGTCAGTGGTCATTGCCACTCTAAACCCCATTCAGTATTACAGCAGTGGCATTTCTGAGGTCAGGGCTATGGCCAGAGGGTTAATTAGGGGATGGGTCAGGCAGTTTGTATTGGAGCAAAATGCTTATTCATCTGACCTGTCCTCTGCTCAGCACAGAAAACAGTCCCCAAGTTCCCATGTTCCAATGAACTTCATCATATTCCCTAAGGCTTTTAGTTACTCTTACACTAAAATAAGGCTTTATTTGGTCTTTCCAAATTCTAGAGTCTATTTGACGATCTATAATCTTATAGATTATAAGAAAAAAATTGAAACACACTTTGATTTAAAGGGTATTTCATCCTAAAATTAAAATTAATACTTTCATAAGTTAGATAGGCCTTCATGTGTTATGTATTCCTGCATCTTAATATTGATCATTTATTAAAATCTTTAAATTGATCTTTATCTTTCATCCAAAAAATGATTATAACTCTTGGGCTGTTTTCCTTCTGGGTAAACCAGACGAAGAAGCAGAATATTTAATAATAGATTGTTCTGAATCCCATGTTCTTAACAGGCTTTATAAACTGGATGTGGAGACAGAATCTTTTGTTCTTTTTCAGAATAATTTATTCCAGCATTTATGGACTGGAATAGTTGGTTTCAGCCACCTGTTTTCTCCGTGGACTGTTTCTTCCCTGTATAATATATATTTCTACACTTAATTCCAAAGGTTAGTCACCTGGCATAGCCAGAAGGAAAGCAACACAATGGTAACATTTATTATCTGGAAGAGAGGCACGTTTTCCTCTCATATCTTTAATATCTAATACTTCTTTCTAGTTTTCAAATTATGCAGCAGCAAAGTGTTTTACATACCTGGGGAATACCTACTAACTGACAAACATGCAAAGTCCAAGAAAAATTTTTGGTGATTTTTTTTAGTAATGGAACAAATTTTTAATTTATTATCTTGTACCCAGAAGTTAGTTTTTACTGGTGACTTACTAGGCTCTGGCACTGATGGTTGATTTGCTGTTATATCAGTTACTTAATTAAAATGAATTATTCATAGTTTTTCCTGATGAACGACCTAATTATTATGCTAATCATAATAATCTAAGTCTTCAATGTTTTCTGATGCATCCTGCCTAATGGGGTTATTAAATATGTGTATAATTATAGTCTTATAAAAATTCAGAAACATGGTTTGACAGACATTTTTATTTCTATTTAGACCTTCAAAAACATCAGATGTAAGATATCTTTTGCCCTGAACTCAATTAATCTCTTAAATGTCATTTTCTCTTTCTAATATAAAACTGAGCGAGTATAATAAATAAAATGACAACCAACTTCATTAGTAATACTAAGAAGTGGAAGAGATTTTATACCCAGTCCTGCTTTTGAGAACTTTAGCATTAACAAGAAAATTTCCCTTCATGTGGGGATTCTAATGAAAGCAAAAGCAGTGAACTGATGTGATATTTATTGTTATGTTGTGAAATCTTACTTGTTCATAGGAGAAGCAACTATGCCATCCATGGGTTCATTAACAATTAACTGTATCAGGGACATCTTTCCTTTACTTCTCTATTACTTTGTTTAATTTCTCAGCCCCAAATCATCATATTTGCATATGCTTATCTTATTTCAGGGCAAAACTTAATATTTAAAGATATTAGAGTATTCTTTTGCATTCAGTAATAACAACCCCATTAATAACCACCTCCCAAGGGCATCTAAAGCTGGAACATCTGACGCACAATCAAGGTAATAGGAAGTGATATTTTGATATCAGGTCGCAAATCAAGCGGTTTGACAACCCATAGCTGGGTATATATAACCAAGAACTAATTAGGGTTCAAAAACACATGCTCAATTTTGTTGCAGTCTAGCTGTCAAAGGGATTTTTTGAGACTTGAAAACAGTAACTCATGGCTTTTGTGAAACGTGAAGCCTGTTCTGAAGAAATAAGACTGACTCTTTTTGGTTGCAACTCATTTTGTCTTTGAGCACACAGGTATAGATGATGAAAATGAACATTTTCCATTATTGAATGGCTTATACTTTTTATAAGATTTTTTTCCTTATTTTCACTCCCTTATTTTCTCTAGCATTTAAAAACCATCGATTTCCATTTGAAGCTGTGAGATCAATAATTGTGTCCTCCAGGACCTGCAAGTGGAAGACATTTGAGGAACTTACGGTCTTGCTTGTCATTCTCCTCTTCATCCTAGTCCTTTTAGAGAGCCGAGGTCCAGCCGTGATAGGAGGCAAATTTGTGTGCTGTGGTCTGATAAAACGCTTTCATTCCCATCTTTTGGGAGCCACTATGATTGAACACGTTATTGGACGGACCAACTCAGGTTGTTGGCCTGAGTGTACCCTCTATACAATGATGCTGATTTTCTGGTTGCAGGATGGGGAGTGTCATTTGAAATGTTGGGCAGCAGAACAACATTAAATAGTTTCGGTTCTGCTTAAATGATTTTTGTAATTATGTAGGATATAAATAAAGAAAAATTAAACTAATTCCTATTTCTAGCATCTTGTTGAGGCAGCTTCAGCTATATTTTGGCCCTGACTTCCCTTTTCCTTTGGGGTCTGTCTTAGTCTGTTTGGGCTGCTATAACAAAACACTACAGATTAGTTGGTAGCTTATAAACAACAGAAATTTTTTCCTGATAATTCTGGAGGCTGGAAGTCTGGGATCAAGGTGCCCACATGGTTGGGTGAAGGCCAGACTTCTTGTAACCTCACGTGATGGAAGGGACAAGCAAGCTCTCTGAGGACTCTTTTCTAAAGGCACTAAACCTATTTATGAGGGCTCTGCCCTTGTGACCTATTTATGAGGGCTCTGCCCTCATGACCTAATCACCTCCCAAAGATCCCACCTCTTAATACCATTGCCTGTGGTGTTCAGATTTCAACATATTAATTTTTGGTGGGCGGTGAGAAACAATGTTCAGACCATAGGGTCTGTAGAGAAAGGACACTGTAAAGCTGAAAAGCATTATAAAGACTTTCTTTCAACTGCCTCATTTTCTCCCCTCCCTGAGGGGGACTTGATCTTGGCTCTGGTTGCTTCAAGGATGGTGGGTATGATGTAGCTCTGAGATACCTCCTCTCCAAACTCTCCTTAAAGTTCAGTTTCCCCATTTCATTAGAGGAGGAGGAGGAAGATGGAGAGGAGGTAGTTACCTTAATTGGTCAGCAGTGATGTCTTTCTTTTGCTGCTTTTCTGACTAAAAGTAATTTACAATCAATGTCCTTTCCATGGTGGGTGACCAAACACTGACTCCTCATGGGACACCCATATAGGTTTGGGGGGAGGCTTTGGAGGATGACACTGCACATTTCCCTGCACTGTAAGCTCCAGTCTGGCCCTTCTCCTTCCTTTCCCCCTTGACTCTGGCCAAAAGAAGCCATCTTTTAGCCTCTTATTGGTGGGATTCTGTCACAGGTGAACTGAGCTCTTGAGTGGGGTCCTGCCAAGATAGCTCAAGCCCAGCTGCCTTCTCTGTTGGTCACACAGCCTGTGGGAAACTCTGGCATCATTTCTAAGGTTGTCATGAACAACTCTGTCCATGTCTTCAGGGACTTGGTGAGAATGTCTTTTGGACATACACCCAGGTATAGTATTTCTGGGTCATATGGGACATGCATTTATTTTGACTAGTGCCCAGTTGCTCTCCAGGAAGTTTGCACTGGTCTGTATTTTCACCAGCAGTGGACAAAGGTTCATATTTAACAACATCTCTGCCAATAGTTAGCATTATTCAGCTTTCCAATTTTTGCCAGCCTACAATAACTTAACTTGTATTTCTGTAATTGCCAGGTTTTTGTTTGTTTTTTTTGTTTTTTTTAGATTTATTGATTGATTGATTGATTGATTGCTAGGTTGGGTCTTCGCTTCTGTGCTAGGGCTTTCTCTAGTTGCAGCAAGCGGGGGCCACTCTTCATCACGGTGCGCGGGCCTCTCACCATCGTGGCCTCTCCTGTTGCGGAGCACAGACTCCAGACGCGCAGACTCAGTAGTTGTGGCTCACGGGCCTAGCTGCTCCACGACATGTGGGATCTTCCCAGACCAGGGCTCGAACCCGTGTCCCCTGCATTAGCAGGCAGATTCTCAACCACTGCGCCACCAGGGAAGCCCTTGCCAGTTGTTTTGATTTGTCATCTGTTTGTCAGCATCTTGAGTTTCTTCTATATTGGATATTCATATTTCCGACTCATTTTTCTATTTGGGTTGTTGTCTTTCACTATACATTTGTAGGTGTTTCTTGTATATTGTAAACATTAATCCCTGGTTGGTTTTACACTTTGCAAATATCTTCTTCCATTCTGTCAGCTATATATTAACTTTATCCATAGTATCTTTTATTGACCAGAAATTCTTCACTTTGATGTAGACAACTTAATTACTCCTTTTTCTTTGTTTGTGCTTTCAAAGTTTTGTTAAAACAATCCTTCCTTCGCCTCAGATCTATAGCTATTCCACATTTTATTCTATCAGCTTTCTAGTTTTATTCTTCACCTTTAGATATTTACAACTTCGTAGTTTCCTTTGGTGTGTAGGGTTAAGCTGGGATTCACTTTTTGCAAACCATTTTACTAAATAATTCATTGTTTCCCCATGAATTTGTGATGCTATCCT
This sequence comes from Balaenoptera musculus, assembly GCF_009873245.2. Taxonomy (NCBI): domain Eukaryota; kingdom Metazoa; phylum Chordata; class Mammalia; order Artiodactyla; family Balaenopteridae; genus Balaenoptera; species Balaenoptera musculus. Next base: position 73,398,797 of record NC_045789.1, on the reverse strand, counting down.
TATCTTATATAAAAGTGTCCCCTCTACATGGTTTATCCCTGAGCTTTCTATTGTGTTTTTTGGTCCATATGATTGTTCTTATGACAATATCTTTTTTTTTATTATTATGAGTTAAAAGTATGTATTTATATCTGGCAGCTTGCCCTTCTTTTTTTCATCTTTTTAAAGTTTGGCTTCCTATTAAATAATAAAATTAATATATTTAATTCTTTAAAAATCCAACTGGAAATGTGATTGGTATTACATTGAATTTATAGAATAATTAGGAATAGTGAATATCTTTGTAATGTTAAGTCATCTTATCTAAGAGAATAAAATGTCTATTTAATTTTGTAAATCAACTAGTATGCCCTTTATTAGGGTTTTTATGTTTTCTCCATACCATGTGTTCTTATGTGTTCATGTTGTGTGTTCTTGGTTAAATTCATTACTAGATATTTTATAGCTTTTTTCCTTTTCTTTTTTTTTGCTATTGTTATGTTTTCTAGTTGGTTATTGCTGGGGTAAGTTAGTGCTATTGATTTTTTAAGTTTTTATATTCAGGTAAATTTCTGAACTTTCTTATTTCTAATTGCTTCATTTGGTGATAATTCTGTGGTTTTATTAGGAGATGGTAACATCTAGTGCAAATAGTGATCATTTTTCTCTTTTTCTTAATTATTTTTCTTTCCTTTTAGTATTGGTAGGACTTCTAGTACTGTATCAGTCAGTTGTCATTTATTGGGTATTGTTCTATGGGTATGTCATCTATGGGTATGGAGGGTATGCTATCTGTTTTTCCACTAACTGTAGTGTTTGCTATAAGATTTTGGTATATAAGGTTTACCAGTGAGAGGGCATTCTCTTCTAGTCTTAGTTTGCTAACGTTTTTGAGAAAGATAAATAGGTCCTGAACTTTATTAAAATCTCTTTGCATCATTTAAATAATGATATAATTTTTTTCCATTCTACTAATAAGATAAATGGCATTGATGAGCTTCATGGAATGTAACTAATTTTGTGCTTCTGGGATTAACCTCATTTGAGCATGATGTCAATTTTTGGGGTTTTTTTTTCAAATGAACTGTTGGATTCAATTAGCTGGCGGTATGACCTTGGGGAAGCCATGTGACCCTTCTATGCCTAAATTCCTTATCAGTAACATGGAGATAATAGTCAAAGAGTTGTCTTTGAATTACATATGTTCAGGGCTTAGGCAAGTTCCTGACATAATAAAACCTATGTAAATGCTTATAATATAGAGTTTTTTTTTGCGATCAGTTAAATGAGCTTCTAATTTTCTTTTCTTCTGTACTATCTGATTTTGAAAGCAAAATGATACTAACTCCCAAATGAGTTGGGCACCTTTGGACTTTTTCTTTTTTTTTTAAATTAATTTTTATAGGAGTATAGTTGCTTTACAATGTTGTGTTAGTTTCTGCTGTATAGCAAAGTGAATCAGCTATATGTATACATATATCCCCTCTTTTTTGGATTTTCTTCCCATTTAGGTCACTACAGAGCATTGAGTAGAGTTCCCTGTGCTATACAGTAGGTTCTCATTAATTATCTGCTTTATGCATAGTAGTGTATATATGTTAATCCCGATCTCCCAATTCATCCCACCCCACTTTTCCCCGCCTTGGTATCCAAAGCAAGCACATTTAAATAGAGTGCTTACTTACCATCCTGGTTTGAGAGGGTTTTTTCGCCCCTCTTTTTCAAAAAGACAATAATAACTATTGAATATGATGTTAGCTGTGGGTTTGTCATATATGGCCTTTATTATGTTGAGGTGTGTTTACTCTGTGCCTACTTTCTAAAGAGTTTTTACCATAAATGGATGTTGAATTTTATTAAAAGCTTTTTCTGCATCTATTGAGATGATAATTAAGGTTTTTATTCTTCAGTTTGTTAATGTGGTATATTACACTGATTGATTTGCGTATATTGAAAAATCCTTGCATCCCTGGGATAAATCCTACTTGATCATGGTGTATGATCCTTTAACTGACTTTGGAGTCAGTTTGTTAGCATTTTGTTGAGGATTTTTGCATCTATGTTCATCAGTGATATTGGCCTGTAATTTTCTTTTTTTGTGTGATATGTTTGTCTGGTTTTAGTATCAGGGTGATGGTGCCCTCATAGAATGAGTTTGAAAGTGTCCCTTCCTCTGAAATTTTTTGGAATAGTTTCAGAGGGCTAGGTGTTAACCCTTTTCTAAATGTTTGGTAGAATTCACCTGTGAAGTCATCTGATCCTGGCCTTTTGCTGGTTGAGAGTTTTTAAATTACTGAATCAATTTCAGTCCTGGTAATTGGTATGTTCATATTTTCTATTTCTTCCTGGTTCAGTCTTGGGAGATTGTACCTTTCTAAGAATTTGTCCATTTCTTCTAGGTTATCCGTTTTATTGGCATATAGTTGCTCGTAGTAGTCTCTTATGTTCCTTGTATTTCTGTGGTGTCAGTTGTAACTTCTCCTTTTTCATTTCTGATTTTATTCATTTGGGCCCTCTCCCTTTTTTCTTGATGAGTCTAGCTAAAGATTTATCCATTTTATCTTTTCAGGAACCAGCCTTTAATTTCATTGATCTTTCCTATTGTTTTCTTAGTCTCTATTTCATTTATTTCTGCTCTGATCTTTATGATTTCTTTCCTTCTACTAACTTTGGGTTTTGTAATGTGTATGGGGAAGGGTCAAAGACTAGGCCCTGATCCATGATCATCTTGGTGAGTTTAAGGAGAGGGGAGGATGTGATCTCCAGGTATGAAAAACTCCTGCTGGTATCACTCCTATTTGCTATCACTTCACCAAGCAACTCAGTTTCACCTTTAAATTAATAGAGACATTATGCTAAATGAGATAAGTAAAATGGTGGTTACCAGGAGATGGGGATGGAGGGATAGGACAGATGTTTAAACAACATAAACAACCCTTAAACAGGGTACAGACCTATGAGTAGTAAATCTAGAGATCTAATGCACAGTACAGTGAATATAACCAACAGTGTTGTATTATAATCATCAAACTTACTAAGAGACTAGATCTTAATTATTCCAGCCACTAAAAGGAAATGATAATTATGTCATGTTATAGAAGTGTCATGTTATAGTATAGCTAATTATTGCTACAATGGCAATCACGTTAAAATATATAAATGTGTCAAATTATTGTGCTGTACACCTTAAATTTACACAATGTTGTATGTCAAATATATTTCAATAAAAATATTACATCTAAAAAAATAAATACAATAAAAATTATTAAAAAACAACAAAGAGAAGAACTAGCTTTGGAAAAACATGGTATCTTTTTAGGTTGGAAGCTAGCAGTTTAGGAGTTTGAGGGAAGAGGGGTTGGAGGAGTAGGTTTTCCAGTTCATCCAGGTAGCTCACATATTTTCATCTACTCTTCACCCAGCAGAGATTTTGCAATGCTTTCACCAGGGCGACTGGAACTCGTGTTGCTGATTTCTACAGTGGAAGGCCAGGCTTTGATCATCCCAGACTAATGTGGAGAGATGCGAGAACTGGCCTGGAAGGGTTTCTTCTCTTACGACTGGTTTGGGCTCTCATTGGCCCCAGGCTGCAGTTTTCTACCTCTCACACCCACCCAGTAAGAAAAAGCATTTTGTCCCCAGGGTTTCATGAGCCTATGCATTTTGTGTGTGCATTAGTTCCTGTAACCTATACTTCTATATTGCTATCAGACTGTGTAGAGGAACCCAATAGCCCATGCTCTTTGCCATCTGTTCTGGACTAGGACACCATGATTGTACTTTCACTTTGGTAATGTGCTGATTTGACTTAGTAGTCCTGACATGCCCTGGGAGCATTTAGACTCAGAGAAGAACTTTCCATCTTTGGCACATTCTCAATGCTGTGACAAAGGGCACAGTCTCAGGAGATTGCTCTGCTGGACTTTGACTGGGAGCCTTGTTATTAACTAATTTCAAATGAAATTTTAAAAAAGATATTTTTCACATTGGCATTTGAGAAATTGTGCTACAGGAAGCAGTACATACTTGTCCTTTCACTTGACAGAGAACACAAAGTACTTTGGATTGTTCATGGCTCCCTCAACGCATTTCAGCCAAAGAAAAGCTGACATTTTCAATTTATTGCCAATCCTAGAGAAGAGCTTACTAAATTCTTCACTCAGCTGAAATGTAGCCATGAAGCTACCATTAATTATATTACTTATATAAGTAGACTCTAATCAGTCACTAAATTAAATTAAAACATCCTTCTGAGTTTCTTTCATTCTGTTCTATTTGGTTTAGACGTGGTGGGTATATGTAAAATATTGGTCATCGTAGCCACTGGCAGTTATCAAAGGAAACCAATACATTATTTCACAGAGGGTCTTAGACCTTGGTTGGGGTATGTATGGAAGTGTAAAGCAAGTAGTATAGTGCGGTTGCATTTCACATTGGCCTAATCTCTTTCAGGTATAGATATTAGAGTTTTATCTCTCATATAATCACCATTACTTTTGACATCAAGGACTCCATTTCCTATTTTGGGTGCTTTATGGTTCTGTTCATCACTGCGCAGGGGAATCTGTCCGTCTGAGGCAGTTGAGATTAAGTTTAGCAAAGTCTCAGCTACAAATGGACATCACTTCTGCCTGCAATTGCTAAATGTGAAATTCAGTCATTAAATGACTTATTCTCACCAGTGAATACCCTCAGCAGATGACAAGAAGAACAGCTAACCTGGATCCTCAACAAAGGTGACGTTAAAATATTCTCTTAAGCTTACTAACTTAATAGCACAACACATGTTTATTGAGCATCTTCTAGGTGTCAGGCACTTTTCTACACTCAAGGAAGATACTGCAGGGAGCAAGTTAAGTCAAGTTCTTCCCCCATTATTAACAAGGAGACAAAAATTAACAAAGTATGCAGCAAAAATAAGTTCTATAAACATACTAACAGTGTGAGATGTCACTGACTGGGGACCTACTTCTGCTTGGGTGGTAAAGGAAAGGCTTATGCAAAATGACATCTGAGCCAACGCCAGAGTGATATGCAAAGATTTGGAGACAGAGCTTCCCAGGCGGAAAGAGGAGCAAGTACAGAGGCTCAGAGGCTTGCATTTTCATGAAGAGAACTAGGGTCAGTGTGGATTGAACTGGGAGATGGAGGGAGAGAGCAGTATGGAATAAGATTGAAGAGGTGGATAGAAGCCAGTTCATTCAGGGATTTCGAACCCTGACCAAGAGCTTGGATATTATTCTAAGGGTAACGGGAAGCACTTCCCATACAATAGCAGTCCTGCCATCTATGCCTTTAAAATGTATTCAGAATATGACCACTGCTCACCATTACACCAACACTTTCACTTATTTTAATCAGGAAAATGGCAGGATCAAATTCAAGTAAAAAAACAAACAGAATCTGCCGTGTACAGAATGGTACAGAATGGGTTGTGGAGAGGAAATTACTTTATGGTCCAGATGGGAGATAATATTGGCTTGGACTAAGGTGGCAGCAATGAAGATGGTAAAAAATGGACACATTTGGGGTGTATTTTGAAGGGGTAGTTTGACAGGGCTGCTGTTGGATTGGATATGGGACATGAGTGAAAGAAAGGAATAAAAGATAGCTTCTAGGTTTTGGAATGAGCGGTTAGGTGAATGGTGGAACCATTTACTGAGGTGGGAAGATTGGAGGAAGAACACATTTGGGGTAGAGAGAGCCAGGGTTTTGGTTTTTTTAAAAAATTTTTATTGGGGTATAGTTGATTTACAATGTTGTGTTTCGGGTGTACAGCAAAGTGAATCAGTTATACATATACATATATCCACTCTTTTTCAGATTCTTTTCCCATATAAGTCATTACAGAGTATTGAGTAGAGTTCCTTGTGCTATACAGTAGGTCCTTATTAGTTATCTATTTTATATGTAGTAGTGTGTATATGTCAGTCCCAATCTTCCAGTTTATCTGCCCCCCCCCCCCGTAACTGTATGTTTATTTTCTACATCTGTAAAAGAGTTTTGTTCTGAGATACAAAGTAAACATTCTGATGGTGTTGTCAAGAAAGCAGTTGGATATATAAGTCTGGACTCCACTGAGTTGAGAGCATATATGTGGTATTTAAAGCCATCTGAATAAATGATATAACCTATGGAGAGACTGCAGATAGGCTGGAGAGGACAGCCTGGGTACCAAACCCTCCCTTGGGAACTCCAATATTTAAAAGTTGAGTAGAAAAAGAGGATCTTGCAGAATAAACTGAGAAGGAGCATCCAGTGAGGTAAAAGAGAACAAGAAGAATGTTATGATCCAGGCCCTAAGAGAGGAAAGTGCTTTAAGAATAAGAGAATAGGCAACTATGCCAAATACTCCTGAGAATTCATACAAGTGATGACCCAGAAGTCCATTGGGTTTGGTAAGATGGAGAATGTTATTGACTTTGATAATAGTAAGTGGAGGAGAGAATGAAAGGTGAGAAAGAGGTGTTAGCAACTGTAGAGAAATCTCATGAGTTTGCTGCAAATGGAACATACATTTAGGTGAGGGTTTCTTGTGTGTGCTTGCGCGTGCACGCCCGTGTGTTTTCCTTTTAAAGGAAGGGAATAGCAGAGCATGTTTGAGAATGATCAAGCAGAAAGAGTTCATGGTTACCAGGGTCTTTGAGAAGGCAATCAGGAATGGGATTCAGAAGAGCTGGCCTTGGTATTGGCAGGAAGAGTTTGTTCACTGTAACAATAGAGAAGGCAGGGTAGGTAGAGATGCAGGTAGCAGGTAGATTTGTTGGAAAACGAATGGAATTTCATTCTCAATGAAATATGGGACAAGCTGAGAATGAGGAGGGGGAGAAATAGTTTTTGAGTGTTTGTACAAGCCATCACACTACTGCTTTAAAGATGCCCATCACTGTGGTAGGAGAGAGGAATTGAGGATACTTCAATTAGAGGTGGAAAGATGTGGGTGAGGTTAGATATATTCCATATGAACTTCCACTGTCAGAAGTCACTGGGAGATGTGCTGTTCTCCCATGATAAAGCTTACGAACTCACTGAAAATAGCATGAGACCTAAACAGAAGTGTGAAGGAAAAAAATGAAGATTGCTTTAATCCCTCTATCCTTGTGTCTAAACTGCTCAGACCACATGTCCCAGGATCCCAGAGTTTTTACAGTTCCTCTCATTCTTTTGTTCCTTGACCTTAAAGCACTTATAGTCTATACAGGAAGACAGACACTAAATAATGAACACACAAAAATATAATTATAGCAGCCTGGATAGGAGGGGAATTTGGGGGAGAATGGATACATGTATATGTATGGCTGAGTCACATTGCTGTGCACCTGAAACTATCATAATATTGTTAATCAGCTATACTCCAATATAAGATAAAAAGTTTAAAAAAGTGCAAAAAAATATAAGTTGTTCCAAGCATCATGAATGGAAAGAAGGAGTGCCATCAGAGAATCATGGAGCTTTAGAGGAGAGGCTTAATGTGAAGTGATGTTTATATGAGCATGAGAACATTGAGTAGGGCTTGGACAGGCAAAGAGTGAGAGGAAGAAAAGTGTAGGCAAACGTCCTGAGGAAGCAGAGGGCCTGGTGTGTTAAGGAAGAGAAAGAAGCATGGTTTGCTTTAGGCAGATTGAGTGATGGGAGAGTGATGTGCTTGGTGAAGTTGGAAAGGTGGGCAAGGACCCAGGACTTGATTAGAAGTTGGGCTGTTATTCTAGGTGCAGCAGAGAAACCATTGAAGGGTGTTATGGTGGTGGTAGGGTTCTGACAGGTTCAGATTTATATTTTATAAAGATTAGTCTGAAAAGTAATCTTTTCCGAGAAAAGATTGAGGGGGTAGGGGGCCAGAGTGAAGGAGGTGAGAAACTACTTAGGAGATCATGGAAGGAAGAAAGCCAGAGAGGGTCATGCATTGGACCAAGGTACTGGCAATAGAGACTGAGAGAGTTGGACACATTCATGACATAATTAAGGGCAGAGTTTTAAACCTTAACCCTATTGACATTTTGAGCTACGTGATTCTTTGTTGGAGCTTCTTGTTCATTGTAGGATATTTAGCAGTATCCCTGGCCTATTCATCTGCCAGTAGCACTCTCCGATCCCCACCCTCCCTCCACCCCCATTGTAAAAACCAAAAATGTCTACAGACAAAGCAGGTATCCCTTTGCCAAATATCCCTTGGAGGACAAAATCTCCCTGATTGAGAACCAGTATTTTAGAGGGACAATTCATAGGAAAGGACAATGGATTAGGTAAGGGATGAGAAGTTCATGAATGACATTCTTTTGAACAAGCAAGTAGATGGATATGTAGCTTATGGAACTGCAGTGACTCGAGGAGGAGAATATTTGGGGTGTGTATATAAACATCAGCAGTTCATTTTAGGCATGGTAAATCTAGGTGCTTGGAAGACTTCAAGGGAAGTCAAGAGGAGAGATTTTGGCTGGAGATATGAAGAGCAGTGGGGCTGGATGTGATCACTGATGGGGAGATGCAAATGAGAACCAAAGAGGCTGGGTTCTGAACAGAGAGGAAATGTAATACTTACAAAGAATAGGGGACCATGTTACAGAAAGGGGAAAAAACCCCAGCATGTTTCGAGACGTGGGTAGTAAACTATATTGAATAGTTCTAGTTATACGAGGTTAATAGTTCTAGTTATATGAGGTTTGAAAAGTGTCCATTGGTGTTGTCATAAATGAAGGTACTTGTAGGGGCTGAAGCCATAATCGAGTGGGTTGCAATGAGAATGGAAGTTGGAAGTTGGACCACACGTGCAGATAACTTTCACGATTTTTTTCAAGCACGGAGGGAAAAGCCATTAACTAGAAGATGTGAAATCAGGTGGGCCTTTGTAAAAGAAGGCACAATAGTAAACATGATTAAATGCTGCTGGAAAATCCATTAAAGAAGGAGAGAGGTGGAAGGTAAAGGAGAGAAAGGTATCGATACTGACAGATTCACCAAAGCCCTCTGGTATGCAGGCCACTATTGGCCTTTACCAGGGAGAAAGTTAGTTTCCTCATTGTAACAGAGAGAATGAGAATATTATTGATGATGATGATGATGATGAAGGATGATGGCTGACATTTATCGAGGGCTTGTTGTGTGCCAGACTTCTCACATGGATTATTTTATGAATTCTCCCAGCAAATATGTGGAGTAAATCCTGTTAGTATTCCCACTTGAGAGATGAGAAAACAGGATTAGACAGGTTAAGTAATATGTTCAAGTGGTAGAGCTTAGAATGTAAGAGAACTCACTCTAGAACTCATGTTAAACCACTTACTCCTGAGCCTAAGCCCCTAACAGAAGCAGAAAAAGGAATCAAAGCAATTAACCTACCAAAGAATTATCTAAATCAGTGAGCTCTTGGCTATTACCATAAAGTTTCAGGCCCAGCTTGACTTGAATGAAGATTACCTCTCATAATGAAATGCTCCATGGTTCCCTACACTTGACCCTATCCTGAAGCGGTGTTTTTGTCTTCTCTTTTATTTTTATTTATTTATTAAATTTATTTATATATTTTTAAGGAAATCTCATAGACTAATAAGGGCGCTGGTCTTGGCTCAGACAGGAAAGACTGACCTTGGAGTGGAAAGAGCTACCAAGTTCTTGAACTGGCTTCTTTCTTCAAGCATCCTTTTTTGGACCAAGAGCAAATGTGTTTCCTGCTCTGGGCTCTAGGCTGTGCTTGCCAGACCAGCTGTGAACGCTCCTTACAGCCATACAGAGACTGTTCACAGCATCCCTGTGATTGGTTGGTATAGAAGAAAATGCCATTGGCTTGCTTGACCCCACTCTTTTTGTTTTGATGATTCTGTCCTAACAAGCCCACGACACTGATATTTGAACATGGTACCAATCAGGGCCTGATTTGTCTTGACTTTTGGTTTTCTTCTTCTTTTTTATTATTGAAGTATAATTGATTTACAATACCGTGTTAGTTTCAGGTGTACAGCAAAGTGATTCACTTATACATATACATATATATACATATATATTCAGATTATTTTCCATTATAGGTTATTATGAGATATTGAATATTGTTCCCTGTGTTATACAATAAATCCTCATTGCTTATCTGGTTTTCTTCTTAAGATTTGAATGAATGACCTGTGTGTGTGTAAATATATATGGTTGTGATCATAGTTTAAGGGTGCCTGCCTGACATCCAAGACCTGTTATCACAAACTGTAACCCTTGGCCATTTTTTGAAGATGGGTGAAAAGAGGTAAAGAGTGAAAAAAAGTAGTGCAAAGTTTTATCTGGACAAGTAAATTTATAGTGGTTCCTTTTTATGTTATAACGTTCTGGATAATTTGGTTCCTTTTTTAGTTTTCAGAGTGATGACGCACAGATAAATTAGCATTTCTACCTCAGCTGCCTCTTTCAGCAAGAATAAAGGTTCTGGGCTTCCCTGGTGGTGCAGTGGTTGAGAGTCTGCCTGCCAATGCAGGGGACACGGGTTCGAGCCCTGGTCTGGGAAGATCCCCCATGCCGCGGAGCAACTGGGCCCGTGAGCCATAATTACTGAGCCTGCGCGTCTGGAGCCCGTGCTCCGCAACAAGAGAGGCCGTGATAGTGAGAGGCCTGCGCACCGCGGTGAAGGGTGGCCCCCACTTGCCACAACTAGAGAAAGCCCTCGCACAGAAACGAAGACCCAACACAGCCATAAATAAATAAATTAAAAAAAAAATGCAAACCTTTAAAAAAACAACAACAACAACAACAAAAAAAAGAATAAAGGTTCTCAGGTCAAGGTGAGTAAAGAGGTAGGCAGGGACCCAGAGAGAGTGGAGAGATGGGAGCGAACTGTGCAATTTATCTGGACGTGCTTGGCACTTCCCTTTTCACGTTAACAGCAACAAAAAAGAAAGACTAAGAAAAAAAAACATTGCTTCAACATGAACGTGAAAAAACAACAATTGTGTGGCTCAAATGTTAAGTACACAGAAGTACATTTCACTAATACCTTTTCTGACCTAATCTCCTGAAGGATCTGAACTTTTGAGATATCCCAGACTCTGTTCATGTGTAAATGCAGCTGTGGGCTTGCAGAGGTGAGACCTTTCCTTTGTTTTGAGCTCCCTGCGAGAAACTCCAATTACTAGATCAGAAGAGAGAACAAGCAAAGTGAGAGAAGTATTTGGAGGTTATGGGGTAGGTGGAATTGGGGGTTTCTCAAGTCTTGTTAGCTAAAAGACTTCTATGTATAAATACACATTTATATTTATACATATATATGTGTATATGTCTAGATACACACACCCCTGAGACTCTGCGGTTCCATTTACAGATCTGTTTTTTAATACTGAAGGGGATTGATCTGATCAGAGGGCTTTGCTTTCAGAAGCTGTCACAGGGCCCAGGTGACAGAGCTGCTTGTCCCCCACGTGGCAGTTTCTGAGTACTGCAGCCACAACCCTGCATACTGCACCCCAGCCATTCAGAGCATGACGGCTCCGAGTCCCAGGAGAAAGCATTTCTCGTTTGATATTAAAACCTGATGACACACAAAAGGAGATGCACGATGTTTATAAAGCTGAATGTTTGGAAAACTCAGCGCTGCCACATCAAATGTTTGGAGACACCCAAGGAGGCGAAGAGTGAAGCATTGTGGCGAATCCGATGCCGACCTTCCTTTCATTGGGAACCAGAGCCTCGCACCATGCTGAGCATTTTGCTATCCATGAAATCCACGTTTGAATCAGTCACTGGGAGCAGAGCCAGTTCGATCATGTGGCTCTCTAATGCCCAGCTGAGTGACGGACAGTAATATGTTTTGGAACAACTTAAGGGAACCCAGAGGACTGTTGACTAGCAGGGCATCCCGACATTATTAGCTTCCTTCTGATATGTCAGTGTTACCAGTGAATTTTAGTTTTCCCCAAGGTTCTTTCTGATCTTGAAGGCAACAGTGGATGTGCTTCTGGACTCTCAGATTTGCACTGAATTCAACTGATATTTCTTTTTAAGACTTGAAAGGATCATAAGTTACAACAGGCTTTTTGGTCTCAGAGCAGTCATGGCCCTCAGCTGTGGCAAATGTGGTCAGTAAATACGCGCTTTGATGGACTAGACTTTTGTACCCAGCCACCCTCCCCTCCCCCCTGTCTTGGAAGGAATAAAAGGAAGCTTTATAGACATAAGGAGATAAAGAATATGCTTTATAAAATCAAAATATGATTTATAAACAAGAAAAACATTCCAATAATTTGGGCTCAAGTTGGGACTTCCAGTTTAAAAAGTCTTAAATTTCATAGTGCCTTGATAGTGTTTTTGTAAAATTTCACATGATCCTCAGCATATAATACCATTCCATTTGACGTCTATTTGCTCCGTGATAACATTTGATTGAAGTCCTGGAATTCTTGTCTCAACAGGTTTATTAAACTCAGTGTTCCAGGTCCTAACTCTTAACAGTTCCTATAATCAGTTGTTGCTACTACCAATTTAGCAACATTCAAACTTTTATCACGTTAAGAAAATGATAGCGTAGTCAGAAAAGTATGTTAATGTTGGTTCTAAACAAGTTATTTAAATTCTCAGTGAAGTAGTGGAAGGAACACTGGCTAAGTTTGATGACATTGAGTGTTAAAATGTGGATTTTCCTGCAACAAGCTAGAGGACCTTTGACGAATTTTTTTAAACCTCTTTGATTCTCAATTTCAACATCTGTGCATTGGGGATAAGAATATTAACCTTCTAGTGCATCATTTATTCACTCTAGAAATTTGCTGAGCAGCTACTCTGTGCTAGGCACTATTCTAAATGTTGGGATACAATGTTGAATAAGATACCCAAGGTCCCTGTCCTCATGAAGCTTGCCTTCTAGCTGGGGAAGACTAACAGTATGTAATTAAACAGCTCTGATAGTCTTAAGTGTTATGTAGGATACACATCAGGATAATGTGGTAAGAATGCCTTGGCTGAAGGGGCAGCCCAGCATCACACCAGGTGACCGGGGAAGGTGCCTCTGAGGACGTGAGATTGAGGATGACCTGAATGACAAAATGGCACTAGCCTTGTGAGGGGTCAGGGCAAGTGCATTCTATGGACAGGGAGTAGAAGTACAAAGGACTTAAAGTAGGTCAGAATGTGGAGTGTTTTAAGTACAGACAGAAGATGGGTCTAGAGGAAGGCAGGGGCTGGATCACGACGTAATGCATTTCAACCATAGTAAGGATTTGGATAGTCTCTAAGGGCATTGTAAATCATTGGAAGCTTTTAAGAAATGTAATGACATGGTTTGATTTGTATTTCAGAAAGTTGACTGCTGTGTAGAAAATGGACTATGGGGGAATTCCCTGGCGGTCCAGTGGTTAGTACTTGGCGCTTTCACTGCCGAGGGCCTAGTTTTGATCCCTGGTTGGGGAACTAAGATCCCACAAGCGGCGCAGCCAAAAAAAAAAAAAAAAAAAGGACTATGGGATAAATGTTAAGAATGGTAACAGGAAGAACAGTTAGGAAGCTATTCTAGGTACGAGATGATGGTGGCCAGGACTAGTGAAGTAACAATGGAAATGGAAATGATGGATTGGGGATGTATTGTAGAGGAAGAAATGTCAAAACTTGCTGATGGATTGAATTTGAGGGGTTTAAGAGAGAAGTCTGGGATAAATCTTAGGTTTTTGGTTTGATGGGAAGAACCAATCAAATGGTGTAAGACTTGGGAAGAAACTGGTTTGGGCAAAGAAACTGAGAGTTCCGTTTTGCATATGTTAAATTTAAGCTGTATTTTAGGCTCCAAGTAGGGGTATCAAAGAGATATCTAAGAATAAGAAGTACAATATGCAAACTAGAGCTCAGGGCAAAGCTCTGGGCTGGAGATATAAATTTGGGAATCATTAGCTTTGTTGATATTTAAAGCCATAGGCCCGGAAGAGATGACTCAGGGAGAGAGAATGAACAGAGATTAGGAGACCTGGGGCACTCCAACATTTAGATGTCATATTCAAAAGAAAGAATCAGCTGAAGAGTTTGAAAAGGAGTACCTTACAGACGGAAAAACGCAAGACAATGTTATATGTCAAGGAAGGGGTTATTTGTATCTGTTGCTGCTGAGAGGTAAATGAGGATAGAGACGTGGCCTTTAGGTTTGTTCACAACGACTCAAAACAAGTGCACTTGCATTGGAGTGATAGGGACAAAAGCCAGACTGGAGTGGATTGTTAGGGGAATTATAATCAACACAAAGCAAGTGTCTGGTACACAGTGTGTGCTTAACATATGGTAGGTATTACTGAAAAATTATAATTTGGTGGCAGATTTTGTGGGTTGCCTATAGCAGCCATTCTCCTTGCCTCCTTCTCCCATCCCCTACTTCATTTTTCTGGCAGACACCCCCCACCTCAATTTGTTCAAGTTTTCCACTCTCCCGTATGCCTAGGGATGAGCCATTATTAGTCTGGGTCACTCTTGGTGGTTTATTTCCTCTTGTCAGTGACCAGTTTCAGCACAGGAATGCAACTCAATCCCGGCCAGCGGGATCTGAGAGAAGTCTGGTGAGGGCTTCTGGAAAAGGTGTTTTTTTTTGTTTTGTTTTGTTTTGTTTTGTTTTGTTTAATATCTATTTATTTATTTATTTTTGGTTGTGTTGGGTCTCCGTTTCTGTGCGAGGGCTTTCTCTAGTTGCGGCAAGTGGGGGCCACTCTTCATCGCGGTGCGCGGGCCTCTCACTATCGCGGCCTGTCTTGTTGCGGAGCACAGGCTCCAGACGTGCAGGCTCAGTAGTTGTGGCTCACGGGCCCAGTTGCTCCGCGGCATGTGGGATCTTCCCAGACCAGGGCTCGAACCCGTGTCCCCTGCATTGGCAGGCAGATTCTCAACCACTGCGCCACCAGGGAAGCCCGGAAAAGGTGTTCTTTGCTAATAAAAAGGATATTCATGGGAAGAAATGCCCCTCTTCTTCACTGAATTACGTCTGTTGGGATATCTGGAATTGTTGCAGCCATCTGCATAGCAACTGAGAGAGACAGGCTGTGGATGGCAGCGTGGAGATAGGGAAGGCCATCTTTGTAGACCTAGTGCTCAGTCTCGTGGGGGTACTGAGACACTCTTTAAGTCAGTGCTTCTCAGGATATGAATCCCACAAAGCTCTGTATGATGCTGATTTTACTTATAAATTACCTAGTGCCAGACGGTCTAAGCTTTACTTAATATTTTACAGATGAGTAAATTGAGATCAAATGAAGTTAAGTGATTGGCCTGGGGGATTCAAAGCTAGGTTCCCTACCTACCGTGTGAATGCCGTATCTCTGTAGGTCACAGTAAGTAAGTAGGGCATCTGTAAATAAAGATGTATTTATTTGGTATCTGTTTTTAAAATGATGGGTTGTTTTTAAATTTATTTTCTAGTAGTGGCAATTGGTTTGAGACTGAGTTTCTCCTTTTGTCAACTAATGGGCCTGGAAATGCTGAGGAAATGTGTATCGGCAATCCTTGGTCCATGTATACATTGGGTGACAATGTTCTTGACTAGAGGTACCAGAATCCAAGTTCCCAAAGAGTAACTTGGTGAAAATTAACAACCGAGCTGTTTACATTGCTAATTTTAAAACACATATAAAATTTCAAAAAACTATTATTAATTTAGGGCTTAATATATGATCTATCTTATATTCAGTGCTCTAAGTACATTGTTTTCACCAAATCGTCACTGAATCTTGAGCTCCAAGAAAATATGATTTTCTGCATTTTTATGATTGAGGAAAGTAAACCGTGGAGAGTTTTAACGTATGTTGTTCCAACCTACTGGATTTTAATCCAGGTTTGTCTCATTCCAAAAGCTATGCTCTTAACAATCCAATGAATACATTAAATTTTAACTAAAATTGTGGCATAAATGTGCAGGCTACCTAGTACACCAAGGTAGCATGTTGTCTCTAAAAGGGTTTGTGCATAGAAAAAGCCTGGGAGGAAGTGGATCAGATCAGCAATAGTTTTTCTTGCTGTTGGGAATTACAGTTAATTTTTTTTCTCTTTGATAGATCACTGTTGTTAAAAGAAAAACTTGTATGTGCTGTTTTTAAAAAGTCAGGATTTTTAGTTTACAGATCTGGTCACCAGATGCTGGACAGAGATGGATTTACCAGGGTAATGTAGGACCACTTTGCTACCAACCACCGGGCCAATTGGGCAGTTGTCCCTTTCTTTTTGTCTTTCATTCTAACTTTCACTGTAGCACTAAGGGAGGAGACATCAGTCCTCTTTTTGTTCACCAAACTCTTTCAGGCTTCTTTCTGTAAACCGCAGATGTCTTCTTTCCATCTCTCTGGGCAAGACTGAATAATCGGAGTTTTCATGTTCTAAAGACAAACAGAAACCAATTGCCCAAGTATTTATTTTGTGTTGGATTGATTGGTACTTTGGATAAGTGAAAGCAGTATTTTCTTTTCGCATCATCTGTAGATAAAAGAGGCTTACTTATTGAGTCGCTGGGGTTCCTTTTCTATTAACTCTAGCTAAAGCCACGTACTCAACCATAGGACAGTGGGTGATTACTTAGTAAATAACCCCGATCACCTCTTAGATTCCTCCTTCATCAATATATGTAGACCAAACAGAACCTTGATAAGACCGAGGTTGATTGCAAAATGAGTTTCCTGTATATGTTGCCAACATTTTTTTTTCCTGACGGCTTAGTTATATTTTGCAGGTTTATATGCTTTTTAGAATTTGCATTGTGCCACCTTCATATAAAACTTTGAGCGATATTTACAGAATGCCGTTAGTAATATTGTAAAATACAGGTGGCCAGGTTAGAATTGAAATAACTCTGCCAAAGACTGAGGAGAAAATTTTATAACTTAATAAGTATTTCAGCCAGGAAATGACAACCGTTCTTGTGATAAGAACCGAAACACTGTCAAATTCAAGTGATGGTGTTATAAGAAGACATTAAAGTTTCATGATATGTCCTGAAATTTGAGTTATAAAGTGGATATTTAATGAATGACACTGTCCTTCACTGTCATCTATCCTTCAGATTTACTCTGTTGTGTTAAATCCTTAAGCGCATAAATTATTTTCCACTTAAATTCAAACTCCAGTAACACATCGCCTATTTTCCTTCATCAGTACGTTGCCAATTTTGGTCATTGCACTGCTTTCTTCCCCCATCTTTCAGTTTGTAGTACAGACCACAGTGGCTTTCTGAATCACATGAGGAAGAGCGCTATCCTTTCTCTTCCTCTCCCAGATTTTAGGCCTAAATCATTTTCAAGGTGAAATGGTTAACAGAGAGCTTGAAAAGTTAGCTCTGTCGAAAGTGCCTGATTGGCCTGCCTCACTCAAAGGTGATGACCTCGTTCTTCGTCCCCTCAGGGAAGAAGGGAAATGCCTGCACATTATCCTACAAAGACAGTAGTATGATGCTGTGTGTAGGGGAATGTCTCAGAGTTCAGCTCAAACACTTAATGTAAGTTCACTTTACAACTTGAAGGTAGAGAAATGAACTCTTGATTATGTGCACTAGTTTTACAGTGTCAGAAGTATTGCTGAACCTGTAGAAGACAAAAGAAATAGGCATTTATCTATGTTACACCAACAACAAAATCTTCAGTACCTAAAATTTTTGGTACATTTTCTTTCAAAAAAATTTTATTCATATAAGCACACAAATATATCTATGTATGTAATTGAGGAATTTACTCTCTATAAAATTTTGTTTTCTTTTCCCTGCATGTAATGCTACTTTATAAACATTTTCTTATTTTACCAATAAATATTTGGAAATATTTTTAAATAGCCAATGTATTTAACTATTTATAAATTTTAGGGCATTTAGGTGTTCACAATTTTTTTTCTGTTATAAATAGTACTGCAATGTATGCCTTGGTTCATAATCTGGCATTTGTATAGCACCAACTGAGTGCCAGGTACCTTTCTAACCACCTTATATGTACTAAGGATATGAATCCTCCCAACAGGCCTTAGAGATGGGTACTATTATGACATTCATTTTATAGTTGAGGAAACTGAGACATAGGGAAGCTAGTTTCCAAGACCACACACTGGCAACTGGTAGGGATCACATCCAGTCCAAGCAGTCTGACACCAAGATCTCCATAATCACCATGAAATTTTCATCTCATTTCTTAATATTTTCTTAAGGGTAGACTTCTAGAAGTATAGTGAATGGACTAAAGGGTATGAACTTATTCAGGCTCTTAATTAGTTTATACAAAGGATGCACCAATCTGTATTTTCACATCGCTTTATGGGGAAGCTTGTTTTACTACGTTTTTATCAACATTGAGAAACATGAGCAAAAATCTTTGGTCAATCTGATAGGTGAAATTTAATATTTCATGTTGCTTTATTTGCATGTCTTTGTGCATAGTAGCATGGGCTCCAGTTTATCTGTGCTTGAATCCCAGGGGTATCTCTTTATAGGACGGTTGTGAGAATTAAAAGAATCAATACACATGCAAGGCTCCTAGAACAGACCTTGTATACAGGAAGCAATAGATAGATGCTGGTTATATTAGTATTTATTTGGTAGTGATGTGGTTCAGAACATACTGCCCCAAAATATGGCATACTTAATATTTTAACCTCAAAGAATATAAGAAAACTGCAGGTCCTGGAAGGACTCTCTGACCTTCCCCTTCTCCCCTGAGCAGGTCATAAAACCCTCTTGTGAGTGGTGCCCTCCCTATACTGGAGGAAATGAATACCCATATCTCCAAAGATGAGGGACACCAATAGGAATGTGAACACACAGCCTTGCTAAGTTTCTCCCAGTTTATTACCTTAGCTCATAACCCTTTGTCCTATCATATCTTTCCATGACTTCCTTCATCAGACCTCGTATTAAAACGCTCAGGTTTAACCATTTCTTTGGGTTTTCATTTCCTTATGAAGGCTCCCATGTCAGGTAAAATTTATATTAAATAAACTTTTATGCTTTTCTCCTATTAATGTGTCTTTGTCCGGCCAGTTATAGAGCCCCAGCTGGAGAACCGAGGAGGCTGGTAGGAAAAGGAATCTTTCCTCCCCTACCTCAGTAAAGGTGAACATTGTTTCTTGTGTTTCTTGGCCACTTGTGTTTTTCTTTTGCAAATATCCTATTCATGTACTTATTTTCAGAAAGTTCATAGAAAAAAGATTCCCTACAATATTCCTTTAAGATAGTATTGCAGTATTTTGTCTTTATTAAGGAAGGAAAAGAGACAGAGTATTGATTGAATCAGACCTTAACATTTGAATGAAACTCTTAAAATCTATAGAGTGCATTTAAGAAAAACAATACTGGGAGAGAACACCTTCTTCGGCTTCAGCAATCGATGTGTAGACCAGAGCATGTATTACTTTTGTAATTTATCAGTAAAAAGAAAGATAATGGAAAAGGCCAAGTTTCAGTGTAATAAGAAACACAACAAACACATTTCATTCCAGAGCTCAGAGGACTATGCAATAATTCATATCTTTGAATTACAGAATACATTTTGAGTTTGACATTTTGTGATGAGAACACTGAAATGTTGCAGCTAGTTTGGGGAGAAATGGGCTTAGTGTATAATTAATGGAGACAAGCCATTACAGAGAACAAAAAAATAAAATTAAATCAAATAAGCATACGTGTCAACTGCTGGGGGGAGGTGGAATAAAGTGTGAGTCACTGTATTTTGGATTAAAATAGCATGCTTTGGTAATTGTAGTGTGGGGCTTTATATCCATTCTCCTGCAGTGCTAAGCATCCCCACTAAGTTAAGTAACATTAGCTGTGACATTAAAGCAATCAACAGAATTAGCGTGAACCTAGAGCCAGAACATTTAAAGCAGAAAAAAAAAAAGCACAGATCTGTAGGTCTGCAGAATGCTCATGAAAACTAGCAGGCTCACCAAATTCTTGTTCTAGTTGGGTGTATGCACAAGTCCACTGGACTCACAGTGAGCAGGAAAGCCAAGGAATGGGAAAGGGTGCACTAACCCAGATTATTAACGACATTAACAGCAACAGTCAGTGTTGAAGTGTACACTGTGTGCGTGCCCAGTGCAGGGCCCTTCGCATACAGCTCTTCATTTCATCACCACAACCCATTAGGGAGGGATTATGATCCTCACAAAAGCTGTAGCTGTTAAGACGCATCGCTGATATTCAAAGCCAGGTCTCTTTCCAAAGCCCATGTCCTTATTCACCTGGAGATGCTGCCACAGTATCTCTTCCCTAACCCCATTAGTTTTTGCTGTTGTCTACTTCTGTCCCAATTTTTCGTTCATTCATGCATTATGTATCAAATAGCAATGAGATTCTTAATATGCACCCTGCCCTGTGCTAGATGCTCTCGATACAGCAGGGAAATCAATGCCTGTTTCTTCCATTCATGGAACTTACAGTTGATCAGAGGAAACTGAGAATTACTAATCATCCTCATCAAACAGCATTTATTAAGTCCCTAGAAAGTGCAATCTCTGTCATTTTTGCAGCAGTACTTTACTTTGGTGTTACCACCTCCACTTTACATATAAGGAAAGGGGCTCAGATACTTTTGGCAGTTGGTTCAGATTTCAGTCCGCTGTGAAGGGTCTGGTCTGGGATTCCAGCCTTGGCCTGCAGGGTGTTCTGTCACCTCCTCACGACATCACCCTGCCTCATTACTATGCCTCTTGACTCTTCAACGAATTTCTCATCAGGAACATAAGTCCCTGTGCCACCATCTTTTGCATTTTTTGCCGCTACCATCTTGTCACTTTCCCTCTAAGTCACTTCCCTTGTCAGAATCTCCCACAGATAGGATCATTTCTGTACAAAGTAATGTGTTCAAAGTAATGTGCTAATACTGTCTCTAATAGTCTCACCTCCCATGAGAAACATGCATGCACATGCACACACACACACACACACTTTAGCCATAGGGGCATATATTAAATGAACTAATATTCAACATGATAATTAAACATTTTCTGGAAAAGTCAGATTATAGTAGCTTTTTGCTTTTCAAGGCACATGTAGTGCAAATTCAAAGCAAGTTTCAGCAGCAGCTGCATTAGCCATATTGCCTCTAAATCAGTCTTCTTTTAGGATGCTTCATAATCTTTGGTAATGTGACACGGCTTAGACACATCACCCCAAATCATTTCAATCACTCCTATAAATGTGTCATAACCATATCCTAGCTCTGGCAAAGTGGTAAATCTCCCATCTACTGTAAACTATCTGCTCTGACTTGTGGGAGTATTTGTCTAAGGAATACATGGGCTATAGGAAGCAGCTCTCTGTTTATATACTGGAAGTTCTTGGAAGAACATTAAAAGATTTCAACATAGAGTATCTTAATTAAATAAGTAATACAGGTGCCTTCAGGGCCCCTACCTTGGACTGTGATTGACGGATACCCTGTCCAGGTGTCACTACAGTTGCCCTGCTGCTTGCTGTATGGCAAGTTTTCAATCCCTCTGTTAGTCTAAGTTTACTTCTTTGTAGAGTTGGGATAATATCTGTAGTGGCTTTAAAACTGGCCCAAAATTCTATGACATACCTCCCATCAACAGGTTGCGTCTGTGTCCCCTCTCCTTGAAATGGGTGGGCTTGTGACTGCTTGACCAACAAGAGTACACTGAGGTGATGCCATATGACTTCCAAGCCTAGGTCATAAAGGTCCTGCAGCTGCCGTCTTGCTCAGGGAACACTTGCTCTTGGAACCTTATGCCTCCATGCCGTAGTCTTACTACCCAGAGTGCACCAAGCACTGCAGTTGACAGTCTCAGATGAGCCCAGCCTTCTAGCCATCTCCACTGAGGCACTAGACATGAAAGCAAGGTCATCTTGGGTCCTCTAGATCAGTCCATCTGACAGCCTAATAACACCAAGTGACTGTCATCGACATGATGTAGAAATTTCACCTCTCCAAGTCATGACTAAATTTCTTACGCCCAAAATCATGAAACATAATAAAATTGTCGTTGCTTTAACCCACTATGTTTGGGGTAGTTTGCTATGCAGCAATAGGTAAGTAAAACACTATCTCATTCATTGTGAAGGATGTAGCAAGACTCTTAGCTTAGGGCCTGACTTCTGGTAAGCACTCAGTGAATGCTATTTTTATTTCTTGAGCATCTACTATGGTCACAAACACACATAAAGTGTTTTGAGGCATAGGAAAGAAGTGTAAGATATACTTTTTTCTCTTACAATTTTGGGAGTGGCAGTAAGGATGAATACACATGAAAAGATAATGTATATATTGTTAGAGTAATAAATGCTATAATTGCTGTAAGTGTTTAAAGAAAGGACAGGTAAGTCACTGTGAAGAAAGTGGTTCTTGAAATCTGAGGCCCCCATCTTCAGGAAGAGTAAGGGAATATTTGTTCCAGAGGCTGTGCAAGATAATTGATCTGATTTTAATTCACGTTGCATAGATTAAAAGACAAGAGAGGTGATGCATATGTTTTGGTCGCCTCCTATTCACCCTGTTGGTGAGGGAGGGATTCCTGCACTAGGGTTATGGAGATGGGGATGGCTGAAAACAAGTCACTGGACAGTGGACAGATGAGATTGATAGCAGTTCAATAGTTGCATGTATTCACAGTGAGGGGAGGAGAACATTGTGTGCGGCTATGCAGGGCCATGCAGGTTTGTGCTCAGGAACAGAATGAACAACCAGGGGCTGTGGGGGGCAGGTTTTATAGAATCAGGAGGGTGGAGTGACCCCTGGTTTCCAGGAGAGGATGTGACTTGGCTTGAATATTTCTTAGGACTTGGAACTGAAACTCGATACTCAGGGATAAGTATCCTCTGCCTGGTCCCTTTGATGAAGAGCGTTGTCTGGGTAGGCAGCCTTACTCACGGAAATAGACTGGAAAGGGAGACTTGCTGTCGGGCCATTGGAGGCCCTCCTGGTTTTATCAGATACATACATAAAAAAGCAGCACATGATACTGAGCCTTCATTTTTGGCCTTAAACTACATTACAATCTGCTCAAGATGGCAAAGCCAATGAAAAGTGGAGCTTGGTTTTGAATCTGAGTGTGTCTGGCCCAGAGTCCTTCATGAGCTCAAAGTCTGTGCACTGGATGCAAATGAAGGAGTGGACAAGTTTATGAATACCACTGAGTGTGTGCTGCCTCTTTCTATGTCATCCTCCTCTGTTTCGCTGAATTTAGTCTAATCGCGAGGCACCCAATACCCTAAGAATGTTCATGAGTATTTTATTACAGCTATAAAAGATGTCACCATTGGCAGAAGTGAGGTAAAGTGTACACAGGGGTGTTTTTGCAACTTCCTGGGAGTCAATAATTATTCCAAAACAAAATAAAATTTAAAAATGCTCAGGGGCCTAAGGTTCCTGGCTTTGGAGATGGTCACTGTAGTCACTATAGGGCAGCAGAGTCATGGTCAAGCTGCCATCTACATGAGCACTTTTCGCTGTTTCTCACCCCACCTCATGTCCTTAGTCTCTCCATATCAAGCCTAATTCTAGGTAATTATTAAAATCACTCTCTTGCACCCACTCCCAGTTCCTTGTCTCTCTTGTTTCAGCTTCCTTGTGTTCATTGGCTAAACTGCAGCCCTGGTTAAATCCATCTCTGCCTCCACTGTGTCTTTACCAGGATACCTGGATCCTGCTGGAGAAAAGCACACAGCCAGGCTGACTGGTGTTTTTTTCTTACATCTTGTATCTTCAGTGCCAAGAATAGTGCCTGACACATAGTAAGCATTTAATGTATATTTGTTCAATGAGTGAGTGAATAAAGGGTCATCTCTTGAGGGCTTCAGGCATCTAGGCAGCCATAAAGATGGCTGTATTAAGGACAGTAGACACATTCTCCCCTTCTCTTCTTTATCTTTTATTCTGTTTACAGTGTCTCCCAAATTCAGTCTGAGTAGACCCAGCATTCAACAGGAAACTCTAAAGAGGGCTCTGATATTTATTAGTTACTGAATGAAGTCTTCTTATATGTCACTCCAAGAAGTGACATATAAAAAGGAGGAGACAATCATTATAGACATTATCTGATTTGAGGATACCTTCAACTTAGGTAGAGAATCCAATTTTGTAAGTGAAATGACAGAAAGCAATGAAGATGCCTCTGTCCAAATGTCTTGATTACTTTCTTAAAACTGAAATCCGAGAGACCTTCAAAGTGGCGGAGGAGTAAGACGTGGAGATCACCTTCCTCCCCACAAATACATCAAAAATACATCTACTTGTGGAACAACTCCTACAGAACACCTACTGAACGCTGGCAGAAGAGCTCAGACTTCCCAAAAGGCAAGAAACTCCCCACATACATGGGTAGGGCAAAAGAAAACAGAAAAACAGAGACAAAAGAATAGGGATGGGACCTGCACCAGTGGGAGGGAGCTGTGAAGGAGGAAAGGTTTCCACACGCTAGGAAGCCCCTTCACAGACGGAGACTGCAGGTGGCGGAGGGGAAGCTTCGGAGCTGCAGAGGAGAGTGCAGCCACAGGGGTGCGGAGGGCAAAGTGGAGAGATTCCCGCACAGAGGATCGGTGCCAACCAGCACTCACCAGCCTGAGAGGCTTGTCTCCTCACCCGTCGGGGCGGGCGGGAACTGGGAGCTGAGGCTCGGGCTTTGGTCGGATCCCAGGGAGAGGACTGGGGTTGGCGGCGTTAACACAGCCTGAAGGGGCTAGTGCACCACAGCTAGCTGGGAGGGAGTCTCGGAAAAAGTCGGGAGCTCCCTAAGAGGCAAGAGACCATGTTTTGGGGTGTGTGAGGAGAGGGGATTCAGAGCACCGCCCAAAAGAGCTCCAGAAACGGGTACTAGCCGCGGCTATCAGCGCAGACACCAGAGACGGGCATGAGACACTAACACTGCTGCTGCAGCTACCAAGAAGCCTGTGCGCGAGAACAGGTGACTATCCACACTGCCCCTCCCGGGAACCTGTGCAGCCCGCCACTGCCAGGGTCCCGTGATCCAGGGACAACTTCCCCGGGAGAATGCACGGCGCGCCTCAGGCCGGTGCAACGTAACACTGACCTCTGCTGCTGCAGGCTTGCCCTGCATTCCGTACCCCTCCCTCCCCCTGGCCTGAGTGAGCCAGAGCCCCCTAATCAGCTGCTCCTTTAACCCCATCCTGCCTGAGCAAACAACAGATGCCCTCAGGCGACCTACACGCAGAGGCGGGGCCAATCCAAAGCTGAATCCCAGGAGCTGTGTGAACAAAGAAGAGAAAGGGAAATCTCTCCCAGCAGCCTCAGGAGCAGCAGATTAAATCTCCACAGTCTACTTGATGTACCCTGCATCTCTGGAATACCTGAATAAACAACAAATCATCCCAAAATTGAGGCAGTGGACTTTGGGAGCAACTGTAGACTTGGGGTTTGCTTTCTGAATCAAATTTGTTTCTAGTTTTATGTTTATCTTAGTTTAGTATTTAGAGTTTATTATCATTGGTAGTTTTGTTATTGATTTGGTTGCTCTCTTCCTTTTTTTTAAAAATATAGATATATATTTTTTCCTTTTTTCTTTTTGTGACTGTGTATGTGTATGCTTCTTTGTGTGAGTTTGTCTGTATAGCTTTGCTTTTACCATTTGTCCTAGGGTTCTGACTGTCCATTTTTTTTTGGTTTGTTTTTTTTGGTATAGTTTTTAGCACTTGTTATCATTGGTGGATCTGTTTTTTGGTTTCGTTGCTCTCTTCCTTCTTCCTTCCTTTTTTTAAAAATTACTTTTAAATTATTTTTATTTTTAATAATTTAAAAAATTTTTTTATTTTAGTAACTATTTTATTTTATTTATTTATTTTTTCTTTCTTTCTTTTTTTCTCCCTTTTCTTCTGAGCCGTGTGCCTGACAGGGTCTTCGTGCTCAGCCGGGTGTCAGGCCTGAGCCTCTGAGGTGGGAGAGCCGAGTTCAGGACATTGGTCCATCAGAGACCTCCCGGCTCCACTTAATATCAGATGGCAAATGGGGATATATGTATATGTATAGCTGATTCACTTTGTTTTAAAGCAGAAACTAACAAACCATTGTAAAGCAATTATACTCCAATAAAGATGTTTAAAAAAAAAAAAAAAAAGCGGAAGCTCTCCCAGAGATCTCCATCTCAATGCTAAGACCCAGCTCCACTCAATGACCAGCTAGCTACAGTGCTGGACACCCTATGACAAACAACTAGCAAGACAGGAACACCACCCCACTCATTAGCAGAGACGCTGCCTAAAATCATAATAAGGTCACAGACACCCCAAAACACACCACCAGATGCGGTCCTACCCCTCAGAAAGACAAGATCCAGTCTCATCCAGCAGAACACAGGCACCAGTCCCCTCCATGAGGAAGCCTACACAGCCCACTGAACCAACCTTAGCCACTGGGGGCAGACACCAAAAACAACGGGAACTACGAACCTGCAGCCTGTGAAAAGGAGACTCCAAACACAGTAAGTTAAGCAAAATGAGAAGACAGAGAAACACACAGCAGATGAAGGAGCAAGGCAAAAACCCACCAGACCTAACAAATGAAGAGGAAATAGGCAGTCTACCTGAAAAAGAATTCAGAATAACGATAGTAAAGATGATCCAAAATCTTGGAAATAGAATGGAGAAAATAAAAGAAACATTTAACAAGGACCTAGGAGAACTAAAGAGCAAACAAACAATGATGAACAACACAATAAATGAAATAAAAAATTCTCTAGAAGGAATCAATAGCAGAATAACTGAGGCAGAAGAAAGGATAAGTGACCTGGAAGATAAAATAGTGGAAATAACTACCGCAGAGCAGAATAACAAAAAAAGAATGAAAAGAATTGAGGACAGTCTCAGAGACCTCTGGGACAACATTAAACACACCAATATTTGAATTATAGGGGTCCCAGAAGAAGAAGAGAAAAAGAAAGGTACTGAGAAAATATTTGAAGAGATTATAGTTGAAAACTTCCCTAATATGGGAAAGGAAAGTCAATCAAGTCCAGGAAGCACAGAGAGTCCCATACAGGATAAATCCAAGGAGAAACACGCCAAGACACGTATTAATCAAACTAACAAAAATGAAATACAAAGAAAAAATATTAAAAGCAGCAAGGGAAAAACAACAAATAACATACAAGGGAATGCCCATAAGGTTAAGAGATGATCTTTCTGCAGAAACTGCAGGCCAGAAGGGAGTGGCAGGACACATTTAAAGTGATGAAAGGGGAAAACCTACAACCAAGATTACTCTACCTAGCAAGGATCTCATTCAGATTCGATGGAGAAATTAAAACCTTTACAAACAAGTAAAAGCTAAGAGAATTCAACATCACCAAACCAGCTTTACAACAAATGCAAAAACAACTTCTCTAGGCAGGAAACACAAGAGAAAGAAAAGACCTACAGTAACAAACCCAAAACAATTAAGAAAATGGTAATAGGAACATACATATCTATAACTACCTTAAATGTAAATGGATTAAATGCTCCAACCAAAAGACATAGACTGGCTGAATGGATACACAAACAAGACCTGTATATATGCTGTCTACAAGAGACCCACTTCAGACCTAGGGACACATACAGACTGAAAGTGAGGGGATGGAAAAAGATATTCCATGCAAATGGAAATCAAAAGAAAGCTGGAGTAGAAATATTCATATCAGATAAAATAGACTTTAAAATAAAGACTATTACAAGAGACAAACAGGGACACTACATAATGATCAAGGGATCGTTCCAAGAAGAAGATATAACAGTTGTAAATATTTATGCACCCAACATAGGAGCACCTCAATACATAAGGCAAATGCTAACAGCCATAAAAGGGGAAATCAACAGTAACACAATCATAGTAGGGGACTTTAACACCCCACTTTCACCAATGGACAGATCATCCAAAATGAAAATAAATAAGGAAACACAAGCTTTAAATGATACATTAAACAAGATGGACTTAATTGATATTTATAGGACATTCCATCCAAAAACAACAGAATACACTTTCTTCTCAAGTGCTCATGGAACATTCTCCAGGATAGATCATATCTTGGGTCACAAATGAAGCCTTGGTATATTTAAGAAAATTGAAATCGTACCAAGTATCTTTTCCGACCACAACACTATAAGACTAGATATCAATTACAGGAAAAAAAATCTGTAAAAAATACAAACACGTGGAGGCTAAACAATACACTACTTAATAACCAAGAGATCACTGAGGAAATCAAAGAGGAAATCAAAAAATACCTAGAAACAAATGACAATGAAAACACGACAACTTGAAACCTATGGGATGCAGCGAAAGCAGTTCTAAGAGGGAAGTTCATAGCAATACAAGCATACCTCAAGAAACAAGAAGCATCTCAAATAAACAAACTAACCTTACACCTAAAGCAATTAGAGAAAGAAGAACAAAAAACCCCCAACGTTAGCAGAAGGAAAGAAATCATAGAGATCAGATCAGAAATAAATGAAAAAGAAAGGTAGGAAACAATAGCAAAAATCAATAAAACTAAAAGCTGGTTCTTTGAGAGGATAAACAAAATTGATTATCCATTAGCCAGACTCATCAATAAAAAAAGGGAGAAGACTCAAATCAATAGAATTAGAAATGAAAAAGGAGAAGTAACAACTGACACTGCAGAAATACAAAGGATCATGAGAGATTACTGCAAGCAACTATATGCCAATAAAATGGACAACCTGGAAGAAATGGACACATTCTTAGAAAAGCACATCCTTCTGTGACTGAACCAGGAAGAAATTGAAAATATAAACAGACCAATCACAAGCACTGAAATTGAAACTGTGATTAAAAATCTTCCAACAAACAAAAGCCCAGGACCAGATGGCTTCACAGGCAAATTCTATCAAACATTTAGAGAAGATCTAATACCTATCCTTCTCAAACTCTTCCAAAATATAGCAGAGGGAGTAACACTCCCCAGCTCATTCTACGAGGCCACCATCACCCTGATAGCAAAACCAGACAAAGATGTCACAAAGAAAGAAAACTACAGGACAATATCACTGATGAACATAGATGCAAAAATCCTCAACAAAATACTACCAAACAGAATCCAACAGCACATTAAAAGGATCATACACCATGATCAGGTGAGGTTTATCCCAGGAGTGCAAGGATTCTTCAATTATATGCAAATGTGATAAACCACAATCAATGTGATAAACCATATTAACAAATTGAAGGAGAAAAACCATATGATCATCTCAATGGATGCAGTTAAAGCTTTTGACAAAATTCAACACCTATTTATGATAAAAACCCTGCAGAAAGAAGGCATAGAGGGAACTTACCTCAACATAATAAAGAGCATATATGACAAACCCATAGCCAACATCGTTCTCAGTGGTGAAAAACTGCAACCATTTCCTCCAACATCAGGAACAAGAGAAGGTTGTCCACTCAAACCACTATTATTCAACATGGTTTTGGAGGTTTTAGCCACAGCAATCAGAGAAGAAAAAGAAATAATAGGAATCCAAATCGGAAAAGAAGAAATAGAGCTGTCACTGTTTGCGGATGACATGATACTATACCTAGAGAATCCTAAAAATGCTACTAGAAAACTACTAGAGCTAATCAATGAATTTGGTAAAGTAGCAGGATACAAAATTAATGCACAGAAATCTCTTGCATTCCTATACACTAATGATGAAAAATCTGAAGGAGACATTAAGGAAACACTCCCATTTACCATTGCAACAAAAAGAATAAAATACCTAGGAATAAACCTACCTAAGGATACAAAAGACCTGTATGCAGAAAACTGTAAGACACTGATGAAAGAAATTAAATATTATACAAACAGATGGAGAGATATACCATGTTCTTGGATTGGAAGAATCAACATTGTTAAAATGACTCTACTACCTAAAGCAATCTGCAGATTCAATGCAATCCCTATCAAACTACCAGTGTCATTTTTCACAGAACTAGTACAAAAATTTTCACAATTTGTATGGAAACACAAAAGACCCCAAATAGCCAAAGCAATCTTGAGAAAGAAAAACGGACCTGGAGGAATCAGGCTCCCCGACTTCAGACTATACTACAAAGCTACAGTAATCAAGACAGTATGGTACTGGCACAGAAACAGAAATATAGATCAATGGAACAGGATAGAAAGCCCAGAGATAAACCCACGCACATTTGGTCACCTTATCTTTGATAAAGGAGGCAAGAATATACAGTGGAGAAACGACAGCCTCTTCAATAAGTGGTGCTGGGAAAACTGGACAGCTACATGTAAAAGAATGAAATTAGAACACTCCCTAACACCATACACAAAAATAAACTCAAAATGGATTAAAGACCTAAATGTAAGGCCAGACACTATCAAACTCTTAGAGGAGAACATAGGCAGAACACTCTATGACATAAATCACAGCAAGATCCTTTTTGACCCACCTCCTAGAGAAATGGAAATAAAAACAAAAATAAACAAATGGGACCTAATGAAACTTCAAAGCTTTTGCACAGCAAAGGAAACCATAAATAAGACGAAAAGACAACATTCAGAATGGGAGAAAATATTTGCAAATGAAGCAACTGACAAAGGATTAATCTCCAAAATTTACAAGCAGCTCATGCAGCTCAATACCAAAAAAAGAAACAACCCAATCCCAAAATGGGCAGAATACCTAAATAGATATTTCTCCAAAGAAGATATGCAGATTGCCAACAAACACATGAAATGATGCTCAACATCACTCACTAATCATTAGAGAAATGCAAATCAAAACTACAGTGAGGCATCACTTCACACCAGTCAGAATGGCCATCATCAAAAAATCTACAAACAATAAATGCTGGAGAGGGTGTGGAGAAAAGGGAACCCTCTTGCACTGTTGGTAGAAATGTAAATTGATACAGCTACTATGAGAACAGTATGGAGGTTCCTTAAAAAGTAAAAACAGAACCACCATATGACCCAGCATTCCCACTACTGGGCATATACCCTGAGAAAACCATAATTCAAAAAGAGTCATGGGCTTCCCTGGTGGCGCAGTGGTTGAGAATCTGCCTGCCAGTGCAGGGGACACGGGTTCGGGCCCTGGTCTGGGAAGATCCCACATGCCGCGGAGCAACTAGGCCCGTGAGCCACAATTACTGAGCCTGCGCATCTGGAGCCTGTGCTCCGCAACAAGAGAGGCCACGATAGTGAGAGGCCCGCGCACCGCGATGAAGAGTGGCCCCCACTTGCCACAACTAGAGAAAGCCCTCGCACAGAAACGAAGACCCAACACAGCCATAAATAAATAAATAAATAAATAATTTAAAAAAAAAAAAAAAAAAAAAGAGTCATGTACCACAATGTTCATTGCAGCTCTATTTACAATAGCCAGGTCATGGAAGCAACCTAAGTGTCCATCGACAGATGAATGGATAAAGAAGATGTGTCACATATATACAATAGAATATTACTCAGCCATGAAAAGAAACGAAATTATTGGTAGTGAGGTGTATGGATCTAGAGTCTGTCATACAGAGTGAAGTTAAGTCAGAAAGAGAAAAACAAATAGTGTATGCTAATGCATATATATGGAATCTAAAAAAAAAAAAAAATTGGTTCTGAAGAACCTAGGGGCAGGACAGGAATAAAGACGCAGACGTAGAATGGACTTGAGGACATGGGGAGGGGGAAGGGTAAGCTGGGACAAAGTGAGACAGTGGCATGGACATATATGCACTACCAAATGTAAAATAGATAGCTATTGGGAAGCAGCCGCATAGCACAGGGTGATCAGCTTGGTGCTGTGTGACCACCTAGAGGGGTGGGATAGGGAGGGTGGGAGGGAGATGCAAGAGGGAGGAGATATGGGGATATATGTATATGTGTAGCTGATTCACTTTTTTATAAAGGAGAAACTAACACAACATTGTAAAGCAATCATACTCCAATAAAGATGTTAAAAAAATAAAAAGAAAATTAAAAAATAAAAAACAAATATTCAGGAAAAAAACCCTGAAATCCACTAGCAAAGATACATAAGCAGTGCAATTTCTGCTGTAATTTAGTATCTGAAAATAAAACAAGCAATTAACAGTTATTTCCATACCTTTTTTTATGAGTTAATTTGAGTAATATTTCTACCCTTGTTTTTGCTACATTTATTTTATTTTAACACAGCGGTCTCTCTTAACAGATTGCCTTTTCTTCAAGGGGAGTGAACAGAGACTATTTCTTTGTACTTTCCTAGTGCTTAACACAGTGCCTTTGGGACATCCATGGCGGTCCAGGGGTTAAGACTTCACCTTCCAGTGCATGGGATGCAGGTTCAATCCCTGTTCAGGGAGTTAAGATCCCACATGCCTCTTTTTTTTTTTTTTTTAATTTTTATTTATTTATTTATTTTTGGCTGTGTTGGGTCTTCGTTTCTGTGCGAGGGTTTTCTCCAGTTGTGGCAAGTGGGTGCCACTCTTCATCGCAGTGCGCGGGCCTCTCACTATCGCGGCCTCTCTTGTTGCAGAGCACAGGCTCCAGACGCGCAGGCTCAGTAATTGTGGCTCACGGGCCTAGTTGCTCCGCGGCATGTGGGATCTTCCCAGACCAGGGCTCGAACCCGTGTCCCCTGCATTGGCAGGCAGATTCTCAACCACTGCGCCACCAGGGAAGCCCCCCACATGCCTCTTGGCCAAAAAAACCAACACATAAAGCAGAAGCAGTATTGTAACAAATTCAATAACGACTTTAAAAATGGTGTGCATCAAAAGAAAAAAACTTAAAAAAAAAAAGAAAAACCCACCACTGTGCCTGCAACATAAGAAGCACTTCCTAAATTTTTCCTGGAAAAAATAAAGATGTGAATGAACTTGTACACAATCACATTTATCCCACAATACTCTCAGCAATCCTCCTACATAGGCACACAGTAAAATTTGAGACGGGAGGAAGTTATGCCTTTTTTTGTATGGTGGGGGAAAGATGATTATGAAATAGGAAGTGGGAAAAGATCCATCATGATAACTGGACCACAGTCATGTTCTCAGCACAATTTTGGTAGAATGTATATGGAAATGGAGAATCTAGAAATTGATATTTTGTATTGTTGTTTAAACGTTTTATTGTGGTAAGAAAAGAACATGAAATCTGTCCTCCCAACGAATTTTGTATACATTATTGTTGATTGTAGGTACAATGTTGTACAACAGATCTCTAGAGTTTATTTATCTTACTTAACTGAAACTTTATATCTGATGATTAATAACTCCACATTTCCACCTTCTCTGCAGTCACTGGTAACTACCAGTCTAGTCTTAGATTTTATGAATTTGACTATTTTAGGTGCCTCTTATAAGTGGAATTATATAATGTGTGTATTTCTGTGCCTGGCTTTATTTCACTTAGCATGATGTCCTCAAGGTTCATCCATGTTGAAAGTTAAAATAAATTTCTAGGCCCAAGATGGAGGCAGTCCTGTTCAGGGCGCCATGTTAGCAAACCAAAACTTAGATAATGTCTGTGTAACTGTAAATGTTCCACTTGACCGGAAGCATAGTATATCCTGTCAGCCAGTCCCCGAACACCAAGCCAACTCTGGGCTCTATACTTACTTCCTTGTTCCTTGATCATTCTAAATAAAGTCAGATGTGCAACTACAGCCAATCAACTTAAGCCCCATGCTTCTTGTTTCTTGCTTGCCTTTTTCTATGAAAGCTTGCAGCCCTTTTCCCTTACTTTGCTGTTCTCGGAACTCTTGATTGTGGAGCCTGCCTGCTTCAAGAAGTGTTAAATAAAATTTGTTTGTATTACCTATATTATCTTATTTAATCATTTGACATGTTGCATATTGCAGAATTTTCTTCTTTAAAGGCTGAATAGTATTTCATTGTATATACCACATTTATTCATTTTTAACTTTTTAATATAATTTTTTATTGAGTTATATTTATGCACAACTATATGATTATAGATGTACAATATAGCAATTCACAATTTTTAAAGGTTATACTCCATTTATAGTTATAGTAAAATATTGGCTATATCCTCTGTGTTGTACAACATATCTTTTACCTTATTTTATACATAATAGTTTGTACCTTTTAATCGCCTACTCCATCTTGCCCCTGCTCCATCTTGCCCCTCCCCCCCTTCCCTCACCCACCTAGTAACCGCTAGTTTGTTCTCTATATCTGTGAGTCTGTTTCTTTTTTGTTATATTCACTAGTTTGTTGTATTTTTTAGATTCCACACGTAAATGATGTCAAAAGTATTTGTCTTTCTTTATCTGACTTATTTCACTTAACATAATACCCTACAAGTCTATCCATATTGTTTCAAATGGCAAAATTTCCTTCTTTTTTATGGCTAGGTAGTATTCCATTGTATATATATATACCACTTTTTTTATCCATTTATCTGTTGATGGACACTTAGGTTGCTTCCATATCTTGGCAATTGTAAATAATGCTGCTATGAACATTGGGGTGCATGTATCTTTTTGAGTTAGTGTTTTTGTTTTTTCTGGATATATACCCAGGAATGGAATTGCTGGTCCTAGGGTAGTTCTATTTTTAGTTTTTTGAGAAATCTCCATATTGTTTTTCACAGTGGCTGCACCAAGGTACATTCCTACCAACAGTGTGCAAAGGTCCCCTTTTCTCCACATACTTGCCAACATCTGTTATTTGCAGTCCTTTTGATGATAGCCATTCTGACAGGTGTGAGGTAATATCTCATTGTGGTTTTGATTTGCATTTCCCTGATGATTAGCAATGTTGAGTATGTTTTCATTTGCCTGTTGGCCATTTGCATTTCCTCTCTAGAAAAATATCTATTCAGATCTTCTGCCCATTTTTTAATTGGGCTATTAGGTTTTTTGATGTTGAGTTGTATGAGCTGTCTATATATTTTGAATATTAACCCCTTTGGTCAGATCATTTGCAAATATTTTATCCCATTCAGTAGGCTGTCTTTGTTTTATCAATGGTTTCCTTTGCTGTGCAAAAGCTTTTAAGTTTAATTAGTTCCCATTAGTTTATTTTTGCTTTTATTTCCTTTGCTTTAGGAGACAGATCCAAAAAAAATATTGCTATAATTTATGTCAGAGTGTTCTGCCTATGTTTTCCTCTAGGGTTTTATAGGTTCTGGTCTTACATTTAGGTCTTTAATCCATTTTGAGTTTCCTTTTTTTGTATATGGTGTTAGAGAATGTTGTATGATGCCAGCATCACCCTGATACTAAAACCAGACAAACATATCCCCAAAAAAGAAAATTACAGGTCAATATCACTGATGAACCTAGATGCAAAAATCCCCTACAAAATATTAGCAAACAGAATCCAACAATACATTAAAAAGATTATACACCATAATCAAGTGGGATTTATCCCAGGGATGCAAGGATTTTTCAATATCCATAAATCAAACAGTGTGATATATCACATTAACAAATTGAGGAATAAAAATCATATGATCATCTTAAAAGATGCAGAAAAAGCTTTTGACAAAATTCAACATCCATTTATGGTAAACACTCTCCAGAAATTGAGCATAGAGGGACCCTACCTCAACATAATAAAGGCTGTATATGACAAACCCACAGCTAACTTCATACACAGTGGTGAAAAGATGAAAGCATTTCCTCTAAGATCAGGAACAAGACAAGGATGCTCACTCTCACCACTTTTATTCAACATAGTTTTGGAAGTCCTAACCAAGGCAATCAGACAAGAAAAAGAAATAAAAGGAATCCAAATTGGAAAGGAAGAGGTAAAACTGTCATTATTTGCAGATGACATGATACTATACATGTAAAATCCTAAAGATGCCACCAAAAAACTACTAGAGCTCATCAATGAATTTGGTAAATTTGCAGGATACAAAATTAATGTATAGGATTCTGTTGCATTTCTATACACGAACAATGAAATATCAGAATGGAAACAATCCCATTTACCATCACATCAAAAAGAATAAAGTACCTAGGAAAAAACCTACCTAAGAAGTAAAAGACCTGTACTCCAAAAACTACAAGACGCTGATGAAAGAAATCGAAGATGACACATACAGATGGAAAGATATACTATTATACTATGTTCTTGGATTGGAAGAATTAACATTGTTAAAATGACCATACTATCCAAGGCAATCTACAGATTCAGTGCAATCCCTATCAAAATACCAATGACATTTTTCACTGAATTAGAACAAATAATTTTAAAATTTGTATAGAAACTTAAAAGACCTCGAATAGCCAAAACAACCCTGAGGAAGAAGAACAGAGCTGGAAGAGTTATGCTTCCTGACTTCAGACTATACTACACAGCTATAGTCATCAAAAAGTATGGTACTGGCACAAAAACAGGCACATAGATCAATAGAACAGAATAGAGAGCCCAGTAATAAACCCCTGCACTTATGGTTAATTAATCTATGACAGAGGAGACAAGAATATACAACGGAAAAAAGACAGTCTCTTCAATAAGTGGTGATAGGAAAACTAGACAGCTACATGTAAAAGAATGAAATTAGAACATTCTCAAATACCATATGTATATACCACATTTAGAAATTAATATTCTTAAAACCACCCGTGCCCAGGTACCCATTGAAAAATGATCCTCCATTCTCAAGGCTATGATACACTAGGCCAAAGACTGCTCTCTAGAGAGTAAGCTCTGTAAGAGCTATCTTGGACACCACTAAATCCTCTGAACTTATAGTGCTGGACCCATAATAAGTACTCAAAAAACATTCATTGAATAAATAAATGAATGAGATAGGCCCATAGCTGTTCTTGCTGTTTCTTCAAATCTTACTTTTTAACTAAATCTGATGCCTGATTAAAAGCCACCTTCACTAACTCAATTTAATCCTTTTTATTTAAAAAAATTTTTTTTGCCAAATCCCATTGTACGGGGCACAATAGGGACTCTTTATTGGTCTTAATGATCTAAATGTACTTAGGGTAAGTCCATGTGAGTAGACTACCCACTAAAACATCCAGGACTTGGTTTTGCTGTTCTATATTTACTTGGATGACATGCTAGGAATTATTTTTCAATTCAAATGATCTTTTCTGTCTGCTTATAAATTCTTGTTGTTTCAGTGCCATCCATGGCTAATTCAAATAACCATTGAAAAAGAAAGTTCATACCATTCTTCCCCTTGAAAGGTTGCTCTTTTTAGTTTAATTGCTATTGT
This sequence comes from Balaenoptera musculus, assembly GCF_009873245.2. NCBI lineage: Eukaryota > Metazoa > Chordata > Mammalia > Artiodactyla > Balaenopteridae > Balaenoptera > Balaenoptera musculus. The sequence continues at coordinate 73,361,762 of NC_045789.1, read as the reverse complement.
TGTATTTTAGCAAGGTATTGCTGCAAACAAAGCTAAGATTTTTTTATAGTGTAACTTTTTTTAAAGCTACAGCAACCTTATAATCTCAGTTGGATTGTCACAAAATCATTTGTATTTATAATTAAATTTGAACATTAGAGCCAGTACTTTGAGTCCAACTGATTTGAGATATATTTATTTAAGCTGACAAAGTGAAATTATATTTAAGGCAGGACAAGAAATATTTAACATAAAATTTTCTCTGCTGTTTGAGCCACTATCTGCTCCTCTTTAGTGTGCATTGTGCATCTGCATTGTACCTTAACTAGATCCCCTTAGAAAACACAGGAATGCCTGCTCACCAAAAAAAGCAATTAACTCCTGGTGCCAGCAAGATAACTCCTTCGGAGATAACATTCCTCCTAAATCCTGTAAGGGGTCATGATGACCTACTACTCACCTTGTTGGACTATGCAAACTGTCATTATGTTACTTTGATGTATAACCCTTTGATGTGTAACCCTTTGTCTCAAAAACTTATATAACTGTGCTTTGACTTCTAATGGGGAAATAGTCCTCGGTAGTTCCTGAAAGGCTGTGTCCTGTGTTATAATACTCAGGTTAGCCCGAATAAAATTCTCTATTTCTTTCTTAGATTGACTGTTGACTAAGTATTTTTAATTGACAAAGCCTTCATACTATCTGGGGCATATTGTTCAATTTTTCATTTAAAATAACTCTCTCAACATCATTTACCATTGACTGGGAACTTCTGAATTTGACTTGTTTCACTAATCCTAGCCTACTTTGCAATGCATTCCAAGTAACTTTATTTTATGCAGGTTACATGTAGTGAATGAAAAGCAAGTATGATTTAATGCTTTTGGGGTAGAGAATATTTCAGAACATAAATATGTTTTCTTAATGTGTGATTATAATGATGTCTTAAGATATAAAGACAGTTGGTCTAACAAATGCTAAGTTTTCTTAATGGAGGTAGCATGTAAAAGCAACATCATAAAAATACCTTAGATATGTGTATATCCCGTAATTCTACAGGTTATGTTAACCTTAGAATTTCCACATAAAAATACTATAGTGTTCATTTAGACTCAGGTCTCACTCACTATTTAGCAGGAAACTCATACCCAGATCTTTCCATTCATACTGGGGTTTATGTGAGTTTTTCACATGTGCTCTGAACACTCTTTCTAGACAGAGAATAGTATAAGAATACCCCCATTGAGAGGAAGGCAGAAAGGGAGGAACACATTCCTAGAAATGCGAGCATTCCCTGATCACTGCTGACACACCTATTCACTAATAAACATGCGGTGTCTTAGTAATACAATTGCCATTACTATTACCACCACGTAATATCTTACTTCTCTTCTGCTTCCCAATGACCCGCAGTTCACTCTTCAACTTTGTTTTAAAGGGACATCATCCTACCCTATATTTGGGGTCAGGCAGTGGTGGCGGCAGCTAGTGAAAGGTAGAGTTAGAAACTAGGAGCAGGCAGCAGGGGGAGTCAGGTTGCAAGAAGCCAGGTGAAAACTGGTGGAGAATGGTCAAGTAACATGAAGACCATAGAGCCAAAAAGGTTCAAACCAGCAACAGGTTGTCCTGAAAACACAAAGCCTGAACGTGCCAAGGCAACACTTGGGAAGTAGGCAGAGATAGTGATATCCATGTTCTTCTGACCCTGTCTCCTGCCCTTTCTGGGACCATCCTCTTGAAGCTCTTCTTTTGGGCATCCGTATCCTTTCCCAGCCTGCAGTGTTCATGCCACCTCATAGCGGCTTGTACTGTTCTGGTCCCTTTTTCTCGTATAGACTTTTCCTGCTCAGGGCTCTAAACCTTGAGGAATTTGTTCTAGGTGATCTGGTGACCAATATATGCCAAGGGGGTAGTAGGTGCTGCAGTGTAACATCACCTTTTCGAAATTAAGTTTGTGAAACTTACATTGATGCATCTAGAAGAAATAGCAATTTCAGGCAGATCAGAAAGGAAACAGTTTGGCGGGATAATTTGCTCTTTGATGCCTCCAGGATTTCGTCTCCTGAGAGGTCTTTCTAAAGTGTTCAGCATTCATAGAAGAGATTTGCCTCAGAATCATAGGATTTTATAGCTAAGGAGGGATTATCTCTGCCATTATTTCCTAATTTCCTAATGGCTCCTAGGACAGGTCTCCACAATGGGTGCTCACACAGTGCTTGTTAATAAACAACATTAACACAGAAATGAAAAACTTCTGTCCTATAATGACATCTGCTGTCACTATTTGTGACATGCACAGAATACAGTGGATGAAATCCATAATCGAAATATGAAAGCAGCTTTTTACAGATGTCCTGGTACTGAATTGTTACAAGATAATGGCACTTCGATTGGTCTGTTTAATTCTAATGTGGTTGCTATAGGTGAAAGCAGTTTTAGAGCAGGCTCTGTCTATGAATGGGAGAAGTAAATCGACTACTTCAGGGATTTTAAGGCTGCTGAAAAAGCCCTCTGCCATCTCTCCCTAAAATATCTCCCTTGCTTTCTGTTGCCTGAAATTCTGCAAATGGTGCTCCAGATTTTCCCTTCTGTTTCCTTTCTCCATGAAAATAAAACGACAAAATAGATTCACCTGGGGAGATACTAGACAATTCCCCACGCTTGGACCTGACCCCCAGAGTGCCTGCTTTTATTAGTCTGGATTAGGGCCCAGGTATTGGCATTGTTTTTAAAAGTCCCTGGTAATTTTAATACGCAGCCAGTGTCCATAAACACCATTAGTGAAACACTAAAATGTACTCGTTTGCACCTGAGTGTGGGCATTTTGTTCTTGTTTTCCTTTCAATCATATCTTCCTCAAAAACAGGTTACTAGAAGGGAGAAGGACAGTAAAGAAAACTGTGGATTCTAAAGGAAATTGATGGTCAAACTGGAGAGACTGGAGTGGAAGACCTTGGGATTCCAAAAACCTGCATTGTCCATTTCACAATGCTTGAAGGTTAGGCTTGCTAGGACAAACAATGGGGAAAAGACAAGCTGTAGCCTCCCCTGCCTTCCCCCCGGGCATTTAAGGAGCCCTCCACAAGTAGGTCAGGGGAAATGGCACGCACACTGATCTGTAGGCAGCAGGAGGAGTTTTAAGATGTTGCTGTCACAGTTGCTTCTGCCCTGCCAACCCATCAGGGAGCTGCATCGTCTCTCCTTTGAGTTGAAATTCCAGATTAATGGGCCTGAAAATTGGATTAGCTCAGTGACTGCTCAGAGATCCATGGTGAAATGAAAACAAGTCAGAATAGAAACAATCTGTGGCTAGGTGCTACAGAATCTTTTCAACTTGGCGTTTTCAGGGTTAAAGTGAATCTGACTTGGTAATACAACATGGGCAAATCAAAGTTAGGTTTAGAGCTGAAATGTTCTAAAATGTTCTCAGGTGTCAAAATGTCATAGGATGAACAACCAATACATAGACATGTTTTCTTTCCGGCTATAAATCCTTTGCTTTTCTTTGCCTAGATGTTCCTCAGGTTTTTCAAAGCAACAAGACTGGTCCAAGAGAATAAATAAATTAAAAGGGGCATAAATGTAGTCTTTGTAAGGAGTTAACTTATCTTTTTAAATTGCTTGAGAATCCTAGAAGTATTTTGCCTCTTGTAAACAAAAATGGAGGCATCTGATTAAGTTGGCTCCCTGTCATTGCTTGGGGGATGGATCTCTGCAGAGTTGGATTTCTTTTGAAGCTGAAGCCCCAGGGTCCCTCACTTGCACTAGCCCCATCTCAGGCCCTGCAAGGAGGGGCCCTAGCAGTGGGTTCTAATGGTCATATGTTTCATAAATTTGAAAACATACATAATATTTTAATAGCAATCAGTTAAGACTATTTTCTCCACTCCGAATTTTCCTCTGACATGCTTTCTCTCATGGTATGTGGCCTTGGAGGGAGTGTATGCATTTTGGGGATCTGGCTAAGGGATTTATGAGATAAGTTGTGTAGTTTGCAGTCACTTTAGTATATACCTGTTATTGCTAGGTGTTCTAGTGTTCACATAGTTTATAGGGACACTCCTCTGCTCCCTATCTATATGCTCATCTGGCATCCTCACCTAAAGCTACAGTATCATGATATAAACTAGCTCCAGAAGTGCGTTGGTAGGAAAAGGGGTGAAACAAAGCTTGGGATGTATGGAGCCAGAAACTAGTCCATGGAAAATTCTGTCAACTATCAGACATGTAAAATTGTAAATGGAGGATTCAGTTCGTATTGATACCTAATTAAAGCAGAAGTTCTTTCTAGTCAGTAACACTCCATCTTTTGTGTGTGTGTGTGGGATATACATGAAATAGAATTGATCAGAATTCCTGTGTTTATAGGACACAAATCTATAGCAGTAGGACCAACTGGTGAAGTTGCATATTTTATGTACTCCAGCACATCAGATGACACCTTAGAATATCGATATATCTTGCCTTAATGAAGTTGGCAGTTTCAGACCAAACTGCAGGTAAAATTGTCTGCAATAAAGTGAAGCAATCAACTGTGCTAGAAGAAAACAATGACTTATTCTGCTAGTCTCTGTATTGGAAAATGTGTCAAAATGATTATATGGAGAAGTGGTCAAAGAGTATGCAAAAAATGGAGGAAAAAGGTATTATAGAGGTGTTTTTGATAGTTGATAAATATGTTATCTTTTTGGTTTTGTAATGTTTTCATTTTTAGTAGGCTTTTTTTTTTAATAGATCTTTATTGGAGTATATTGCTTCACAATACTGTTAGTTTCTGTTGTTAGAATCAGCCATAAGCATACATATATTCCCATATACCCTACCTCTTGAGCCTCCCTCCCACCCTCACTATCCCACCCCTCTAGGTGGTCACAAAGCAGCGAGCTGATCTCCCTGTGCTATGCTGCTTCTTCCCACTAGCTAACTATTCTACATTCAGTAGTGTATATATGTCGATGCTACTCTCACTTCGCCCCAGCTTCCCCTTCCCCAGCTGTGTCCTCAAGTCCATTCTCTATGTCTATATCTTTATTCCTGCCCTACCACTAGGTTTATCAGTACCATTTTTTTCTTTTTTTTAGATTCCATATATATGTGTTAGCATGCGGTATTTGTTTTTCTCTTTCTGACTTACTTCACTCTGTATGACAGACTCTAGGTCCATCCACTTCACTACAAATAACTCAGTTTCGTTTCTTTTTATGGCTGAGTAATATTCCATTGTATATATGTGCCACATCTTCTTTATCCATTCACCTGTTGATGGACATTTAGGTTGGTTCCATGTCCTGGCTATTGGAAATAGTGCTGCAATGAACATTGTGGTACATGTCTCTTTTTGAATTATGGTTTTCTCAGGGTATATGCCCAGTAGTGGGATTGCTGGGTCATATGGTAGTTCTATTTTTAGTTTTTTAAGTAAACTCTATACTGTTCTTCATGTTGGTTGTATCAATTTACATTCCCACCAACAGCACAGGAGGGTTCCTTTTTCAGCACACCTTTTCCAGCATTTATTGTTTCTAGATTTTTTGATAATGGCCATTCTGACCAGTGTGAAGTGATACCTCACTGTAGTTTTGATTTGCATTTCTCTAACAATAGCAATGTTGAGCATCTTTTCATGTGCCTCTTGGCCATCTGTATGTCTTCTTTGGTGAAATGTCTATTTAGGTCTTCTGCCCATTTTTTAATTGAATTGTTTGTTTTTTTGATATTGAGCTCCATGAGCTGTTTGTATATTTTGGAGATTAATCCTTTGTCCATTGTTTCATTTGCAAATATTTTCTCCCATTCTGAAGGTTGTCTTTTCGTCTTGTTTATGGTTTCCTTTGATGTGCAAAAGCTTTGAAGTTTAATTAGGTCCCATTTGTTTATTTTTGTTTTTATTTCTATTACTCTAGGAGGTGGGTCAAAAAAGATCTTGCTGTGGTTTATGTCAAAGAGTGTTTTTCCTGTTTTCCTCTAAGAGTTTGATAGTGTCTGGTCTTACATTTAGGTCTTTAATCCGTTTGGAGTTTATTTTTGTGTATGGTGTTAAGGAGTGTTCTAATTTCATTCTTTTACATGTAGCCGTCCAGTTTTCCCAGCACCACTTATTGAAGAGGCTGTCTTTTCTCCATTGTATGTTCTTGCCTCCTTTGTTGTAAATTAGGTGACCATATGTGTGTGGGTTTACCTCTGGGCTTTCTATCCTGTACTGTTGATCTATATTTCTGTTATTGTGCCAGTACCATACTGTCTTGATTACTGTAGCTTTGCAGTATAGTTTGAAGTTGGGGAGCCTGATTCCTCCAGCTCCGTTTTTTTTTTCTCAAGATTGCTTTGGCTATTTGGGGTCTTTTGTGTTTCCATATGAATTGTAAAATTTTGGTTCTAATTCTGTGAAAAATGCCATTGGTAGTTTGATAGGGATTACATTGAATCTGTAGATTGCTTTGGGTAGTATAGTCATTTTCACAATATTGATTCTTCCAATCCAAGAACATGTTATATTTCTCCATCTGTTTATATAATCTTTGATTTCTTTTATCAGTGTTTTATAGTTTTCTGAATACAAGTCTTTTGCCTTCTTAGGTAGGTTTATTCCTAGATATTTTCTTCTTTTTGTTGCAGTGGTAAATGGGATTGGGGGATTTATCCCAGGAATGCAAGGGTTCTTCAATATATGCAAATCAATCAATGTGATATACCATATTAACAAATTAAGGAATAAAAACCATATGATCATCTCAACAGATGCAGAAAATGGGCATAGAGGGAACCTACCTCAACATAATAAAGGCCATATATGACAAACCCAAAGCAAACATCATACTTAGTGGTGAAAACTGAAAGCATTTCCACTAAGATCAGTAACAAGACAAGGATGTCCTTTCTCACCACTTGTATGCGACATAGTTTTGGAAGTCCTAGCCACGGCAATCAGAGAAGAAAAAGAAATAAAAAATTGGAAAAGAAGAAGTAAAACTGTCACTGTTTGCAGATGACATGATACTATACATAGAAAATCCTAAAGACCAGAAAACTACTAGAACTAATCAATGAATTTGGTAAGGTTGCAGGATACAAAATTAATGCACAGAAATCTCTGGCATTCCTATACACTAACAACAAAAATCAGAAAGAGAAATTAAGGCTTTTTAAAACTTACAATTTGTTGTGACTTCTTTTCTCCTTCTAAATAAATAGCACTTTTATACCCTAATCTGATATTCTCAGTTTTGTATTCTTAAAGATCTTCCAAATTAAGTGTCAGGCTGCACAAAACTTGGATCTGGGGAGAAATTTTCACATTATCGACAAGTCATAAAGCATAATTGTCCAAGGGACTTGTGGGCCTTGAGCTGCTATTTTTCTACTTGCTCAGGAGTCAGAAAGTTGGATTCTCTTCTGAATTTTGCCATTTATTGGCTGAGTGGTCAGACCCAGATATCTGAGGGAGGGAAAAAGGGAGATTCATGCTATTTATTGGACATCCAGTAGTAAAATGCGATTAGCATACCAGTGCTTTTCATCCCTGATCCATTTAATCCTCACAACTGGTTTAAGAGATTGGAGGAAACTAAGATGAATGGATGAAGAACTCACACCAAGTGAATGCACTGGAATTAGAATCTGACTTTAGGGGCTATGAGTTTTGCCATCACTTATAGATTTAAGACTCTCATATTCCTCAGCTATAAAATGGTGATAATTATGTCTTATTTACCTGTTTCCCAGGGTTGTGTCAGCCATCAAATGAGGGAGGCTGTGAGAAAGGACTTTAAATATTATTCTATAAACATGAAACAGTGCTTGTGGTGTGCAGCTCTGTATGCAACCCATGTGGTTTGGGGTATTAAATTATTTAACAATAACAGCTTTGAGATATTGCAGCAAATGGAGCTCTCAAATGTGTTTCAAAAGTAGTGACACTGCAGGTTTTCTGTGCCCACTGGGTTAGTTGTTTTCTGCTTGGACCCCAATAGAGATATGTCTCTTTTTTTTTTTTTTTTTTTTTTTTTTTAAAGATTTATTTACTGATTGATTACTATGTTGGGTCTTCGTTTCTGTGCTAGGGCTTCCTGTAGTTGTGGCAAGCGGGGGCTACTCTTCATCGCGGTGCACGGGCCTCTCACTGTTGTGGCCTCTCTTATTGCAGAGCACAGGCTCCAGACGCGCAGGCTCAGTAGTTGTGGCTCACGGGCCTAGTTGCTCCGCGGCATGTGGGATCTTCCCAGGCCAGGGCGCGAACCCGTGTCCCCTGCATTAGCAGGCAGACTCTCAACCACTGCTCCACCAAGGAAGCCCGAGATATGTCTCTTTTTACCATAGGAGCTCTTGGCTCCACCCAGGGCAGAGAACAGGAGCATAGAAGGATAATCCTGGTGGTAAAAAGAAACAAAGACCTTAGAGCTAAGTTTGCAGAAAGAAATGACCTTTAATACAAAGCATATTAGAGAAAGTCGTCATCCACCAAAAGCAGTTATTAAAGTTTTGTTCATTTCAGTGAACCTTGTGCTTTTGCAGAGTCTCAGATTAATATGTTAAATGTATTACAGGCTTAAATTACAAGGTTACTAGTAGAATTTGGAAGATGATAAATCCAGACGAGACCAACACAGAGTCTATTCTCTTGGCCAGGCTGGGTAAGGGAGATTAATTTCTTATTGAGAAGGAACTTTTGGTTAATATCAGGATAAAATTGTAGAATTATTTAGAGAAAGTTGTATATGTCAATTCAGGGTAAAATTGTAGAATTATTTAGAAAGTTCAAGTTAACTGTATATTGATAAGTATAATTTCTTCATTTCCATGTATATGATTAGTAGTTCTCAATTAAGCCATTTTTTCCTTCAAATGATATGAATTTAAAAATAGTTCTAGGTATTTTTATAGATAGGTACTTGAATGAGGTAGATCATACATTATTATTGTAGTCAAGATTCTCTTTTCTGGAAAAAGGTAAAACTGGGTTAGAAGAACTGCTTTAAAAAGGTTTATTAGTGAATGGGCTACATGTGGCCACACTGAGATGTAGAATTTGATAGGCAGGTTAAAAACTTGATCTTTTTCAGACAGAAATTTTAAAAATATATTTTAAACTTTTATACAGTAGAGGTGAGGAGAAACTTTTTTCTAAGAAGTTATGACAGACAGAATCATATACAGACATCCCATGGAAATATTGCAGGTTCAGTTCCAGACCACTGCAATGAAGTGAATATTGCAATAAAGCCAGTCAGATGAGTTTTGTTGTTTCCAGGTATATAAAAGTTATGTTTACACTATACGGTAGCCTCCTAAGTGTACAGTAGCATTGTGACTAAAAAACAATTACATACCTTAATTAAAAAATACTTTAACGCTAAAAGATGCTAACCATCATCTGTGACGGTGCAGAGTTGCCACAAACCTTCAATTTGTAAAAAATGCAGTATCTTCGAAGCACAATATAGGAGGTAGGCATTAATACTATCCAAAATATTTGTCAAACTATTTTCTATTTATCTAGTTCTTATCTTTTCATTTTTCTGTTATAATATTTTTAACTTGTAGATGCTATAGAGTTCCGAGACAACTTCTTAGAAGTACAGTTTTTAAATTGAATAAACTGAACTACTCACCCTCATAAGCAGACCTATGTCTGGCTTTAGTTGTTTTTAGAACCTCAGCTCACTTTGCTGACATCTAACTCACTAAAATTATATATGGGTAGGGGGAAAATATTCAAAAGATAAAGTAGTAAAGAGATCATATTTGTGCTTACCAGAGGTGAGGGGTTGGAGGAAGGGGAATTGGGTGTAAGCAGTCAAAAGGTACGAACTTCCAGCTTTAAGATAAATAAGTACTAGGGATGTAACATACAGCATGATGAATATAACTAACATTGCTGTGTGTTATACATGAAAGTTGTTAAGAGAGTAAATCCCAAGAGTTCTCATCACAAGAAAAAAATTTTTTTCTTTTTCTTTTCTTTTGTATCTATATGAGATGATGGATGTTTGCTAAACTTATTGTGGAATTATTTCATGATGAATGTAAGTCAAATCATTATGCTGTATACCTTACAGTTCTGTATGTCAATTATAGCTCAGTAAAACTGGAAGGAAAAAAGAGATAAAGTAGTACAGTAAGGGGTGTTTTGAATTTTAATTTCATTCTGTCTACTTTAATGGGAGTAGGACCAATTTACGTTGTGTGAATTTATCCCAGTGATGTTTTTATTGTTCATTAGACATCAGTGTCCCAAGCAACCTCCTAGCTAATCTGTCCATTAATCCAGCTCAAGGTAAAAGTTACTTATTTTGTTTTTCCTTGTCTAGATCTCCTCTTCTAAGTTATGTTTTGCTTGGTTCTTATTTTTAATCTCTATTTACATTTTACTGTTTTACTGCATATACTCTGCCATTAAGTCATATTAAATCTTTTGTGGAAAGTGATAAGACATAAATCAAATAATATTGGCTGTTTCCATCTATCTTACCTGTCTCCTTTGTTTTCATCTCTTCCATCTGCCTCAAAGTGATCAGAATTCTGATGAGATGGTGGCCTGACACATCCACTCTCAACACTAATCCAACTATCAACTCTGTCTCCATAGAGAAACAGGTGCTTAGACTGCAGGGTGTGTGCGAACACTCTGACCTTTCCAGGGGCTGGATGTTTAGGGTGGTTCTTGATTCTGGGCCTGCCAGTTGACCTGGGAGGAAAATCTGTATTCTTTTGTTCCTGAAGAGAAATTGTACTTCTGAGTTCTGTGGATCCCTCGGAGGAAAAGCCCTGTCATTCCATTCATTGTCGTTCTAGGAAGACCTGCTGATTGTCAAATCTTTGGAGGGGCCTTGTGATCCTCCTTATGTCAGAGATCAGCAATCAAGCTTCTTCCTGTGTTTGCAGAAAGAACTGAAGAGTTTCCAGTTCCATGTCCCTGTCTGTGAAGAGCAGTACTTCCTACCACTTGTGGGTTTCCATCACTCCCAGGTACCCTAGTAGCTTGTTATGTAAATAAACTCATGGGTATGCTAAGGAAATCATCACAATCTAAGGGGACCCAGCAGCAGTGTCTTTAAGATAGAACAAGGAGAGAGAGAGAGAGAGAGAGAGAGAGAGAGAGAGAGAGAGAGAGAGAGAGAGAGAGAGAGAGAGAAAGAGAGAGAGAATGGATAAAAAGAATAGGAAAGCTTCTAGTATAGTAATAAAACTGTTAGAGGAGACAGATGACTATTAGAATAACCACAACAAAATGTTTTAAAAGAAGGCTCGAAGAGATTCTATTATAGCTTTATAAGACTTAAAACTGAAACTTAAGACTGAAACTTAAAAATCTGATGATTTTTAAATTTAAAAACTGAGTGTATGAATTGAGGAGAGATTAGTCACTATAGAGATCATCCTGGAGGGTCAAGTAGAAGACACACTGTAAAACAGCAAAAATACAAAGAGAATGAAATCATGGGGAAGAAGCTGCAAGATTTGGAGGCAGCATCAGGAGTTCTGAAATATGGAGAATAAGAGATTCTAAAATGACAAAAAAGGAACAGATAGAAAGAAACATAACAGTTGAAATAACCACTGGGAAAAACAACATTGGATTGAAAAACAGACTTGTATATTCATATTGGAAGTGCCCAGGCAGGATCGATTTCCATAGCTGAGGGTTGGAGATGAGAGGGAGAGAGAGCAAACAGGCTGTTGGATACTGACTTGGCTTTTCATTCTGCTCCCAGTGGTACCGCTTTGGGAAGAACATAATGCTGTTGTCATGTCATGTGATGGAGGAACCTTGATATTCTCTGATAACACCATATGGTCACACCTTAAACTTCTCATGTGACATATCAGCTCTTGTTCCATTGGCTTCCATATCAACTACTGTTATCTAATGAATGAAAAAGTTGTGTATAAGCACCACTGCCATATAAGAGAGTGGTTCCTGTTGCTGTGCATGCTGGTCGGTTTGGATATACAAAATGAGCCTGAGAACTAGGTTTGGGTTGGGAAATGAAGAGAGTGAATTTCTCTGCAATTAGGGAGAATTTGGAAAGTCAGAAGCAATCTAGAAAGGAGGGGTGAGATTGCATGTGGCTGGGATTTTATGTGGTGTAAAGTATCCAATGAAAAATCCCACAAGGAATTAATCCAAAGAAAATAATAAAGATGTCCAAAGTCTAATGCCTAATGCTCAGTTTGAAATTGCCATAAACTTTTCATGACTCTGCCCATCCCTCATATTCATTTAAATCTACTGTAATTATGAATAGTTTATGTGTCTGAGGCAGAAAGAAGTTTACTTCCCCAAAATTGGTGCTTTAAATATAATTAGGCTTAAGGAAGCGAGCTAGATTGGGTTTCCAGAAACATCTTTAGGAAGACTGCATCACTGTCCCACTAGGCAAGCCACTGAGTCTGAGGCCTCTAATGCAGCCTTGCTGCAAGAAGCCCCTGCTCTCACCAAACCTGCCTCTCAATTCATGGAACCAGAGAATGGACACTGGAATGCTGGTGTAGGAAGAACGATCTTGTATTTCCACGACTTTCTTGACAGCGGCCACAGCTGAGAGTCTCAGGAATATGGAGCTCACTGTATTTCTGCCTTTGGAATCTTATGAAAAGGGCTTTGACTCACAGAACCTAATTTGCCTCCAGACTATAACACCTGGAAGATAGTTGGTGCAAAAGTCGAGAGAGGCAAACCAAAGAATGAAGCACAAGGCTGATTTTCAAGAGCCAACGAAGTGGGGACAGAGATTGTTAGTATTAGTAGGACATTAGATAGTATGGGGGCAGGAAGATAATTCATAAACAAGAAATCAGGGGGAAGCAGGATCTGAGGGACAGAATAATCGTAACACCTCAATCTAGGTTACAATTGTCTTTGGGGGACTTGGATTATCTTGGGTGCTTTATGGTGACTTAGAGCCAGGGTGATGGGTCATGTGATGACTAAACTACCTCTTATATCCCAGCTAATAGCAAACATTAAGAATCTACCATAACCTGCTATTTCCTGGGCATTAGAATCTTCAATTAAGCTGGTTAGTAATTCAATTTACCAATTGACTAGAGTTGGCACTAAGAGAGAAATGAAACCTATTTTCTACCCTGCTTGTCAATACTTGTGAAACAAGCTTAAGTAGTCCCACTTGCTGCATATCACAGAGCTGTTATTGTTTAAAACTTGATGACCAAAACCAGTGAGCTGCACACAGAGCTAGAGGCCGTACATGTTATTTCATATTTATAAAATTTATCAGGAGGCAGTGTCTATCTATGTATGTCTACTGTGAGAAAACAGCAACCAAAAACCAAAAGATGCTGGGTAAGGGTGGCTGAGCATAAACTAGAGGGTCTGTAATTGAACCATTGGTTGAAGTGATTTAACCTTAGTATTTCTATCTAACTATTATATTGTTCCATATTGTTGATGGTCTTAAGAAACTTGTTTTCATCTTATGAAAACAGACATGAAGAAAGCAAATGTAAGTATACTAATGAAATGCTAAAAACTTTCGTATGTAGCAAGGTATATATATATATATATATATATATATATATATATATGTCTGCTAGGGGTTGAATTGTGTCTCCCCAAAATTCATATGTCCTGACCCCAGTAGCTGAGAATGTGACCTTATTTGGAAATAGGTCATTGCAGATGTAATTAGATAAGATGAAGTCATTAGGGTGGGCCCTAATCTAATGTGACTGGTATCCTTATAAAAAGGGGAAGTATGGGCACAGATACCCACACAGGGAGAACATCATGTGACAATGAAGGCAAAGATTGGGGTGGTGCTTATACAAGTCAAGGAATGCCAAAAATTACTGCAAACCACCAGAAGCTAGAGGAGAGGCATGGAACAGATGCTCCTTGACAGCCCCTAGAAAGAGTAAACTCTGCTGACACCTTGATCTCAGACTTCTAGCCTCTAGAACTATGAGACAGAAACTATCTGTTATGGGAATTCCCTGGTGGTCCAGTGGTTAGGACTCCGTGCTTCCACTGCAGGGGGCACGGGTTCGATCCCTAGTCAGGGAACTAAGATCCCACAAGCCACGTGGCTTGGCCAAAAACAACAAAAAAAAAGCCTACAAAAACTATCTGTTGTTTGTGCCACCCAGGTTGTAGTACTTTGGTTGTTATGGCAGGTTTAGCAAACAAATACAAATTATAAGAATTTTAAAAAACATATAAAGAATATTGAATTGATAAAGTAAAAAATTAAGAAAAATGAACATAATGACGTTATGTAAACTGTTGCGTACGCTCAGGGGCCAATCAACACCTTTCCAGATGGTGGAAACTTTGGCCACAAATCTCAGCATGACTGAACCAGCTATAAGAAAATTCTATGCTGTTATAAATCAATGAATTAAAAAAAGATATTTAGCCTCTTAGTAGTGATATGAAAAATTTTGATTAGAAATGGAACCCTTTTGAAGCATTCTTTACCAAAACAACATGAGGCAGTAAAGGAAGATGAATCAGAAATAGAAGGTTAGTGTCATTTCATAAACTGTATGTGGGTATATTGCTTCATTTCTGACCTAAAGTGTCCTCTGTGGTATCATAATAAAAAAGATAATCAACTTTAGAGGAGTGTCGAGAATGAAAATTACCTAGACTTTTGACATTTAGATTTTCATGTGAAATGGGGCCTGCTTCCAAGTTGATATAAAAAATAGGCTTGTAAATAGATCTACTGATGCATATAATTCAGTGGTGTCTGCCCTAGAGAAGGTATAAAGAGGCCACATCACCAGTTCCTCCTCCAGAGGAACACACGTTCAGTCTTCTCTCTTTCTATCCATAACCAAGTCTTATACCCAAAGTCTATAGTGTTTTGTAGCAAGTCTAAATACAGGGGAATAGGCATTTTTATTAATGTGTAAACCTCTAACAGTTATAACTAAAAAGGTTTTTAGTTTTTTTTAAAAATTTTGTCCTTCTGGAGTCCACACATTTCTGAATATTTTCTGTGTGTATTTTTTCTACTAGTGTTCATACTTAGTAAGAATCTGGCAATTTCAGAAATGAGAAGGCATTTTTAACTTTCTCTATCACACAGGAAAGTCAAGATTATATCTCAACCCCTTGGGAGAGTTTACATACTGCTGAAAATGACCACTTCAGTGCAGTCAATAAAGGCTTATGTCTAAGTAGGAAATTATTATCTACAGGACAATATGAGGATGATTTTGCTATAAGGTCAAGAAAGAAACCAAGAACTCTTGGTGTTAATTTGAACTAGGACTCAAAAATCTTTTGAAAAGTTAAATATTTGTATGAAAATAGCTACTAGTAGCTATTATTTGTGGAATGTTTACCATGTGCCAAGCACTGTATTAATGCCTCATTCACCTATCATACATACAGGATTTTTGTGAGGACCAAAATTTTGTATGTGAAAAACTTTGGAAACTTGAAAGTTGCTGAGCTGGGTGAAGCTCAAACCCAGGGCTAGAGTCTGCTGTTCATCAAAACACATATCACAGGCTGTGCTCACATATTTGAACGTCCTAACTCACCAATAAATACTATTATTAAGAAACCCTAAAAGGGTTTTATCTATTAAAATTAATTCATAATGGCAAACAATGAGAATTGCAGTGTTCTGCTTTGGAATGTAAAAACGTTTCGTTTAGTTATTACTGAAATTGGGGCAGGTGGGGTCCTCAGTTCAGTTTAATTTAGGACTTAAATTTAGATACATTGTTTTAAAACCGCAGGAGCTTCCCTGGTGAAATGTGAAACTGCCTCCACCCCCAGTCGGGAAGGGCAAGGAGAGACTGAAGAAAAGGGCAGGCTACTCCAGACTGGCAGATGGCAAGTTTTTGCTTTTGTTTTTAATTAACATATATATTTATTTTTTAAATTGAAGTTCAGTTAATTTACAGTGTTTTGTTGGTTTCAAGTGTATAACAAAGTGATTCAGTTACACACACACACACACACACACACACACATTCTTTTTCAGATTCTTTTCCATTATAGGTTATTATAAGATACTGAGTATAGTTCCCTGTGCTATACAGTAGGTCCTGTTATTTACCTATTTTATATATAGTAGTGTGTATATGTTAGTCCCAAACTCCTAATTTATCTCTCTCCCTGCCCTTGCTATCCCCTTTGGTAACAAAAATTTTGTTTTCTATGTCTATGGGTCTATTTCTATTTTGTAAATAAGTTCATTGGCATCATTTTTTTTAGATTCCACATATAAGTGATATCATATGGTATTTGTCTTTCTCTGTGTGACTTACTTCACTTAGTATGATCCATCCATCTAGGTCCATCCATGTTGCTGCTAATGGCATTATTTAGGTTTTTTTTATGGCTGAGTAATATTCCATTGTGTATATATACTACGTCTTCTTTATTCATTCATCTGTTGATGCTTCCATGCCTAGAAAAAAAATTTTTTTAATTTGTATGGGAACACAAAAGACCCTGAATAGCCAAAACAGTCTTGAGAAATAAAAGCGGAGCTGGAGGAATCAGGCTCCCTGACTTCAGACTATACTACAAAGCTACAGTAATCAAAACAATATGGACTTCTTAATTTTTGCCAATCTAATGAGAATAAAATGATATATCATTTTGCTTTAAAAAAAACAATATGGCACTGGCACAAAAACAGACACATAGATCAATGGAACACAATAGGAAGCCCAGAAGTAAACCTACATACCTACGGGCAATTAATCTACAACAAAGGAGGCAAGAATATACAGTGGAGAAAGGCAGTCTCTTTAATGAGTGGTGCTGGGAAAACTGAACAGCTACATGCAAAAGAATGAAATTAGAACATTCTCTAACACCATATACAAAAATAAACTCAAAATGGATTAAAGACCTAAATGTAAGACCGGCTATAATAAACCTCCTAGAGGAAAACATAGACAGAACATTCTCTGACATAAATCACAGCAATATATTTTTGGATCCGTTTCCTAGAGCAATGGAAATAAAAGCAAAAATAAACAAATGGGACCTAATTAAATTTAAAAGCTTCTGCACAGCAAAGAAAATCATAAACAAAGTGAAAAGACAACCTACGGACTGGGAGAAAATATTTGCAAACAATGCTACAGACAAGGGATTAATTTCCAAAATATACAAGCAGCTCATATAGCTTAATATCAAAAAACCCAAAAACCTAATCAAAAAATGGGCAGAAGACCTACATAGACATTTCTCCAAGGCAGGTGGCAGTTTTAATAAGCAAGGGAACTTACATATGAAACTTATCTTGGGCAGCCCCAAGTTGAGTAGATCTCCATACCCACCCACCAGAATCTTAAAAATTTATATAGAGGTTTTAACTGGCTTCAGTCACATATACCATCCAGATGGTCTCAACAACGTATTACTGTCTCAAGGCTGCATTTGAAATGACTCCAGCAGGGGAGGGGGTGTGGAGCCTCTAGTTGCCTGGGTCTAGCTCATGGGTCAGCTGACAGTCATGTTCTCTTGATGACCTCCTCCAACAAGATGACAAGTAGATAATCACAATGCATAAATGTGTGCAGATTATAAGAATATTAAATCGTTATTTATTCCATTAGGTTTATATACATGTTTACTAAAAAAAAGAGGTGGCAGCATAATCATTTTGAAATTCATTCCAAGTTGTTGATGTCTCAGTAGTTCATTCTTTTGCTACTGCTGAGTGGTTTTCCATTGTCTAGATAGATGAACCACAGTTTTTATATCCATGGACCCAGCGATGGACATTTGGATTATTTCCAGTTTTTGGCTATTACAAATAAAGCTGCTGTAAACATCCATCTATAAGTATTTTTAGGTATATATACTTCTGTTTCTTTTGGGTAAATACCCAGAATTGGAATGGCTGGGTTATCTAGTAAGTGTATGTTTAACTTAAGAAACTATCAAACGGTTTTTCAGAGTAGTGTCAGTTTACATTCCCATCAGCAGCATGTATTCTCATAGCCCCCCAGTACTTGGTATGACTTGGTATGACCAGTCTTTCTATTTTAGACATTCTAATGGGTGTGTAGTAGTATCACATTATGGTTTTTGTTTGCATTTCCTTAATGATGGATAATGCTGAGCATCGTTCATGTGCTTATCTGCCATTAGTAAACCTTTTTTGGCAAAATGTTCAAATCATTTACTCTTTTTAATTGTTTTTTACCTGTTATGTTCTAATAGTTCTCTTTGTATTTGGATAAAAGTCCTTTATCAGATATGAAATTTTCAAATATTTTCTCCCAGTCTGTGGTTTGGTCTTTATTTTCTTTTTATGGTGTCTTTTGGAGAACAGAAGTTCTTCATTTTGATGAAGCCCAAATTATTAATATTTTATTTTATGGATTGTGCTTTTGATGTCTTATCTAAGAAATCTTGACCTAAAATAAAGCGCAGAAATTTTTTCTTATGCTTTGCTGTATAAATTTTATAGCGTTATATTTTACATTTATATCTGTAATCCATTTCTGAGTTAATATTTGTATATGGTGCAAAATTCAATTGAAGTATATATATATATGTATATGTATTATATATGAATATCTGTTAAAAAGACTATCCACTGAATTGTGTTTGAAGCTTTGTGAAAAATCAATTAACTGTATATGTATTGGTATATTTCTGTACTATCTATTCTATTCCATAGATCAATCTACCTCTTTTGGAGCCAATACTTGTATCTAGGTTACCATAGTTTTATGCTAAATTTTTAAGTAAAGCAGAAGAAATTTGTTCTTTTTCAAAGTTATTTTGGCTATTTTAGTTCCTTTGCATTTCCAAGTGAATTTTATAATTGTCAACTTCTACAAAAAAACTTCTGGGATTTTGATTGCAATTATTTGAATCTATACACCCATTTTAGAATAATGCCATCTTAATTAAGTCTTCTGATCCACAGACATGACGTATTTCCCCATCTAGTTAGATCTTCTTAATTTCTCTTTTCAATATTTTGTAGTTTTCAGTGTCCATATTTTGACAGATTTATCCTTAAGTAGTTCATATTTCTCCCCTATTATAAAAATATATTTTAATTGCAATTTCCAATGGTTGCTAATAGAAATACAGCTGATTTTCAAACATTGATCTTTTATCCTGAAACCTTGAAAACTCACTTATTAGTCTTAGTAGCTACATAGATTTTCTGCATAGATGGATTATCAGGGCATCTGTGAATGACTAGTCATGTGTATGGGTGGTAGGATTATGGAGGAAATTTGGGATGACCATCATGTTTGATATCACTATCATTAATAAGGATTAGAAATGTAGAATTAATAATATGTTTTGCAAGAAGAAAAATGATTAAATTTAATGCTAGATATGTTGAATTCTAGGGTCCCATGGGAATTCCAATGGAAACATTTATCTATTCTTAGGGGAGCAATCAGGAATGAAGATATGTATCTGGGAGTCATCACTGTAGATGATGGTCTGCTTTGTAGAAATATATAAAATAAAAATAAAAAGAAGAATATCAAGGATAGAACCATGGGGAGTGTCATGTTTAGTTTAAGATGGAGAGACTTGGATATTTTCATGTGCTGAGACAAGAGAAAGGAAATTAATTTAGAAGGAGACTCTTTAATTTCCTTTTCCTTAGTGCTTTGTTCAGAATCACTAATATCTTTTTAAATCCAAGAGAAAGTATGTTGATTCCCATAAGGGGTTATATCTCTATCTCTGGCTTCTGTCTGGATTCAGGGTCCATGAAAATAAATTTGTTTCTTAGTCTGACATGCATTTCTGAAATTGTAAATCTGAGAGACAGTTTCTATGTGATTGTGAGCCCACCAGTATGTCATAATTTTTTTAAAGGTTTTTAGTAGAATAACTTTTTTATAGTTACAGAAATAATGCACATGTATTATAGAAAATTAGAACACAAAACGAGCAAAATAAAATAAAAACAAACATTACATTCCCACTCCCTTAGGGATCATCACCATTAATACCTTAGTACATATTAATATTGTACATCCTGTTTCATAAGCTGCTTTTCTTAGTCAATGATCCTCATCTTTCCTGTTCAGTAAATTTTTATCTCATCTAGTACCCAGATCATATTCAAATTTCCACAATTGGCTAAAAAAAATGTCCTTTACAGTTGATTTATCTAAGTCAAGACCACACATTGCATTTGGTTATTATGTCTCTTAGTTTATTTTAATTTGGCACAATTGCTTTTTCTAATGATCCTGACTTATCAAAGAGGCTGCCATATATCAAACTCCTAAAGATTTATTTTCTACAAAGCAGATAGCCTGTTTTCATAGAGCTGTTCATGGAAAAATACTGTCATAACAAAAATCAGTAATCTACTCATCAATTTACTAGTGTACCAGTCAGTACTTTGTCAAATCAGCCATAGTTATATAAGATGCAGGCAACAAGAACCAATATGTATGATGGAATAATTAGGACTGTTTCTGTGGGATCACTGGGCCTGGAATGGCAAGACTTAGATTCCCCTTCCATCTCTTTTTGTGATTCCAGCACATACCTCCAGCACTGGTCTTTATGGCTCTGACTCCACAGTCCTTGATCCTTGTAATATTAACTCTTTCTGTTCTCCCCGACAGAGGGATGGTAACTCCTTCCTCTGTCTGGTGGTTTTTAAACATGTTCACAAATCCTCTGACATTCCTCCCACTAAGAGATGGGGCCTATGTCTTCTTCGCTTATATCTAGACCAAACTTACTGACTAATCAACCAACAGGATATGGCAGAAGTGACACTAAGTGATGTTTGAGTGTCAGTCGTAAGGGGATGGATTTTCTAACCTTTCTCTTGGATTACTTGCCATTGAAGTCTGAGCCATCAATAAGAAGTCTGAGACTGTTATGTTGTTAAGGAAGGCCAGGCCACATGGAGAAGCTCTATGTGGGTGTTCTAGCCAACAGCCCTTGCTGACGTCCCAGCCAACAGCCAGCATCAACTATCACACGTGTGAGCAAGTAAGATTTCAAGATGACTCTAAGCTCCGTCACCATCTGACTATAACTGCATGAAGGTATCCAAGTGAGAGCCACCTAACCAAGGACCCGCCGCCCCCAGATCCTAGAACTGTGAAAGATAATGATTAAAAAAAAAAATGATTGCTTTGAGCTACTGAAGTTTGAGGTACTTTGATATGCAAAAACAGAGAAATGGAATACTCAGTTACTCATTTCTGAGTTACCTCATCACCCCTGGTTTTCTCTCTTACCTCATCTACCGTCTGTGTATCCAATCCCCTCAATTAAATTTCCTCTCTTTGAAAAACCTAGAATTGTTTCTGTTCTCCTCACTAGAACCTTACTGATATCCCTCCCAGGCAGGGCCTGCACAAAACAGCCAGGAAAGATGATTGAAAAAAAAAAAAAATCCAGATCACATGTGGATCTTTTTTAGTTACATGGCTTACCAAGCCATCATGCATTGTAGGGTGCTTAAGACTAGGGACTATTTACAATAGCCAGGACATGGAAGCAACCTAAGTGTCCATCATCAGATGAATGGATAAAGAAGATGTGGCACGTATATACAATGGAATATTACTCAGCCATAAAAAGAAACGAAATGGAGTTATTTGTAGTGAGGTGGATGGAGTTAGAGTCTGTCATACAGAGTGAAGTAAGTCAGAAAGAGAAAAACAAATACAGTATGCTAACACATATATATGGAATCCAAGGAAAAAAAAAAAAGGTCATGAAGAACCTAGTGGCAAGACAGGAATAAAGACACAGACCTACTAGAGAATGGACTTGAGGACATGGGGAGGGGGAAGGGTAAGATGTGACAAAGTGAGAGAGTGGCATGGACATATATACACTACCAAATGTAAAATAGCTAGCTAGTAGGAAGCAGCCGCATAGCACAGGGAGATCAGCTCGGTGCTTTGTGACCACCTAGAGGGGTGGGATAGGGAGGGTGGGAGGGAGGGAGATGCAAGAGGGAAGAGATATGGGAACATATGTATATGTATAACTGATTCACTTTGTTATAAAGCAGAAACTAACACACCATTGTAAAGCAATTATACTCCAATAAAGATGTTAAAAAAAAAAAAAAAAAAGAGAGACTAGGGACTTAGCTTTATGTAGATGGAGGCGGTAACTCCAAAACTTCATGGGAATATTCCTCTCAGGGTGTCAGGCTCTGCTGGATACTCCAGGGAGTAATTCCAAAGTGAATCACAGGGAGTTACATTTTACAGCCTTGGAATGTGTGGGTCCTGAGCTGGTCAGGGTCCAGGAAGCTAGCCTTCGGTGCCTGTTTCATGGAGAAGGAAAGTTCCCAGAGCAGGCTTTGCCGCAGTTTCAAAGATGTTTTTTAATGGACGGCAAGTCTGCTTCCGTAGTTATTACTGCAATATTAGTTCTGCTCTCATGTTTCCCTTTACCATCAATGTCTTTGTCTCCTCTGACGTCATTCTGCATGCTACACATGGCCTGGGTCAGCTTCAGTTTTCTCTAGCTCAGCTTTGGGAACTGAGGTCTCACTCATTTTCTGACACAGTAGAGACTAAAGTAGGAGACTCCAATCTGTCAAGCAGTAGAAGAGAAGACAAGTTGTGCTGCCAAAAGCCACGAAACCAATGCTAGCCCCACGAGGCAGTGAGCTGCAGCCTTTCCTTAGTATCTGCATTGTTGGTCCCCTCCAAATGGCTGGGTTTCTACCTGTCTGTCTCATTGCATCAGGTCCTGATGGCACTGGCCCTTAGTCCTGAACCCTTACATACTCTGATGGGTCTCTGACAATCTGCCCAGTTCTGACCTAGCTCTTTTGCTAGCTCTCTCTTTACCATCCATGGCTGAAAACTGTCTCACGTTTACTTGGGGAGGTGATGGCATCTGTTCCCAGAGAATGATAACTCACAACCCTGACCCAGTCCCCTCACCCACCTCACCTTCGCCTTGCACTGAAAGTGACCCCTATCTGGACTCTGCTGCTGCCATGCCCCAACTTCCCTACCACCCAGTGAATTCAGGCACTCATCTGAATGGGAGATGAGTTTGCCACACTCTTCTGGTTATGGATTACTCCTCTTGGTCTGTTTCCTTGTCCCTTGTTTGAGCCTGCCTGAATTCTGACACTGTTCTTTGGTCTTAACCTTTCCCCTGGCCTCTATCAGGCTTCACTTTCATTCCTGTCCTTCCAAATAAAAGCACATAAAAGGCTTCGCGTTGAAATTTGAGAGGGGAAGAAGATAAATGCCGAAGTAAATTTGTAAAGCCAGGGGTTTGGAGCCCAACAGGTGTGGAATAGCAGGGAAAATCATGGAGAAGCAGGTGATCAGCACTTATCAGGAGAAACTCACAGGAAAGAGGATCCAAAACAATACTTATAGCCTCAGGTGGCTGTATGTTTAACAATGTACAGAGCATAACAGTAAAGAAAGTGAACTTAAAACTCAACCCAAGAGTGTGAATCTGATCTCTTAGGCATTATTGAGACTTGGTAGCATGGAACAGTGGTAATGGAACATTGTCTCCACTGGAAGCCAGTCTTCGTTTGGGTGAAGTCCCTAACTATCCATGTGTCCACCCTGATTCTCTCCTTTGAGAACTGGTGAAATTGATGAAACTAAACGTTATCTCCAAGTTTCTTTCTTAGTTCTGACATTCTGTGAGCATGGCCCACGGCCCATTCTCACAATTGAGTCTATACATTATGGGTTCAGCCAAATGCTGTTTTCAGGTTCTTTAAATAGTTACACATGTCCCAGAAACAGAAGAAAAATTATAGTTGTTGGGAGATGATGGCATATGAAACCAGCTACATCAATTGTAAAACATGAGTCACTGTTGTGCAGTATTTAATTTTTGGTTTTATAACATTTTGACATCCAGCTCGTGAAAGATCTATCACTGGTTATGTGAGTTTATACTACCCTCTGGGGACCTTTTTTTTTTTTTTTCCTCCCACTTGTTGCTTCTAAAAGGTTCTTAAGAGATATTTGAGTGAAACCTTTCTACTGTGCAGAGTCTGTGGGGAGTACAGTCATAGAATGATGAAACTTTAAGGATAAGAAGGCTTTTGCATTTTCTGGACATGGAAGCAGGAACCCAATTTCAGCCAGAAGAGTGAATGAAAGGAACACCAATGAGTTGGTCTTTCCGTTCTGATACCGTGATGTCTATAATATGGAATGCAAGGTTCAACCAGATTTGCATTTGAATCCCAGCTCTGCCTTAATGAGTAAGGTATTTAATGTCTCCAAACCTCAGTTTTCTCAGTAAAATGGGGACAATGTTACATATTTCATACGCTTATTTTAAAGACTAGAAGAGGTAACGTATGGAGCATTTTTTGGCACATAGGAAATACTTAGTAAATGTTACTTTTATCATTGTTATCTATTATTTATGAAGTATCCAAAATGGAGACTATTCAGTAGGAAGTACACCAATATAAGCTAAAATGAGTTTCTCACTTCAAATTACACTTTCTAAGTATCTGAATTCTTATTTTCAGTTAGACTTCACAATGTAAAATGACAAAATTTGGTTTCTGAGAAATTAAGAAAAATGTAGTTCACAGATGAAAAAGCAAGAATATTTTGGCATTCAAGGCAGTAAACAATCTAAGCCAACTAGATAGACCGTGACAATGGAATATGCTTTTGTACTTTCCAAGTACGAAAAGCAACTTCTCAGTTTCATGTTACAGTTATGATATTACTTGCAAAATAGCAAAAGAATTTGCAGAAACATTTCTATTTAAAGAATTAATTCTATTTTTTGAACAGCAAGTTACCACCACTGAGCTTTTTGTTTGCCCTCTCACTTTGTTTTAAAACTGAGTAGACAGTCAAAAGAAGTGGTGAAATCATGCCTTCAGATAAATAGTGTTTCTGAAAAATTTTTTTTTTATAAATTTATATTATTATATATCGGGCTTCCCTGGTGGCGCAGTGGTTGAGAGTCTGCCTGCCAATGCAGGGGACACGGGTTCGAGCCCTGGTCTGGGAAGATCCCACATGCCACGGAGCGACTGGGCCCGTGAGCCACAATTACTGAGCCTGCGCGTCTGGAGCCTGTGCTCCGCAGCAAGAGGGGCCGCGATAGTGAGAGGCCCGCGCACCGCGATGAAGAGTGGCCCCCGCTTGCCGCAACTGGAGAGAGCCCTCACACAGAAACGAAGACCCAACACAGCCATAAATACATAAATAAATAAATAAAATATTTTAAAAAAAAATTGTATCATTTAAGGCAAATCTAAATTACCAAATTTAACCCCAACAAATAATCCCTTCCAATTTCCATCACAGACCAAAAAAAAAAATAATATTTAAATTTATATTATTTTATTTATTTATTTTTGGCTGCGTTGAGTCTTCGTTGCTGCCCGCAGGCTTTTCTCTGGTTGCAACAAGCAGGGACTACTCTTCGTTGTGGTGCACGGGCTTCTCATTGCGGTGGCTTCTCTTGTTGCAGAGCATGGGCTCTAGGCACGTGGGCTTCAGTAGTTGTGGCACTCGGGCTCAGTAGTTGTGGCTTGCGGGCTGTAGAGCGCAGGCTTAGTAGTTGTGGCGCACGGGCTTAGTTGCTCCGCGGCCTGTGGGATCTTCCCGGACCAGGGCTTGAACCCGTGTCCTCTGCATTGGCAGGCGGATTCTTAACCACTGTGCCACCAGGGAAGCACCCAGGTAGTGCTTTTGGATACCCATGCTCTGAATTGTAGCTATTATACATATATATATGTATATATGTATATGTATATGTATGTATATATATATATATATATCCTTTTTATAAAGAAAGTGAGGAAAACCCAGGAAGCATCTGTGGATTGTTAAGAACTCTTGAAAAGGAAATATTTGGGTAGATTTTCTAATCTAAAGCCTAGTTTGGGAAAAAAATAATAAATGACTTTAGAATTATATGATATTTTATAGTTATTCAATAAACCTGTATTTACAGGTGTTCTAAAAACCATGTTTTTAAATGAGTGGACTGCTATCCAGTTTTATTTCCACTGAGGATGAAACTAGGAGTAAATTTTTTTTCTTTGAATGTGCAAGCAATTATTTCTATTTGACTTTATTGCATAAAGGCTTTTCTTCAACATTCTTGGGAATTGTAACAGCAGTAACTATTACTAATTTTTTTGCAGAACCTCTCTCTGACCTTCTACATTGGAGACTAAGCATCCTTTCTGTCCGTATTCCTCTGTACTTCATTTATCTCTGTTGTACTGCTTGTCAGACTATACTGGAAATTCTTTGAGGGCAGGAGTTAAGAAACTTTGAATCCCTGCTGTTTGACATGACATTTGCTCAATCACATGGGTTGAATGAACGGTTGAAAAATTAACGGTACAAGTGTCTTGGGGAAGGAGTGGGGTAATATGCAGGCCCACAGACAGAATTAACATCCATGAGATCAGGATTCCTATTTAGATGGGACTAGCTGGGAAGGGAGGTATCTGAGAATTCTAGAGTATTAGAAGGGCCTGGGTTAGGATTCAGTCCCTATTCCATCTATTTTCCAAATCCCCATAATACTAGTGTGGTTTGGGAGAAACTGAAGATAAATTAGTTCAGTGGTTCTTAGGAAAGGAAGTACTCCCCGCTTGGAGGCATTCTGGAAATTGTGAGGGAGTGTTTTGGGGTTGTTAAACATTTGGGGATGGCTCTCCACTGTCATTTAATAAAGATGGATCCAGGGATTCTAGTTGCCTTACCATGTGTGGGCGAGCCCTGCCAAACAAATGTGTACATATCCTGTGCACATGTCAAATTATCTTAGCCTGGAAATGAACTCCAGCTGACATGTGAACACAGGGGTTTTTTATGCAGTTTTAATATGCAGTTCATTTTCCAGGAAATGCAACTGATGTGTAAATTGAGAAGAGTCGGGTATTTTGCTTTGTTCGGAAATTTCTCGAAAATTATGAAACTGTGTTGGTTGTGCATTTGAGTGGTTGACAGGACGCCCTGCCAGTGTGCATGTGTGTGTGTCATACCAGTGATGGATGCTTCCATGTCCTGGTGCAGGCACCAGGCCACTTCAGCACATCTTCTACTGTGTCAGGTCTAAGGCCTTGCATAATGAAGTATGTGTGCTTTCTTATCAGTTAACATCCTTTTACTTCTTCTTCATGCTAGAGTGTTATATTGAGTTTTCGTGTGAAGGTAGGTTACATAATAGTTCCAGAAGTCATTTTCTGAATCTCTTAGCCAGGAGTGTTTTCAGTCTTCTTCAGATTTTAGGAAGCCAATGAAGTACATACACCTGATAGCATATAACACGCTTGGTGGATATGGGAGAGCCCCTGTAACCAAACACATTGATTTTGCTCTAGGAAATATTCATAATAGGTGGGATAAATAGAAACTTACTCTCGTTAGTTCAGGTCAGGGGATGCAGGCATATGAGGTTAGGTGCCAAAATTTGGTAAAAGTTTTCAGATTTCAGAGCTTGTTGGTCTTTAGAATGATGGAGAAGAAACTGTAGAATGAATGCATTATTTCTGTATAGATGGATTATAGTGACTATGTATTTTATTCCAGGACAGTAAAAGGGGTATTAAAATATTTGCTGCAAAAGGAGATTTGGGGTGTGATGCAGTTAGGGATCATTGATGGAGCTGAAGAAACTCAGACTTCTAAATAACCATATGCAGTGAATCACTGACTGAGTTATGGCCTAGATTTGGTTCTGAAATAGTTCCCTGAGGCTAGAGTCCATTCATAAAATATTGAAATGTGCAAGCCAGGTTATTTATCTTTACCTGCTTTTGCAACAAGGGGTTGCACTCAGGACCACTGGTGCTTTGTTGATATGAGAATGTTATGTACTCCTGTGAAAAATGAAACATAAAGCAACAGTCAAAAAAGCCAGATGCGCTCTCCAGGTTGTTAAGAAGGGGTTTTGTCCTTTTTCATTTCCCATAAAAGCACAGCTGTGCCTTCTAAAATTGGAACTTATTCATGTGCTCACCAGGTGCCAGCGCATAAAAATCAAAAGTGGAGAAAGCTGAAACAAGATATTTTAAAAATAAAAGTAGGAAATGAGAATAGGGAAAGAGGTACATGAAAAGAAAGTAAACAAAAAGGTAGAAAGGAAAGAAAAAATAGCTGTATGGAAACACGTTGATGGGGTAAAGTGCACATAGAATTTTATTAAACAGAGTGAATTTATTGGATAAGAAATGATCATTCATCCACCTAATTGTTTTAGTTGGGGTGGGTGCTTGGGCTCATCCGTTCAAATTCTTTGGCTTATATTTTTTACATTTAAAAACACAGGATCCAAAGGCAGTCAGTAGAGAAGTTTGGAAGAAACCCAGACCTGCCGATTCTGAGTGCAGTTTTCTTTTCACACTAGAACTTGGGCTTAAGTGAAGACTCTTGAGAATGAGGAGAAAGGACAGACCTGAGGTATGTTTCAAAGGGAGCACAAGCAGTACTTATGGATTTGGAGACTATGTAGAGAGAGACAAAGGAAGGGGAAAGGGTTGAGAAGAGTAGAAATCTTTTAAAAAGAGGAGCGCTATCAGCAGAAGTGGAGATGATTAGCAAGAGGAGGATAGGAGTAATGAAGTTCTATTTTAGATATTTTACACTTAAGTAACAGAATCACATTTTATTGAAAATGCCTAGTGGGCATTTGGAAATAAAGAAAAGTCATCAAGTGGCTTTGAACCATCAATATATTTTCATTCAAATGCTCCATTTTCCTAAAGCCCAACTATATACAAATCAGCTCCAGAGAGTTAAAGATTTTTGGAATTTTGGGTTCCAGGGAAGTGAGCACCTGGGAGTTTTGGCCTGGATGGTATTTTGTAGTAATGAGAAGAGACAATTTTGGTGAATTCCCCCAGAGACTCGGGGTTGTTGGTTATAAGCAACATAAAGTAAACAGGTGGCTTAACTAAAGGTATACATGGCAGGACATTATGCCAGGCCTCTTGAGGAGGCAAGAGCTGGAAATCCCCAGGAATCCAGGGGGCTGCTTTCTCCACCTTCTCTGCTGGAAGCTCCTAGAACTGTTGTGTTCTAATTCCAGGTAATGTGACTGGGCCAGCCAACGAACAGGGTCGTATGACCTTCTGCCCACTTGGTAGAGCTGCTGAAACAGACACTCTGTATAGGGGCATGGCCACGGCAAACAATTTGAAAATGTGCCTGCTAAATACCATTGGCCAAGCCCTTCACTGAGTATGTGGAGGGTGGTTCAGGAAGAGGGAATGCTTGACCATCCTGAAGACTTGGGTCATGGGCATGCATAATTTTAGAATTTTTAAAACTAGGAGAGGAGTGCACCATGGCATTGCCTACTCTAGGAATGACACCTCAAAGACCAGCAGTGTCAGGACCGGCTGACCTGTCCCGTCGGAGCCTGACCCCTGATACAGGTGACTGTCAGTGTTGGAGCAGAAGCATTGCTTGTGAGTTGGGAGCCCTTTCCACACTATGGTCTCAGGAAGATGGCGTTATGGTGAGGTTGCTTTGTAGAAGGCTGGACTCAATTTGTGGCTCTATTTTGAGAAGTCCTTTCTGTCTGGAGACTTGGTGCAACCAAAGCCAGATGGCTGCTGTAGGATAAACCGCTGCCTCTCTTTTCTGGGTGCGCCCTTTGCCTCACACAGGGGCCTCTGCTTCCAGGTGTCCTCATAGAGCTTGGGCGCTCACCCTGCTTCTGTGGGCTGTCACAGTTCAGTTCCTTGAGCGCCCTGCAGCTGTCTTCTTATTGCCACCTGTTCTCCATGCGCCCTGCTCAGCTCAGTAAGGTCATATTCTGTCAAAAAACTACACTCTGGGGTTAGTAAGCCAGGGAGCCTAGCAGCTTGGGGAGGTTGGACCGCTTATGCTGTATTAGCTCCTCCTCCTTCTCCTCATCATAAAGTACCTATGGAAACAAAGATACTGTGCTGGATAACAGCAGCGACAGCACATTGAGATTAATAGCTGTTACTCATTGAGGCCAGATACTTAAAAACACTGTTTTAAAAATTCAAATCTTGGGACTTCCCTGGTGGCACAGTGGTTAAGAATCCGCCTGCTAATGCAGGGGACATGCGTTCGAGTCCTGGTCCGGGAAGATCCCACATGCTGCAGAGCAACTAAGCCCGTGCGCCACAACTACTGAGCCTGCGCTCTAGAGCCCGCGAGCCACAACTACTGAGCCCAAGCACCACAACTGCTGAAGGCCATGCACCTAGAGCCCGTGCTCTGCAATAAGAGAAGCCACCGCAATAAGTCCGCGCATTGCAACGAAGAGTAGCCCCTGCTCGCCACAACTAGAGAAAGCCTGCATGCAGCAACGAAGACCCAAAAAACCCCCCCAAAACTCAGATCTTTACTCAACTGTGAGACAGGTATAATCCTGTTAAGTTTATCCATATGAAGTTATTTATACTCTATCATTTTGACCTACAGAAATGACAGTTTCATCTGGTTAGACCTAAGGTTTTACAGGCAAAGAAAGGGAAGTTATAAAATGTTACCAAAGTCACACACCCTGATTCAGAGCTAGCATTTTAACACTAGGCAGTTGGCTTCTGGGTCATTGGTACTTCCACTGTGCCTGCCTGACTGCTGGATCTTGTAAAAGGTACACTAACTGGTTCTTTCTTCGGAGAGCTTTCAGGCTAGAACATACAGCTGCAGAGGGATTGTAGAACCTCCAGAATCCCCTAATCCTGCAGAGCACTGACCCAGTGCTGGGACATTTGAACCTGAGAGTGAGACCCCAGTACCCAAACTTGTGAATACTAAGATGGCACTGTGAGGTTAGAAGTTGAAAAGGGAAGTGGGCAAAATTGTCAACTCAGAGGGCGTCTGGATGGGAGGACCTGCTAGGACATTACTGTGGTCTGAATGTGAAACAGGAGGCTTCCGGAAGCCGAAAGGCAGAAGCCAACACTGTTTCCCAGTGGAGTTCTACCAAGCCCACCACGAGATATCTGGAGGCAAATAGGCTGGGAAACTGCATTCTCCTGCAACTGAATCAGAAGCAGTAGTGGGAGTGAGACCAGGAAGCAAAGCCTATCTCTCTGTCTCTGTCGTGCCGCCACCCCTGACCCCAAAACTCTGCTTTTGTTTTCCTCTGGGTATCTATATTTACTCTTTCCCTGTCTTTATTAACAGCTTTCTCAGTTTCTTCATGCATATGGTGAAAAATGACCACCCCAAGAATGCCCCTAAATTCCAGTGGCCACAAACACTAGTGAAAAGCGCTGCCTGCTAGTTAGAAGTTCCCTAGAGAGGTATGCCTATGTATCAGGCTTGGGTCAGAGGTCCTCTGAGGCCAGGGGTAGGTTCAATGCACACTCTCTAAGGAGGGGACCTGGTACAATAGGCAAATTGACAGGCTTGTTATAGCTGGTATTAAGCCAAATTGAGAAGCTAGCTAGAAGTTTGTTTTTATGCTTTTTTTTTCTCTTCTGGTGTGTCTGTGCTCACTCCCGAATCTTCACAGCTTACCCCAATATTGTAGTCTGCCTTCCCTCATCCCAAGCTTCCATGCCATAGGAGGCTGTGTTGGCCTGTTTCCATGCTCCCCTGGAGTTCCTTTGAAAATTTCCAGAAGAAAAATAAGTCCAACACATGGGGGTATTGGTTCTAGTATAAGATCTGTTCTGATCTTAGGTAATGTGAGAAGGAGTGGTTATAATCTGTAAATTTTTTTTAAGGTATGGGCATATAAATTTAAAGAATAATCCCTTAAGATTTGTAGGAAAACAAACATTTGGAGAGATATCGTCAAGTCAGCCATCCCTTTTAGTCTAGGACTGTCCCTGTTTTAGCACTGAAAGTCCCTGGCCCCAGGGAACCCCTCTTTCTTCCAGGCACACTGGGACTATTTGCCACCCTAGAAGTCCAATGAATGCTTTCGTTACCTTTCTAGAGTAGTTATCAAGGGTGAAGAAGCCTGTTTTCCTTCTCTTCCTCATAAAGTGATTGGGTTAATCCACACTGTTTATCTATACTAGCTGAAAAATTGTGTATTTCTTTGAGCTAAGGTTCATGAAGCATCCAAATTGGACAGATGTGGATTTATTCCATATGGTATGGGTGTAAGAAATATTCTATATAAATATAAAAAATATTCTGTTTTACTTGTTCCAAAGCAGCACTTCTCAAACTTGGATGTGCTTTGGAATCCCCTGGGGATCTTGTTAAAAGGCAGATTCTGAGTCAGTAGCTCTGGGTGGGGTCTGAGGGACTGCATTTCTAACAAGTTCTCAAGCCATGTGATACTAATGCTTTGAGGATGATACGCTGACTAGAAAGTTTCTAAATCATAAAATCTATTGCTCAGAACCCCCAGTTTTGGGTAGACAAAACTTCAGTTGGACTATTGTTTTGGGGTATGCCCCTCTTGAATTATATAAGAATTGTGAGGACTCATTTGGTGATTGGAAAATGGAGAGGTGGGCTTTGCTTACAGTTTCCCAAAGCAGTGACAACAAAAGAGAAACTGATGTCTTTATACATTTTCCTGCAACACAAATATACCTTTTAGGCGTTCGATTTTAAACCTGTGTATTTTTAAAGCTCGAGTTTGCTGTACTATGCATATAGAATTTGCTGTGCTTCCGGTAATAGATGTCTGAGTTTGCAAATAATTACTGATGGAGTAGCTGACCTCTTTGGCTGCCAACATTAAAATTTTCTCTCACTAAGAAGCTATTTGGGTGATCATTTTGCAAAATCAGCTTCTTCAGATGCTATTTCTTTGATCTGATGTGTAAGACACAGCATGTGAGAGCCATTGGAAACTAAAGCACTAAACGAATGCAAAATCTTATTCTCATAGATTTCTGATGGGTTGAGTGCCACCTGGACAGCTTAGTAGAAATGCTTCTCAAGGTGTCCTTGGTCATCTTTTAGATTACAGATCATCACTTGATGATCTTTGCATATTTCTGATAGGAATAAGAAACCTGAGGAAGGAATAAACATAGAAATGCTAGTCCATTTTCTGTGCCCCCTAACTGATACTCCTTTGGAGTGTGTGTGCAGTGCTGGCTGAGCCTGGGCAGACTTTGATCTATCTTAAGCAGATGCCTGTAACAAAAAGTTAACTGGGCTTTAGGGACGGCTAATGTCTCCCAGGCTGCAGAGTGTTATTAAGGCTTGATTGCAATCTCTTGACATGATAAAACTGAATTGAAGAACAGGAACTGCCTGCTTGGCAGCTCTGATGGCAGTTGGAAAGCTCAGAGAAGACACAAGCATTAAGGAAGAAAGAACGCTGACAGAAGCCGGGCAGGCAGACAGGGCTATTTAATTCAGAGGGGTGGGTATTAATTAATTTATTTGGGTTGAGGGAGATCTGATTTCTAAGCCAGACTACAAGCTGTTGCCCGTCTAGCTGGGGACAATGTCCTCACAGCTACAGGAATATCATCCGTCATCTGGGTGGCTGATCTCATACCATATCCATCTTCCTGGGTCCAGACTCACCATGCTGTGTCAGCTGGACGCCAGCAGCTCGTTTTTCTTACGCTTCAATGTTGCTCTTATTGTGCGTGCCTGTCTAGCTGCTTGTCTCTGCTTCTCATTTCTCCCAGAGCTCCCTTAGAGCCCCAAAATGATCTGTGGCAGGTGGACAGAAGGAAACCAGGAGTGAGTTGGAAGTTATCACTCCTAAAGTGGCATTATTTTAAATATATGAAGTTTTGGCTTCCTATACTTTTAAGATGGGTCAAATGTTATCCAGAAAAAAAAAGGTTAGTCATTAACATTCACTAAAGCAGATTTCAGGTTCATGGTGTCTTGATTTCCTGTCTGGTCTCTGCTTTCTCACTACCCAAAATTATTTTCTCTCAATTCCATTGTTTCACATAACAAAGGGCCTGTCTGATGATGTCCTCCCACATGCAGTTCTATGGAGGCGTTTATTATAGTAATTAATTTTTCAAGGCAAAAAAATGGTATGATGTATTATAAAGTGCAAACAGAAATGAGTTAAAGTTTGGGGGTAATTTTTTAAAGTATTTTAATGTAGTGGAAAGAGCACTGGATTTGGGTCAGAAGATCTGATTCAAGCAAGTTACTTAAAAATACAAGGAGCCCTGTACATGTTTGTCAAAATTCCTCAATCTGTGGCATTAAAAGGGTGAAATTTATTGTATGTAAATTAAACCTGTATAAATATAACTTGAAAAAATCTGAGGAATAACTATGCTTTATTTATTAAGTATGAAGATAACACATGCTCATCTGAAAATATAGAAAAGCAAATACACACACACACACACACACACAAACACTAGCCATAATATTTCAACCATGAGATGATCACATATCTATCTTCTGGTGACAGTGGGGTGAATTAATCATATCCTGCCATTCAGGGTGCCTCCATCACCACTGGCCCATGCAAAGCCTCTCCTTCCCCCTTCATCCCCTCCTCCCATTTCGTTCCTCTATCTTGTGTGCACTTACAGAATATACTTCGATTTATATCACCCTTATAAAATATGCAGTGTTGTTTGTGCATGCATTTGTTTTTATTCTACTTACATGATATGTTATTGTCTGTAGAACCCATTCTATTTCTGACTTATTTTACTCAATACTTATGTATTAAAAATATATCAAGATTATGTGTAAATTTAGCTCATTGATCCCAATTTCTACAGAGCATTTACAGGGCTATTGTTTCCAGTGTCCCACAACCCCACACAATATTGAAATAAACCTCCTTAGACATGTCCCCTCATGGATCTGTGAGGTCACGTCTCTAGGTTATATACCTGTGAGTGGGTTTGCTGGACCATGGGATCCAGAATGTTTGTATCAGTGTATTCATCCACTAGTTATTTTAGTTATTTTTTCCACACATCCTCCAGCATTTATATATTTAATTAGCTTTCTGAATATATTTTTTAAAAATGAAATTTTCTTGTCATATAATTTACTTTTAAAAGTGTTCTACGGTGGACATTTTTTTCAGATTTAAAATAATATTCTAATGTTATATTCAAAGGTAGGCCTTAATTATTGGACTGTCATCATTTGTTTAACTGATACCCTATTTCGTGATATTCAGGAAAAGTATGCTTCCAAGATAGGACATAAACAAGTCTACAGTTGAGGCAACATGATTATCAAATTAATAAATTGAATCACTGATCTTTGGACATGGGTAAGGACCTACTTCTTACCCATCTTGGAGTGTTGATAAATGTAACGTTTTGGTTAGAGGAAACTAATATAATTTCGAAGGTATTAAGAGAAGTAATTCAATAAGTAAAAGGATAAACTGAAAAGAAATGAAAACCTGACTTCCAGAGCAATACTATCCATCATACACCCTTGACAATCAGGTTGCTGTGCATGCAGTTAGTTAATGGAAATAAAAAAGCAACTATGAGGTATACCATATCCCTTATGTAGAGGGATACCAAATCTAAGTGCCTAAACTCATTGGTGGGAATTACCTTAGGATAGAATGTAATTAAAAATAATAAAATTCCCCAGTTTTAACAATATACTTACTTTTCATATGCTAAACTTCCTTGCAAGTTTCCTTATGAGGTTGAGTAATATTAAGCCAACATTTATGTTTTATTCTTCAGTGATGCAATATTTCGGGTGTTTGATATACGTATTGATTATTCCTTCACCACCCCGACACCTACCATCTCTGATACAAATCTTCAAGTGTGTATTGAATGTTAGGATGATACTATGATACTTTCAGATCATCAATGATTTGCCATAAACTGGTTTTGGAGAATTCAATATTGATATGTCGAGCAAGATGTCTGAGAATAGAAGGGATTTATTTCAGCACACAAAAATTAAGTAGATCCACAGCCTTTGATTAAGAAGTCTTCTTTGAAAGAGAGTTGTCAACCTTTTCGACTAAGGATTTTTAGGCACAGAGTGTACAACAAGATATATGTAAAAGGAATTTCAGAATCCCTAGTGTTAGAAAAAGAAAGATGAGTGCTGATTGTGATTCTTTTCTAAAATGTAACATTCTGCATCTGTCTGACATTTAGTTAGACTTTTATGTAGGGGGTGAGGAAAACTGCTGAAAAAAATGAAATAACCTTGCATGAAAATGTTCTTTTTTGGTGATAGGATATTATTTACTATGCACTGTGCTTTATATCAGGACAGCATAATTTAAGTTACTTATTTATGAAGGGTAAATATATCCTTAATAAGAGAGCTCAAAGCAGACTTTATACTAGGAAATGTCTCACTTTTTTTCTTGTCTACTTACTTGGAGCAAAGAGAATTATTTTCTATGAAGAACACTATTTTTAGAATACTACCATTTTAAACACAAATAATTGCAGGTACCTTGGGAACTTTTGGAGGTTAAAATATTCATATTCAAATTGCTCTGTGTTGGTATTTGAACTGGATGACAACTTGAAGGAAGTTGAGGAAGAAGTAAAGCAAGTCACTTTCTGTACGAGTGAGGATTAGCCTTGTTCATATGTGCATGCGCAGCGCCAAAGCCAATGCTGGGTACATGAAACATGCTAAAAAGTATTTGCTGAATAAATTAGTGAGTTGGGAAATAAAGCAATTGGGTTTGTAAGGGAAAAAAGTGAAAATATAAAGATGGGGATTGACTTTCTGAAAGGTTACTGGCATTCAACTTCAATTCACATGTTTCATTTACATAGGACACACAATTGTGGGATAAACAATGAACTAGGAATAATTTCATCTTGTGCCTCACTTTCTTCAGTCTGGAAAGTGGATATGTTAATATTTTCCTCCTATCTTTATTTTTCCTATGCTTCCCTTTTCGGAGTTGTTTTAAATTTATTTTATGTTGCTATATTGTATGCATTTCTGTAGGCTTCTTTTAGTCTCTGTAAGAATTGGGTAGACATAAGTTGAAGTGATGATAGGTCTTTTGTTTAAAATCAGGTTAGAGCCCCTATAAGTAAGGATTCAAAATTTCTTCATAAACAAGCATTTGTAAACATATATGAAGGATCATTTTAACACACACACTCTGCTTATCACTATTCTAAGTAAAATATAAGATTATTTTCCCCCAATGTCGGCCACCACTAATGGGCTGCTCTAGCTCCAGAATCTATTGGCCCATGTTAGAGTTAGTGCCTGACTTACTATTTAGTCCCATCCATAAAATGGATATTTCATAATCCCCTATTCTCAGGAATGTTATGAGATTAAATAAGGTAACAGGCAGTGTTCTCTGTCTATTTAACCCAGTTCATTTCTCCCCATCCTCACCCTGCTGGCAGGAACTTCCCCGCCAGCAATAACAAGTTGCATTTATGCCATAAGATGCCATCAATATGGGCAAGAGAAATCTTGGTGGTTTCATAGATGCTCTATTCTGAAATATCTTAAAGACCCGAGCCTGTCCCCATAGAGGAGTAAGAGGGGCCAGAGTCAGTGGCTTTGACCACATAGAGCAAGAATCAAGTGGATCTGGGATCCTGGGAGGAAAGGAGAGAGGCAGAGGAGGAAGAGGGTAGGGAGGAGATGGGAATGGGGAGAAAGAAGTCTCGGATGCTCCTCTGAGGCTGACTTTATTGGTTAGAAAGGTGACCCTCTAGAGATAGCAAATAAATGAATGGCCCATTTTCTGGATCCCAGTGTGTTCCTGACGGACCTCTAGTAAAAATACATATTTTCTGATAATGAAGTTCTTTGTTGCCTGTTCCTCTGGATGTTAAATAAAAGTTATATGTATATGAATATTGTGGCATATGCTCATATTTCATTGACTCTAAGATGATATCAGCTGGAAGATGCATCTTTACTTTATGAGCCACTGGGAAAGAAAAAAAAAGACCTGCTAATTTAACAATGGCACAATATTTTGTCACTTGAAATTTTTAGTTTAAACATATGGAAAAAGCTTTTTAAGATGTATTTACACATAGATTGCTCATATATATCACTCTTGAGCATACATATAAAGGCAAATAAATACAAAATAAATTGATTAGGGTGTTCCTAAATGCGTTCATATGCAGAGTTTAATTCTCATGAATCACCTTTCCACTCAGAGTCGTTGATATGTGTGCTTTTTCACACAGGGCAGTTCGTCCTTCCTGCAATCAAGAGCATTGATGATGCAGTGTTTCTTAAAAGTGTGCTTTGCTATTGTCTTGGATTTTCTTCCAGGCTGGTGACACCAGTCAGCAAGTTTAATATGCAGGCAATGACGGCTATGTCATGACTGTCAGGGAGTGATCCGATGGTCAGATGCCCAACAATTTCAGAGATGTTAACACATGTGAAAAGTGCATGTCTTAGAATGAATGAAATACTCAAATGTCCTAGGACCCTCAGATCCCTCTATAACTACCTGGAGGTTGAGCCTTTCACACTTAGTGCGCTGGTGAATATGTGTTGCAGCTTCCACAGCCTGAGGGAGCAAATGTTTCCTAAGTTACAGTGGCTCTAGAGTTCAACGAATGGATGGCTGGACCTTGAGGTGCCCAACTCCACAGCCCCCAGAATTATTTCAGAAAAGGGGGTTCGGTGAGTCTCACATGAAAAACTACACAACTGTCTGTGAGCCCAGCCCTATGTGGCATGTTTTCTCCCTTTGGCTCGTACTGATCAATACCCACCACACCTGAAGCTGCCTAAATATGCCTGACAGATGTCAGCTGCTGCCCTGCCCTTTGTGAAGCCACAATGTCTGTGCCCAAGCATGTTGTCTTCTAATGCTCCCAGTGATTTTTATCTCCAGGATGTCAGAGATGTAGGCGTTTTCGTGCATAGTGGGGACAATTGTCTTCTCCTTAACTCCTCGTCTCATTTTATCCCTTGGGTGCCAGAGGAGCAAGGCTTATCCCTAGAGTCCATTGAGTCTTCCAAGAGACTCCCAGCTTCTGGTTGTCATCCTTGCAATATTAGGGCTTCAAACCATTCCAAGGTTCCAAGAGGGAGACAGATACCAAGATATCATTTCCATTATTCCCTCATATCCCTCACCTATACTCTCTATTGGCTTCCCTGCCAAGACAAAATACAGCAAATAATTATCACCCACCCATACTTCTTTTAGCCACAAATCAGGAGTGATTTGCAATTGTGCATTGCACACGTGTGCAAAATGAAGAGACAGAGGAGTTATGATGACCCATATTCTATCACACTAGTTTTAGCCCAGTAGGAATGATGTTTTACTCTGTTTGCACACATATTCCCTTCTTTGTAATGAATTTAATTTTAATTGTAGTTTGTTCCTCTCAAGAAGATGATAAACTCCTTGAGAACAAGGATTATCTCAAATTTCCTTTGTGAATATCTTCTACTGGTGGGCAGTAAATAGAAATGATTAATTATTTTTTTTTAGTTTCCAATATGACATATATTCATACTGGAAAAAGATTCTATTTGCAAGCCAAGCGGAACAAAGCCCAAGTTAGCTAGATTATCTTAGAGTTTCAAGTTTATATATGCAAAACTCAAAAGCTTTGGAAACTGCATTAACTCATTTTACAAAAGATGCTGCAAATATATGTCTGCAAATGCCGTCTCTTCACTGCGTAATTGGTACTTTGGGAGAGTTGACTGAACTCTGTGCTTTCTGGGGTGATGTGATTTTTCAACCACAGAGCTCACAATCCATATCCCATCATGCCTTCTTTTCAGGGAAACTTTCTTGGTCTTTCCCGGGCACCACTGAGTGCTCTTAAAAACTTTCTATTAGTTCACTTTTGGACTCAAAATTACAGTCTCACCAGAAACACAAAAACATCTCTAGATCTCTATATGAACACAGATTTTTTTTTCTGTCTTGCTGGCTCCTTGTTTTTCCTTTCCTTGTCAGTTTTAACCTTCATCTCAGACAGTAGAATCAACAGGCACCTGTTACCTTGGCAACTATGATAGGATAATAGAATTAGAATGTCCCAGTGCTTCGTTCTAGCATCATGTTCTTGGAAGAAAAAGACAACACAATTATGAAATATAATTTGTGGTACTTCAAAGTGGCAGTGTCCATGCAGTTTAAGTACATGCCATGTATTGATGAAAGATAATGTATGTTGAAATTTCAGTGATTTAAAAACAATTCAACCACAAGAAGAAGACAGGAAGTCTGTCTCAGTATAAGGATATCTTTTATATACTTTTTTCAGTCAGCTTTGCATGTTTCTTTTGGCAATTCTACTTTTTCATCAATTGAAAAATAATGACCAAGAAAAATTTATCAGCAGGGTAGACTTTGAGAGAGTTGCCATTTTATCTGAATAGATTTGAAAATTCTTGAGGCTCTTTATACTTCCTACAAGCACATTCTCAATATAGAAAAATAAATTGACACTCTGGGGATTTACACTACCAAGCTACCACATTCAGCACTGACATTCTGTTGAAATATGCTGCTGATTTGGAAAAGTAGCTTTTGCTGATGTTTCTAATACTGTGACTCTACTTCCCTGTTCTCCTGTTTCTATCCTGATTCTGGAAAATCTCAAGCATAAACCTTGGTCTTTATGATACCAAAAATACCTTGAGTATTTCTGGGTCTGATTCAGTATTTTTTTTATATTGACATATAGTTGATTTACAATGTTGTGTTAGTTTCAGATGTAGAGCAAAGTGATTCAGAACAATACATTATATATATTATTTTTCAAACTCTTTTCCGTTAGAGGTTATTACACAATATTGAATATAGTTCCCTGTGCTATAGAGTAGGTCCTTGTTGTTAATCTATTTTATATGTAATAGCATGTATCTGTTAATCCCAAACTTCTCAAAACTCCTAACTTATCCCTTCCTCCCCTCCTTTCCCCTTTGGTAGCCATAAGTTTGTTTTCTATGTCTGTGAGTCTATTTCTGTTTTGTAAATAAGTTCATTTGTATTATTTTTTAAGATTCTACATATAAGTGATGTCATATATTTGTCTTTCTCTGATTTTCTTCACTTAGCATGATAATCTCTAGGTCCATCCATGTTGCTGCAAATAAAATTATTTCATTCTTTTTTATAGCTGAGTAATATTCCATTGTATATATATACCAAAATTTCTCTACCCATTCATCTGTCCATGGGCATTTAGGTTGCTTCCATGTCTTAGTTATTGTAAATAGTGCTGCTGTGAGCATTGGGGTGCATGTATCTTTTTGAATTAGAGTTTTCGTCTTTTTCAGATATATGCCCAGGAGTGGGATTGCTGGATCATATGATAACTCTATCTTCAATTTTTTAAGGAACCTCCATACTGTTCTCCATTGTGGCTGCACCAATTTACATTCCCACCAACAGTGTAGGAGGGTTCCCTTTTCTCCACACCCTCTCTAGCATTTATTATTTGCAGACTTTTTGATGATGACCATTCTGACTGGTGTGAAGTGGTACCTCATTGCGGTTTTGATTTGCATTTCTCTAAGAGTTAGTGATGTTGAGCATCTTTTCATGTGCCTGTTGGCCATCTGTGTGTCCTCTTTGGAGAAATGTCTATTTAGGTCTTCTGCGCACTTTTTGTTTGGATTGTTTGCTTTTTTGATATTGAGCTGTGTGAACTGTTTGTATATTTTGGAAATTAATCCCTTGTCAGTCGCATCATTTGCAAATATTTTCTCCCATTCTATAGGTCATCTTTTCGTTTTGTTTATGGTTTCCTTTGCTGCACAAAAGTTTTTAAGTTTAATTAGGTCCCATTTGTCTATTTTTG
Source organism: Balaenoptera musculus (assembly GCF_009873245.2). NCBI lineage: Eukaryota > Metazoa > Chordata > Mammalia > Artiodactyla > Balaenopteridae > Balaenoptera > Balaenoptera musculus. The sequence goes on along the minus strand of NC_045789.1, from coordinate 73,320,213 downwards.
CTTTTATTTTCATTATTCTAGGAGACAGAACCAGAAAAATATTGCTACGATTTAGGTCAAAGAGTGTTCTGCCTATGTTTTCCTCTAGGAATTTTAATAGTATCTGGTCTTACATTTAGGTCTTTAATCCATTTTGAGTTTATTTTTGTATATGGTGTTAGAGAAGGTTCTACTTTCATTCTTTTACAAGTGGCTGTCCAGTTTTCTCAGCACCACTTATGGAAGAGACTGTCTTTTCTCCATTGTATATTCTTTCCTCCTTTGTCATAGATTAATTGACCATAAGTATGTGGGTTTATTTCTGGGCTTTCTATCCTATTCCTTTGATTTATATGTCTGTTTTTGTGCCAGTACCATAATGTTTTGATGACTGGAGCTTTGTAGTATAGTCTGAAGTCAGGGGGCCTGATTCCTCCAGCTCTGTTCTTCTTTCTCAAGATCGTTTTGGCTATTTAGGGTCTTTTAAGTTTTCATACAAATTTTTAAATTCTTTGTTCTAGTTCTGTGAAAAATGCCATTGGTAACTTGATAGGGATTGCATTGAATCTGCAGATTGCCTTGGGCAGTGTAGTCATTTTAACAATACTGAGTCTTCCAGTCCAAGAACACGATATATCTTTCCATTTGTTTGTGTCATCTTCAGTTTCTTTCATCAGTGTCTTATAGTTTTCAGACTGCAGGCCTTTTGCCTCCTTACGTAGGTTTATTCCTAGGTATTTTATTCTTTTAGATGCAATGGTAAATGGGATTGTTTTCTTAATTTCTCTTTCTGATATTTCATTGTTAGTGTATATAAATGCAACAGATTTCTGTATATTAATTTTGTATTCTGCAAATGTACAAAATTTATTGATGAGCTCTTTAATAGTTTTCTGGTAGCATCTTTAGAATTTTCTATGTATAGTATCATGTCATCTGCAAACAATGATGGCTTTGCTTCTTCCTTTCCAATTTGGATTTCTTTTACTTGTCTGATTGCTGTGGCTAGGACTTCCAAAACAATGTGAAATAAAAGTGGTGAGAGTAGGCAACCTTGTCTTGTTCTTGATCTTAGAGGGAATGCTTTCAGCTTTTCAGCACTGAATATGAAGTTAGCTGTAGGTTCGTTATATATGGCCTTTATTATGTTGAGGTAAGTTCCCTCTATGCCAACTTTCTGGAGAGTGATTATCATAAATGGATGTTGATTTTATCAAAACCTTTTTCTGCATCCCATATGGTTTTTATTTTTCAATTTGTTAATGTGGTATATCACATTGATTGATTTGTGGACATTGAAAAATCCTTGCATCCCTGGGATGAATCCCACTTGATTATGGTTATGATCCTTTTAATGTATTGTTAGTGTCTGTTTGCTAGTATTTTGTTGAGGATTTTTGCATCTATGTTCATCAGTGATATTGACCTGTAATTTTCTTTTTTTGTGGTATCTTTGTCTGCTTTTGGTATCAGGGTGATGGTGGCCTCACAGAATGAGTTTGGAAGTGTCCCTTCCTCTGCAATTTTTGGAATAGTTTCAGAAGGATAAATGTTAACTCTTCTCTAAAAGTTTGGTCAAATTCACCTATGAAGCCATCTGATCCTGGACTTTTGCTTGTTGGGAGTTTTTAAATTACTAATTCAATTTCAGTCCTGGTAATTGGTCTGTTCATATTTTCTATTTCTTCCTGGTTCAGTCTTGGGATTGTACCTTTCTAAGGATTTGTCCATTTCTTCTAGGTTGTCCATTTTATTGGCATATAGTTGCTCATAGTAGACTCTTATGATCCTTTGTATCTCTGTGGTGTCAGTTGTAACTTCTTTTTCATTTCTGATTTTATCTGTGTCTGTTACCTTTTTTTTCTTGATGAGTCTGACTAAAGGTTTATCAATTTTGTTTACCTTTTCAAAGAACCAGCTTTTAGTTTCATTGATCTTTTAAATTTTTTTTTTAGTCTCTATTTCATTTATTTCTGTTCTGATTTTTATTTCTTTCCTTCTACTAACTTTGGGTTTTGTTTGTTCTTCTTTCTCTAGTTCCTTTAGGTGTAAGGTTAAGTTGTTTATTTGAGATTTTTCTTGTTTCTTAAGGAAAGCTTGTATTGCTATAAACTTCCCTCTTAGAACTGCTTTTGCTGCGTCCCATAGGTTTTGGATTGTCATGTTTTCATTTTCGTTTGTCTCTGTGTATTTTTTGATTCCTTCTTTGATTTCTTCAGTGATCCACTGGTTGTTTAGTAGCATATTGTTTAGTCTTCACGTGTTTGTGTTTTTTGCAGTTTTTTTCTTTAGTTGATTTCTAATCTCATAGCGTTGTGATCAGAAAAGATGATCGATATGATTTCAGTTTTCTTAAATTTACTGAGGCTTAGTTTGTGACCTAGCATGTGATCTATCCTGGAGAATGTCCCATGTGCACTTGAAAAGGATATGTATTCTGCTGCCTTCAGATTGAATGCTCTATATATGTCAATTAAGTCCATTTGGTCCAATGTGTTATTTAAGGCCTGTGTTTCCTTACTGACTTTCTGTCTGGATGATCTGTCCACTGATGTAAGTGGGGAGTTAAAGTTCCCTACTATTATTGTGTTACTGTTGATTTCTCCTTTTATGTCTGTTAATATTTGCCTTATATATTGAGGTGCTTCTATGTTGGGTGCATATATATTTAAAATTGTTATATTTTCTTCTTGGATTGATCCCTTGATCATTATGTAGTGTCCTTCATTGTCTCTTGTAAGAGTCTTTATTTCAGAGTCTATTTTGTCTGATGTGAGTATTCCTACTCCAGCTTTCTTTAGATTTCCATTTGCATAGAAAACCTTTTTCCATCCCTTCACGTAAGCCTGAATGTGTCTCTAGATATGAAATGAATCTCTTGTAGGCAGCATATATACAGGTCCTTTTGTTGTATCCATTCAGCTACTCTATATCTTTTGCTTGGAGCATTTAATCCATTTACATTTAAGGTAATTATTCATATGTTTTTTCTCATTGCAATTTTGTTAAATATTTTGGATTTGTTTTTGTAGTTCTTTTTCTTCCCTTTCTTCTTTTGTTCTCTTCTCTTGTGATTTGATGACTATCTATAGTGTTATGTTTGGATTCCTTTTTCTTTTTGTGTGCATATCTATTACAGATTTTTGGTTTGTGGTCACACTGACATTTTTGTATAGCAGTCTATATAAACTCATGATTGTTTTAAGTTGCTGGTCTCTTAAATTCAAATGCATTTTAAAAACCCTGCATTTGTACTCTCCTCCCCTCATGATTACTATTTTTGATATCATATTTTACATCTAATTGTTTTCTGTATCCCTTAACTCTATACAAATGATTTTACTACTTTTGTCTTTTAACCTCCCTATAACTTTATGTGAAAAATCAGCTGATAGGTTTATGGGAGTTCCTTTGTATGTTATTTGTTGCTTTTCCCTTGTTGCTTTTAATATTCTCTTTTTATCTTTAATTTTTGGCATTTTTATTACAATGTGTCTTGGTGTGTTCCTTTTTTGGGTTAATCCTATATGGGACTCTCTGCGATTCCTGGACTTGGGTGACTGTTTCCTTTGCAGATTAAGGAAGTTTTCAGCTATTATCTCTTCAAATATTTTCTCAGGCCCTTTTCCTCCCTCTTCTCCTTCTGGGATTCTTGGACCCCTATAATGCAAATATTAGTGCCCTTGATGTTGTCCCAGAGATCTCTTAAACTGTCCTCATTTCTTTTCTTTTTTCTGTTCAGTGGCAGTGATTTCCACTACTCTGTCTTCCAGGCCATTGATCCATTCTTCTGTATCATTTAGTCTACTATTGATTTCTTCTAGTGTATTTTTCATTTTAGTTATTGTATTCTTTATCTCTCTTTGGTTGTTCTTTATATTTTCTAACTCTTTGTTAAAATCTTCTAACTTCTCACTCTGTGCCTCTATTCTCCCAAATTCTTTTTTTTTTTTAAAGAATTACTCCCTTTCTTTTTTTTTTTAAACCCCACATTTGTTTATTTATTTATCTTTGGCTGTGTTGGGTCTTCGTTTCTGTGCGAGGGCTTTCTCCAGTTGCGGCGAGTGGGGGCCACTCTTCATCGCGGTGCACGGGCCTCTCACTATCGTGGCCTCTCTTGTTGTGGAGCACAGGCTCCAGACACGCAGGCTCAGTAGTTGTGGTTCACGGGCCTAGTTGCTCCACGGCATGTGAGATCTTCCCAGACCAGGGCTCGAACCCGTGTCCCCTGCATTAGCAGGCAGATTCTCAACCACTGTGCCACCAGGGAAGCCCCTCCCAAATTCTTTGATCATCTTTATGATCATTACTCTGAACTCTTTAATTGGGTAGGTTGCCTATCTCCACTTCACTTAGTTCTTCTTCTGGCGTTTTATCTTGTTCCTTCATCTGAAATCTATTTCTCTGCTGCCTCGTTTTGTCTAAGTTGCTATTTGTATTTTTATGTATGTGGTAGGTTAGTTATGTTTTTTGACCTTGGAGAAGTGGCCCTCTGTAGCAGATGTCCTATGCATCCTAGCCGTGCACTCCCCTCTTGTGACCCAAGCTATATGCTCTAGTGGTTCCCCCTAAATGGGTTTCTTGGGTCCCTCTGTTGTGGCAGGCTATATGGGCAGTCTGGTAGACTTGGTTGGCCCCTGGTTCAGTTGGCTGCCAGGCTCTGCCTTATGAGGATGTTGCTTGCTGGTATTTAGTGTGACCTGGTCATGAGGCAGCTGGTTGCGGAACCAGTGGGCCCCGGGGTCCTGGGGCTAGTGCTGGCTCACTGGTGGGTGGAGTCATGGTCCCAAATACTCTAGGGATGTTGCCCACACACTGGCAGGTGAAGCCAGATCCTGGAGTTAATACCAGTTACTGTCAGGCACATCTGGTTCCTGGAGTCTGACTGCAGGGCCCAGGGATCCTAGGGCTCATTTCAGATCATTAATGGAAGGGGGCAGTTCCTGACACAGTTGGATATGGGGCCCAGTGTGTCCTGAAGGTCACTGTGGTCTGCTAGTGGGCAGCACTGAGGCCCATCTGGTCCCAGGGTAGGGTCTGGCTTGCTGTTGGTGGGCTTAGTCCAAAGGCTGCAGGATCATAGTTTTCTTGCTTCTAGTGTCTTCCCCCTGGTGGGTGAAGCTGGTCTAGAGTCTAGTGCAGGCTTCCTGTTGGGAAGGACCAGTGTCTGCCCAGTGGTGGGTGCAGCTGGGTCTTGGCCTTCTGGTAGGTAGGGCCATGTCTGGGAGCATGTCTAGAGGTGGCTGTGGGCTCAGGAAGTCTTTCAGCAGCCTGTCTGCTGTTGGGTGGGGCTGGGTCCCTGAACAGTTAGTTTTTTGGCCTGAGGCATTCCAGCACTGGTGCCTATAGATTGTTGGGTGTTGGCACTAATGATCCAAGATGGCAGTTGCCAGCAGCAGCGTTCATGTGTTTGAATGGTCTACAATATTTCTGCCACGAGTGTCTATGCCCCTAGGGTGAGCTTCAGCCTTCCCCCACCTCTCCATGAGACTCTCCAAGACCAGGAGAGAGGTCTGGCCCAGGATCATATCAAATTACTGCTGGTCCTGGTGCACATGGAATTTTGTGTGTGCCCTTTGAGAGTGAAGTCTCTCTTCCCCCAAGTCCTGTGGGGCTCCTGCCATTAAGCTCAGCTGGCCTTTAAAGCCAAATGCTCTGGGGGCTCATCTTCCTGGTGCCAGACCCCTGGGCTGGAGCCTGACGTGGCGCTTAGAACTCTCACTCCTATAGGAGAACCTCTGCAATGTAATTATTCCTGTTTATGGGTTGCCCACCCATGGGGTATGAGATTTGATTATATTGTGAGTCTGCCCCTCCTACCCATCTTGTTGTGGTTCCTTCTTTATGTCTTTAGTTGTTGAAGAGCTTTTCTGATAGGTTCCAGTCTTTTTTGTTGATGGTTGTTCTGCAGGTCATTGTGATTTTGGTGTCCTCATGAGAGGAGGTGAGCTCAGGGTCTTTCTACTCTGCCGTCTTGGCCACTCTCCCCCAGTTCAGTATCTTTGATGCTTTATTCATTAATATTTATTCTTGAGTGCCATATTCATTCATCCTATCTGACCTTTTCTCCATCCTGGGGCAGTTGGATTTGTTTTTGCTATGGTTCCGTGCAGAATTTTGAAAAGTATATGTCCCATGTGTAGGATAAGTGTATGCTTAATTTTATTCATTCATTTTTCTCTTTATTGGTAATTAAGAGATGTCAGGTCCATATACCAATATCCTGAAGTAATAATGAAGGTAGTTCAAAATCTTTTTATTGATACTATTGGCCTGAAGCATTCCAGCACTGGTGCCTATAGATTGTTGGGTGTTGGCACTAATGAGCCAAGATGGCAGTTGCCAGCAGCAGCGTTCATGTGTTTGAATGGTCTACAATATTTCTGCCACCAGTGTCTATGTCCCTAGGGTGAGCCTCAGCCTCAGCTGTTGGTGGGCTTAGTCCAAAGGCTGCAGGATCATAGTTTTCTTGATTCTAGTGTCTGCCCCCTGGTGGGTGAAGCTGGTCTAGAGCCTAGTGCAAGCTTCCTGTTTGGAAGGGCCAGTGTCTGCCCAGTGGTGGGTGCAGCTGGGTCTTGAAGGATACATTCCCACCAACAGTGCAGGAAGGTTCCTTTTTCAGCACACCCTTTTCAGCATTTATTGTTTCTAGATTTTTTGATAATGGCCATTCTGACTGGTGTGAGGTGATACCTCGTAGTTTTGATTTGCATTGCTCTAGTAATTAGTGATGTTGAGCATCTTTTCATTTGCCTCTTGGCCATCTGTATGTCTTCTTTGGTGAAATGTCTATTTAGGTCTTCTGCCCATTTTTTAATTGAATTGTTTGTTTTTTTGATATTGAGCTCCATGAGCTGTTTGTATATTTTGGAGATTAATCCTTTGTCCATTGTTTCATTTGCAAATATTTTCTCCCATTCTGAGGGTTATCTTTTCATCCTGTTTATGGTTTCCTTTGCTGTGCAAAAGCTTTGAAGTTTAATTAGGTCCTATTTGTTTATTTTTGTTTTTATTTCCATTACTCTTGGAGGTGGGTCAAAAAAGATCTTGCTGCGGTTTATGTCAGAGTGTTTTTCCTATGTTTTCCTTTAAGAGTTTTATAGTGTCTGGTCTTACATTTAGTTCTTTAATCCATTTTGAGTTTATTTTTGTGTATGGTGTTAGAGAGTGTTCTACTTTCATTCTTTTACATGTAGCTGTCCAGTTTTCCAAGCACTGCTTTTTGAAGAGGCTGTCTTTTCTCCATTGTATGTTCTTGCCTCCTTTGTCATAAATTAGGTGACCATATGTGCGTGGGTTTATCTCTGGGCTTTCTATCCTGTACCATTGATCTATATTTCTGTTTTTGTGCCAGTACCATACTATCTTGATTACTGTAGTTTTGTAGTATAGTTTGAAGTCAGGGAGCCTGATTCCTCTAGCTCCGTTTTTCTTTCTCAAGATTGCTTTGGCTATTTGGGGTCTTTTGTGTTTCCATACGAATTGTAAAATTTTTGGTTCTAATTCTGTGAAGAATGCCATTGGTAGTTTGATAGGGATTACACTGAATCTGTAGATTGCTTTGGGTAGTATAGTCATTTTCACAATATTGATTCTTCCAGTCCAAGGACATGGTATATCTCTCCATCTGTTGGTATAATCTTTAATTTCTTTCATCAGTGTTTTATAGTTTTCTGAGTACAAGTCTTTCACCTCCTTAGGTAGGTTTATTCCTAGGTATTTTATTCTTTTTGCTGCGATGGTAAATGGGATTGTTTCCTTAATTTCTCTTTCTGATTTTTTGTTGTTAGTGTATAGGAATGCCAGAGATTTCTGTGCATTAATTTTGTATACTGCAACCTTACCAAATTCATTGATTAGTTCTAGTAGTTTTCTGGTGGCATCTTTAGGATTTTCTATGTATAGTATCATGTCATCTGCAAACAGTGACAGTTTTACTTCTTCTTTTCCAATTTGTATTCCTTTTATTTCTTTTCCTTCTCTGATTGCTGTGGCTAGAACTTCCAAAACTATGTTGAATAATAGTGGCGAGAGTGGACATCCTTGTCTTGTTCCTGATCTTAGTGGAAATGCTTTCAGTTTTTCACCATTGAGTATGATGTTTTCTGTGGGTTTCTCATATATGGCCTTTATTATGTTGAAGTACGTTCCCTCTATGCCCATTTTCTGGAGAGTTTTTATGATAAATGGGTGTTGAATTTTGTCAAAAGCTTTTTCTGCATCTATTGAGATGATCATATGGTTTTTATTCTTCAATTTGTTAATATGGTGTATCACATTGATTGATTTGCGTATATTGAAGAATCCTTGCATCCCTGGGATAAATCCCACTTGATCGTGGCGTATGATCCTTTTAATGTGTTGTTGGATTCTGTTTGCTAGTATTTTGTTGAGGATTTTTGCATCTATATTCATCAGTGATATTGGTCTATAATTTTCTTTTCTTGTGATATCTTTTTCTGGTTTTGGTATCAGGGTGATGGTGGCTTCGTAGAATGAATTTGGAAGTGTTTCTCCCTCTGCAATTTTTTGGAAGAGTTTGAGAAGGATCGGTGTTAGCTATTATTTAAATGTTTGATAGAATTCACCTGTGAAGCCTTGGACTTTTGTTTGTTGGAAGATTTTAAATTACAGTTTCAATTTCACTTGTGATAGGTCTGTTTATATTTTCTAATTCTTCCTGGTTCAGTCTTGGAAAATATACCTTTCCAAGAATTTGTCCATTTCTTCGTGGTTGTCCATTTTATTGGCATATAGTTGTTTGTAGTAGTCTCTTATAATCCTTTGTATTTCTGTGGTGTCAGTTGTGATTTCTCCATTTTCATTTCTGATTTTATTGATCTGCATCCTCTCCCTTTTTTTCATTATGAGTCTGGCTAAGGGTTTATCAATTTTGTTTATCTTCTCAAAGAACCAGCTTTTAGTTTTATTGATCTTTGCTATTTTTTTCTTCATTTCTATTTCATTTATTTCTGCTCTGATCTTTATGATTTCTTTCCTTCTACTGACTTTGGGTTTTCTTTGTTCTTCTTTCTCTAGTTGCTTTAGATGTAGGGTTAGATTGTTTATTTGAGATTTTTCTTGTTTCTTGAGGTAAGATTGAATTGATACAAACTTCCCTCTTAGAACTGCTTTTGCTGTGTCCAGTAGCTTTTGGGTCATTTTGTTTTCATTGTCATTTGTTTCTATGTATTTTTTTATTTCTTCTTTGACTTCTTCAGTGATCTCTTGGTTATTTAGTAACACACTGTTTAGCCTTCATGTATCTGTGGTTTTTACAGTTTTTTCCTGTAATTGATTTCCAACTCATAGTGTTGTGGTCAGGAAAGGTCCTTGATACAATTTAAATTTTCTTAACTTTACTGAGGCTTGATTTGTGACGCAAGATGTGATCTATCCTGGAGAATGTTCCATGTGCACTTGAGAAGAAAGTGTATTCTGCCACTTTCAGGTGGAATATTCTATAAATATCAATTAAATCTATCTGGTCTGTTGTGTCATTTAAAGCTTGTGTTTCCTTTTTTATTTTCTGTTTGGATGTTCTGTCCATTGGTGTAAGTGGGGTGGTAAAGTCCCCTACTATTATTGTGTTACTGTCAATTTCCCCTTTCATGGTTGTTAGCATTTGCCTTATGTATTGAGGTACTCCTATGTTGGGTGCATAAACATTTATAATTGTTATATCTTCTTCTTGGATTGATCCCTTGATCATTATGTAGTGTCCTTCCTTATGTGTTATAACAGTCTTTATTTCAAAGTCTATTTTATCTGATACAAGTATTGCTACTCCAGCTTTCTTTTGATTTCCATTTGCATGGAATACCTTTTTCCATCCCTTCACTTTCAGTCTGTTTGTATCCCTGTGTCTGAAGTGGGTCTCTTGTAGACAGCATATATATGGGTCTTGTGTTTGTATACATTCAGCCAGTCTGTGTCTTTTGGTTGGGGCATTTAATCCATTTACATTCAAGGTTATTATCAATATGTATGTTCCTATTACCATTTTCTTAATCGTTTTGGGTTTGTTTTTGTGGGTCTTTTTTTTTCTACTGTGTTTCCCGCCTAGAGAAGTTTCTTTAGCGTTTGTTGTAAAGCTGGTTTGGTGCTGAATTCTCTTAGCTCTTGCTGGTCTGAAATGCTTTTGATTTCTCCATCAAATCTGAATGAGATCCTTGCCAGGTAGAGTAATCTTGGTTGTAGGTTTTTCTCTTTCTTAATTTTATGTATATCATGCCACTTCCTTCTGTCCTGCAGAGTTTCTGCTGAAAAATCAGCTGATAACCTTATGGGGATTCCTTTATATGTTATTTTTTGTTTTTCCCTTGCTGCTTTTAATATTTTTTCTTTGAATTTAATTTTTGTTAGTTAGATTAATATGTGTCTTGGTGTGTTTCTCCTAGGGTTTATCCTGTATGGGACTCTCTGCACTTCCTGGACGTGGGTGACTATTTCCTTTCCCATGTTAGGGAAGTTTTCCGCTATAATCTTTTCAAATATTTTCTCAGACCCTTTCTTTTTCTCTTCTTCTTCTGGGACCCCTATAATTTGAATATTGGTGCGTTTACTGTTGTCTCAGAGGTCTCTGAGATTGTCTTCAATTCTTTTTTCCTTATTCTGCTCCTTGGCAGATATTTCCACCATTTTGTCTTCCAGCTCACTTATTCATTCTTCTGCCTCAGTTATTCACTTATTGATTCCTTCTAGTGTATTTTTCATTTCAGTTATTGTGTTGTTCATCTCTGTTTGTTCTTTAGCTCTTCTAGATCTTTGTTAAACATTTCTGGTATTTTCTCAGTCCGTGCCTCCATTCTATTTCTAAGATTCTGGATCATCTTTACTATCATTACTCTGAATTCTTTTTCAGGTAGATTGCCTATTTCCTCTTCATTTATTTGGTCTTTTAGGTTTTTACCTTGCTCCTTCATCTGTGACATATTTTTTTGCCATGTCGTTTTTTTTTTCTTTTCTCTTTTTTTTATAAATTTATTTATTTATTTATTTATTTATTTTTGGCTGTGTTGGGTCTTCGTTTCTGTGCGAGGGTTTTCTCCAGTTGTAGCGAGCGGGGGCCACTCTTCATCGCGGTGCGTGGGCCTCTCACTGTCGTGGCCTCTCCCGTTGCGGAGCACAGGCTCCAGATGCGCAGGCTCAGTAGTTGTGGCTCATGGGCTTAGTTGCTCCATGGCATGTGGGATCTTCCCAGACCAGGGCTTGAACCCGTGTCCCCTGCATTGGCAGGCAGATTCTTAACCACTGCACCACCAGGGAAGCCCTTTTCTTTTTTTTTTTGAGTGGCATTGTGTTCCTGTCTTAGGTTGTTTGGCCTAAGGCTTCCAACACTGCAGTTTGTAGGCTGTTGGGTAGAGCTGTTTCTTGGTGCTGAAGTGAGGACCTCCAGGAGACCTCACTCTGATGAATATTCTCTGGGGTCTGAGGTTATCTGTTAGTCCAGTGGTTCGTACTTGGAGCTCCCACTGCAGGAGCTTCGGCCCTACTCCTGGCTTGTGAACCAAGATCCTGCAAAACACTCGGGGTGGCAAAAAAAAAAAAAAAAAAAAAGGTGGAAAAGGCCTTGGCTGTGGAGGGCGTGGCCTATGCAGGGGTGAGGTTTGGGCGGGGGGCAGGGCCTATGCTTAGTACTCACAGGGCTGGAAAAGGTGGGGGGGTGGGGGGATGGGGCTTAGGCTCAACAGACCAGAAGTGGCCTCTGGTCTCAGAGGGTGGGCAACCCCACCTGGGAGCCCAGCAGCCTTCCTGGGCTCGAGTGGGCGGGGCAAACACCCTCCACTCCTCTCCTGCTCCTCCTGTCCTGGAGAGGCCCTCCTGCAAGCCTCCTGGCCTCCCTCCTATGTCCCCAGGACTCACTCAGCCTGTAGTGGGCTTCAGAGGGTGGGGATCTGCTTGGGAACTTAGCAGGCTTCCTGGGCCTGAGTGGGTGGGGCAAATGCCCTCCGCTCCTCTCCTGCTCCTTCCTTCCTGGAGTGTCCCACCTACCTGCCTCTCCTGATCTCCCTGGCCTCCCTCCTATGCCCCCAGGACCCACGCAGCCTGGAGTGGGCTTTGGAGAGTGGGAGATCGACCTGGGAGCTTAGGGCCCCAGTGGGTGGAGCAAGTGCTCTCCACTCCTCTCCCGCTCCTCTGGTCCTGGAGGGCCCCTCCTGCCTGCCTCTCCTGTTCTCTCCCAGATTCCCTTCTATGGCTCCAGGACTAACCCAGCCCGGAGGGGACCTCTGAGGGCGTAGGACGCAGCCTGAGAGCCGGCCGACTTCCCTGGCGGATTGGGCAGGGGAAATGCTGGGCCTGCTCCCCCCTGATCCGAGCCCCTGAGGGTCCCTCCAGGTGTGGGAACCCCTCCCCCCCCTCAGCCACCCTTCAGGCGTCGGTCCTGTCCAGCCTCCTCTTCTCCTCCCCCCTCAGTCCTCCGACATCCTACGGGTTCGCTTGGGGGTTCTTCCCGTCTCCTTGGGCATTGGGGTCACCCACCAGTGTCCAGCAGGCACCCTAGTTGTGGGGAGATGCGAACTCTGCATCTTCCCACACCACCATCTTGACTCCTCCCCCCATTCCATTTTAATAAGAGACTTGAACATCCATGGATTTTAGTAACCATGGGGGTCCCGGAACCAATCCCCCAGGATACCTAGGGATGACTATATGTATGTTTAGCTATTTTAAGTAACTGTTGGTAATTTATAGCTACCATCTGTTGATCAGCATTCGAAGCATTTCATATATATCATTCTAGTCAATCTTGCCAAACATTCTATGCAATAAAAACTACTATTTGACAGATGAGGAAACTGAGGCTCAAGGTCACTTAGGGGTGGCATATCCAAGGTTTAAACCCAGCATTGTGTACACCCACAGCCCCTGTTCTTAACCACTAATCTATAAACTAAGAAATCATCCATCTTTCTTGTTATATAATAAAATAACAGTCCTGTTTTCAAAGAATATTTTCTTTAATGCACTCAGTTTCTTTTCTGATTAGAAGTTCTCTGCCCTTGAAATGAATAACTGAGCTGTGAATTTTGATTTGCAAATTCATGTTTGTTAAGAAAAATTCAATATTGTATAAGCTGAAAAGTTTCAGGGATAGCTTGTTTTCCCTATTTTACTGATGGTTAGTAAATCTTTTTTTTCCCCTCTAATCACCAATGTAGTTAGAAAATAAAAATTGATAGGTTCTTTCCATCCAAACAGAAGTTCTGAGAACAGCACTTGGGGAGTGAGTCATGATTTATTGCTTCTCTAGGGACAAGTGTTGCTGGAGAAAAGACCATTACCTTGCCAACGACTGGCAATATTTCTGCAAGACCAAAAAATAAAGTAGTGAATATGATAGCTATAAAGTAGCAGCAAATGGAGACATTTTGTACATATTTACTGTGATCCAAGGGATTAAAAACTTATGCTCCAAATGCTAGAAATATGGTTAACATTACTTCTCACCATGCAGTGATAATCACACACAGAATAGTATGTGGGGCAATATTTGGAGACAAGATGAGTAAAAGAATAATTATATTTTTATGTCATACTTTCTCTGCAAATAAGGAAATAATTAGATATTCTGATTAAAAAACTAATGCCAACAAGAAATATCCAGGCCTAGGTCTAGCTGCTAGGTTATTGTTTCTACTGGGAATTGAACAAGGGGTATTTTTTTCTTTGAATACATCATTAATGGTAATTTCCAAAGTAGTTCTAGTTTGCTTAATGAAACATTTGATAGCTTCTGGAATTTTTAACTTTCTATTTTAAATAAATAGATGCCCATTGGTAACAAACTTGAAATATTTCTGTATTGGTAATATGGTTTATCATGTTAATGGGGTTTTTGTTCATGTTTTGAGGGGTTGCATAAAGCAAGGGTTAGGTTAGGAAGGAAAGGTCTTGCAAGTCTTGCCCTCTTTTGAGAAGAGCTTTGTAGAATGGGAGTTATACTTGTCTTTGACCACTCTGTCTTTTTTTAGTTCTTTCAACGAACCTATGGTTTTCTGCCTCAAGGCCTTTTCACTTGCCACTGAAGTTTAGGAACTATCTCCAACTACTCCTGCCCACCTCAATCAGTCTCTTCTAATTTTGCTAGACCCTAGTTTAATGTCTTCTCTTCAGAGAGGCTTACTGTGACTTTTCTAAAGTAGGCTCCCTTCTTATATCATTTCTGATTATATCCACTTTTTTTCACTTGGTCATGCTTGTTACAGTTTTTATTATTATCTTTATTTGTTTATTGAATGTTAACTCTCAAGGCAGCGATCGTGCCTATTACATTCACCTACATAGATCCAGCAACTTTTTGACATTTAGTAGGTGCCCAATAAATATTGTTAAATGAATAAATGATGGTAAGAGTACCTCTGAAGGAAAAGAAGGAAATTCTTGCTCAAGGGGGGATGCTAGACTGGCAAAGCAATTATAATGTAGGGAATAATAAACTGATACTGGGAAAAGGTGGCAAGTGGAGTAGTTAGAAAGTGCTATGTTCACATTGAGCAGCTGGGAACAAACTGTAAACAGAATGAGAGTGGAGAGTGTTGAGAATAGCGTTGGTGTGTTTTATTGGCAACGACTAGAAATTTGGTTATTTCAAAAAAGAGGGATTCTGTATGTGCTTAAAATACACTATGTTGAACTATAGCTATTTTGTCTAAACATTATGTTACCAATGGAAGGTATGGGACATAATTTTATATATCTTTATATTTGCTATAGTCTCCAGCTATGTCTTACTCTTGGGTGGCACTCAGTAGATGATTGTGGGATACTCATTGCCTGAATGAAAAATGCATTACAAAGATTTATCCACTGAAAAGAACAGCTTAATTTTTTATTTTAGCTTAAGACAGGTGTGTGAATTATAAATATCTAGGGCATGCTATACATCACGACACATATCTTCTTACACTAGCATATACTTCCTTTTACTTGTAGTCCAACGCAGTGGTCGTGGCTGTGAGTTTCTCTGTGACTCTGACAAGCTCAGCATATGACAAGATTGTTGGGGCCGTCCAGCTAGCAGATGGGAAGAGAAATAGCATGGACAGGACACTGTCTGTCAACTGCCTTGGCCCACAAATGACACATCACTTTTGCTCACATCCCCTTGGCAAAAGCTAAGCATTTGCTTCCTTTCCCTTAAATGCAAGAGGCTGAACAATGTAGTTATGTGTGCATCAAAGCATCTCTCCTTTGTACACACTGGAAGACATTTCACAAAGTTACTAACATCTCTAGTGACATTAGTTGTGACTTTATTTTCAACTTTAAGCTGTTAAGTATTTTCTGAAGTAAGTATAAATTGAGGTTATAATCAGGTAAAGACTTATAAAGATTTAAAAAGCTTGAAGCTCAGTATGAGAGCCAGCTGAGTATCCTCCCTTTGGAGGTTCAGACAGGTTGGGGCACTTACTATGGTATAAGTTCCAATATGTCCTTGTATCTTAGGAGCTTCTTCAGGTGCTTGCCAAAGTGACAGAAAATCCGCTGAGCACAGCGTAAGGAGGACCCTTCTCTATGCATGGGTGATTTGGATATGATATTTATCAATGCTGATCACCTGGATTGCTTTGGCTGATCTGGCTGGCTTGGAGGATTTTCCATTCTTCCCTCGCTGTTCCATGTTTCCTTTCCAAAACCTTTCCCTTTGTCAAAGAGAGGAGTGTTTTCTGCTAGCAAAAGTGGGAAAGCAACAAAAGAAAAGATATTTCTTGTTATAACCTGTTAAAAAGCTATTCTTTAGCAAAACTACTTGTGCATGAAGATGAAGGTATAGATTGAAAATTCATCATATACAATATGGATGAAGTCTAACTGATGATTTAATAAGAGCTAATATTGATAGCTCTATGCAGGCATGTAATATGTTCACTGCCCTTTTTAAAGAGCGTGAAAGACAGAAGGAATAAGCACTGTGAGAAGACTATGCCACCTCCCATCCTACACATTTGATTCCATATTTTATCCCTGGTCTCCATTCTGAGCTGTTAGAGGTATTTCTGCTGCTAAGATCCTTTTCAACACTCACCACTGGCTTCAAAGTTCAAGTCTTTCATTTCCTTGCCCCGTACTTATTTTCTGTTTCATTGCATACTACTTTCTTGCACTTGTCTTGTTAAAGCGTCCACCATGGCTATTTAATATTTAAAGGCTGGGATCACTTTGCAGGTTTTAGTTTAAAGGTAACCATAGCAGACACACACACATTCATTATTAATAGCAGAGATGCACTCTAAGTTCTTGGGAATCTGCTTTCGTTTTGATGTTAGTTTCATATGAGTGCTGCTGTCACTAGAATTAAGCTCTGGTATTGTTATATGGAAAGTGGACTAATGCAGTAACCAGGGAACCAAAATTATGTGAACAGCTTATTATGTGGATGGGACCATGCTAAAAAGGGAGATGAAGCCAGAAAATGACAGGTCACGGAAAGTCCGGTTTCGGATCGCGTCATCTCACAGTGGGCGAGTTCTGAAGGAGGTATATGAAGATGGGCGACCGGCAGGCTCTCTGGATTCTGAATGTGCCAGTATCTGTGGCATAGATGGGCTCAGTGAGTCTGATGGACAGCAGAACGGCCACATAGGATCGGAAGGGGACGAGCAGGAGAATGACCAGGATAACTTGCTGGTGTTAGCAAGGGCTGCCAGCGAGAAGGGGTTTGGTACAAGAAGAGTCAACATTTTAAGCAAAAATGGCACAGTCAGAGGTGTTAAATATAAAGTCAGTGCTGGACAAGCTCTATTTAACAATTTGACCAAAGTATTACAGGTAAGTCCCTGTACTTTGTCCTTCCTGATCTTTGTTTCTAATTCACCATCTCAACACCTCTCTGTTCTCCACTTGAAAGCAAACCTCTCTTATTCATGATTCCTACATACTTCATGAGTCACTTCTACATCTAGGATATTGTCTCAACAGCCATTGATTAAAAATAAGGTCATATGCTTAGCAAACTAGATTGACTTCTCAAAGCCAAATTCCTAACATGTAAGTAGTCTTCTCTTAGGGCGTAATGACTAAAACAATATATCTGTTTCTTAGCCAAGGAAGGGAAGAAGACAGACTGTAGTCTTCAAAGCATTTGAGCAAAGCTTAGGAGTTAATTTCTGGTTAATCATCCTTAAGACACCAGTTTAGCATTTATCATCACTTGTATAGATATTTAAACCAGAAAAGGCTGAGTACTGCATTCAGTGGAGTTGGATTCAGCTGGAATGTTATGTAGATATAAAGGCTTCCTCCCATTCCTGGGGAGGTTGCAGATTTCATCTGAGGTGCATTTCTCCATTAATTTGCTTAAGAACTCTAGGGCAGCACTTGAAAAAGTTATTCTATAAATGTACAGATTGAGATCAGATTTTATAGTAAAAAATTAGCCCTTAAGATATGATAGATTCTGCCCAGTAATGTAGGAATGTATTATTCAGGTCATGGGCCTTTGGCAATGATCTTATGTTAAGTTTTTGAAATTGCCTGGAAGCATTGGTGAAATGATTTTCTGTAAAAAACAGGCATCATTATTTTCAGGAATGGAGTTCATAATCACTACCATTAAGGTAGCAAGCCAGTATTTTTCATTGTAATACCATTTTATATTCTCAATATTTAAATAAAATGATCTCTTGTGATGAATTATTCAATGCCTTGACATTATATAACAACACGGGAGTGGTGGGGATTTTAACCAAAGACACTTATTTTTCATTTAAAGGAAGTATTTGGAAAAGTCACATCATGAGGATTTAGAAAATAAATCAAAGGATAAAAGCAGTTAAAAGCAAAGGTTTTTTTCATTTATAGAATTTACCCGTGAAGGATTTCACAGCTTAAGGGAGGGGGTTGAGAACCAAAAATCAGAAACGGATGACTATGTTTTACTAGGTTGGACGCAGTCCTGTGTGGATTTCTAGTCATTAGGTTGAGTTCATCTTAGTGGCCTCTGTGTTTCACCCAATGCAGAAATTGTTATTGCTAAAGTGTAGACCAAGACTCTGTAAAAATTGTTTAAAAATGTTTGCATTCTTGTGATTAATTTAGCTTGTCATGATTTCAATTGCTGTATGATTTGGAGGATTATTTACAAAACTGCTGTACCGATTTTAGTACTTAGATTTGAATTTGTTGTTCAGATCTCTCAAGAAACCTATCATTTATGAGTAAATACCTTAAATCTTCAAAACCTATGAGAGAAGAGCTTTTCCTCCCTATGGCTTTATCCTGATACTGCTATAAATTCACAAAGAGGAAATAGAAGAACTTCCAAAGTCCAAATTTAGTACTAGATTAGGTTGCAATATTTACTTATATTTTTACGCATAATTCCATCCCACCCTTTTTTGGAGAAAAAGTCTGTCATTTTCTAATAATTTAACCTCATTCCGTTTACCCCATGCTTTAAGAAAACAATAATGATTCCTAGCAGAGGTGCCTTCAAAGTCTGATATTTAATCAGTTTCTTTTGGTCATTCTTTTTTTTTAAATAATTTTACAGTAATCAGCACATTGTAGGTATTCACAAATTTTGACCATCATCATTAGTTTCATCATCATTATCATTGCCATCATCATCGTGGGAATATTCTCCGATCTCTCCAGGATAAAATGTTAAAGGAGCTCCTACCTTGAATCAGGCTGCCAGCTGCACTATTCTAAGGGGCTCCATTCACATCACTGTGTGAGCAGCACAGCTTGGAGTTGTGCAGTGCAATCTACACAGCGTTATGTCGAGAGCTGACTTGGATACTTGCTGCTTGCTAAGAGATGTGTATGTCATAACGGATGACAAATATCTTAGGCATATGTCTTAGGATGACTGAGTAGGTCACGCCCACGGGCATCCCACAGTACAGTAGCAGAGAAGCCCCAGGGGGTAAAAGCAGAAGTTACCATTCAATTACACCCGTTAAGTGTGATATAGGGGCCAGATGTGACTCTTCCCTGGATCTCTGTATATTTTCCGAATTCCTTGGAAAGTAAGCAGTAAACTTAACTAGATGTAACTGTAATGTAGCAATTTCTCTCAGTGAGGAAAAGTGAGGAGTCAGGAGTCATATCTTGGATATTTGATTAAGGTTCCAATGCACAGCCAATCTGATTGAAGAAAGGAACTGTGATTGAAGAAACAGTCAAGTTTTTCTTCCCTTTTTAGGTTATAAAATCTTAAAGCACTCAACATGAAACTTGAGAGGGGACCCTAAATACAAATAATATCTTTCAAAGACCCTGTAAATCACTTTGCTTCCTCTCTATTAGTTTTCCATTATGTTATTGCTGTCTCATAAAACATTGGCGTGTGCTTTGCAAAAATTTCAACTGTGCAGAGAATAGTCATTGAAATTATTTGCTCCAAACATTTATACTTCTTAGCAGCACTTATTTAGAAAGTTGTCTGTAAAAGGGACATTAGAACAAATTTCCATTTCGTTTGTCAATTAATTTATCCTATAGAATTCTGGGTAATTGAGGATGTGCAGTATTAATCAAGGTTTTTAAGGGTAGTGATGGGCCAGGAGAGAAAAGGTCACCTGGATGATCAGGTGGCCCTTATAGACTGTGGTTCGTTGGTGAATCACTCAAGAGCCTGGAGCTGGTCTAAGTTATGGCTTTTCAGATGCCTGACTTTTTCATTTCTCTCAGAGATGACAAGAATGTAATGCTTAAGAGAGGCCAATTTGGAAATCTGAAAACCTAGAATCTAGTCATGGCCTGGAAATCGGCATGTATTAGAAACTGTTTAGGTTGTTCTTACATACAGTAAAGAGAATTATTGACCTAGATGTAAAAGGAAATTTTAATAAAAAATATTCCTTAGTGTTCTTTATGGCTTCAATGTTTAATGAGGAAAATGAAGCAGATATGTATTGATCTATGATTTTTTATTCTGATCAGGTTAGATCAGCAGGAGGGTATTTCCTGAGCCAAAGATAAATACAGGTGTACGGATAGGCATGTTTCCTATTGGTATGCTAATTTATCCATCACTAGTTTGTTTAGAAACAGGCCCAGCAATCTTACCATTATTCTCTGATATAGGTGTTCTTTTTTAGTTCTCTTTAAGAAATTGTGCTGTAATGATGTTTCTATCTGATAATAATTTTACCCATTATTTGAAAAGTTTAGAGAGATTATTTTTTATTTAAAAAAATTATTCCTTGTTATCTCATGCAAGACAAATTGCAAAACAACTGCATAGCTCATAGCTCTTCACCCAGTTCACATGATTGAATTTGAGATACACCTTGCTCTTAGCAGCAACATTATTTCCAAAGTCTCTTAGGGTGGGTCAATGATACAGACAATTAAGGTCATTAATATTTTCTAATTTATTCTTATGAGATTACATTTCAGATGGTAATCTTTTCTTGACCTTATCCTCAAACTTTGTAAGCATACTCTGTTAGAATCACGTACTATAATTTCCATAATTTTAGTTCCCTCTCTTTCTACAAATTTAACATTACTGTATTAGAGAAAAATAGATGCAAAGAAGGAAGGTAATTTCAGCACATATTATAATAATTTGGTGGCTCCTTTCTAAGAACTCGAATTAGACATTAACCTCCATCTATGTATGTACATGCATACCTCTGGCCAACATGCTCATATTTATGAGCATTCTAACATTTCAAGACAAATAAAATAAAATATAAATAATAATGCACTTGCAGAACAATTTACATTATGCAAAGGGTTTTACAGACATTATTTTACTTAATTGTACCCAAAATTTTGTGAAATAAACAGGATATTATTATTATGGTGATGTCTGTTTTAAAATAACTGAATATCAGAGAAATTAATTGTTTGGCCCAAAGCTAGAATTCTGCCTTTTGCTGTTTTGGCTTTTTTAGTTTTTAAAAGTATAATGCTCTATGCTCTGTAAAATTCCCAACTTTACCTTTTGAAATATTATAATAATAACAAATGTGAAGATTTACAAGACTAAATGTATCATGTTATGATATCATCTGGTCTTTTGAAACTTCAACGTTTGGTTAGCAGCCTTTAAAATCTATCATTTATTGAATGTTCAGTCTTCACCTAGGGGAGGTTTTTCTGCAGTTAAATAGCTTCTATCCAGTTTTAAATTATACTTTTAAAATTTATCAAAACATCATTTCTGTAGCATCATTTGATTGAATTATCATGAGATTGGAGGAGTTGAGACTGCGGGGGGATGGCTAGGTTCACTCAAGGAGGACAGCTGCTCAGCTTTGCTCACTGAGCTTAGCATGCAGCCATTAATCTGTATTAACAGAAGTTTCAGGTCATGCTTCTTATCCATCTCTGGTTCACTGAATCTAGCTTTGGTAATAAGATAATATTCCAGAAAAAAGGAAGCGATACTCTTGACTCTTTAGTCCCAGTGGTTTATGTGGACCATTCTGGAAAAACAACAGCAAGAATAATAGTAAACACTGATTAAGTACTTCCTGAATGCCAGGCACTATTCTCATTATTTATGTGCATTAACATATTTATTCCTTATAGCAACTCTATAAGGTAGTATCGTTATTAATCAATTAATTACAATTTGAGCTCTTTTCTGTATATGAAACATTAAGTTGTAGGATTTAAAATCACATTTATCCAGGGAAATTCTTATGCAATAGTCTATCAAAGCAAGCATCTACTAATGGAGTATTGCCTTCTTAGCTTAGTAGGCAAGAAATTCTAGGAATTTTGATACAATTTCAAACGATGCAGAAAGCTACATTAAGAAATTAGGTGACGTCATCCAAGAAGCAGAAAAAAAGCACCAAAAAATAAGTTGATACTACTGCTATGTTATTTGTGTACAATTAAAGAATTGTTGTAAACTATAGAGTACTGTGACCACCTTCCACATACCATCACTTTGCTACTCTTTATCACAGCATTTGACATTGATACTAATTAGGACCTCAATAAATATTCTTCCTTTGAGTTAATGAATTCAGTGACATTCTCTTAGTGGTTATTTCCTTCTTTTCCATCTCTTTGTCTTTGGAGATTTCCTATATTGAATAGGAATAGAGTTTGTAAGGTGAAGTATTGGTAGCTTGCTCCAATCAGTTATTTCTGATGTGAGTTATCTTTAATATTCATTCAGTCATTTATTTAATAACCATTTACTGCATATCTATTATGGAGCAGGCACTATGCTAGATAAGATGAGGAATAAAACCCAATTCCAGCCTTCATGGAATATTCAGTAGTGTATTATGAATGGTTGTGTAAAGTGATTCCTGGAAGAATTCAGATACCACACTTGACTTTGTTTCCCATCTCTAGAGGATTCCCCCCTCTGTTTTCTTGTTGACCTATCATAGCCTCTGCCACCCACTTTTCACTTCTCCAATGCTTATATTTTTCTCGGTTTTAGTCTTTCTCTTGTTAGACCATCATTATATTAGATTCCTTTCTTCAGCCTCTCTTGCTTTCTTTCTAATGTTGTTCTGATCTAGGCCCAAGAACTGAAGGGTAATCTGTTCCCAAGATTACCTACAAGTCCCCTAAAGTCAGGAATGGTGACTCTGACCATTAGCACTCACTTACCCAAGTCTTGTGAATCTTAGTAAAATTTTCCTCTCCTTAGTGCAAGAAATATCTAAATTGGAATATCTCTCATTTTCATCAACTTATCAGAATTCTTGTATCATCATGACATTTAAATTTGTGGAAGCTTTGTTTTAATTGCTTGAAGATAAATCCCATGAATCTATCTTAATTCTGACTTTAGAACAACATGCTGAGCAAACCCACAGATTCCACAAGATGACTTGAAACAACTTAATGAACTCTACTGGCAGACCATGGTTACCACATAATTAGGGAATTAGCGCCCAGTGTTTGCAAACTTCGTAAAAACAGTATAAGAGTAGGACTAGACAAATATCCTCTGGCTGGTCTATTCATGCTTACAGATTTCTGATCATTCTCCTAAATCCAGTATTCTGAATATTGTATAAAGCAATATGAACATTTAATAGTCTATAAATTGACAGACTATATAAATATATCAATCCCTCAATCATTATTGCCTGGAAGGAATTTTCAAAATGATACACAGAATAAAATACCATACAAAAATTTTTGGTTAAGGAAATTTTATTTATGTGTACAAATCCATTCAACTAAGAATTTGGATCTCTTTGCTTAATTTTATTTTTCTAATAATTCATTATCTCACCTAACTGCTGACAAATTTTTTTAAACATCTTTATGGGAGTATAATTGCTTTAAAATGTTGTGTTAGTTACTGCTATATAACAAAAAGTGAATCAGCTATATGTATACATATATATCCCCGTATCTCCTCCCCCTTACATCTCCCTCCCACCCTCCCTATCCCACCCCTCTAGGTGGACACAAAGCACCGAGCTGATCTCCCTGTGCTATGCAGTTGCTTCCCACTAACTATCTATTTTACATTTGGTAGTGTATATATGTCCATGCCACTCTCTCACTTCATCCCAGCTTACCCTTCCCCCTCCCCATGTCCTCAGGTCCATTCTCTTCTCTATGTCTGCATCATTATTCCTGTCCTGACCCTATATTCTTCAGAACCTTTTTTTTTTTTTTTTAGATTCCACATATATGGGTTAGTATACGGTCTTTGTTTTTCTCTTTCTGACTTACTCCACTGTGTATGACAGTCTCTAGGTCCATCCACTTCATTACAAATAACTCAATTTCGCTTCTTTTTATGGCTGAGTGATATTCCGTTGTATATATGTGCCACGTCTTCTTTATCCATTCATCTGTTGATGGACACTTAGGTTGCTTCCATGTCCTGGCTATTGTAAATAGTGCTGCAGTGAACATTGTGGTAGATGGCTCTTTTTGAATTATGGTTTTCTCAGGGTATATGCCCAGTAGTGGGATTGCTGGGTCGTATGGTAGTTCTATTTTTAGTTTTTTAAGGAACCTCCATACTGTTCTCCCTAGTGGCTGTATCAATTTACATTCCCACCAACAGTGCAGGAAGGTTCTTTTTAAAACGTTTCTTGTATTTTCTCCATTCTATTTCCAAGATTTTGGATCATCGTTACTATCAGTACTCTGAATTCTTTTTCAGGTAGACTGCTTATTACCTCTTCATTTGTTTGGTCTAGTGGGTTTTTACCTTCTTCCTTCATCTGCTGTGTATTTCTCTGTCTTCTCATTTTGCTTATCTTACTGTGTTTGGGGTCTCCTTTTCGCAGGCTGCAGGTTCATAGTCCCCAGTGTTTTTGGTGTCTGCTCCCAGTGGCTAAGGTTGGTTCAGTGGGTTGTGTAGGCTTCCTGGTGGAGGGGACTGGTGCCTGTGTTCTGGTGGATGAGGCTGGATCTTGTCTTTCTGGTGGGCAGGTCCACGTCTGGTGGTGTGTTTTGGGGTGTCTGTGAACTTATTATGATTTTAAGCAGCCTCTCTACTAATGGGTGGGGTTGTGTTCCTGTGTTACTAGTTGTTTGGCATAGGGTGTCCAGCACTGTAGCTTGCTGGTTGTTGAGTGGAGCTGGGTCTTAGCACTGAGATGGAGATCTCTGGGAGAGCATTTGCCATTTGATATTACATGGAGCTGGGAGGTCTCTGGTGGACCAATGTCCTGAACTCAGCTCTCCCACCTCAGAGACTCAGGCCTGACACCCGGCCAGAGCACCAAGACCCTGTCAGCCACACGGCTCAGAAGAAAAGGGAGAAAAAGAAAGAAAGAAAGAAAGAAAAAAAGGAAATAAAGTTATTAAAATAAAAAAATTTATTAAAAATAAAAAATAAAAAAGTAATAAAAAAAAGCAAGAAGAGAGCAACCAAACCAAAAAACAAATCCACCAATGATAAAAAGCACTAAGAACTATACAAAAAAACCCCCCAAAACAAACAAAGAAAAAAAACGGACAGAGAGAACCCTAGGACAAATGATAATATCAAAGCTATACAGACAAAATCACACAAAGTAGCATACACATACACACTCACAAAAAGAGAAAATGGAAAGAAAATAATATATATATATATAATTTAAAAAGGAAGAGAGCAACCAAATCAATAAACAAATCTACCAATGATAATAAGCTCTAAATACTAAACTAAGGTAAACATAAAACCAGAAACAAATTAGATGCAGAAAGCAAACCCTAAATCTACAGTTGCTGCCAAAGTCCACCTCCTCAATTTGGGATGATTCATTGTCTATTCAGGTATTCCACAGATGCAGGTACATCAAGTTGATTGTGGAGATTTAATCCACTGCTCCTGAGGCTGCTGGGAGAAATTTCCCTTTCTCTTCTTTGTTCGCACAGCTCCTGGGATTCAGCTTTGGATTTGGTGCCCCCTCTAAGGGTAGGTCTCCTGAGGGTGTCTGTTCTTCGCTCAGACAGGACGGGGTTAAAGGAGCAGCTGATTAGGGGGCTCTGGCTCACTCAGGCGTGGGGGGGGAGGGAGGTACGGAATGCGGGGTGAGCCAGCGGCAGCAGAGGCCGGCGTGACATTGCAGCAGCCTGAGGCGCGCCGTGCGTTCTCCCGGGGAAGTTGTCCCTGGATCACGGGACCCCGGCAGTGGCGGGCTGCACCGGCTCCCAGGAGGGGAGGTGTGGAGAGTGACCTGTGCTTGCACACAGGCTTCTTGGTGGCAGCAGCAGCAGACTTAGCGTCTCATGCCCATCTCTGGGGTCCGCGCTGATAGCCGTGGCTCGCGCCCGTCTGTGGAGCTCAGTTAGGCAGTGCTCTGAATCCCCTCTCCTTGCGCACCCCAAAACAATGGTCTCTTGTCTCTTAGGCAGTTCCAGAGTTTTTCCCGGACTCCCTCCCAGCTAGCTGTGGGGCACTAGCCCTTTCAGGCTGTGTTCACGCAGCAAACCCCAGTCCTCTCCCTGGGATCTGACCGAAGCCCGAGCCTCAGCTCCCAGCCCCCGCCCGCCCCGGCGGGTGAGGAGACAAGCCTCTCGGGCTGGTGAGTGCTGCTCGGCACCGATCCTCTGTGCGGAAATCTCTCCGCTTTGCCCTCCGCACCCCTGTTGCTGCACTCTCCTCCACGGCTCTGAAGCTCCCCACCTCTGCCACCCACAGTCTCTGCCCGCGAAGGGGCTTCATAGTGTGTGGAAACCTTTCCTCCTTCACAGCTTCCTCCCACTGGTGCAGGTCCCGTCCCTATTCTTTGTCTCTGTTTTTTCTTTTGTCTTTTGCCCTACCCAGGTACGTGGGGAGTTTCTTGCCTTTTGGGAAGTCTGAGCTCTTCTGCCAGCGTTCAGTAGGTGTTCTGTAGGAGTTGTTCCACAAGTAGATGTATTTTTGATGTATTTGTGGGGAGGAAGGTGATCTCCACGTCTTACTCCTCTGCCATCTTGAAGGTCCCCTCTGACAAATTATTTATGTCTTAGAACCTTTCATTAGGAGGGAAGAAATAGATGTAATTTTTGTCCATGTAACTCTCCCCTATAGTTAATAGACCAAATTAGAGAAGTATTCCTTATTTTATTGATTCTTAAACAATAAAATTAGACCATGAAAAAATTAAGTTGCTCCTTTATGTATCTTTTATGTAACTAATGATATGGAAATTAAATATCTTTATTATATGAAAATTCTGAAAGCTTGACTTGTCCACAGGTGGATAGAGGAATGGAAGCCAAGGTATTGATTTTCAAGAGACAGGCTGTGTTAGAAGAGTAGGCGCTGGGGAATTATGCTCTAACAGGTCAGTGGAAAGAGAATAGGGAGAAGTCCCAGTCCCAAACCAGTGGAGACTAAATGAGGGTCATCTTAGGAAGGGGAGAAGAGGTGGATGGGCTATGACCTTAGAGGAAGTCAGTGGGTCTAGAGGTTGGGGGACGGGGCTCTGTGGATTAGAACTGGGTCAGCATGGAGAAGCTGCAGGCAACCCTGCTTACAGGAGCCCTAGAAGCAGCCCATGCTGGCAGAGCAGCTCTCCTCACCTGCATGGTGCCTTTGGTGTAGAGCCAGGTTCACATGTCCCCTCATGGCTTCTCCTGAGCACCTTCCTTTGACAGCTATCAGCACATTGCTTATGGAGCATCTGGCAGAAGTGATGCCCTCTCATGTCCCAAGATTCCGCTGTACTTCTTCCAAACTGTCCCAAGTAAATACTCCCCTTTTCAATGACACAGGACTCATAATTTTCCTCTGAAATGAAAAGCAGGGCTTTTGGCATCCAGATTAGTCATGCTGGTTATGTGAAAAATAAAGCCTGCAGTATCCATATTTAGGAAGGACTGAACAATGATAATTACCTAGTGTATTAGTTTCCTATTGCTGTTGAAACAAATTTCCACAAACTTAGTGGCTTAAAACAACACAGGTTTATTGCTTTGCAGTTCTAGAGGTCAGAAGTCTGAAATGAGTCTTAGGGAACTAAAATCAAGGTTTCAACTGGGCTATGTTCCTTCTGGAGGCTTTAGGGGAGAATCCATTCCTTCCCTTTTCCAGCTTCTGGAGGCTCACATTCCTTGGCTCATGTGATGTCTGCTTCCACTGTTACATCTTCTTTTCTAACTCTTCCACCTCCCTTTTTCTCTTATAAAGATATTTATGATTACACTGTGCTCTCCTGAGTAATCCAGGCTAATCTTTTTATCTTAAGATCCTTAACGTTGTCACTCTGCAAAATCTCTTTTGCCCTTTAAGGTAACGTATTCACAGATTGTGGGGATTAGGGCATGGCCATTTTGGGGTGGCTACTAGTCTGCCTACCACACCTCATAGATGTGGTAAGCTTAGTTTGTCTATGAGAAAACTAGGGCTTTGTGGTAGATTAAATTATTGGCTGTTTTTTCCCTTTCCCTGTAGTACACTGACACACTTCTGCCATGGCTACCTGAACACAGGAGTGACTTTAGTCTGGCCACATGACTCCCATTGGACAATGGGATGGTAACAGATGTAGCACGTGCAGAGGCTTGAAATATCCTTGCATTTTGGGGTTTGCCTCTTGCACTCCTTCCATCACCAAAAGAAGGACATGCTACAGGAGTTTGGCTGGTCCTAGAAGAGTGAGAGACACAAAGAACAGACCTGGACCCAACAACAGCTTGAAGCCAAGCCCTGCAGAGCTTAGCCTAGATCCTAGATTGTTAGTGCCCACTCAGACTCATGAGCAAGCAATAAGCGCTTATGGTTGTATTCCGCTCAGTTTGGGGTGGTCTGTTAAGCTGCAGAAGCAAACTGGTCCAAGCTCACGGATATTGAGTACCTTCGTCAAAGTCACAGGATGGTAAGTGATATAACTACCAGAACGTTTGACTCCGGAGATTGAGCTCTTATCCACTGAGCAACTAGTGTCCAGCCTTTAATCAGATGCCTGAATTTTCTCTATAATATTTCTGCCAAGAAGACCTTATCTTTTTGACTCACTTAATCATCTTTTCTCAATGAAAAGATTCATGAAGTTTAAACTTTCGGTCCCATAAAACATGTATTTTTCATTTAATGTAATACTGTTTTGTTAATTTCCTTTCTGTATATATGTACAAGACTCTACATTCAACAGAATATAATTTTATTGTGTTAGTCCAGGCTGTTAAAATCCTTTTGGACTCTGGTGTTATACCACCCCCCCATACTTCAGTACGTTACTGAGTCAGCAGAACACAGTTTTGAGCATGGCAAATTATCAGCATGGAGTAATATCAAGTGAGTGAAGAAACAAATGTAAAGAATATTAAGAATCCTTAATGAAGTGGCAAGTGTATTTTAGTAAGTATTAGGAACCAATAAAATTAAACTGTAGTCTTAATCTAATGTGAAAAGAAGAGAGAGGCAAATGATGTATAAGTGGTTGTGACATAGACTATATCAGCCTTAGAGGACTCCATTGGTTTCCTCTTATTACGTTCTTTAAAAATGATCCTTGTACATAACTCTTGTAGTGCCAGACACTTTTTATCAGTAGGGAAGTCATTTGTCCTGAAGAGGTCACGCATCCTAATTCCTATAATTTGAGGGCAGTAACTATGATCTCTGGGAAGGAGATAGCTTGTAGTCATGGCACAACATTGCATGTTGAATCAATTGAATTAATACACAGCAGTACTGGGCTTCTAGAGTCATGAAGCTTCAAGCACAATTCAGATGCAGCAGTAGGAGCCTGAAGGCTGGAGTTTGCCTCTCTGAGTGCCTGGTGCTTTTACCTGTAGGTTTAGTGCATACAGTTATGCATATTTTTCAGTTAAAAAAGTATTAGGAAATCTGAGACTTCCCTGGTGGTCCAGTGATTAAGACTTTGCCTTCTAATGCAGGGGGTGGGGTTTGATCCCTCCATTAATGGATAAGAGCACTATTCTCTGGAGGGAGATGGCCTGGTTTCTGATGCAAAGTCTGAATATCCTAGGTGGGTATTCTAGGGAAATTTACTTAACTTTTGTAAACCCTAGTTTCCTCATCAGTTAAGTGGGAGTAATGATAGTGACTAGTTCTTGTGAAATAAATGAACTATTGTGTATAAAGCATTTTATACAATGCCTGGCACTTTGTAAGAGTTCAATAAAACTGTTATTATTTTTATTATCCATCCCACAAACTGTGAGTCAATCGTTGTTAAGTACTCTGCTTAGCAATGAGGGCACAGATGTGAATAAAACATGATTTCTGTCCTCAAGAGGAACTAAATTCCTTCTCATGAGGAAGACAAACTCAGTTACTGTAAAATATGGTGAGTACTCAGGAGCTTACAAAGGGATAGAGGCAGGGCATCTGACCCAATTCTCTAAGTCTCATAGCAATCCTGTTCCCCTCATAAAATATCTTTTAAAAGATGCATAGGACTTCCTGGGCCACTCCTGAAAAGACATCGTGGTACTGCAGGCTTTATTGGCTGCACTCACTTCCCTTCAGAAAATCTCAGCTGCTGCCTCTAAACTTGGCTTAGCCTCTGCTACTCAAACCTGTTTTCCTGAGGCCAGTTCCTCTGTTCCAGATCCTGTCCTGGCTCTGGCCCCTACCTGGGCCTTTTGTCTTTGCTTCTCTAGTTTTAACCTCCCGTGGCCGCTAGGCCACATGGTTGCCAGCCTGGCCCCGTACCTGTGAGCTCAGCCAGCCACCCACATGCCTTGCGTCTGAGCATTCCTCTACAACACCTGTCATCCTGAAAGCTTGGCCTGCTGCTTCCGGGGAGAGGTGGGCTCCCGTCTCTTCCTTAGTAGTAGCCTGGATTGACTTGTTATGCCTTTCAACACGAATCCAGGGAATTATTTGTATTTTTATGGGATGCACTCTGCTATAAGCCACAGAGTAAGACTACTAGACATGGCTTAAAATACAGACATGTATTATTTTCAGTTCAGAGGAAGTTTAGAAAAGGCTGTTGCTGAGGTTGTTTGTTGGTTGATAAGGTGATAAACAACCCAATTCCTGTTGTTCTGCTCTATCATCCTTGGCTTATTTGTGAAGTTCCCTCATGGATCCAAGATGGCTGCCAGGCCAGAGCCAAAAACAGAAAGGGAGGGGTGGCAAAAGAGAACGTTCTTTGTAGGTTTGCCTCTCCTATCAGAAAAGAAAAGAGAATTCCAGACACTTCTCAGAAGCATTCTCTGACATTAAATGGCCAGAATAGGGTCTTATGGCCACTCTGCTATAATAGAAGGCTGGGAATGTGAGGTCATGGCATTGCCTCTATGGCAGAGGAGAGCTTGGAGCCTGGGGTTGGAAACAGCTGCTGGGTAAGCAAGCCACTGTGCCTGCCACACCATTATCCAAGAGCTTTGATGTGACTTAGTTTTTATTTTATGCAATTTGACTCACATTGGACCATACAAAAGCATTTCAATAGTGATCTTATAGTATAATCTGTGTACATTTTTTTTTTGGCCTGTCCTTGTTTTTTCCTGTCTTTCCAGGTTTACTTCTTCCTAATTTTTTTTTTTTTCAGTATTCATGCCTTTGGATTTCTGGATGCCATCCTTGTTTTCTCAGGCCTAGAGCTTTTTACCAGATGGCTTTCATTATTCTAACACTAGAACTTCAGAAACCTCAAATGACATGAGGGATGGTAAACAATTTATTATTAACTAATAGCAGTAAACGTGTAAGTATATTAGTTATCTATTATATCTAGAGTAGGGTCTCATTGTGTAATTTTAAAAGGGTGCGTGCCACACTTGACCTAGTCTGAGCCATCTAAAACAGAAAAGAACTTCCCCCAAACAGTGCATATTGCTTTATTTTTTTCCCTCCTGCTTGCCTACATTAAATCAAAAACAAAATAAAATACAAAACACAGTGACTACGGAGTCACAGGGCTCCTTCCCACAGCTTCTTCCTCCACGCCTGCCTCGGAAGCTGTCCCCTCAGGGCTCCGCAGGCGGTGAGGTGGAACTCATTTTCCATTTGAGGAGAACGATGATAAAGCAGCTCTCTGCTAGCAGAGCAGGGCAGACCCTCTCTCAGCAAGCCTCTTAGCAACGCTGTTCCAGCTTTCCTGATTCTGCTAGTCATAAACAAGGTTTAAAAAATTATTTAAAGGAATACTATTAGTATTAGGAATAAGAGCAACCCTTTTTGAATGCCTATACTGACAGAAATTAACTTAGGTACCTTTTTTTTTAAATATTAATTAATTAATGTTATTTTTGGCTGTGTTGGGTCTTCGTTTCTGTGCGAGGGCTTTCTCTAGTTGTGGCAAGCGGGGGCCACTCTTCATCGCGGTGCGCGGGCCTCTCACTATCGCGGCCTCTCTTGTTGCGGAGCACAGGCTCCAGATGCGCAGGCTCAGTAGTTGTGGCTCACGGGCCCAGTTGCTCCGCGGCATGTGGGATCCTCCCAGACCGGGGCTCGAACCCGTGTCCCCTGCATTGGCAGGCAGCTTCTCAACCACTGCGCCCCCGGGGAAGCCCGGTACCTTTCTTAATAATACTGTTTCTTCGATCCTCACAGGAAATTTGCAAGGCGGATATTAATTTATTTTGTATGATATAAACTGACAACCTCCCAGTTCGATGAAAGAACAATGAAAAAACATTTGTCCCCAAATATTTTGACCTTCATTTTGATCTGCCATCTGAAATTTTTTTCCATTATTTTTCTTACTCCAGAGAGCTCCTTTGTCCTTTTTTTTTTTAAACATTCTGTCTCCCCATTTATTTAGATCTCTTAAAATTTCTCTCATCAGCAAACTGTAGTTTTCAAAATACAAGTCCTATATATGTTTTGTTAGATTTATAAGTATTTCATGTCCTTTGGAGTGATTATAAGGGGTATTTTTTTTTTATTGAAGTATAGTTAATTTACAATGTTGTGTTAATTTCTGCTGTACAGCAAAGTGATTCAGTTATACATATGTATACATTCTTCTTTTTCATATTCTTTTCCATTATGGTTTATCATAGGATACTGAATATAGTTCCCTGTGCTATACAGTAGGACCTTGTTTATCCATTCCATATAGAATAGCTTACATCTGCTAACCCCAGCCTCCCACTCCATCACTCCCCCAACCCCCTTCCCCTTGGCAACCACAAGTCTGTTCTCTATGTTCATGAGTCTGTTTCTGTTTCATAGATAAGTTCATTTGTGTCATATTGTAGATTCCACATATAAGTGATATCATATGGTATTGATATTTGTCTTTCTCTTTCTGACTTACTTCATTTAATATGATAATCTCTAGGTCCATCCATGTTGCTGCAAATGACATTATTTCATTCTTTTTTATGGTTGAGTAGTATTCCATTGTATATATGTACCACATCCTCTAACAGAGACACAGACGTAGAGAACAAACGTATGGATACCAAGGGGGAAAGGGAGGGGTGGGATGAATTGGGAGATTGGGATTGATATGTATACACTATTGATACTATGTATAAAATAGATAACTAATGAGAACCTACTATATAGCACAGGGAACTCTACTCAGTGCTCTGTGGTGACCTAAATGGGAAGGAAATCCAAAAAAGAGGGGATATATGTATACATATAGCTGATTCACTTTGCTATACAGCAGAAACTAACACAACATTGTAAAGCAACTATACTCCAATAAAAATTTTCAAAAAAAGAAACATGTACCCCTATGTTCATAGTACCACAATTCACATCAGCCAAGACATGGAAACAAATGTCCATTGACAAATGAATGGATAA
The DNA here is from genome assembly GCF_009873245.2 of Balaenoptera musculus. NCBI lineage: Eukaryota > Metazoa > Chordata > Mammalia > Artiodactyla > Balaenopteridae > Balaenoptera > Balaenoptera musculus. The sequence continues at coordinate 73,287,173 of NC_045789.1, read as the reverse complement.
AGAGCTCTTTTGTCTTAAGTCAAGTTCCCTAGAAGGAGAACCTGAGATTGGATTCTTGTGACAAGTGATTTATTGAGGGAGTACTCTCAGAAGAAAAGGAATGGAGGAAACAGGTTAGGATGGCAAGAAAGCTAAGCAAAGAAGTGACCTTGGCTAGAGACCAGCTTCAGCCTGGATACTCGGAATACAAATTGTACCATGGATTTGTTCCCATCTTGCAGGAAGGGGCTGGCATGTGTCATGCCTGTGTAAGTCTGTCTTTGGCCATTGGCAGTCTATGTGTGTGTGTTTATGTCTGTGTGTAACAAGGCATCATCCATTCTGCTGAGACATTTATCCAGAGAAGGGGGAAGCTGTGAGTTTTTAGCAGCCAATATCCACAATGGCTGGGGAGTGGGTGAACCAACATTGTGGAGGGAGTGTGCAACAGCCACAACAGTCCACCTGTTGCACTGTTCAGATTTACTTGCTTCTCCCATAGAGTTTATTCCATCCAGGCACAGGCATGCCCCAGTTAGTGGGAGAGTTAGTGGGATAAATTATAGCCCGCACACTGCAGTTGTTCTTAAAGTGATTTTTGTTTTCTCTCTCTCTTACTTTCCATTGTAGACCTCCTCCTCCTCCTAGCTAACCCTTCTGCTTGTCGAGATGTCTTGCATGGTTGGGTGACCCATATTCTCAGTCCCTGTGGATTCTGAGCCTCTGGTCACTATGCGCTTATCAGGCAGTTATTGCTATACTTGCCCATTTACAGGTAAAACCAAGTGAGTACCAAGAACGGCACCTGAGTACCAGACATATTTTTATCTGCCCCTAATATATAGTGGAAGTTTACCCCCCTGAGACAATCAGTGTTAGTTACCCCTGCCAGTGTGGTAGCTCCTTTTTATGCCACTTGGATCACTGTCATGATGAACCTAAGGGGACCACATGTCAACTATAGCTTTAATTTTAGTGGGCCTCTTCCTGTGTTGCTTAGAGGAAGTATTCCCTTCTGGGAACACAGGAATTAGATTAATGATATCTAAAATTGCAGGAATGGAAAACCCAATTCCCCGGGTGGGTCACTGGGAATGATGGTGAATGGGATCATTCTTGCATCTCCCCATTGGTTCCTGGACCCATGAATTCTAGATATTGGCAGTATAGCACCGTATGATGACTATTGGGTAAAGGTATAATTGGCATCCTGAAGAATGACACCCTTTCCCACAAGGTGCCATCACCAAACTGATCCATCATCTCTGCCTTCAAGCTGCTGCTCTACAGCTGTGCCGGGTGGCAGGTTCTGGATGATGTGGGACATGGCAGGGCCAGTGTTCCTTCTTATTCACGTAGCTTACTTGAGCCCTCTGAAGCCACTTGAGCCTGATCTTAGGTAAATCACTTTCATTTTATGATGAATTATTGCTAGATATACTTGACCTTATGACTTTGTGGATGTGACAGTATATATCTACAAAGTATACATCCAGAGTAGTTCTGATGGCCTGGAAGGGTAAATACTCAGTCTCTACCGGGGCCCTGGCCATGCCAGAAGCTGCTTTTCAAATATTGTAGTTTCTCCTGCATACAGCATGGTCTTAAGCCCGAACCCTAGGGGTTGCTGCTATGTCTTTCCTACTGAGGCTGGCCAGAGATTTGACACAGTGCTCTTCTCCACTATAGGTAATTCCAGTAACATGGGATCTGCTGGGTTGCATGAATCACACTTCAGGGCTGCTTGTACCTCGGCCTGCAGCTGTTGCAAAGCCCTTCTTTTTGTGAGCCCTACTCTAAGACTGGCAACCTCTGTGCCACTTGATAAGTGGACGTGTGTCCTCTAACACCTGAAGAGGTCCATCCAGCACTGTGCTTTTTACTTAGAGATAGAAGGTGCAAAATAGAATAACTTGTCCTTTCCCTTTGAGGGGAAGTTCCAGCATGCCCCAGACCACCAGACTCGTAAATAATTCACCAGGAGTTGCAAATTCTTGGGTCTTTGTGGGGTTTTTCTCCCACACTCTGGAGCAGATATGTCTTACCTCCAGGCATTTAGTATTCCTTGCTTATCAGGTCTTACTAAGATGAGTTATTAATACTGGTGGACCACTGTGTGGTTCTGGGTAATGTCCATAATTGCCCTTCCTCCCTCCAGTCTCCTGGATGAAGGGAGTAACTCACTGGATGAAGAGGCAGCTGAGAATGTTAGCAGCCATCACCCATGACAACGGAGATAATGTACCAACCTGGTGAAGGGAAGGGAGGGGTGGGGACACACACCACAGCATCCACTACACCCTGGAATCATACAGTGATGTTATCTGGGGAGAGATAGGGGAGGAATGGTGCTGAGTGGGGAAGGGATCAAAATTCAGAATACTGGGATCTCTCACTAAAGCATTGCCTTGAAAAGCAGTCCCATTTTGATAGAAAGGAGATTTGTTGCGAGAGCTCTGAGCGGCCAGGGACCTTTTGCTGTGGGAAGTGGCAGTGGTGTGATGGGGAGAGGATTGTTCAGTATTCATAAAATCGGCAAGTCAGTTGTCAAATCTTGGCAGTTCGAAATTGGCCATGGTGGGAGTATTCCTAGCACGGAGGTCAACAAATACGACAAATTAGAGCTTTTTTCTCTCCCCTGAAAGTAGTTTACCAGCAGATCATGGCTACTAAAAAGTTTTTGAAAAGAATAACAAAACAGGAGAAGGTGAAGAGCAAGAGACCCTAAAAAATCAAACTCTAACTAATTAATATTTTGTCGTGGAGCCAGAGCTAGTCCCTGCACATTTTCCTTTTCCTAAAATGCAATCAGAAAGTGCCAACTAGTTAGCCATTTTTTTAAGGTCATTACTGTTATTTTCTCATTAAAAAACTCATTTGCTTCAGGGGATTGCTTAGTGAGCTTATGTTGCAGTAGACATGAAGAAACTCTTCCCATTTTGTTTTCCAGCCTCCAGGCTTGCCTTTGGCTGATCCTTTCCTCATACAACTGAAAATCTTATCATGTTACTCCCCTGCTGAAAGCAAGCCAGTTGTTCTCTGTAGCATTTACATATAAAATCACACTTCTTAGTCTGGTATATAAGCCTGAGTTTCTCTCAAAATCAGAGTGTAAAATAAGGATCTGCGTGCAGGTGGCTTACTGGGGAGGTAATCTCAGGGCACGAGGAAAAGAGGGAGGAATGTGGAAGAGGGAAGGAACATTTCTCTTCTTGAAATGCTGCCACTTTTTTCTCTCAGTTAACTCAATCTTTTGCACTAATCTCAGATGTGACCCTTTCCTGGAAGCTTCCATGGTTCCCCCTAGTTAGTGTTAAATGCCCCTATAGCTCTTGAAACATCCTTATTATAGCCCTTATTACAACACATACTAGTTCTAACACACAAATCTGTTTACTTCTAACACACAAATCTTCCACATAGGTTTATAAGGGGCTATATTTTAGATTTCCATATTCTGAGTACCTAGCATAGTACTTGGCTGTATAAAAAATGTTCTGTAAATACTTGGGAATGAAAAGAATGAGTGCATTTTGATTTTGCAATGGCCTGCTTTTACCAAAAAAGAAAATCTAATCTAAGCCCATTCCAAAGAAATTGAAACATGAATATATTTTGAAAGAAGTGTGCTAGGTATCCAAATAGGTCTCTGATTATATATATATTTGTGTGTGTGTATATACATACACATATATATGTACATATTTAGTCAACAAAGCAGTAACAATGAAATGTAAGGAAATCAAGCAATATATCAATAATAATGACCGTATGGCTCCTGCTCTCAAGAATTAGATAGATAAGACATGAGCACATAATGAATAATAATAAACACATAATGAACATAATGAATAATAATAAAAAAGGGGAAACCAACACACTGAGTTATGAAATGTTATATTAGGGGTGAATGGGGTAAATAGCTAGTAGAAAATATACTTGCTATGATATCAGAGGATTCTGACATCTTCTGGGTATAGAAAGACAAGGGGGTTTCTAGGCAGCAGATAAGATTTGAATTAGGCAGTATGTGTAGTGGTTTATAGCAGTGACTCTGGAAAAGAACTCTTAGGCTCAAACTCCTAAGTCACATATACCTACTCCTGTGTAACTGTGGGCAAATTTTGTTGGTTCATCTATAAATCAGTAATTAATGTGGTTATTGGTAGGATTAAAGAATACTTAATACACATATAGAGATTAGAACAGTGCTTGGCATATAAGTCTTCTGTTACATATGATATACTTACCTTAAAAAAATGAGGAGGTTAGTTCTTAGCAGAAACATAAGATACATTTGAGAACCAGAGAAAGTACTAGTTTCATGTAGCAGCGTATTTATGTGGGAAATGGTGGGGAGATAAAACTGGAAACTGTTTTGAACTTCTACTGAGGACCAAAAAGTCAGCTATAGCAGGATTGAGAACAAACAAAGATAAGATGATTGTATGTTTTGGTTTCTCCTGGATACCTGTGGTTTAAGTATTGTCTTGAAATAATTATAAGAGCGCCTTTCACTCTCAAAAGTGTCCTTGTTTGGATATAAAGATACCCCAAAATGATATTTAGACAAGGATCATGGGGATTTCTGGAGATTATCTGGCATAAATGTGTAAAACTGCATGGAGAAAAGCAGTAGTTATAGGTTGGTAGCCACCCCATGGTGTGTTTATATAAAACTCATATAGTTTCCATAAATTACTAAAACTCGGACTGAAAGGGACCTGGAGATCATCTGGTGATTCATTCTTCATTTTTATATTGGCGCACTGCGATTAGCTTTCAGTGTATTGGAAATTTCAAAGAAGCATGTAAAAACTGAAATCTTTTTAACAAAAACAAAAATAAAATACAAAAAAAAAATAGGGGAAAGTCAAAACTCATTGCAAGTAAACTACATACATACATGTGTTAGGATGTCCTTTACTTCATTTTGAAATAACAGCCCTGAACTATTTTCATATGCTAGATTTGGAGTTGCATACATTAGTCAGTAGTTTAGTCTGAACAGCGATGACACCATTATACAGCAGTGTTCGTGCAGTGAGTTCTTCTGCATTTTGCCCTTATTATCTAATAAATGTAACTGGGAAATTGGGAAACAAAAGTACTGATACTAGTGATAATGAAACATAGATCTCATCAATTTAATAAAGCAAAATTTGAAACCATTAGTTGTGCTCATAAAAGCATCTCAATCTAGTGTTAAGTGGACTAAGTCCACTCCCTGGGTAGGGGTAAGAGGTGTGGGGCAGGCCTTTGGTGAACCCTGTTAGATTGCACCCTCTTGAAGTTGGTTGGAATTCATGCAAAGCTGGTATCCCAGCAGGGAATGGGGTATGAGAGATGTGAGGCCACGAGGATCTGAAGTGGTATGTGGGAGGTGTCTGAGGCAAAGTCTTTTTCAGATTGCATTAGCAATTTCATTTCATCTGTACTCTTCTTCTTAGAGTTAATTTTTTTCACACATTTGGAATTAGGGTATGCAGGATCATCTTGAATGGAAGCATATTTTTTTCTTTTATTGTCTTCTCTTCCCTGTTTAATAGTTTTTTGTGTTGTCACTCAGTCTAAAACCACCTCTTAAATGGTGACTTACAACCTGTTCTCCGGTGATACTGGGTATATCTTAGATCCAATTTCAAAGCCAAGGGGATAGTTTGGCTCAGGTATTGTTTGCAAGGCTTGTTTGTTTCTTGCCATGTTTCCTATAAGCTGTATTTCCAGGCAAAGAGGTTATTATTATTATTTTCCATGTACCTGTCATAAGATGGGAGCCCTAGCCTAGCCGCATTTCAAGCAGTGAGTCTGGCTTCAGTCTATTGCTGTGGGAGGTCTATGACTTCATCCCTGCCTACTACTTTGTTTCTGTTCTATTTCTGTTCCTTGACATGAATATCTTGTTTTGATTTTTTTTAAATCTACTCTTTTTTATTTTAATCCCCATACTCCTAGGAACATTGAGTTGGGGCACATCTAAACCTAAAGTTACAATGCCATCTTGACTGGACATCTCTTGGAAAAAAAATGATTTTGAACAGATAATTCTACTCCCAGCCAAATCAAGTGTTAAGTGTAGAACTAATCAAGTATAAGTGTAGAACAAAAATGTTTCCTTATGTGTAAAGTTTCAAGTGAGTTTACCTTGCTTGCATCATTTCAGAAGAATAAAATTGCTTAAGCATGCACTTTTGTAAAAAAAGAAAGGTACAAACCAAGAGATTTGGAATTTAGGAAACACTGGATCCAACTTAGGAGAGCAGTAAAGGAAGATTCCAGGATAAAAGTCTTTTTAGCAGACCTGGAAAGCAATTGGTCCAGATTGGATAACAGAGTAAATGATAGTAGAGGAAGTCCTCCTGCTTAAGAAGGCTAACTAGAGATACACAGGTATATTAATCCAGAGAAAAGAAAGTAACTATGAACACCAGGAAAACCACAGAAGCTGAAAATAGTCGTGATACAAATATGTAGCAAAAATTTGTCACTTTTGATATGATAGTTCCTTTTTTGGTCTTTCATGCCACTGACATTTGAAAACTATTGGCCAGTTACTTAATAGGAATACCCCTTAATCTGGGTTTCTTTGATGTTTCCTCAGATTAGAGCCAAGTTATGCATCTTTGGCTGTGATAATGTATCATTCTGGGGGTATCATATCTTGAAGGTACTTGGTATCATTGCTCCCTATAGTGATATTAATTTTGATCACTTTATTATGGTGTTTTCTAATTTCTCCACTATTTAGTCATTTTCCCCACTTTAATTAATAAATAATTTGTTGGGAGATACTTGAGGCTGTGATTATCTTGTTCCTCATCAAACTTCTACACCCAAGATTAAGCACCCACTGATGATATTTTCCTGCATTAATTTTTAGAATTATGTTTGCAAAATGATAATTTTTTTCCCTATAGTAATTAGTCAACATTTTTCTGTAAGGAAGATTCTTTGTTTCTCCTTTGTTTACAAATTTATTTATCCATCTATTTATATCAGTATGTAGACTCATGGATTCTTATCACTGAGTTATAATCCATCACTGTTTTATTTATTTTAATATTTAATATTCCAGTTTTGGCCAGTGGGAGCCCCTTACAGCTGGTGCCGGTGTCTTTGACATATCTCCATCAATTTTTGAGCACTTCCTTTACTTTGTGGCATAAGGTGTTCCAGGCCTCATCATATAGTTTTCCTGCACATCCCAGGAATCAACCATTTCTCAAAGAGCTTTGGTACCTTTTGGCGCAGAATGGTACTAGGAAACCAAATCTGGGTGGCGGGTTTGCTCACTGCTGCTGGCATGTTGGTCCTTTCAGTGGGACAAAGCTGATGATAGTGGTAGAGGGAGGGAGAAATGTTGTAATTTGCATTTATTTTAAGCTCATGCTATTTCTCCCTCCTAGTAATGCTCAAGACATGGGACATGTGTGGTTTTATTTTTGCTTTTTGTGATCTTATTTTGGTGGGGAGGATGTGTAGAGTGATTTGGATTCAGGAAACCACCATATCTGAGCACTGACAAGAACCTTTGAGATCCAAGATCTTCTGGTTGTTTTGCATATCCAGGGCACTCTCAGTCTCCATGGTAATTACAATTAAAGATTTCAATGAACTGATGTATGTGCTGATGAAAACTGGGAGAATAGAAATTCTGCTCTATCTCCCTACGATTTTTCACTTTCATAGTGTGTGGTTGCTTTAGGGTCAAAGAAGGCAGCTGAGAGGAAACCAAGCCAAGAATACTCCCTTAAAATGAACACTGATAGGAGGATGGCTTTTGTAATCTGCTTTTATGCCTTGCCTTCAGAAGCTGTTGATACATTGCCAGTTTTCTTACATATTATATATATCACATATAATATATATAGCCATGTTATATATATCATCGATACCATTATGTTATAGCCAAAAGTGTAACCCTTGGCATTTATAAAAGTCTAATCTGATTTTATTGCTGAAAGCAGAAATATATGGAGAAGAAAAAAAGTATCCTATTTCCTTCAGTATTGATAGCACAAATGAGAGCTTAGTGTTTCATTCCAATGAGCTTGTGGCTTTCATTAATCTCATGCTCACAGCTGATGAATGAAAATTGTTTTGTCGTCCTAGGCAGACTGCTCCTGCAGAGTAATTAATCCCAGATGAAGGGTTGGAACAACTGCCAATGAAAATGCTGTGTGTCTGCAGCTCAGCTGGGACTCACCAGCGAGGACTTCACTGGCAGCGACTCATGACTTTCTGATTCCTCTCACTTACATAGGGAGTGACAAATGGAGCCACTGACACTTGCTTTAATCGAATAGTCTCTGAGACAGGTGGCCAGTCAGGATGAAGGAGGTACAGAGGAATTCTTAGATAAGAGCTTCTTAGGGTGAATGAATTTCACAGTGAAAGACGCTGTCCTGGGCAGAAAAGCTACCTTAGTATTTCTGGGTAGAACAGGATCAACTGGGATTATGAAGCATAAGCCGTAGTCCTCTAATAGGGAAACAAAACGAGAATTAGACATAATGATAGGAAGAAAGGAAACCCGTGAAATATTCACCTTAATCTTTAGTTTGTCAATATTCTGAGATCTAATATGGAACCTAACAGGTGAATAGGCATTTTAAGACTCCAGCACAGCCAGCTCTTACTTATATCCGAGTGTGCAGTGGTTTGAAATCAGTTTTATATGCATAAAATATGTCTCAAAACTCCTCTGGTGGGTGTCTCCCTTGCCACACCAGCCTCACTTTCATGAAGGGGTGAACCTAGAAGCACAATCATATATTTCTTGAGCAGCTCTATTTCTAACAAAGTTTTCTTTTTTTCCCCTGGGGCACGAAAATTCCCAGAAAGAGTCAAAAGCCTCCTTGCTTCTCAACATGCCATCTAAGAAACAGCAGTATCGGCATCCCCTGGAAGTTTGTTAGAAACAGAGGATTTGGGGCCCAACCCAGACCTACTGAATCGGAATTGCATCTTAACAAGATGCCCAGGTGATTCCTTTGCAAATTACAGTTTGAGAAGCCATGCTGGTGAGGACTAGACCTCGCCCTTGACCTTATGGTGTCCCTCCATTCTCCTCTACATTCCAGCTCCATTTTCTGCCTCCCACTGTTGTTGAGGCTCCTGAACACCCCCTGCCTCTGCCCCTGCAGGTGCCCACGGGGTCTGTGCTGATACGCTCTGTGCTTTGAGGGAGTGGGTGACAACCCAAAGGATGCTTGCTTGTTCCCATCTCTGCTGCCTCGCATTGATTTTGTAACAAGTTCCTGTGCTTTGACCATCCCTCTTCTGATACATGAGTTCTTTTCCAATAGGTGCCTCAGTTTACTCACGTGAATAAAGTGCTAGAGGACTCTCCCCTTTGGTCTACATACTAAATCCTAGGGTGAATCTATCTTAGGTTCAAGCTGGGAGCTCCACCGGCCATCATTTTAATAATAGCTAGCATAAGGATTTAATAATACTCTGGGTTAAAGAGAGCCTATATTAGCTTCTGATATTTTAAAATCAGGAGATTTTGCATAAATCTGTATCAGGGGCATCTCTTGACAAACCTGGGTCTGCATTTCCTCTTGTGATATCAGCTAGAGCTGTGTAGAGGCTGGACTGTCAGACAGGGTTACATCTTCCAATATGCCGCTGTCTTTAATCCTTTTTATTTTCTCCCTAACTCCAAGTCCAGGGGTCCTTGGTATTTATCCTCTTATCTACTCTGTTGTTTTCTCATGCCTGGCCCAAGTCCCTCATGTTTACATTGCCTGTGGGCATTTGGATTTGGGACCATGAGCCAGCTTCTTAGTCTACTTTCTTAAACATGGTATTTTTAAAGTGTGCCATTTGCTTTTGTTTTCCATTTTATAAAGGTGCACTGTAAAATTTTCATACCTTTTCAGGGTAAATCTGGATTCCAAACATAGAACATAAATCTGTGATTCCAAACATAGAAAGATTTGGACCTCTCAGATCAGTGCCTTCAGAATTGAGAGCTCAGCAGAATGTGAAAAGAATATATTTGGATGATAAAGAAACTCGGCCATGTTTTCTGGTTGTTTTCACCGGACCCTTTAGAATACACTGCAGCAGTGGGCATAAGGCCATTTCCAAGAACATGTCACATACTGGGTAAAAAAAAAAAAAAAATTCCAGAACTCATTCTTTGTTTTCTATCTGGAGCTTAAAATTTTAATTTCAGCCGATGTAAATTTCTATAAGAGTTCCTCTCCATTTACATTACTGATTTGGAAATCTATCAGCTGACTTCTATATCTGTCAAGGAGTCTGATGCATCCTACCATGTGGTTGGCTATAAAAGATATGGGAATGTGTAGAATTATGTATATCTCCAGCCTGCCTGCAAAGGGCCTGCTCCTGCACTGTGGTCTTTGTGGCACAAGGGAATTTGCCAGACCTGGCAGTATGTGTCTGTGGCACAGACCTCAGAGAGGTAAGTAACAAGTCTGGCCCGTGTCTGAGGAGCAGGCCGGGAGTTTGCATTGCTGACCATCCAGTAGCAGAGCTTTTTCACAGTGTGCTCCTTCTGCATCACTGGCAGAGAGAATTTATCGTAGGACAATGGACACACTGGCAAACTACTTCTAGAACTAGCTGCGTTTTGTGGAGTCAGCAATATTGGAAAGGTGAAGGAGGAGGATGGGGCAAAAGCACTGAACATCTCAACTAAAGAGAACTCTTTAACACGTCTAATCATACGCTTGCGCATTCAGCCAAGAAGGCTTTTACTTCATAGCTTATGACGAATTAGTTTCTGAACTAATTTGCTACCCCTGCCGTCTGCAATAAATGCACACGTCAGGAACGGTGGCTTTCAAAGCCAATTATGAAATTATGAAATATATGTTGGGACAGGGCGTCACGTGGAAATAGCAAATAGCAGTGTAACGTGTGGGAAACGCACCGAGAGGAGCTGGGAACCTAGAGCGTGTGTCGACATGGTATGTGCAGAGCACCCATTAATTGGGCAGAGAGGTTCTGCTTCAGATCCCAGCCCCATGCAGTGTGTGGGAGGGCGTTCCCCTCTGTCAAACTGGATACATCCTGCAGGGTTTAAGACTCCCTTTCTTCCCTCTTCCCTCCTTCCTTCTCTCCCTTCCTTTTTCTTTTTTTTTTTCTTTTTATTTCTTAAAAAATTTCTTTAAAACGTTTTCAGAAAATCAAATACTTTTCACTCTTCTCTCATTTCCCACACTGAGCTGTTACACTAATCCTGATGAAATGCTTATTTTGGTGCCCTTAATAGTTTTTCTCTCTGGTTTTTCTCCTTGAGTCTTCCTTAGTAAGCAGAGGCCAATAAATTATTCCTAGTTCACTTCACTATGGGCTTATCATTCACTAGGGGTTGTAATAATTTCCTTTTAACTCTCTATCCCAGAAAATGAATGCTTTCAACACAAAGCTCATTTGTACGCACATCCCTACTTTTATCCATTTCTAGATATTTTTCTGAAGATGTTTTTAATTGGGAAATTCAGAACCGCATCATGCTTCTGGTTACTGAAGACCCACACAGGAAACACTGTGATGGAGGGTGGTGGGTAAATTTCTTCTGAGCATTTGGGGCAGGGCATGTGGTGCCCAGAGAATCCTGTAGCTGAACAAACATATACACACTCAGTCATCTCCAAACAGTCCATTGAGTAGTCTGAATTTGATGAGATTCAAACAATAAATTGTTCTGCTTTTTTCAAATCACTGTCTTAAACATGTTTCATCCAATGTCTTTTTTATTTCATCAACATCTCAGACAAATCCCATAATGATTCCAATTTTTTCTGTCCTTAAAACGTTCTTTCTCTTACTCCATTCGAAGATTTTCTTTCCCCCATTGCTGTTGTGACTTAGGGCTGGAAAGACTTGGAGAGATGAGAGGTATGGTCTGCTTGTAAAACATACCACCTGCCTTCCTTTCCTTCGCCCCACTTCCTTTCCTAGGTCCCCATGCCTATTTTGCAGGAAGGAGAAAAGTGATTGAAGGTGACAAGTGTTTCTCGTTTATCTCGTGGTTGACGCTGGTTGGCTGCCCCAGGTAGTGCTCTGTTGCCAGGTACCCCTAATATTTTTGGGGCCTGGGGCATGAGTATGGATGAAAGCCAAGACATCCTATGTCTAAATATTAAGAAGTTATATATCAAGCTAACAGAGTATTGAATAAATATACTACTCCATGTACTTATCTTGATAGATATATTTCATAATGACCTTCAAGGCCAGGTTGGAATTTAGAGTCCTTGAACTCCTTGTAATTTTGTATGTTAACATGGTGGCGTGAGATGAACTGTCCTTGCCCTCCTCCCCACCCATGGCCCAAGGCGTGCTCTCCTTATCTTCCTGGATCTCACACTGATAGTGGCCTTGTACACTGTGTGTAGTCACTGCAGTCAACAAATTCAAGCTCTGTTTTACCTCCTGTCACCTGCTTGCAAACAGCCACCCCATGGCTACTTCTTGGGCATAGGGGTTTTGTTCCTCAGGAGAATGGGCCCAGGAAAGAAGTCTGTGTTAAGATCTGAAAAACAGGCTTAGGACCATTTGGAGAAAGAATTCTAGATTACTCGGAGCATGATCTAGAAGAGGGTTCAGGCTTCAGACAGGCAGGTCCCTTTGCACCTCACCTTGCAGAGATGGGCATGGCTGTAGGAGGGCGAGAATGGGGTCCTCTAGAGAGCAGGCTAACAGCTACCCCCTCCAATGATTCTCTGCTCCCTTTATCTTCTGCTGATATAAGGTGGGGGGGGTGAAAGTGGGGTGGGGAGGTAGTTGGAGGATAGCAGAGTTCATTTATTTGTTTCTTAATAAGCCCATGAAGAACTGTCGATCCCCAATTATTAGGTAATTTATGCTCTATGTTCTCAGCTTACAATCTGAGTAGCCCATTCCAGAAGCAATAAGAATTGGCTCAATCCTCTCAATATCCTAATACACATGCAAACAAAATATCTCTCCTATTGGAGTAGGTAACTTTGTCAATTAAAAAGAAAGAGGACTATTTAGCCAAATATTTACCTTGATCTTTGCTTTTTGTGTATAGAAATTTTCTTTTACTCGCAGCTATACAAATAGCATACTTGTGATTTGGCTTAAAAATGAGTTTGGGCAACATGCAAATTACCAATTTAATGCCTTCTCTTTCTAGCTTCTCCCCACGCTTCTACGCCTCCACCTGTCACCAGGCTAGGCAATGCACATACACAGTATTCCCACCAATACCAATTCCGTCAAAATCTCCAAAGGTGCTCCAACATTTTTTTTTCTTCTGAGACATAAATAATAGATATTGCTCACTTACCAAGCGTTGTTCCATGTGCAACAGGGAAGGTGATGTACAGCCTCTGATGCACTCACACATCCTCTCACTAAGGAGAACATTTCAGAATGCTAGTATGTGAGCATGACGTTATTATGAGGATAACCTTGAACTCACTCTATTCTATATTAAAAGGTAAATCTCTTATAAATAACACAGCTATTATCAGTAATAAATTACCTGCCACAAATTGCACAACTGACTGTGATACTAAAGTTGACAAGCAATTCCCTAGATGATTGAAAATACAAAAAGCAATAGAGAGCAGGATGTTATAACAAAGAGAGAGGATCTGATTCCTGAGAGGGACCCTAATTTATGGAAGGCCCTAGATACATGGACCAGGTCCTATAACTCACTTTCAGATTCATCAAGCACTCATTAGATACTGACGTGCTTCTACATAGTTGTCATGCTTTTAGAAATATTATGTGAAAGGTAAGAGTTGTATATTAAACATGTGTGCGTGTATGTGTATGTGTGCAGACACACATGTAATGAACCAGGAATAAGAATTGATGGATTGATGATTTTACCTATATTATCACATTTAATCCTTAAAACAACTCTGTGGGAGAGATAAAGTCAATTCCATTTTATATATAAGGAAACAGATGCTCAGAGAACTTACATAATCTGCCCAAGTTCATACATGTAAGAATCAATGAACTGGTACAGGCACTATGGAGAACAGCATATTTTCCCCAAGAATTTAAAAATAGAACTACCATATGATACAGCAATTCCAGTTCTGAGAACATATCCAAAGGAAACAAAATCAGTATCTCAAAGAGATATCTGTACTCCCACGTTCAATGCAGCATTATTCTTAATAGCCATGGTATGGAAACAATCTAAGTGTCCATCCATGGATGAACGGATACATAATCTTAAATGTTCTCACTAAAAAAAAGGTAAATATGTGAGGTGATGGAATGTGTTAATTAACTCAATGAGGGGCATTCTTTCACAGTGTATACACAGATCAAATCCTCATGCTGTACACCTTAGATATCTTACAGTTTTTTTTTTTCGTCAATTATACCTTAATAAAGCTGGAATAAAAAGACAACCAACACAACAAAAACAGCAACAAAAGAAGCAATGAAGGTGTGTTGCAATTCAGGACCTTCTGACTCCAAGACCAATGTTCCTAATCACTATTTCCTTCCGTCCTTTTGATTTTTACTTCTTTCTTTTACTTAACAGAAATAAATGGAGCACCTGATATGTGCCAGGTATGTTTCTAGGAGCTGGGTATACAGCAAGGACAATACAAATTCCTGCCTTCCTGGAACTTACAATCTACTTGGAAAGGCAGGTTATAAACAAGCAAATAAATAACTATATAAATACACAATGCACCTTCAGGCAGTGATAAATGCTATAAAAAGAAATCTCCAGAAGGTGAGGAAATTGAGAATGAGGGATGGGGTAACAGGTGGAAGCAGGGGCAGGGTGCTTTTTCAGGTATGGAGGTCAGGAAAGTCTAACAATTGACATGCTTCACAAGATACTGCCTGTTTTATTGAAGGATCTAAGTTCCACTGTGGCGCTGTAAAAAATATGCATTTGTTAGCAGAAACCCTTTGGTGCTTTCTACAACTTGTTTGTAGTTTATGGTTTGTTATGTAGTATTGGATGCATTTGCTCTGAATATCCCCAATGAAAGAGAAAACTTTGTGAGCTCTTTCTAAAAGCAAGGTAAGATGTCTGAGTATATTTAAAACACTAAGTTTTTATATGGCAAGCAGATACAGATCCTGTATTTAGGTTGGGTGCCCTTTAACTAGGACCAATATTACAAGTTTTGGAAGGAGGAAAGAAAATTAGACGGATGTGAAAGGGTGAGTGAGGAATTTGGGAGGGCGTTAGTAAGGGCAAATTGCTAATGGAAGCAGAATGTGAAAACTATAGATCCATAATGAAGCCTCACTTTTGTTTTACTCAAAGAATGTAAAAACCTTGGAATAATTCAATCCTAGAAGCAAATAAAAAGTAAGTCATTTTACAAAGTGCATCAGCACCGTAATTAGAGGTTCATTTTAAGAATAAATCTCTTAGAGGAAACATAGGCAGAACACTCTATGACATAAATCACAGCAAGATCCTTTTTGACCCACCTCCTAGAGAAATGGAAATAAAAACAAAAATAAACAAATGGGAGGGACCTAATGAAACTTAAAAGCTTTTGCACAGCAAAGGAAACCATAAACAAGATGAAAAGACAACCCTCAGAATGGGAGAAATATTTGGAAATGAAGCAACTGACAAGGATTAATCTCCAAAATTCACAAGCAGCTTACGCAGCTCAATATGAAAAAACAAACAACCCAATCCAAAATGGGCAAAAGACCTAATAGACATTTCACCAAGAAGATATACAGATTGCAACAAACACATGAAAGGATGCTCAACATCACTAATCATTAGAGAAATGCAAATCAAAACTACAATGAGGTATCACCTCACACCAGTCAGAATGACCGTCATCAAAAAATCTACAAACAATAAATGCTGGAGAGGGTGTGGAGAAAAGGGAACCCTCTTGCACTGTTGGTGGGAATGTAAATTGATACAGCTACTGTGAGAACAGTATGGAGGTTCCTTAAAAAGTAAAAATAGAACTACCATATGACCCAGCAATCCCACTACTGGGCATATACCCTGAGAAAACCATGATTCAAAAAGAGTCATGTACCACAATGTTCATTGCAGCTCTATTTACAATAGCCAGGACATGGAAGCAACCTAAGTGTCCAATGACAGATGAATGGATAAAAAATATGTGGCACATATATACAATGGAATATTACTCAGCCATAAAAAGAAACGAAATTGAGTTATTTGTGGTGAGGTGGATGGACCTAGAGTCTGTCATACAGAGTGAGGTGAGTCAGAAAGAGAAAAACAGATACTGTATGCTAACACGTATATATGGAATCTAAAAAAAAAAAAAAAAAAAAAAGGTTCTGAAGAACCTAGGGGCAAGAACTGGGAATAAGAGACGCAGATGTAGAGAATGGACTTGAGGACACGGAGAGGGAGAAGGGTAAGCTGGGATGAAGTGAGAGAGTGACATGGACATTTATACACTACCAAGTGTAAAGTAGATAGCTGGTGGGAAGTAGCTGCACAGGGAGATCAGCTCAGTGCTTTGTGACCACCTAGAGGGGTGGGATAGGGAGGGTGGGAGGGAGACGCAAGAGGGAGAAGATATGGGGATATATGTATATGTATAGTTGATTCACTTTGTTATAAAGCAGAAACTAACACACCATTGTAAAGCAATTATACTCCAATAAGATGTTAAAAAAAATCAATCTCATCAGACCAATTAACCAATTTGCAAATTTCAATCCCATATTATTTTTTTCCAGCAATTTGCTTATCATTGTAATTTATTTCAGCAATTTCCTTAATAACCTTCTCAGGATGGCACTCTCAGATATAACTGTCTGCAAAAAAATATGCTGAATCCATCCACGTAAAAAATTTACAGTCAATTTCCTTCTTCACAGTTATAAATGAAATGGAATCATCTGGAATTGTGCCCTTCCACCATCTTTGCAGGGGGTTTAATGAGGTGGAGAAGAAGGGCAAGATGGAGAGAAGAGAAAGCACTTGCTTTGATAGAGGCAAAAAGTGGAGGAGGAGGGGTTGTACTGAGAGACAGCTGATTCACTTGATCCCCTCATTTTCATCACCTCCAAAGGTCAGATGCTGAAGCTGAGTTAGTTAGACACTTCTGAAAGTAAACAAGCAAGAACTTCTATATAGAATACCTTGGGGGGAGTTCAGCTCACTCTGACTCATTAATTTCTTCATCAATACTGCCATAGGATAAACGCTTTCATCTAACATTTCAAATCTCCTTGAGAGAAAGGTTTCTTTTAAATGGGTTCCAACTTTCTCTCTTTCCACCTGAAGATACATTTTTTTAACATTTAATTTATTTATTTTATTGAAGTATAGTTGATTTACAATGTTGTGTTAATTTCTGCTGTACAGCAAAGTGATTCAGTTATACATATATATATGTATATATATAATTTTTCATATTCTTTTCCATTACGGTTTATCACAGGGTATTGAATATAGTTCCCCATGCTATACAATAGGACCTTGTTGTTTATCCATTCTCTGTATAATAGTTTGCATCTGCTAATCCCAAACTCCCAATCCATCCCTCCCCCAACCCCCTCCCCCTTGGCAACCACAAGTCTGTTCTCTATGTCTGTGAGTCTGTTTCTGCTTCATAGATAGGTTCATTTGTGTCATATTTTAGATTCCACATATAAGTAATATCATGTGGAATTTGTCTTTCTCTTTCTGATTTACTTCACTTAGTATGATAATCTCCAGTTGCATCCATGTTGCTGCAAATGGCATTATTTTGTTCCTTTTTATGGCTGAGTAGTATTCCATTGTATATATGTACCACATCTTCTTGAAGATACATTCTTGATATTTTTAAATTCTTCTAGCTGCCATACTGCTGTTCCTGAGGAAAGAGCAATTCAGCATGGCAGCACTCTATTCTAGGCTTTCATAAGTTCAAAAAAAGTGCAATTAGTTCTAGTAGAGAGTTAAACTTATTTTGATGTTCCCCTCATTCTGAATTTTTTGAGCTCAAACTTTGGGTAAATATGGGTTAAAATGCTCAAAGTGTCCACTAGAATGTTACCTCCATGGGGACAGAAATTATTTTTTGGTCTGTTTTATTCACCACTGCATCACCAGTTCCCAGAACAGTGCTTGGCATATAGCAGATGCACTTTAAATACTTATAAATAAATGGACAATTGAGCTGGTATCACCCAATTTATGCTTTTGAAAGTCACCATTCCCAGATTTTGTGATTCTGCTTTGTTTGTTTTTGTTTTTGTTTAACTTTTGGGGAACAGTCGCTTGACTAAGAGATAATATAAATGTTTCTGTTACATCCTAATGCTTCAGTATATTGTGCTGGGCAATTTTAGTATTCAAAATCAATGTTAGACATAGTTCATTTGTATTGTTTTGTAAAATTGCATATTATTTCTGATGCTTTGTTAGTTGAAGATCATTTTTGATGCTGAAACTTCTAGCCAATTGTTCTTTAATTGGGATTATAGCTAAAATTGTGGTTAAAGATTTTTTTCCAGCTTTACTGAACTATAAGAATTGAAGTTGTATGTATTTGAAGTGTAAAATGTGATGATTTGATATTTGTATAAATTGTGAAATCATTACCACAATCAAGTTAATTAGCACACCCATCACCTCACGTAGTTACTTTGTTGTTGTTGCTGTTGTTAAGAATGCTTAAGACCTACTCTCTTAGCAAATTTCAAGCATACAATGCAATATTATTAACTATAGCCACCAGGCTCTGCATTAGAGCCTCAGAACTTATTCATCTTATAAATGGAAGTTTGTACCTTTTGATAAGTATCTCCCCATTTTCTCCACCCCCCCAGCCCCTGTCAACCACCATGCGATTTTCTGTTTCTATGAGTTTGACTTTTTTTTTAGATTCCACGTATAAGTGATACCATACAGTATTTGTCTTTCTCTGTCTGACTTTCACTTAGCATAATGCCCTTCATTTTCATCCATATTGTCACAATTGGCATAGTTTCCTTCTTTTTCACTGGGTGAATTTTATATATATATATATATATATATATATATGTTTTATATATATATGTTATACATATATGTTATATATATGTTTTATATATATGTTGTATATATATGTTATATATATGAGATATATATATATATATAATCGCATTATCTTTATCCATCTGTTTGTCAATGACACTTGACTGTTTCCATAACTTAGCTATTTTGAATAATGCTGCAATGAACATGGAACTTCATATATCTCTTTGAGATAGTGATTTCACTTCTTTTGGATTTATAGCCAGAAGTGGGATTGCTGGATCATATGGTAGTATTATATTTTTTTTTTTGGAGGAACCTCCATACTGTTTTCCATAGTGGCTGTACCAATTACATTCCCACCAACAGTGTGCAAGGTTGTACAAGGGTTCCTTTTTCTCTACATGCATGCCAATACTTGTTATCCCTTATCTCTTTGGTCATTGATATCCTAACAGATGTGAGGCGATATCTTATTGTGGTTTTGATTTGTATTTCTTGATGATTAGTGACGTTGAGCATCTTTTCATATACTTGTTGGCTAATGTTAGGAAAAATATCTATTCAGGTTCTCTGCCCATTTTAAAGTTGGATTATTTGTTTTTTGTTATTGAGTTATAAGATTTCCTTAAGTATCTTGGATATTAACCCCTTATCAGACATATGGTTTGCAAATATTTTCCCCCATTCTATAGGTTGCCTTTTGATTTGTTGATTGTTTCCTTTGCTCTGCAGATTCTTTTTGGTTTGCTGTAGTCCAACTTACTTATTTTTGCTTTTGTTGCCTGTACTTTTGGTGTCAGATCCAAAAAATGACTGCCAAGACAAATGTTAAGGAGCTTTTCCCTTATGGTTTCTTCTAGAAGTTTTATGATTTCCAGTCTTACAATTAAATATTTAATCCATTTTGAGTTGATTTTTGTGCATTGTGTAAGATAAGGGTAGTATGGATATTTTAACAATATTAATTCTTCCAATCCATGAACATGGGATATTTATTTGTGTCTTTTAAAATTTCTTTCATCTATGTTTTATAATTTTTAGTGTACAGATCGTTCCCCTCCTTGGTTAAAGTTATTTATTTTATTCTTTTTGATGCTATTATAAATGGGATTTTTTTTCCTTCATTTCTTTTGTGGATAGTTGTTAGTGTATAGAAACACAGCTGATTTTTGTATGTTTATTTTGTATCCTGCAGCTTTACTGAATTTATTTATCAGTTCTAACAATTCTGATGGAGTCTTTGGGCTTTCTATATGTAAGATCATGTCATCGGCAAACAGAGACAATTTTGCTATTTCCTTTTGGATTCAAATGCCTTGTCTTTTTTGGGGGGTGGGAGGGGAGGCCAAATTGCTCTGGCTAGGACTTCCAGTACTATCTTGAATAGAAGTCGTGAGAGTGGGCATCCTTGTCTTTTTCCTGATCTAAGCTGAAAGCTTTTCATCATTGAATGTGGTATTAGCTGTGGATTTGTCAGATATGATCTTCATTATTTTGAGGTACATTTTAAATTTCCATCAGAAAAACGAATCTCCAAATAACATATTTGTTTTCAATGATTTTCTTCTCTCCATTTCTCCTGGAGTTACTTATTCTCCATTCATTAAGTAATTCAACTCATGCTTATTGAGCATCTACTATGTTTTGCAGTACAGCTCTCATTTCTGCATGCAAAACTGATCCCTATATATATATAGGCATTTGGGGGGAAACAGAAGATGTTTAATATTCAATTCCTTCCCTCAAATTCTTTACCTGTTACTTGGGAGTGACAGATAAATATAGGTGAAACAATAGTAATAGCAAAAGATGGTTTAAATGCCTGGATTCAAGGTAGAAAGGGCTGCAAGTAAACAGAAAAAGAATGATTTTACTAAGATCTTTGGAAAGCTTGGAGACCTAAGATAACATTGCTTTGAAATCTAGGAGATGAAAATAGAATAAAAATGTGTTTGGGGAGAGGGGAATTTTCCCATCAAGGATAAGTATTTGTTTTAGATTGGGTTCCCCAGGCAAGGATGTGAATGTATGTAATGTATTTAGGAGATGATCTCAGGAAGCCCCAGTAGGAGAGACAGAGATGGCAGGAAGAAAATACAGGGTGATATTGAGGAGTTACTGCTATAGACAACTAGAGCTCAATCCTACAATACTGAACACACTTCAGAGGGGCAGGGAATCTGGGATATTCATCCTCCAACTCCCGTTAATCACTGGCTGAGAGCTGCACCCAGGTGATGGTAAATGCCTTAGAACTTCCAGCCAAAAGAAAACTAGCATTTAGAGAGTCACAGGTGTGTGTTGTAGGGTCCGTGGACCTGAACACTGTGGGGATATAGGCGGGTCTCCTATTCTTGGAGCTTGTAAACAGAAATAGTCCTGAAGAGGCTTTCAGGCTGGGCATTAAAAGCATTCTGATACTTCAGTCTATCAGAAGTTGAATTTGCTGCAATAAATGGAAAAGGTACACACTTGGTAAATGGCCCTGGAAGATATTGGGTCTGGGGATATTCAGGAGGCTTGGTTTCTTATGTCTCTCCGTTTTCTTTCAAGAGATATGTTTATATTAGTGGCAATGTTCTTCTGCCTCCCTAGAGTGAGATCCTGTTGGGTAGAGGCTTTCTACAACCTCTGTACCAGTAACTGCACTATTGTGTTTCAGATTCTTTTATGAGATCGTCAGTCAGGTGTGGCCACAAGAGAAGACAGAGGCTCAGGAAAAAAAAAAAAGTTTATTATACTCACAGGTCCTCGAGACAGGAGGCACGGTGAGCCATGCAGGGCCACCAGGAGGGACATGGGCAGAAGACAGGAATGAGGGGACAGCTTGGGCCACAAACTTTAGTAGGGTTTTTGCAGGAAAGATAAGGCAGGACAGGTTAAACAGTTTAGGCCTGGCTAGTTTGAATAATTTTGGCAGGCTGTAAACTATGGGAGTGGTTCCTAGTTGCCTGGTACCGGGCATTGGGATGGTTAAGACAGAAGAATATTGCTTCTTGAGGTGCAGGGACCACATAGAGGAAGTAGGGCTCTGGATTGGTTAGCTTGCATATTAAAAACCTGCTCCTTGCTGAATCCTTTGCCATCTCTAAACATTGGCTAACACCAGAAGGAGTAGTCTCTCACTAGCCAGAAGGTTTTGTTTTTTGGTTTTTTTTTTAAGATGCCCAAACATAATTTATAGGAAAAAAAAACAACAAACAAACAAAATTACACTCTGGAACTCCAGATACTACCTTATCTGGTTGCAGAAATTGCTCACCTAGATTTAATATCTGGGTTCTGGATATAATTTCTTCCTGTGCCGCCAGCACCCTCTGACCATATTGTCCATAGGTTATATAATAACAGGCACCTATCATGTATATGCAGGTGCTTTGCAACTATGAAAATGATGCCCACGCTGTGAGGAAGAGCCACCATTTGTGTCTTGGATGGCAAGGACTTAGAAGGATCCACCCCAGTAGGCAAGCACCTTCAGTGGGCACACTTCCAATTAAGTTCTGCTTCCTTGTTGCTTAAAAGTTGTATTTTTGGTTCGTTTCTCCCTTCTTGCATTTTACTATCAACAGTCAAGAGGAACCAAGCCATTTCTTCAACACTTAGCTTAGACTGTCCTCTGTTGAGTATCCAGTTTCATTTGTTCACAAGTTCTACCTTCCACAAAAGCACTGCAACTCAAGTACAATTTAGCCAAGTTCCTTTCCACTTTATAACAAGGATTACCTTTTCTCCATTGTCCAATAACATCTCCCTCCTTCCCATCTGAGACCTCTCAGAATGGCCTTTACCATTCATATTTCTACCAACATTCTGTTCATGACCACTTAGGTATTCTCTGAGAAGATGGCTCTACAGCTCTTCTCTTTCTTTCTCTATAGTTCTTCTCTTTTTTTTCTGAGCTCTCATCAGAATCACCTTTATAATTCCACTCCTGGTAATCTAGACTTTTTCTAGAGTGTACCTCAAACTCTTCCAGTCTCTATCATTACCCAGTTCCAAAGCCACTTCTACACTTTTAGGTGCTACATTTTAAGCACCTCACTTCTCAGTACGAATTTTTGTCTTAGTCAACTACACTAGTGGTAGACAGCATGACTGAGATATGAACTCAAGCAGTATCTAGAGCTTTAACCTCTATGCCCTGATTTTTGGTTCTCAGGGGATTCTCTATGTTCACTGTATATCCATTCTACATCTCACTTCTGTTTATCTGCCCTGCTTAGTCACCTGTCATCACCCTCGTTCATTTCTTCATTTCCTCAAAATGCTATTAACATCATGAGGCATTTGTGTGTAGGAGATTATTACTAAAGGCTTGGAGACTGAGGGAAACGGATTCCAGGCTAGCCCTGCACAAGTGAAGAGCAATATAAGGCTTATTATTAGACACCGCTGTGCTAAAAATCCATCAGCCATTCTCTATCACGGGGAATTTTTCTACACCATTTCCCTGTCTGAGTCGGGCTTTTCTCCTCTTTCTTTAGATTCTTCCTTCTAGCAGCTTAGCTTCTGATATCTTTTCTAAACCAAGCAGTGGGCATGTCTTTGCATAGCTAGAAGTTTGTTTCGGATATGTGCGTTTCTCATTTGGTTCTGTGTGTTCTGTCTTTCCTCTCCTTTCATCCCTCTGTGTAGCTCATTAGCATCTGGCATCCAGATCATAGTGCTAATATTGTCTCTCACTAATTAAATATTGAGACTGGTGGCCAAAATACAGATTCATTTTTTTTTTACAGTATTGGTTTCCTCAGATTGGAGTATTTTGGAGTCACTGAGGTCTGGGTTAAAATATTAGTTCCTCTGTTTATTTGCTGTCCACAGGCATCTGATTTATTACCTCTCTGAGCCTCAGGTTTCTCAGGCTACAATGGACATAGTAATCAGATAATGTAGACAGAAGAGCCTAGCACATAGAGAAGCACTCAGCAATGTTAATTCCTTCCCTCCATTCTACCCTTTCTTTTTTTTTTTGCTAGAACATTAATTAGAGGGTAATCAAGCTAGTAAATTTTCTTATGAGTCTAAGATGTGATTTATGTCAGGTGTAAACCCTAAAGCAGACAGCCAGCAGGAGCAGTGATGAGTGTTATATCTGAGTGATGACATGGAATATATATGAGGATAATGTTGCGTGTTTAACTCAACTTTCCTGAAAGGTAGACAAAACCTTGTTTTGTTTTTTTTGTTTTTTTTGTTTTACAAATGGGACTTGAATCCCAATGCTCTTACTTGACCCTTTTCGAAACAGGAAAATAGTACTCAAAAGAGACTGTGTGAGGTTGGTTTTCTAGGTTGGGAAACTTCATGACCTGGTTTTCCCCCAGCATTGCCAACTCTTGAGGGTGTTTCAGAATCAATTAAATAGACTTTGGAATACAAGTGACAAAAGGGTATAAATATAGGTTTTAAGGAAGAGATTGCAGTGTGCTTTTGAAGACTGTAATTAACACTATCGTCGATGAGCAGACATGTTTCAGGTAGCTTGGAAATTGCACCCCGTGTTCAGGTTACGTGTCCACAGTGACCTGGGCTACCCTCAAGGCAGAATGGACAACAGGAGGGCCTCGGTCTGTTAATTGGTCCTGCTTTGCAACTTCTAGGCAAAGCTGAGGCTTGCAGATAGTAGCTCATCAAAGGTTAAAATAAGATGATGTCTGATCTCTTCTTTCTAGATCTTTTCTCATTTGTGTGACAAGTACATTGAAAGAGCGGCATTTGATATAATATGAGCCCCAAACATCTATACTCCTTTTCGCTGATGTCTTTCAAACTTATGGACTATTTCTTCCTGAAACTTTGGAAAATTTTCAGGCAGATTGCATAGTTGTATCCCTTCTTAGAAAGTAAAAGGTCATCTGGCCAATCACAGGGCATTCCAGTAAGTAGAATGTCCGATCTAGTCCAGTAATCAAAACTTTGACCTTCATTCAAAGTTAATTTCTCCCCTTCTCCAGTTGGGGTCTCTCCCGTCTGCTAGGTCTGCAGTGGGGATTAAGGTGGGAGGGCTTCTCTATTTCCCTACCTTGCTGTCCCCATCCCCTCATTGGACTTCCTGTGACTTCTTTAGGGATTTTTTTTGGATGGGGGATCTTACATGTCTAAAGCAGGGTCCTGGAGCGACACCCCGTCAAGTGCAGCAGACAACGGGCAGGACGTGGCGATAGGCTTCAGTACCAAGGGGAGGGTGAGGTTACCAGTTATAGGGGGAATTGACGTCAGGTTGGCTCATCGGAACCAGCAGAGGGGCACGCCCCTCACCACCCCTTTGATAAACTATCATAGTGGGGATCTGATCTAAAGATTAAAACAATCACTAGCTGGGGCTGAGAGCAAGTAGGTAGGCATTTACTGGTTAGACTCTATGATTAAGAAGGAAGGTCAGTCGTGTGAGTAGGGTGTAGGTGAGGCAGATACTGGTTGAGCAGGGGATGTACAGAGAGCAAGAGAGCAGCCATCTTGGGTGGCCTGACCATACAGGCCAGGAAACCTTTTAAGTCTGTTACCATATTGAACGCATAGTTTCTTCAAGCTACTCTATCAGCCTACCAGCTAAAATTTACAGAGTACCTGCTCTGAGACAACAGTCTTCGAGAAGTAGAGATACAGTTATGTTGTGATATTCAGACAGCAGTCTAGTTCATTCCTTTAATTCTCCACTCCGTTTTGGAAGGTCAGCACCAAAGAGCTGGTGACCAATTCCTTCCTGATTCAGTATCACCTACGGAAGCTTCAGATGTGGTTCAGGACATCTCTAAATTGATAAAGACAAATTTAAATATAGCTTAAAGTCTCTTTCTGGATTGTAAAGCATCACACCAGGTGACCAACCTCAGGATGCAAGGACTGTATCACATTGTTAAGGATCAACACAAGTGGCTCTAGAATAAATACACGATTTTTTTTTTTTTTTGAGTGGCTGCACAGGGCAGTGCACTATGTGCAGGGGCTTAAAGAAATGTGAAGCATCTCTGTCCTCATAGTTGTTTGCAGTTTATTTATTGCAATTCCTTTTGCCCTGGAATTACAACTAAGAGCAAAGCTAAACATAAATGGAGTTATGTGCTCCTGAGTTTTGGGGAGCTGGAGCAGTTGGGCATACCTACCTCCCAGAAGGTTTACTGGGAGAACTTACTTCTCTACTGACCACTATCCTACCCCTTAAGGTGCACAGAGAATAAAGGGGGCTAGTGTTTCCTCTTTACTAAGCTAAGGAAGGTCAGTAGGGTCAGTGATGCGAGAATCATCTACGATTCTAGGGAGCCTCAAAGGAGGAGAGACAGCCAACTTACTCAACCACTGGACACGTACTTCACGAGAGAGCCTTATAACCTGCCTAAGTGCATAGGAAAACATAGGAAAGAGAATTAGGGAGAGATGACATGGTGAGAAATTCCAAAGCAGAGAGGAAGCCAGGACACATCCCATGTCTAGCTCTCAGTTTAAATAGGTACAGAAGAGTGACCCTCCTCATATGCCTGGCTACTGATAGTGGTGATACTGAAGGCTGCAGTTTTTCTGGAACCAGTGCTTTATGGGGGAACAAGAGGCACGTGAATCAGAGGGCTGCTGCCTGAATCCTTGAGCTGGGGTCCGCTGGAAGGATGGCCACATCTTCCAAGGGACCTGCCAAAGTCCAGGGGCGCCGCGCAGCTTGTCAGAGTCAGCGCCGGGCCCATCGGCCCGCGGTCACGGAGCTAGGGGAACCGCCAGGGCCCGTCCCCGGGGGGACAGCGTGCTCACACAGCGAGGCGAGATGTTTGCCCCTGCCTCACCTCCAAGAACGAGGAACCGGTGCTCTAGACGGGGGAAAAAAGGGAAGTAAACAGCAGACCACACGGCGGCTCTACCTCCTTCTCCCAAGTGAGCTAGAAGCAAGGAGAGATGTAGCCGAACAGGGAGGAGGAGAGGAGAGCTCTGCTTCAGGTTTGAGACTGAAGTTTAAAAGTTAATAGTATTATTTTAAATATCCAAGCGAGGCAGTTCTAAATCAAAAAGAAGCAGATCAGTTATGGAATCCTTAAGGAGGCCTATTTTCTTAGTGGGATTTGAGAAAGCACAGTTAGGGGCCGTTAACTGAAAAACTAAAACAGTTTCATGCTGTTTATACCTGTTATACATATATGTTATATATCTATGATATGACATCATACATATGACATCATAGATATACAAAATTACCCACAGAGTTTAGCATATCCTAAGTGATATTTTAGTGATAAACAAGCAATGAAAAGGGGCAGAAGAGATACATTGGACAATTTGATAATGAAACAAATGGTAATTCAATTTAACACCTTGCCCCTGCACCACACACACACACACACACATACACACACACACATGCACCCACAGAGTGTGTTTTTTATGTCTGAACACATGGATTAGCACTTCTTTTCATAAAATTCATGTAATTTCTTGAGAATGCTAATCTCCTGTAGCGAGGATTTTGAGGTTGCCCAAAAAGGAACAAATGCTTTCTCCATCTTAGCTAACAGATACCACACATTTTCCTAGTCACTTGCTCTATCGCTCAGTAGAGTGTTTTTTACCAAATATTTTCACTTATCTGTTTGTATTAGACCTGCTATGTGAATAAACTTTGCAAGAATAAGAGTCACATCTGTAACAGCTAAAACTAGTGCCTCATACAGATCCACGTACAGAGACTTGCATAAGAGCTGATTGTTGATAAGGTCCCATGAATGAGCTCAGTTAAAGCTCAGGAGCCTGGACAAAGATTACTCTTATGGTTAATGGCACTTTTCTTTGGGATATAATACCCTTTGTTACGAATGTTTCCTCCCCAGGATCTGAGTGTGGGATTGTGATTCTGGTTGGAGATTGCAGTGGGGACTCCATACTCTTGTCTTCTGGTGAGGGGAGAAAGCTTCTTAAACAAGTTCCTTGAAGAAGCAGATTATTTTGGAATGCCTGAAACCCTGACTGCTCAGGAACATGTCAAGGCAACAAGTATTTATTATGCTCCATATGTTCAACATGGCCATCAATTGATAGATCACCATCAAATGAAAGACTTGTTTTCTACTGTCAAAGAATTACATGGAGAAAAAGACACACGCATGCATTCAGAGACACGCAAACAATGGCAAAGTTTGTATTTTCTCCACGGAGGTAGATAGAGTTCTAGTACTAAGAGATGGTCAGGAAAAAAACTGAATAAACACTGGGTGGTCCATGGGACACATTTGGAGAAGTGCTGAGTGAAGTACTTGGACATTGTGCAGTAAGCGGCAAAGTCAGCATCACAGAGAGTAGCAACTAGAGGAAGAAAGAAGAAAAGAAAGAAAAGGTCAGGGAAGACCAGGGAGGGCTTTGTGCAATAGTGTGATTTAAGCCAGCCTTTGGAAGATGGGTAGAATTTGGAGAGAAGGGAAGGGAGGAAGGAAGGAAGGAGGCATTTCAGATAGTCGGATAGGCACAGATTTAAGCAAGTCTCAGAAATGAAGCTAATCTCCATGAAGAGAGAAGAGCTTTGTGAGAGCAGAGGTTGATGGTGAAGGAGTCTGAAATGTGAGCTGGACATGCAGTGAGGGATAAATAGACTGTCTGGTAGAGGGGCATGAATGCCAGGCAGAAGCATCTGGCATGATTAAGAAAGCCATTTCATGTGGCTTTTCCAAATGTGACCTATTACGGAATTTTCTTCCATGCTATTTTCCCTGTCATTTATGTCATTCTATTCAAGAATCTCAGAGGGCAGTTTGTTTGCTCCATTGCAAGCCAGGTATTAACCACTCTTAAGAGCCTTATTTGAAGAAAGTAAGGGTCTACTTTATCATTCTGCAGATGGCAAAGAGTTTATATTTTGTTATCCTGATCTCCTAAACGGTGATTTTAAATTCAAGTGGTGAATAGATGCATTATGGTTGTCAGAGAACACACTAATAGAATTTACTTTTGCTTACTTTTATGAAATGGTCATATTCATCAAAATATATTTTCTAATAAATAATATATTGTCACAGTAAAAAAGGACATTTAAAATTATCTAAATGAAATTTCTTCTTCCTGAATAATCTGAATGCACTGTATTATTTGGAAGTCTAGTGTTCCTTCAGATGTTAATATGTGCTTTGTGAAAATTATACAATGGTCATATAAAGTGGGATAATATGTTTCTTTAATACTTCCTGGTCTCTTACGTTAAAGTATACTGTGGTTCTTCAGGAGGAGAATGTAATATTTTATGTGAGAACTCCTATCCTACTTTTGTTTTCCCTGTGAGGAAAAATTTGTCATTTTATGGAATTCAGTTCCATAATGGAAAATGGAAAACGTTCCACCAGGTATTTACCTGCTCTCCTCTCGGGATTTGTAGTCCTGGCCTATGTTAATTTGGGTGAGGGGAAGGAACAGGGTGACAAGTATCCTTCTTTGGCATGACTGTGCTTCTTTGTCAAGACTGTGCTTCTTTGTCAAATGATACAAATATTAGAAAATAGGATTGTCATTTTATTTTCTAATATCATTTCAATAAAAATTACAGTAGGTCAGAATTTGCTGATATTTAAGACCACGTACTAAGCTGAAAATTGGTCTTTAATGAGGGAACAGCATCCAGTTCTCTAATTTTCATTAATAATTATCTGAGTTATAGCAACTAGTAATATTTTTACATTAATTTGTATGCTTTTCATTACTAGTGTTAGATTTTTTCACATTTATCAGCCTTTGTTTTTTAAAAATTAAATGTTTTATTTTAGAATAGTTTTTGATTTACAGAAAAGTTGTGAGGATAATACAAAGAGTTCCCAAATATCGCACACCCAATTTCCCCTATTATTAACAGCTTTAAATTAGTATGGTGTATTTGTCACAATTAATAAACCAATGTTAATACATTATTATTTTTTTATTGAGGTATAGTTGATTTACAATATTATATTAATTTCAGGTGTACAGCATAACGATCCAGGATTTTTACAGATTATACTCCATTAAAAGTTATTACAAGATAATGACAATAAGTCCCTGTGCTATACAATATATCCTTGTTGCTTATCTATTTTATACATAGAAGTTTGTATTTCTTAATCCCATACCCCTAATTTGTCCCTCCCTCCTTTCCTCTCCCCTTGGGTAACCACAAGTTTGTTTTCCATATCTGTGAGTCTGCTTCTGTTTTTCATTACATTCATTTGTATTATTTTTCAGATTCCACATATAAGTGACATCATACAATATTTGTCTTTCTCTGTCTGACTTATTTCACTAAGCATAATATTCTCTAGGTCCACCCATGTTGCCACAAATGGCAGGATTTCATTCTTTTTTGTGGCTGAGTAATATCCCATTGTATGATATATACCACATCTTCTTTATGCATTCATCTGTTGATGGGCGCTTGGGTTGTTTCCATATCTTAGCTCTTGTAAATAGTGCTGCCGTGAACATTGGGGTGCATGTGTTTTTGTGAATTAGTGTTTTTGTTTTTTCTGGATATATACCCAGGAGTGGAATTGCTAGATCATGTGGTAGTTCTATTTTTAGTTTTTTAAGGAACATCCATACTGGTTTCCCCAGTGGCTGCACCGATTTACATTCCCACCAACAGTGTACAAGAGTTCCCTTTTCTCCTCATCCTCGCCAACATTCATTATTTGTAGACTTGATGATTAAAGTCCATAGTTTATTCAGATTTCCTCCATGTTTACCTAATGTCCTTTTTCTGTTCTACAAACCCATGTAAGATAGCATATTACACTTAGTTTCTCAGACTTTCCTTGGTTTTGATGACCTTGATAGTTTGGGGGTGTATTGCTCAGGTATTTTGAAGGATACCCCCAGTTGGAATTTGTTTGATGTTTTTCTCATGACTAGACTGGAGTGATGTGTTTTGGGGAGGAAGATCACAGAGGTAAAGTGCTATTTTCACCACATCATATTCAGGGTATAGGCGATCAACCTGACTTATCATGGGTGAAGCTAAACTTGATCACCTGGCTGAGATGGTGCTTGTCAGGTTTCTCCACTGTACAGTTACTCTTTTCCCCTACTCTCCATCCTGTACTCTGTAGGAGGAGGTCCCTATGTGCAACCCGCACTTAAGGAGTAAGGAATTAGCTCTGAGTGCATTTCACAGGGGTTACTCTTTCCTTCCTCCTGCCAGAGCCTGGGGCCTCTTTCTTGGTTCTTCAGCGTGAGAATCTGTTGGAGTTCCTGCAAATAAAACCCATAAAAGTGTTGGGGCGCCTCTAAAACAGCAGTCCCTCATCTGTGTCTTGCTAGTCCACACTCCACCTCCAGCAATTTATCAAAATAACCATGGAAGTGTCCAAGGACCTGGGCTCCAGGTGAGCCGAGTTCAGCTATGTCTCTCTGAATACATCTGTCTCCAGGTTTCAGGGTGGTAGTTTGCTCTGTGACCTTAGTTCTATAATGGACCCAAGACAAGTCATTTATTTTAGTTTTGTCCAACTTTTTCTGGTTATAAGAAACAACGTCCAAAAAAAAAAAGAAACAACGTCCAAACTCTTTACATGTTGGAGCTGAAACCAGAAATTAAAACTAGTAAATTTTAAGGATTATCAATCTCATTTGGTATTTTGTATGAAAATTAATTGTTAATTCCTATGATCATATTGCAACTATAATATAGTCTAGTAATTGGGTCAAGGAATAGTAATCATTGGTTCCTATAAACCTTTTCTAGTTTTATTATTCTGAATTGATGACTATATTAACTTTCAAATGACATCGACAAACCACTTTTTCTTTAATTTTAAAAATTATCAACATTTTAGAGAAATGACTTTTTATAAAAAATTATGCCTATTCTTACTCTCTAGCTTTCAATAACAGTTAGTCCTCTAAGCATACAATGCTATTTCATGAATATAAAGACATTAAAAATAACTTTATTTGTTATTATTTTTAATGGAGTAGAACATTAAATAATGTTGCATATGAAATATTTCCTAACTTTTAAATATTACTTTTATCCTTCATTGAGTCTCTTGATTAAGGTTTATAACTTAAATATTTAATGACTTATGAAATTGATTAAACCTGGTTTGCTGTATTGTTTGGTGCTATTATAATTCTTATATATACAGAACTGTCAGTGGATTAGCTTGGACAAGTTATTTAAACTCCCTATGCCTCAATTTTTCCCTCTGGAAAAGAGGGATTATAATATACCTACCTCATTGTGGAGTTATGAGGATTAAAATGAGTTACTCTAAAGTCTTTGGCTAAGAGATTCACATATAGTAAGCACCAGATAAATGTTAACAATTATTATTATCTTGGTTATAGGGTGGTTTCAATTACCATTACTTGCTATTTTAGAATCACATATAGTTAGAGCTGGAAGGTACTTGGAAAACTATCTAGTTCAGGGATCTTAAGTAGCCTGTGGGCTGGATTTAACTTTCAGAGGTTTGGTTAACACAGTGTTTTAAAATTATTTTTAATTTAAATACTTTTTGAGAGAGCATAAAAATCCAGTTTTTCATAATCCCTACTACTCCCTGTTGTTGTACATTATCATTTTGCATTCCACATTTGGTTTACCTGCTTGGCTCCTAAAAACATTTGAATATGTAGCCCTTGACCTAGTCCATCCCTCTCATTTAATAGAGAAGCAAATGAGTTCCAGAAGGATATATAAAGACCTCCAAGTTGTGACCAAACTGGAAATAAGATCCAAGACTTCTGATTCCTAAACCAATGTTATCCCCATTACACCACGCTGTGTGCTTTAGTTGGAATCACTTAGATCAGGTCTCTCTTGAATGACAATACACTGAAGGGCCTAAAATTGAGTTATCATCTTATAATACATGTCTGTGGGGAGAATGTGTAAATTCTTGAGGATAAAGTTACCCTCACAATTGAAAAACAAAAAACAAAACAAAACAAAACAGACTTAAGATATGTGGCAATATCCCTCTTCCCTTTTTAAAATGATACAGATGGGTCAAGTTTGGAAACCACCAGGAGACTTTTTTCCCCCTATTAACTAGGCATAACTCCTAAACTAAAACAGCAGCTTGAGCACATCATTTCAAAATCTGCTCATGAGGTTTTCAATTCACAGTTTGTTCTTATGCTGTCTGTAAAAGAGGGAGTAAAGCTAAAATGATTTGTGTGGGACTAGAGCATCATAATAAGAAACTCTTCTGGTCGTGAGCACGGTAACAACAATGAAATCACTTCTACAAAATATAAGAGGAGGAAAATGATATCATTAATTTTGAACACTCTAAATCTGGTAAGTTGGATGCAATGTGCAGCATATACAAATAGAAAAGTTAGGGAAGCTGAGGTTTATTTAAAATGAGATGAGTGCTTTGACAGTAAATTGGATTTTTGTATAAGATTTCACTCTATCTTTTGTCACATTTCCATCACAAAATCAAGAAAGGAAATAAGACAGTGTAGGTATCTGAGCCTGACTCCCTGTCAGTTCAGTGGGAGGTTTTAATTAGGAACTCTTCTTTCAGTAAGAATGAGAAAATGCAGAAAAAGGTGACAAGTCTTATCAGTTGACAGTCATAAGAATTAGGCAGATTTCCTATAGAATATTTGTTTGCTCTCCATGGGGACAAATAGAATATGCTGTTTAGAAATTCTGTCTTATGGCAAGTACATCAAGAGACTTTAGGTTTCAGTTATTTGCAATCTGTAGTCTGCATAAGAATCGTCTGGGGTTCTTACTGCAGGAGACTTCAGGTTTCAGTTATTTGCAATCTGTATGTAGTCTGCATAAGAATCGTCTGGGGTTCTTACTTCAGGGACAGGGCTACTGCACTAGAATCTGTGGGGGTGGGGCTGAGGGGCTGGGACTGCATCCCAGGAGATTTGATGCAAGTTATTTATGGACCATACATTGAAAAATGATGATAATGCATCTTGTCTCCTATAAGAATTTTAAAAGAGTTCATCTTGTTCTCTCCTTACTTCCTTTCCTCCCTACCTTCCTTTCTCCCCTTTTCTCTCCTTCCATCCTTCTCTCTCTCTCTCTCTCTCCTTTTTTACTTTCTCTGTATGCTCAACACTATTTTAGTAGCAGACAATAATGGAAGACTTGAAGATCTGAACTTTGCCTCCAAGGTATTCATGACCTACTTGATAGATATAATGCCACTAATAAATTACATAAGAAAGCATAGATTGAAGCATAAGGAGCAAATAGGAAGATGCTTGAGTGCAAGAGGAAGCCACAGAGCCCACGATGGAAGGGCTGAGATGTGACCAATTAGTGGAAAGCATTGCATTATCATTTTGGGAGGTAGAGTTCTAGGGGTCAATTCAGTCACAATACAGTTGTGATTTTTCCACATCACAACTGTATAATCTAGGGCAAGACATTTTGTATCTCTGAGTCTCAGCTTCTACATCTTTCTAAAAAGGAAAAACATTCCATATATATATTATATATATATATACATAGATAGATATATATTTATATTGCATAATATATAGCTATATATTAAATATATATATTTAATCAGTAATTTACTAGGCGGGAGGAAGTTTAGAAGAAGATTATTCTGACATTGGTAGAGAAGAGATATTGTTGGGGGTAGAAAATAGAATTAGGTTGGTTAGCCTATAGCAACCTAGGCAAAAGCTGGTGAGAGTTTGGTGCTGCGTAGTGCAGTGAGAAGAGAGCAATACAGATATGAGAGGAGATTTATGAGGACACTGCCCCTACAGAAACTGGTTTATGTTTGGGTCTGATCATTAGAAAGGAAGGATGGAGACTTCAGGACCCATTAGAAGATGGACAGACAAAAACCAGAGAGGGAAGATCAGAGAGAGCATGGATTTGGGGAAAAGTCTGATTTTAGACTTGCTGAGCTTGAGGTTATATCAGGATTTAAAAAAGGAAATGTTCATTAGTCTAGCTCAGATGAGTAGAAAGGAAAAAAAGTATTG
Organism: Balaenoptera musculus; assembly: GCF_009873245.2. Lineage (NCBI taxonomy): Eukaryota > Metazoa > Chordata > Mammalia > Artiodactyla > Balaenopteridae > Balaenoptera > Balaenoptera musculus. Next base: position 73,252,318 of record NC_045789.1, on the reverse strand, counting down.
ACTTGGGAGCCAGGAGCAGGAAGGTGGTAGTGAAGGCAGTCAAATAGGTTAGTCCTTCAAGGGAAGGAGTTTATAGAAAAGATATCAAAGGTTCAAGACTTAGCCTTGGGAAATATCAGTAATTAAGAGCAGTTACTTATGTATAGTTGTAAAAAGTATAGTAATGCTGTGCATTTTATTTGATCCTCACAGGAGCTGGGTGATGTAGATGCAAGAGGGTTTTACCTGTTTTACAAATGTGGGACTCAATCTGTTATAGGTCATTTTACTACAGACTAGCACAGATGGGAGTCACAACTTAGGTGTTATATCTCCAAATTCAGAATTCTTGAAACCGTGAAGTCAAGAGGAAGGAGATCGACCAAGCATTCCTGTGGTCTTCTGTCCCTCATTCTGTTCAAGCCTAGGTGATACATGAGTGTAGAAATGGGCTATGTCCCACGCATGTGGAAACTGCTAAAAAGGCTGATTTTCTCTACAAAAGATTGTTTCTGGAAAGGCTTTTATTTCTGGAGAGCAAAAATGTAATCACTAAAGTTTATGGAATCTGCTGAAATCTGGGGTACTATAACAGTATCTTTGATCACAACAGAAACATGACCAACTCAAACAAAAAACTCAGAAAGAGGAATTTATTTATTGACTCATGTAATAAACCATGGCCATTTCAGGGACGGAGATGGAAAGAAAAGTGGAAATACTGTCAAGAATCTTTCTTTCATCTCTGCTTCTTTCTTTCTTTCTTCTATACATTTGGGGGCGATGGGAACCATGTTTGTCACCTTCTATACTTAGACTCTTAGAGCTTGGGAACCAGAGAGAAAGATGCTTTCTCTCTCCCAGGGCTGGCTGAGGATGTGACAGTGGAATGCAGGTTGGGGATTGTAAATTGGTCTCTTCCAAGGGTGGTTGTTTCTTAGATTACCATTTCAGTAGGTGCTACCAGGTAGACGGTGGATGTTGATGAAAGACCAACAGGCTAGGCTTTCCTCAGGCATGGCTAACATCTGCACAGGCATTTAACCACATCTTACTGGAGAATAATGATGCTCTCTATTTTATTTTAAAGATGGTTATCAGTTTTTATCCTACCTCTTGCTTCACAAATATATATTTTGGAGTACCACTTCACAGAATCATCATTAACTTGAATAAAACTACATTATTTCATTTTAATTGTAAGTGCTAGTCTTTTGGTCTTTCTCTCTTCCATATGTCAGTAAAAACAATAAAATGAGGACAAGTGAAAGAGGCCTTTGGTGATTTGTTTGAATGCATCCTGTTGGCTGCTGTGCAACTCTCAGCTTGCAGCTCTTGGCCTGGCAACATAGTTTCAGTTTAATCAGAGACAACCATTATTAAATCATTCTAGCCAGACTTATCTACACTTACTGAATGGCCAAGCAACAGCAACAACCTGCATTTTCGCTTTGGGCATTTTGCTAAGAACAAATTAGTCATTATTATGTCAAAAATTTGTTAATGAGATAGAAAAAAATACACTGTAAGTGTTCCCCTAAGTTACAATCAGTTTGATGATATTCTAGTGAGGTTTTATTGATTTGCCTGTTTTAGATGAAAAGCATCCAATTTTTTTTTCCTTAATTTTCCCCTGTATTATGCTGTATTGTGTTATTATATAGTAGGAAGTGCATAAGCTTTAGGATCTGACAGCCTTAAGTTCAAATTTTGGTTTGTTCTTCATCCAACAGACATGTGCTTAGTGCCTCTTAATAGACACTCTATTAAGTGTAAAGGATGTAAAATAACACAAACACTGATCCCAGCAAGTTCATAGTCTCATGGTAAAGGAGGAAGGGGTGGTGCAGAGTGCATGATGAGATGCAGAAGTTGGGCAGCACCCAGCCCATTGGAGGGAGGCGGGGGAGAGGCTCCCTAGAGAGATGCGGCTTGACCTGACTTGTGTTGGTTGAGAAGGAAGGGGGAACAATGGAGGAAAGTGTTCCAGGCACAAGGACTACATAAGAGAACGAACGTCAGGGGTACTAAAGAACATGGCGTGTTTTGGTGTGTTGGAGAATTTGGCACATAGTTGAAACTTATAAATATTAGTCAAATAGTCAGTACAGGGCAAGGTGTGCCATGGGAAAGAAGGCTAGGGGGAAGATAAGAGCCACATCACAGAGGGCTTTATAGGTGAGTATTTTGACCTTATCCTGAAAGCTATGGGAAGCAGTCGTTTATTATTATTTTATGTCAAGAAATGACATGATCAGATTCTTCTCTGCATTCTGGAAAATGGATAGAAAGGGCCTACTTTAGAGGCATGGAGACAAGTTAAGAGGCTGTTGTAATCCAGGCGAGAATAGTGGGGTCCTGAGTTAAAACTGTAGGAGTGGGGACAGAGGGAAGGAGACAGGCTTGAAACATAAAAAGAAAGAATTGATACTTGATTTATAGAACACAGGGGGTGGTGAGGGAAAGCGCTGGAGAAATCAGGACCTCCCCAGATTTTCAGCAGCTGGTTGAATAGGTTTAGTGGCAATGATGAAGTTAGCTTCAGACATCCTCAATGCAAGGTATAGAGGGTGTGTTTCTCTGGGTGGAGATGTTACATTGATAACCGGACCTTCAATCTGGAAGGCTGGAGTGCAATCTGAGCTGAGGATATACCCTTGGGAGTTCACAGCCTTCAATTAACTATTGAAATTTTGGATGAGCTCATCCAGAGAGAAGGAGGTAGACCAAGCTGAGAGCCCATGAGAACCAGAATTCTTAGGGAAAGAGAGACCCTAGCTGAACATGGAGGAAGGATAACCAGACATATAAGAGGAAGTCTAGGAGAGAAGGATGTTATATATGCCAATGGGAAAAGATTTTTGTGATTTTGTGCTTTGAACAAGTTTGCAATCTCCCTGTGACTCATTTACTTTGTCAATGAAAATGGAATAATAATATCTATTGCATTGCATATTGTGAGGATTATAGTGATAATAAATCCATTCATCTGCTATAAAGCCTGTAGCATGAAAATCATCAATGAATATTTTTTCTGCTTCCAATGTTGATTGAATTATGAATAAAATTGTTGATAATAAAATCTTCCACCTAATGAGACGTATTATTTCCTTCAGTAATTTAAGCAGATCTCTTTCCTAATGACTGAATCTCCAAAATCTAGTAAACAGCTCCAGTAAGGAGTTCTGGTGTCAAAGCCAGCAGTGTCTGGTGAAGAACATTTCCAGAAATATTTTTGTTTTCTTCCTTCTGATAATACTGTGATCAATCTTGTTTAAAAACACCTGCATTTATTTCGTATTTGAATATGCAATCAATATCAAGTGTTAAACTTCCTTTACAAAATTACATTGATCATCCCAAACAGTACAATATGTACTTGAAAAAATATGTTTTTTAAGGTTTTGAGTATTATTCTTCACATCTGCTTCCGTAGGTTTTATGTGCCTCACAATTTAGTTCCTTTTATTAAAGCAACCTAATCTGGGGAAATCTGAGAAGAGATGGGAAGGCAACGTTTTCTTGCTTTTGAAATCTTAGTTATTCGTTTGTGCACTTTGAAGTTGAACTGAAAGACTTAGCTAGATTCCTTTGTGGAGCACACAGACAAATTCAACCTCTGGCTTTATGCAGAAATTTCAAACATTTTCATTTCTGTTTTCCTTTTCATGTAACACAAAACACTTCCCTCATTTGATCATGCTTAGTGTCTGGTCTTCAGAGCAATTTCTTAGGCTTGTTTGACATTTGGAGGCAAGGCATATTGCAAGGTAAGAGGTAGGAAAGAGTAGAAAAGAGAGATGAGACACACTAGATTGATTAAAGATCAGGCAAATCTTTCTTTAATGCACTTACTTCTTTTTATACTCTTTCCATTTCTTCAGCAGCAACTTGGAGAAGAGTCCTGCTCACAAGTGACTGTACCAAGGTCTTGAAAGAACAATGTGTTTCATGCCTGCCTTACCCTCATTTTGTGTTTATAGGAAGTCAATAAGCACAATAGTCCAATTACCAGAGGTTTGAGTGTACTCTTGACACTGTCATACATTTGTTCAAGTTGGGCTAGATGATCTCCAAGTTTCTTGTCTGTTTTAAGATTGTGTAACCTGAAGTCCTTTAGCTCCTAAACCTATGATCCATGACCTTAAAACTAATCTATCTCTATTTGTCTATCTATCTATGTATCTCTCTGTCTCTCTATAGGCTTGTCACCTACTTCTCTGTTTCCTCATCTGAAAAGCTAAGATAATGATAGTACCTATTTCCGTGCAGAATTAAAGGACTGATGCTCATAAAATACATGTATCAGCTTCATGTGCCAACTTCCAAGCTTCCCATCAGTGCTGTCTGGCAGTTTCTTCCCCTAAATACAGTGTTTAGAATCTGGAGTAGAGCATATTTAGCGGAGGTTGAGACTGACATTCAGAAGAGTCAGAGGGACATCAAGGCTTAAACCTGGAAACCTGAGGAGGAGGCAGGAATGAGGGATTTGCCTGAGGCTGGGTCCACTTTTCTCAACTTCTGAGTGTCCTCTGCCTTTGAAACAGACTCTCAGTCTACTCTGGGAGTTCCACAGAGACTGAGATCACTTCTCTTCATAACACTGGAATTTATGAAAGCATCAAGCTGAGATGAGATGCAGGTATTTCAAAATCCAAAGTAGACTCTTATCACTTCCTAACCCACTAAAAGAGATTGACTACATTTAGCTAATTATTCAGGCATTTTCTTTGATGTAGAAAATCCAGAAAGATTTTAATCTTTTATTGTTTGATTTTTATTCATCATATGTATATATTTGGGAGAGTGGAAGAAAAAGGGCACCTTTCCTTTTAAGAAAGCACAGGGGTTTGTATAAAGTAAAAAGATGAAAGGTGTTAGGAAAATGATCAAGGCAGAACTAAGCACTTATTATTCTGATGCTATTGTTCAACATTTTAGTCCAGTTTCTTCTGGTTTTGCAACTTGAATCTTTCATAGGATGAGAGGGAAAATATGTTTTTTTCAATGCCTCCATTTGTAGGATGTTTCTGACTCATTTGCTGCCTGGTTTTTCGCTGTGGTAAGCGCATCACTTTGGGATTGGATGCTCCTGAAATGATTTTCTTGTTCACCTCAATATTAGTGTTATCTGCAGAGATGAGTAGAATTGCAAATGCCAATAAATCATGCTTGTGACAATTTCTATAGAAACCAAAGTATTCATATTGGAAGAGAGATGCTTTTGTTTGGTAGGAAGGTGGTTTCCATGAGATCCTAGTTCCTCTTCTCCCAGCTGTGTGACTTTGGGGGATAATGATGGCTGGTGTGTTTGTAAAGTTTTATAATTTACAATGTCTTCAGGTGCATTTTACCTGTGATCCTACAACTCCCTTATGGGCTAGATTATAGCTACACTCATAAGAGAGAAGAGAAAAAGTAGTCCCAGAAAAGTAAACGGATTTTTCCAAATTTATGCAGCTCCTAAGTGCCAAAGCAATGGCTCCAGATGGATTTTCTTTCCACTGCAACATGTTGCTTCCTAAAAAAGTTTGATTCAAATAATTAAACTGTGAGTCTCAATTTCTTCCCATATAAAGTGTGCATATGGACTAGATATGACATCACTAACTCATATCTAAAGGGGCAGCAGACAATGGTAATGAGGGATGTTGTCTAGATATAAAGGAATGATGTTAAATGTGGCAACAGGAGACATGTGTCATCTAAAGGGAGTTGTTGCTGTCAAGCTCCAGGTATTATTTTTGCAGAGGAATGCAATAAAACCAATGTTGTCAAGTTTTCTGCTTTTTAAAGAGAAGACAAAATTTTAGATGTTCAAGTGAAACCTCCCTGTGCTTGAATAACGCTGAATTGACGGAACTGTGACCCCTTTCTAAGGTCTTCATGAGGTGGGGAACACCTTCATTTCCATTAAGTCTGATGTGCTGTAAAGTCAGTATTGTTTCAGTTTAACTTTCTGGAAAAATATATTTCTTTGGTCTGGAGGATTCATTAGGTTCATTGACATTTCAATTAATGTCTAAGCCAACTCAGTAATTGATTTGGACAAATAGATAATTTCTGAAGCATGAAAGGAAATGAAATATAATGAATGATATAAAATGAAATCCATAATCTTGGAGCATTATGAAAACAGAATACTCTCTACAGAAATCTTTGCATGCAGAGATTATTACTCATGTGTTTTTTCATGCCACCCAGAGGGCAGCTGAACTTAGACAAAGAGGGATTTTTATTACATCTTATATGTATGGTCTACTCTATTGTTTTCACTCTCAGAGTTGATGGCACATCCAAACAAATGTAAGTGGTAAGTTAAGTCATTAAAGAGATTTATTGTTTCATCATCGTGCAATTCTGAAGTTAAACTTTGCCATTCAGACTTCTGAGATTGATGACGTGTGAATTTGGACTTGTTGGTTATAATCATAGTGGTGATAATGCTGCTGCTGGTGTGTGTCCAAAATATTTTGTACTAATGGTATTAATAATAAAGAAATGGCATTTGTTGAGTGTTTATTATGCATCAGGCTTCATGTTAAGGGTTTTTCTGTTCATTAAATCATTTAATCCTCACAAATTCCCATGAAGTAGGCATTGATGTCTATTTTACAAATTAGAAAACTGCAGCTTAAAGAGATTAAGTAACTGGTCCAAGATTACTCTGTTACTAAGAGGCAGATTCAAACCAAGTTTTAATTAAATGTATGGGGAAGAGGTCAGGAGGTATTTCCTGAGCATCTACTATGTACCAGGTAATATTCTGGGTTGTTGTGTACAAAACGAATTCCTGCTTTACTTAGGTTATATTTTATTTTTGGAGATAGACAGTAAACCAATAAACATACACAATAATGTCCAGCAGTACTAGGTATCCTAAAGAAAAGAACTGGGTCGGAGGATAGAGGGTCTGTTTTACATGGGGTGATGAGGGAAGGTCTGTCTGAGGGGTGACATGTAACCAGAGATATTAGAATAAAGTGGAGGGATGAGCAATGGGAATTTCTAGGACAGTCCTTTTGACAGTCCATCTATGGTATACAATTCACTACTCAGGTCTGGAATGGTATGACCCATCGGTTGGTTGTATTTAAGAGGGTTATGTAGTATCTTCCTAAGGCACGAACAAGGACTTAGGAGGCAGACCCAGGTTAAAATTCTGGTTCTGCTCCTTTTTCCTCTGAGGTATTTAGACACCTGAAGTTTATCTTCAAGCTTTAGTTTCCTCATCTATAAAATTTGGATGATAATCCTTATCTCTTATGATAAGTGAACATTGCACACATAAGGTTCCCCTTTGCAGCCCCGGAACTACATACGTATATGCAGGAGTCGTGCAACAAATGGTAGTTATTGTAATTATTTTTATAACCTGTGTCTTACAGAGGGGCATGGAGAAGTTCCCCGTGGTGTTTTGTGGTCAATGTGTGGGAGGGAATACGGCATAGAACAGGGGTCCCCAATCCCCAGACCACCGACCGGTACCGGCCCGCGGCCTGTTAGGAACCAGGCCGCACAGCCGGAGGTGAGCGGCAGCCCAGAGAGCGAAGCTTCACCTGCCGCTCCCCATCACTCCCCATCGCTCACATCACCGCCTGAACCATCCCCCACGCCCCCCACCCTCCGCCACTGTCCGTGGAAAAATTGTCTTCCACGAAACCGGTCCTTGGTGCCAAAAAGGTTGGGGACCGCTGGCCTAGAAAATCACCATGTACCCTCAGAACTGAATAGGGAGTGTGGCCAGAATGGAATCAGATCCAGGAAATAAGCTAAGAGAGGAGCCTGGTGTGGATAAAGTGGGTTTTCACGTCACAGTAGTTAAGCGCAAGAATGAGAATTCAAAAGGCGATTTGAGAGCAAGGGTGGGTGGGCGGGGGGTTATTTATTTATTTAAAGTTAATATTAAGAAGCATCCCAGAATATGCATACGGCTACAGAAGTTTACAGAGTAGCATGGAGAGGGAGAGAGAGAGAAAAAATTCCCGTCCTTTACAAAGCCCCACGGCCCTGCTTCCAAAGGCATGTGTCTTCTATATAAAATGATGGTCCCTGGAGCCAGTGGGTTGGCCCAATGCCTGATAATCAAGAAATGGGTCTAGTCACGGTTTGCCTTCTGATACGCTGCATGGCTCTGAGCTAATCACTTCACCTCTTTGCCTTCAGACAGCAGAGGAAAGCTCTCCATACTTTGTCCATTTCAAAGGTATCCTTTTAGACAGAAAAACATTTACAGTGTCCCTCCTGTGATGTTACTTCCTGTTAAATGTGGGCGCATAATTTAGTAAAGAGGCAAACCTCTTTAAATCGCCAACATTATCTCATGGGCACTGAATTAGGTCTACAGCAGTCTGTTTTGGCAACAACCTGATCCTGGGGCAGCGGTAGCAAAACAACAGTGTGGTTCAAGGGTTCTGCTTGACTCAGTAGAAACCCACAGACTTTGAAGGGTGTGTATCTGGGCTCCAGTTTTCTAACTTTGCTGTAATTTTAACTCTGTCACCTTGTCTAGGACATTTATCCCGTCTGAGCCTAGGTTTCTAGATCTATAAATAAAGACAGTTACAGCATGTAAGTTATTGGGAGGATTAAGTGAATGTAAAGTTATTAGCATTATGTCTGCCATCGCCATTTTAAAATGTCACTTTTTATTATATTTTTAAGTTTCGTTTAAGACCTGAATGCCTGGAATTGTCTGGAGGCCCAGATTTCAGGAGGCCTTGTCAAACCGGCACCAGGCTGTACAGTCGAAGGGGTCAAGTGGAAATAGCCCACTGGATCTGGATCTGCTCCAGCCTGGTGAGCTGGGTCTGCGCAGAGCTGATCCTGTGTCGGGGAGCCGTAGGGACTAATCCTTGGCCTGAATCAGTGGCAGTTCCAGTGGATGTGAGGCCTCCAGAAGTGTCCCTGGATGCCGAGCTGACTACAGTACTTACTGTTTGACAGTGGCTATTGCCGGACAAGGTGCAAGCTGAGGACATACGTTGGCTACAAAGTAACCCCTTAGTCTTTTTTTTTTAACATCTTTATTGGAGTATAATTGCTTTACAATGGTGTGTCAGTTTCTGCTTTATAACAAAGTGAATCAGCTATACATATCCATATATCCCCATATCTCTTCCCTCCTTAGTCTTGTTCACAGCAATTTCCGTCCCTTGCCAACACATCTACGTTTGCTGCAGGTTGTTGTGAGGCTTCGGGGCACCCCAAGGAGTCATCTTTTTTAATCAACGGAAAGGAAGAAACGGCTTGCCTTTATTAACATCTAGGTCGGCTCTCTCAGAACAAATGGGCTGCAAATCCCAGTGGCTCCTTAGCGCTGTCTCAGATGCCTCCATCCTTCATTACGCTATTCCCATGGTAACTCTCAGGAAGGGAGAAGAGGGACAGCTAACCACTGAGGGGCTATTTTTAGATTTCTGGCCAAATGCTCTGACAAATCTGTTGAGGGAAAGAAAATGAGGCAAGTGTAGAAGAGGATTTCTTTTTCCAAAGACAATATCATTTAAAACTGATATTATGAAACTGGGAACAACCTTGAGGAATCATTTAACCGACTTCTACCTCTAGAAAGATCCACTTTCAAATCATATCAAAAAATTGTTCAGTAGATTATTTTTAGAAAATTTTACTTAATAGCCTATCCTACTAGATAAACTGTATTTCCTACCTTGAATTTACCCTGGATTGAATCTCAGTTTTCAGACCAAGGGAGTTGGGAATGAGACTGAGTACAATTGCTCAAGTTGTGGAATCACACAACCCTGGGGGCATCATTCCTTTATTCTGTGCTAATAATGACAGTCTCTAGGTTTGTGCAGTGCACATCCTGTGCAACTATCTGCACTGGCCCTGCTTCACTTATTTTTAAAATATGTAAACCCCTCCCATCCTCCTTAAAAGCCTTCAGGAATTTCTCATTGCTCTTAGGTTAAAGGCCATAGACTGGCTATAAAATACAACATGATATTGATCCTACATACGTGTCCAGAATCATTCAGTATTATTATAATTCTCCTTTGTGTTTCAGCAAATACCTTCTTTCAGAGTCTCAAACATGCCATCTTCCTCCATCTCAACATCTTTACACTTACCTGTGACTTTTTTCCCCGTGCGCTCTGCCTAGTTAATGTCTGCAACTCTTTCTTATCCTTTAAATCAGAGCTCAAATATCAGAAAACGCTTTTTTGACCTCTAAAACAGAAAAGGCCCTTCTGCCATAGCCTCTTCTAACAACTTGTACATTTCCTTTGCATCACTTAACAGTTTGTAATTCTATATTGATTTATGTAACATTTTAGTTTTTTTATTACTTTAAACTATGAGCTCCAAGTCGTTAGGAATTATATTTTTTGCTCACCATTATATATATAGTGCCTAGCATATGTTTGGCAAATTATTCTAATGACTATAAATGACTAGCAGTTATTTTAAAGGGACATAAACCCAGTTTCTCTGACAGGTCAAGCTGCCTATGTGACTTCACCGGGGCTCCTCAAAAATATAGTGTGCACTCAGATTTCCCAGAGAACTTGTTAAAGTGCAGATTCTGATTCAGTAGATCTGGGGTGAAGCTCATGATTCTGCATTTCCAACTGGTATCTAACTAGCTCTAGAACTTGGTTGCACATTGGAATTGCCAGAGGAGCTTTCAAAAAAAATCACCCTGGTGATTCTGATTTAACTGGTATGTGCTTGGCCTGGGCTTTGGGGATTTTTAAAGCTCCCTAGTTTATTCTAATATCCAATACTCTTGGAGAATCACTGATTCCAGGCAAAGCTCATCCTCAACAGTAGGCAAAGGGATATTTTTTGTTACCCTTTGCACTGGACAGCATCTCACATGGCCACTTGATAAGGGTTCATGTTATTACTATTTTTTAAATGTCTGTCTCTTAGAGACACACAGAAAAGTGGTACCAAGCATATGTTGTACGAGCAGAGAGAATCCTGTGTGAGAACAGAATGGTCCAATCTTAAATTTTCCCACTTCTTCACATGGGGAAATGTATTTCTTATAAAATATTTCAAAAGTAAGTGTACTATTGAAAAAAGTGGAACATTTTGGTAGAAACAAATGCAGTTATAGCAGTCTTTGCAGCCAGAGGAATAATGCATAATTACTCAGATAATATCAGGAAAAAGAGAAGTTTGGTGCTCTTCCAAAAGCTGCAACATTTACAGTGAGTTCCTTGATTCCCAGCTTGTTCATAATTGTGAATATGAAGAGGAACCAGAGGCTCTTGGGCATTTGGTTACTCTCTTTGAAGATCAATGCTTCTTAATCTAAAGCCTAGTAATAATCCTCTTTTCTTGTCATTAATTACATTGATGTTTTCCATTGATTTATTTTTGCTTGTGGTTTTAATCTTAAAAATTCCACAATGTGGAGTGTAATATCTTTGCAGTGTATAACTCAGCACAGTACTATGTTTTAAGCCCTACACTAGTTGTTTTCTTAATCTTCTCAGCAAACCTATTAGGTAGCTACCACCACTATTATCACATTTTACAGATGAGAAAACTGAGGCTAAACAACTCATTAGCTTCTCAAAGACAGAGATGGCCAGAGGCAGAGTCCAGGTATATCTGATATACCTCCCTGGGGCTCTCTCCTTTCCAGTGTTATAAAATAGCAGTATATAGGCCAAATTCAGCCTTCAGATATATTGTCCAGGGGTGTCAATACATTTTTTAATGGGGTGCCGCTATTTAGAATGCAGAAAATTTCCTATAAAAATCCAGATTTCAAGTTTATATTTATAGTAATTATATCTGACAACACTGAGTGACATGCCTGAAATCCTGAAACTTGCTTGAAGCTGAGTTATGTTTTTCCCTTTCAAATGACACTCTCCCTGCTTCTCACTAATATCTCATTTACTCCTGGTCTACTCCAGCATTTATGACACCTGCTTGGCCCCTCCAGGCCTCTGGTTTTCAACTTAGCTTCTAAACTCTACTGAGGAAAGAAAAGATTCTTACGTCTTTAATACATTTTGCCATTAGGAAAAAAAAATGTCTGGTCTCTCGGTGAAGTGGAGACCATTGCATAGCCATTTCCATCACTTCATATCTTTCTAGGACTATCTATGTTTGCATCTGGCAGAGTGGTCGGATTTCTTTGAGTACAAAGTGGTGAAGCTTAGTATCCTACCTTCTGGTTCTAGTATTTAGCCATCTGGAGTGGTTTCAAATCAAAGTTTTGATTTCACAGGAGTTTATAAGTTGTGTGGTTGTCTTTCAACAACTGTAGCACTGTGGAGACTCACGTATCCCTTGATCTCATGGTATATAGTTGGGTTCTGTTCAGTCTCCTTCAAATAAGGCTATAATAAAGAGGAAGAGGGTGATGTCACCCTGGTGATGTCAGGACCTAGCTGATAAGGCCCTCGCAGTGCTGGCAGTGTTTGAATGCAGTCACTGATTTCTGATGCAGCTAGAAACTTAGACAAAAAAAGATTCTCTCTTTAGGAGTCTTCACCTTGGTTTTGAGAGTTGCTTGCCTCCATTTTGAGAGTGTAAGCCTCCAATTGCTTACACGCCATTGAAGTGTGCTGTTTCCGTGTTTCCTTTTTATGCCTGGCTTTGACCTGCTGCCCACCTTGATATTGGTTTCTATGCACTCTCTCTGAGCCACTATATCTTCTGTTCCTCACGGCAGAACCTTCTCACTGCACACGGGAGCCTGTCATTCAACAGAGCTCATGCACACATTTTATGCCTCTTAAACCTCAGAACAATCCTATGATATAGATCTTGTTATTCCCAGTAAATTTTGGCTCAAAAAAGCTGTAAAATTTGGTAAGTTGATGAGTAGAAGAATTTTCAAATGGTTAAATGCTAACCTTGTCTATTCTGTTCCATGTTTTGCTTTGGGTATAAGAGGCAGCTATTGTAGTTGAATGATGTCTACAAAACATGAGAAAAATAATTCAACCATTCCTTATTTCACCACATGGCATGCCATGTGAGGCATCATCAATTTTAAGATATGCCAATTACAATGGAATATTACTCAGCCATACAAAGAAATGAAATTGAGTTATTTGTAGTGAGGTGGATGGACCTAGAGTCTGTCATACAGAGTGAAGTAAGTCAGAAAGAGAAAAACAAATACCGTATGCTAACACATATATATGGACTCTAAAAAAAGAAAATGGTTCTGAAGAACCTAGGGGCAGGACAGGAATAAAGATGCAGATGTAGAGAATAGACTTAAGGACACGGGGAGGGGGAAGGGTAAGCTGGGACAAAGTGAGAGAGTGGCATGGACATATATACACTACCAAATGTAAAATAGATAGCTAGTGAGAAGCAGCCGCATAGCACAGGGAGATCAGCTCGGTGTTTTGTGACCACCTAGAGGGGTGGGATAGGGAGGGTGGGAGGGAGACGCAAGAGGGAGGGGATATGGGGATATATGTATAGGTATAGCTGATTCACTTTGTTATACAGCAGCAACTAACACAACAATGTAAAGCAGTTATACCCCAATAAAGATGTTAAAAAAGAAAAAAAGATATGCCATTATCTGATATGCCACTGAGAACAGAAAAAATACTGTCAATTAAATTATGTCATTTAAATTATGTTGATTGTCATCCTTATTGCAATTACAGATGTTCTAAAGTATAAAGACATGTCTTAGAATTGACAGATATGGTGCTTATTCAACTTTTATTGCAGGCCTTTAATGTGTAAGACGTTGGCTGAAATGTTAATTGTCTTAAAATAAAGAGATGTAAGAAAGCAAATGCCAAAATATTTACACTATAATGTTTTCCTTCAGCAACCATCAACTGACGTGGAATTTGACCGCGTAGTGATTTATACTACTTGCCTTCGTGTGGTACGGACAACCTTTGAAAGGTGTGAACTGGTTAGAAAGATCTTCCAAAACCATCGGGTAAAATTTGAAGAGAAAAACATAGCTCTGAATGGTGACTATGGAAAAGAATTAGATGAACGATGCCGACGGGTTTCTGAAGCTCCTTCGCTTCCTGTCGTGTTCATCGATGGCCATTATCTTGGGGTGAGTGTCTGCTAAGGAAAATCTTTTTTTTTATTGAACCCAACCAGTGTTGATAGAAAGCTATAAGGCTATGACAAGGCAACTTGCATCATAGCTACCAGCATAGTAGCTATTTTTTTGAGTTCAATCCAAAGGGTTTGAAGCGCTTATTTCTATCCTAAATGATGTGTTGCTACAGTGTTCACCCCTGCAGAGTCATGGTGAGATGAAATCAGCATAAAATTGCCTTTTTGAATAGAAATACATTTTTTAAATGTTTAGTTGACTTGAGTTTTGCATTGTGAAGCTTGACATGTGAGATAAAAACTTTTTTTTTTTTTTTTAGTGCAGGCAAGAAAAATGGAATATATGAGATATGCATTTGTGAATTCTCCTATACCCCACTATCAAACACTCAGTTTCCTACTTAATGAAACTAAGATGACAGTCGTGAAATGAAATCAATAAGAAATGGGGCCCGGAGCCAGAATTTTATCTGCTTGTTTAAAATGATTCTTGATTTTGGTAATGCGAGAACATGAGACACAAATGCAGGCTTACACGGCGAGCAGAGAACTCCCAGAGCAGCAACAAAACATGACTGCTTCATTGCTCTTTGAATAGCACTGTTAGCATATTTAACCCCCACTGATCTATGAACAAGCGTCATCAGTAAGAAGCCCAAGAAAGGGGGCTTTTGAGAGTGCAGTTTGGAAAGAGAGAGAGCAAAGAGCCAAGGGACGCCAGCAGTTGAGGGGGGTGGGACTGACTACAAGGTCCCTGATCAGAGAACAAAAAGCGGCTGTCGACCACAGATGGATCCTTGCATCTTGGTTTCATTTCAAATCTGGTCTTAACCTTCAGCTTCCAGGGAAGGTTAGAAAAAGCCAGAGCAGGAAATGCTCCTGTTTGCTACAGGGAGCTTGTGTCCTGATATCCTGTCTAGAGCCATGGCTGTTAGAGGCCGCCTGTCATCTTATGGAAAGATTAATGCAGAGAAGCCATGATTCAGTAGCTATGATGTTATGCAATCTAACTTTTAACCAGAGCTGGACACAGATAGATTCTGAACTAGAAGTATTTTGATTCAAGTATTGAGCCTCTTATCTTATACTTCAACATATACCCTGAGGTCCCAGAAACCCATAACAATGGCAGTGATAATAATGACAGAATGAATGAATGAATGAATGAATAAATAAATTTTAAAAAGTACTATGCTATACTTTCAGCTTATATGTGTCATCTCATCTAGTCCTCAGGCCTTAGAAATCAACTGTCTGGCCCACTGATTAAGAGGCAAGACAGCTTAGAAGTCAGGCAGCATTGTTTCAAATTCCTGCTCTGCTACTTCTGATTCTGGGAAATTTATAAATCACTCTGTGCCTGATTTCCTCATTTGTAAAATGAGAATGAGAATGATAATAGAACTTTTCTTAGGCTAATTTTGAGGATTTTACTGATATATACACTATATATAGTGTGTGTGTGTGTATATATATGTGTGTGTGTGTGTGTGTGTATATATATATATATATATATATATATATATATATATATAGACATAGCTGGGTAATTGGCAGGACCAGGACTCAAAGTTAGGTCTGTCCGATTCCCCAAACCCTTGCACTCTGGCACATCACTTCAAGGAAAGTGATCTTTGCTAGTTTGTTTCCTGGTGGGTTCTTAGCACCTAGAACAGGGTTTGGCATAAAGTGCTCAAAAACATATGTTGAATGGATGTAGGAATGATGCTATATTGTCTCCTCATATTCTCTCCTAAGACATTCTTCCACAAGGAAAGAAAATCTGATAAACTCATCCACACTGCAGAGAAAATCACGGATAAGGGTTGTGGGTATTTGCATTGTAACCTGGGGAAAATTCTTCTGACAACATAAGATATTTTTCATTGTGGAATTTTAAGTTCTGTGAAGCTACACAATTAATCTTAGTGGGCGACCGCTTACTTACACAGGTACAAGGTGGGCCCCACCTGCTACTCTGCTCTTGACCAGGCTCATCTTCTTCCTACTTTTCAACGTAACAGGCAAAATGCCTCTCTTGCTATTTGTCTTTCAGTTTCAGGGATAGAGGGAGAGTGCAACAGAGGAGGTAGGGTACAGAGTTCTTTCTCGATTGCTTTGTCTCTGTGATCACTTTATTTACACACACAGTTGCCTAGAGGCAGAGGGATCACAGAGGTGCTACCTGCTGCTTCTGAAATTTGAAGCTAATTCCCCAAATCTGGAGAGAGGCCAGAGACAAGAGATTTTTTTTCCTTTTTTTTTCTTATGAAAGGGGAATTACTTCTAAATTTATAATTCAAAATGGAGATAAACACTCCAGAACAACTTATGTAACAAATTTCCCTCCTACTACAGTGGCCCCTTTATTTAGATTTCAGTGCACAGTTGCAAATGGAGTACATTGCCAGAATTGTAGAGCCTTTTCCCTACAGTGTTTGCACATCTGAAATGGAAGGATGCCCTCTGCTGGGTTTTGGCATGTGGTGAAGCATAATTTTGAAGGAGGAAAAGAAACTGATGTTGGTAGTTTCCTTAACATCTGTGATGTTTTAAACAGTTACATGAAACCATTGAATTTAGTTTAAATTTAAATAAATGAGAAAAATCAAGATGTGTGAATCATCTGCACAAATACAACTGTCTTTAAGGATGGAGAGAAAGAAATAGACAAACAGAGCCAGAGAACGAAATAGACAGAGACACAAACAGAGGCATATGGAAGCAGAGTGCAGGAGACAGTGAGATGGGTTGGAGGGAGGTTGAGGACATTTCACAGCTCCCTAATTTTACTGCCATCACTGCCATCAGGCCCATGGTGGGCGGTGCCAAAGGAATTCAGTTACTTTCATTGAACGGAAGCTAATAGGGCTCCTTCCATGGGCAAGAATGGAAGAATTGACAAGGATGCTCTTTTTGCCTGATGACTGTCTTCCCCAGCCAAAGTAAAAACTCAAGATGGAAACAATGGAATAGTCAAGGGAAAGAAATTACTTTAGAAAACAAATCTACACTGCCCTGGGATGCTCAGTGGTGGAGGGGGAGAGATGGGGGTAGGAGCAAGTTCAGCTTGGAACTTACTTGGGGCAAGTGCCCTATTGTTTTGGCATCAGAAAAGCTTTACACAAAAAGATTGTGTTCCAACAGTTTGGACGTAAATAATCTTAGGAAATGAGTTAGAAATAGTGTCTTGATTATGGACCAACCATAAAACTCTACAGTAAGAGTTCACAAAATCCACGTTGGAACTGAGCTATAAAACGTGTAGAATGAATCCAAGCGGGGACTCCGGTAAGAGAGAGAGGAATGGAAAGGCTGGTGATCTAGAGGGGTCTCTTAAATTAGCTGATATTGAGTTGTGACTGCTTGATAATTCTATATCTATTTAAAGTACTGTTTTATTCAATTTAAGAATGAAGGAATTATTATTGAGCATAGCTAGTAGACACACTAGAAATACAGACTCTAAGCATGTTTCTAGGGACTACTTCCAAAATTTCTCCAATCTTCCAATTACTTCCAATTTTCCCAGAAATGGACCACCAAGGAAGCCTCTGCCACAATCTGGAGGTGGTCAGCTCCAGTAACTTGCTCTCTTTGCCATGGTCTACACCAGCAAAATGGATGACTTGTTCTCTGCCCTTCTTTCTACAAAATTCTCTTCCTAATAAAGTCTTGAGTGAGTGTATCTGATTGTGGTTACTAAATAAGTCACATGTGAAAGCAGTGAGGGAAAATGGGAAATATGCTTTTTAGGTTTCTAGCCTCTATACACTTCTGTACACTCTATAGCACAGGAAGATATTCTAGAAAGAGACTGGATAGGTTACTGAGTGATACAAACAACAGTATCTGCCAGATATGCTGTTTTCATTTATTTTAACCAGCTTTATTGAGGTATAATTTACATATAATAAACTGTACACATTTGAATTATACAATTTGATGAGTTTTGACAGATGTGTACATACAATACATTCAAAATATAGAGCATTTCCATAAGCCCCCAAATATTCCTCATGTCATTTAGCAGTTAACCCCTTCATCCAACCCCAGTCCCCTGGCAAACATTGATCTTTCTGTCAATATAGTTTTCTATTCTTCTAATGTCTGTCTGGTTTTGGTATTAGGGTAGTGATGACCTCATCAAGTGAGTTTGGAAGTACTCTACCCTCTGCAGTTTTAAGGTCTGGTTCTGTTTAATCCTTGGTGTAGAACATCATATCCATTTGACATCAGTTTTCTTTTATGTGAAGGACTTCTTACATACTACTATTGTAGTGTGGGTCTGCTGTGGATGAATTCTTTCAGTATTTTAACGTTTGAAAAGTTTTTCTTTCATTTTTATTTTTAAAAGATATTTTTGCTGGGTATAGAATTCTAGGTTGAAAGTTGGTTTTTTTTCTCTCAGTACTTTAGAGATGTTCCTTCTCTATCTTCTCATTCACATTACTTCTGATAAAAAATATGACCCCCTCCCTTATCTTTGTTTCTCTGTTTGTGACATGTCTTCTCTGTCACCCCCAACCCCACTGCTTTTAAGATTTTCTCTTTAGCACCAGATTTGAGAACCTCAATTATGATATGCCTTGGCATACTTTTCTTCATGTTTCTTTTGCTAAGGGTTCATTGAGATTCTTGGTTCAGTAGGTATATAGTTTTTTATCAAATTCAAAAAACTTTCAGCCATTACTTTTAAAATATTATTTCTATCTTCCTTTCTTTCTCTTCTTTTCAGAGGCTTTAATTACATGCATATCAGGCTGTTTTAAGTAGTTCCATAGCTCACTTTATTTCATTTTGGATAGTTTCTATTGCTGTGTCTCCTGGACCCCTAATCTTTTCTTATATAATATCGAATCTTCTGTTAATCCCATCTCTGTATATTTTATCTCAGATATTGTAATTTTTATCTTTAGACATTTGATTTCTTTAAAAAGTGTATTTTCCATGTCTCTACTTAATATGTTCAATATTTCTTCTAGCTTTTTGATCATATAATAACTTTTAATCTCCTTGCCTGACACTTTCATTATCTGTGTCAGTTCTGGGTTGGTTTCAATTAATTGAAATTCTGAGTACTATTTTCCACTTCTTTGCCTTCCTGGTAATTTTTGATTGAATTCCACATACCTGGTTGGATAAAAGTATTTTTTATTGGGATACTTTTGTATTCATATAAATATTCTTGGGCTTTTTGCTGAGATGCAGTCAAGTTACTTGGAAATCATTTGCTATTTTGGGTTTGTTATTAAGATTTTTTAGGCAGGGCAGAATAGTGTTTAGTCCAAAACTAAATATTCCCTAGAATGGGGACATGATCTTTTGATAACTTTACTCAATGCCCCATGAATTATAAGGTTTTCCAGTCTGGCTGATGGGAACAGGCAGTATTCCCAACCGTTCCCCAGACACTGTCCCTTTTCATCCTTTCAGGTGGTTCTTTTGCTGGCCTTGAGTAGTTTCCTCACATGCATGTAATGATCATTACTCTGTTGAACACAAGCTGGGCCCTCTGTCTATCTCCAGAATTCTCTGTAAAGCTCTTTACTTTCTGTCCTGTGAACTCTAGCTATCTTAGTTTCCTAGGCTCTCAGATCTATTTCCTTAACTCAGAGAATCTACCAGGTTCTGCTTTAAATTCCCCTTTCCTGTATATAGCTTGGAAAAGCTATCATGATAGTAAGCCTGGGAAACTGTAGAACTCACCTCATTTACTTCCTGCCTCTCAGAGGTCACAGTTCTTTCTTGTCTAATGTTCACTATCATGCAGACTATCCATTAAAAATCATTACTGTTTATCAAAGTGAATCATCAAGTGGTCCACTTTTAGGCGGTATAACAAAGTAAAGTGAAATTTTTCAGGCTGGGTGTGTACAGCATTTGTGAATTACATTTTTTTTCTGAACAACAATGATTTATTTCTAAAAAAAAAAATCCCTAAACAAACCACAACAAACGCTGAAGCCTTAAAAATTAAGGGTTTTATCTTTTCTCACATAAAAAATGTACAGGAAGATGCTCCTGGGAGGGTATAAAGTTCCATGATGTCACCTAGGACCACTTTCTATTTTATAGTTCTTAGAACATGTCTTCTACCTTGAAGGTCTCCTGATGGACCTTATGGTCCTAATAGTTGCTGAAAGCATTGACATCATGCCTGCATTCCAGGCAGGATGGGAATGAGAAAGAAAAGAAAAAAGAGAAGGGCATCCTAGCTAAAGGAGTGCCCTTGCAAAGAGTTCTTCCAGAAATCTTACCCAACTTTGCATTTTATTGTTCACATTTTGTTGCAAAGTAGACTGGGAATTGTGCTCTTCCAGAGGGACACATTGATATGTTGAAAAAAACCCAGGTTTTTCTTAGAATAAAAGAGGGATCATGGATATTGGGTAGGAAATTAGTGTCTGCCATGCTGAACAAAACTCTTTTTGAGTAGTTGACTAGAATAAGCTCCTTCATGCTGTGTGTTTTACACTAATTGTTTCCTTGCACCAGACAACTCCGTAGTATTCACTCTGTTAATGAGGGCTGCAGAGATGGTGGGAGGACTAGTGGGAGGGAATCTTTGGTAAATTTGGTGTTTCTTTATGGGAATGTGTTATATGAAATTATAACTATTGTCATAAACCATCAACATAAAGTTAAGTGTTTTGTTAGGTCTTGAAACTATTCTGTCTTAAACCTCTTGAAAATATTTACCATATACTTGTGAGAAGTGGTTTTTAAGTGTTGGAGTCATATGCTTCTTTGAAAACCTGTTGGAACTTATAGACCTTCTCAGTGTACATAGACACAATCTTCTTTAAATATCAGGGCTTTCTGAGAATGTATCCCTAGATAATTAACTTTTCATTAAAAGGAGTGCTTTGGAGATGGTGCCTGCTGAAGTGTACCCCACTTCTTGGTTGCCTTTGAGTATTTTATCTAGTAAGTGACCCACTTCACTACAAGTAATTACCATCATATCTAATTTTGACTTTTTAGCATTTAATTGTGGAATATGTGAATTTTAGATCTTTATCTTCTCTTCCTTTTTCTTTGCAAGTCATCTTTTTGGTCATTTCCTTGATCATTAACAATTTCAACAGAGATCTGGATGAGGGAAGAATCCCCTGAGCTTTCAAATTTACCCCTTTTTCTTGGATCTTATTTGGTAATAGACACAGCACATATTCAATCTTCAAGCCTCCTTATCCAAGATCATGAAATATTTGTTTCTGGCCTGTTCACTCTACTTCAGAAAGTATGGGATGGGGAAATTTGAAATCTAAGCTTTAAGTCAGGTTCTTGGAATTTAAATGAAACAGTACTACTCTGTCATGTGATTGCTTTCTTGTCCTTTTTTCCTGAATATCTGAGGATAGTTTTTAATAGCAACAACAACGACAATGATAGTAAAAGCTAACTTGAATGATACACTCTGCTAAGCTTTCTACATGCATTATTTCTTTGAATAATATATTAAAATAAAAATGTCACTAACACCCCTCTCATCTCTCTCACCCCAAATTTTGCTAGAGAAATTAAGAAACTGAGAGAGATTAAGAAAATCTTTACATACCTTCAGATCATAAGCCAGGATTCAAATTTAGGAGTGTCTAACTCTAGAGCTCAAACTCTTTAAATTTGAGTCATAAAATTCCTTAACCCTTATCTCCAATAGCTTTCAACTCCACTCTTTAGCAGCATATTTACATCCTGAATTACTTCATCATTTAAAAACACTGCACATTCAAGATCTTGAACTTAGAAATGTCTTGCTCTGACCATAATTTTCTGTCCTTCAATCTCTTCCCTTTGTCTCTCTATTGAACTTGCTCTGTCATCATTGGTATTGTTTATACTTTCTCCCTTTCCATTTCTCTGAGCTTATAAGCACACTTTTGGTTTCACTTGTTTCCCTACCATTCTGTATTCAGGAATATAATAATATCCAGTCTGTTACCACTTGGCAGACCAGCTTTCTTAACTTTCCACATTTGTCAGTTCCTAGTCCTATGCAAGTCCCTCTGTTTTTCTTCTCTTATTCCAGCACGTCAAGGGCATTATTGGAGAAAACCTCAAAATTATAGTGAAGAAGTCTACAACAAAGTTGTATCATCAGCATTATCTAGGCCCATTATCTAATACGCCCGGTAATATCTTGTTGGCTTTCTGTTGTGGTCCACATAACCAACTGCTTTAAATGTTTTCTAATTTCCCCCAAACAGAAGTCTCATTGCCATCTCCTGTTCTCTCTTTTTCACATCCATTATTATCTTTCACTTTTTCCAGTCTTCAAGTCTATTTATAGCTACAATCTTGTAGGGTATGTTAATTTTTTTAAACAGATATTTTACTTCAACATTAAAAAAAACACAGAAAACGTCTTCATTATTAATTTCTTATTCCAATTCTCTGGTTTTGATAAATGACCCCACAATTTCCCAGTCATTCAGACTCCACATCTCAGTTTTCTTTGATTCCACATCTTTCTCTTCCTCATATCTAGTCACTTGCCAAGATTTACATTGTATCCTATGGGATCTCAATTTTCACATTTTGGGAGCTCCTCCTAGAAAGTCGTGACAAAGCAAAGTAGAAGCAGACATCTGGATGTAAGAGTAAGCTCTTTGTCTTACTGGTATGGATGTTAGTCAAGTTATTTAATCTCTCTAAGATGAAAATAATAAAATACTGATGACTGGGTATTTTGAGAATTAAATGAGATGAAGCATAGAAACAGTGCCTGGAACATGACACACACTAAGTAATTCTTTGCTAATATTATTATGGCAAGAGCTTTAAAGAAAACTTACATTTAAGGTCTAGAGGTGGAAAGAGATGGAGAGAATGAAGAGAATGAAGATAGGATTGGATCAATAAGTCATGAAAGGAGAAAAGGTACAGAGTCTTATTGAGTCCACCCTCACATTTTAATTGTCCAAGTAGTCTGATTCGTGGTGGCAGGATGCCGCACAGCATTTGAACTTCTGGATAGTGGTAATGTTTTTAATATGAAACGAGCATCAAAGTCATGTTTCAGATACTAGTTTCATGTGAGCTGTTACATGGGCTATTAGAGATATTTCATCACCATTCATGATAGTTTTCTATGAATATTAAACATAATTATTGAAATAGTGTTATATTTTTCAGTTTTAATACCAGCTAATTAACAATGCTATTTAAAATATACTAATAATAGTTTATAACATATGAGATTTAAAAATTATTAACAACATACTTATTTCCTCTTAAAATGAAACAGAAGACTTACATATAAGACATTATACTGTCATCATAAGACACTATACCGTCATCAATTTTTCCTTACAATATGAAACTTTGATTTTTCCCCCCTCTCTCTTTTTAATAGTAAATCTAATTTTACCTTTATTCAACTCACAGTGAATTTCATTATATTAAAACATGAATAGGTGACATCTGATTTGCTGTTTATTTCTAGAACAAAACTAATAAATTTATCATGTGTGCCCAACTAAGAAGTAGAGGGGGTGAAAGAGTTAATGCTTTACGTTCTTCTGTTAGCACCTCCCCTCTTATATTCTCTCAGATTAAGACCAAGTTGGGAGACTGGTGGGACAACTATTAAGATGAAGTTGCAGGAGGTCTACTTAATTATTAGGTTTTGTAAAGACAAATGTGGTAGATAGATGCACACAGAAGTTTCATACAGAAGCATAGAATCTTGGATTTGGAGGGAACCTTAAATGTCATCTTGTCTAATGTTCCTCTCAGTGCAAAATTCTTTCTACCGTATCCCTGGGCAAAGATGAACAATCTTTGAACACACCCAGAGACAACAACCTCATGAGAGTTCAAGCCAACCTATCATATTGTAGTACTCCTGTAAATATTAGAAAGTTCTTTCTCACGTTGAGAACAAACCTGCATCTAACTTCCTTCACCCATTAGTCTTAGTTCTTCTACCTAGAGTAATTCAAATGAAAACTATTCCCTCATCCTCTTAACTAAAACTTCAGGTACAAAAATGTTGGCAAGTTTTCTCCATGGTTTCTTGAAAACTTACTCTTGTTGCATGATTATCTGAGCTTCAACATCATAATTATTCTCCTTAAGACATATTCTAGTCTTCAAGTGCAGCTCCCAAAACTAAAAGCAATCTTCTAGATTATCTCCCCGAATAGGATCTCTATCCCTCTATTAATGGAGCCTAGATTTACTTTAAGCCTCTATATCATACAATTAATTATACTGAGTCTGAGGCCAGTTAAAAGACTCATGTAACTTTCATGTGAACTGTTTCTCAGGTAAACTCCTAATACCCTTGGTTTTTTGACGCATTTTACTAGGTCCCAAGACCTCTTTTCCATGGATGTGTGGTTACTAGGCAATAATTAATACCACAAGAAATAACATTTTTTTTCTGTGAAACATAGCCTATGATTATTTTATTTTATTTTTTTATACAGCAGTTCCCTATTAGTTATCTATTTTATACATATTAGTGTATATATGTCAATCCCAGTCTCCAAATCCATCCCACCACCACTGCCGCCCCCTCCCCCTGCTTTCCCCCCTTGGTGTCCATACGTTTGTCCTCTACATCTGTGTCTCTATTTCTGCCTTGCAAACCGAATCATCTGTACCATTTTTCTAGATTCCACATATATGCGTTAATATATGATATATGTTTTTCTCTTTCTGACTTACTTCACTCTGTATGACAGTCTCTAGGTCCATCCACGTCTCTACAAATGACCCAATTTCATTCCTTTTTATGGCTGAGTAATATTCCATTGTATATATGTACCACATCTTCTTTATCCATTCATCTGTTGATGGGCATTTAGGTTGCTTCCATGACCTGGCTATTGTAAATAGTGCTGCAATGAACATTAGGGTACATGTGTCTTTTTGAATTAGGGTTTTCTCCGGGTATATGCCCAGTAGTGGGATTGCTGGGTCATATGGTAATTCTATTTTTAGTTTTTTAAGGAATAGCTTATGATTTTTAATGACTGTCACTCTCTTTCTGTAAGCAACTCATTCTGGTGCTAGTACCATTCCTTAGATCAGGAAGCAAAGAAGTTACCAGATATCTCAAGCTTCCATCTCCAGAGAAATATGGCCATGGGACTGGAACAAACCATAGCCAAAGTTTGGGCACTATGATGGAAGTAGTTGTATCAGTTAGTTTTTGCTATGTAACAAACCAACCCAAAACTTAGTGGCTTTAAAGAACTGTTTTGTAGACTGCAGTGTTGGCTGGGCTTGGCTGTCTTTTGTGGTCTGCTGGTGGCTTGGCTAGAACTGGGTGGTCTAGGATGACTTCTGTTACATATCTGGAAACTGGCTTCTCAGATTTCCTCTTTTCTGGAAGACTAGCTGGGGAATGTTAAATGGTGGCAGTGGGGTTTCTAGCAATGAAAGAAGGCAAGCCCTAATGCTCAAGCACATTTCAAGCCTTGGCTTGAATCATGTTTGCTTTTGTCCTGTTGACTAGCGCAGGTGACAAGGTCAGGTTCAGATTTAAGACTGTGAGAACAGACTCCACCTATTGATGGGAGGACCACCCACATCACATTGTAAAGGGTGTGCGTAGAATGAGGCATAAACAAACTGGTGGCAGTTACCCCAACAATCTACCAAAGTGCAGAACTTCAACATCATCTAACCCTGGCTTTTTGCCTAAGTCATGTGTGCTCACTGATATTTTCATGTTGGAGTATTGCATACTTTTGATATCCTAACGCTGGTTAATTATGCTTTAGCACTCCATGTGCCCACGAAATATTTGTAGAGCAGTTTGGCATTCACTCACAGCTGTGTGGAACTAAATCAACATACCAAATCCCCTGCAAATTTCCAGAGTCACACACTTTGATCATCTTGTTCCTTTAATAATCCTGTAGCCTCACCAGTAACATCTTGTGATATCCTTGGTCCATTGACCATATCTTTGCCTTTTGCCTCACTGATTTGTTTGTCTGTCACTTATTCTCACAGAAGAAATGTAGGAGTGCTATGATTATAATTTCTTCATCTCATATTTTGGGTGCTGAAATTAATTCAATGACATGAAAAGTCATATAGTAGTAAGTACCTTGAAATATGTTTATGCACAATTCAACTTTCACTCCAACACTTAGAATCAATTAAAGAGAGGGAACTTCTGAGGCATACTGGCACTAAGTATTCCTAAATTATAGGCCCAAGGAACAGCTTCATCTATACAGTCTTTTCTTAATATGTATCCTGGCTTTGATACTCAACCAAACTTGGGTCCACTCACCTGTGTGCAGTAAAGCCAATCTATTGACACTGGGTTGTGGTGAAGGAAAGTGCAGCATTTATTGCAAGGCCAAGCAAGGAGTATGGGCAGCTAATTCTCAGAAGACCTGGCCTCCCTGATGGCTTTCAGGGGAAGGTTTTTAAAGACAAAGTGAGGGAGAAGGTCATAGGATGCCTGATCAGCTTGTGGACATCCTTCTTTTGGTTGGTGGTGAGGTAACCAGGTGGTATTTCGAGAGTCAACATCACCAGTCTTCTGGTTCCAGCCAATCTGGGGTGTACATGCTTGTGGCCAACAGGCAGTTGACTTCTTCCTGCCTGGTGCAGGTTTCAGTATCTGCAAAACAATTCAAAGATATGGCTCAGAATATAAATCTATAGTCCTGGAGGAGGAACTAAAGATCCTTGACTTTGTATTATGGCTAAACAACTATTATTTGTCTTGCTTGACTGTTTGCATTTGTTTCTTCATTTTCTTACTTCTCCGATTAAATTTGCCCTTTGGAACGCAGGGAAGGCCTAATTGAGGAAGTTTTTCTACAAACGCGAGGCAGGCGGAGGACATGGTAGGATCTGTCCTGTGAAAGCTCCATAGCATCCTGCTCAGTTACAGCTTTCTCATTTTACAAATTTAAATCCATTGTCACATTCGCCTAAGACTTTGCCACTTCTAGTTTTTCCTGCTGTAATTCTCCGTGTGGCAGGATACTTATAAAGTGTCTGGTAGGTTCATCATTTAATTATTTGCATATGTCAGATCCTGAGTCTTAAATTTGGTCCTTTGGACCGTGGCACTGTAAAAGTACAAAATAGTTGTGTCTATTTTCAACTTGGCCACAAGTTAAAAGAGGACACAGAACATGCCACGAAAGGGCTCCAGGAGTCAATTTACCTACATCTCAATTTAGATATAAATTGCTAACTATTCTCAATCTGACTGAAAAGAAAATGTATTTGTGCATAATCAGTGTTTTCTTATTTGTATTTAAAGATATAATATAAACATTTAAGATTTGTTTTTAATTCTAGAAAATGCATAAAAATAAATTAATGTACCATTCTATGAGTAGCTGAAAGTTAATAGAAATTATAATAAGTAACCATTTCTAATAGAACGTGAAATCAGTATCTCAGTAAGGAAAACTTTGGTTGATAATGAACTCTATTTCTACTCTTATGCACTTGGAGTCTTAGTATCTTCTCAACCACCAGAGGGCTCCAACGATATAAGAAAATATATTAAATATATAGGAAAATAAATGAAAATAGAAGTCATTTTTGATATACCTTTTTTTCTTTTAGTGTTCAGTTAAAGTTAAATATCTTAAATATATGGATTAGATACAATATTTCTAATCCAGATTTCCTGTCAGGAAAAGAACAAAATTAGGAGGAACAGTTTAAACTTGACAATTTTAAAACTTAAAACAAATGTAATAACTATTTTACTATTTGGGGGCCTAAATCCTGAATCAAACGTTTATACCATTCATTTATGTTTTCACTGGAAAAAATTAAAGGACAGTGCATGTATTTTCTCTGAGAGTTTCTGGCCCTTAGGGTCTATTTTTCTGTAAACATCTAGTTTGTTACCTTGATATCATATATGATTACAGCTGAGCAAACATCTCACAAGGGATTCGACAAGGTAAATAGCTCCTGTGCCAAGTGGCAGGCTTCCTTAGGCTCAGGTAGGATTATGATACACTATGTTGTGGTTTTATTTTGTTTTTAATCACTCCTTGGACTCCCAGTTTGGTCGAGCTCAGCCCAAGATGCCTCTATCTCCCAAAACAAAAATTAAGCTAAAGATCTGGCCATATGTTTGGTTCTGATGGTATTTATTCTCTGGATTAGATTCAAAGAATGAATAGAGTGAATCAAATGAAGCAAACCACTCGTCCAGCAATGAGCCCTGAAATACTGAAGCGAGGGGCTCATCACAGGCTTCCTCTCTGGATTGTAATCAAGGTCAGCCTTGCAGGAAACCAGCAAGGTTCAGTGGCCCCAGGGGCCGGTGCTCATCCATTTGTTGTGAATTTTGGCACCTCTCTTAGACTCATGTGGCCTGTCTGAGGGACTGAGGAAGCTGAACCAGAATTAGTGGTTATCAAATTGTTCTCTGTGGTTCCCTAGAGGTTCCTTTGACCTTTTCTTAGGGGACACCTGATGGGTGGTGTGAGTGGAAGGGATTTCAAGCTCTCTTCCAAACGCTAAACTAAACCCTCAGATGCACACGTGTTACTGTATTCCACATACGGTTTCCCTGGAAAGATTTGAATAAACAAAAAGTTCAGCTGAAGGACTTGGGAAAACAAAGAAACAAATGTCTCAAGTTTTTTTCAGTAGTTTTATAATATTTCAGTTTCTCTGGAACTTGGGGCCATATTGCTAAAATACAGGGTGGAAGTGGTGATCTACAATTAGGTGGGGCAGGTTTGGATATGTCTCTTTGCACAGCCTCCAGGCTATAGTGAAAGTCATCACCTTGAAAAGCCTAGAAGGATCAAGGGGAACAGTCATGAAGCAAACATTGAGCATCCTCTGGGTTCAAAGCATGGTGCAATATTTAGGATTCAGAGATTTTACATACACAGTCTCTGCCTTCTAGGCTCAAAATTTAAGGGGCATGTGTTGGGGGGAGGGGGAGTATGGACACATATCACTCTAAGCTAGTTGTGCTAAGTGCTAAGTTAATGGTAAAACAATATTTATTTAGAAGGAGGAGAAGAGAGACACATTTCCATCAGGGCAATAAGGGAAGGTTCTAAGAAGGAGGCAGCATTTGCACTGTGCTTTGCAAAGTGAGTAGGATTTCAATAAGAAGTGGCGGCGATGTGCTCCTAATTCAATGCCACATGTGTGCCTGGCATAAGAGATTTCTAGAGAGAAATCTAGTGCTATGCCTAACTTGTGAACATCTTTGATTCCTTCTAATGAGTTGTGATTCAGCTGAGTTCTGGGAAAGATGTAGGTGATGAAATGCAAGGCAAAAGAACTCTAGGGGCTCACTGAGGTTTCCTTGAAGAAATAACAGATCAACTTAGATCTCTGTAAAATGTTAGTACCTGAGGAAAAAGTTATGAGCCTTCTCTGACATATAGCTTAACTCCATACTGATTGCATCCAGTTTCCTTGTGATCTGTCTTTCTTTGAGGTTGCCAGATAGAAAACCCCAAAGGCATTGGAGTCCACTGAGGGCAGGAGAGTTCTTCCTTGTTCTTCTTATTGGGGTCTTCAGATGTCACACATTTTTCGGAGTGTGCTGTGCTCTGGAGCTTGAAAGACCTTCGTCTGAGCTTCAGTCTTTTAGTTTTCCCTCGAGTGAGTCAAAAGAGTTTAAACATGTAGCCAAGGGTGTGGGAAGGTGGTTTGAAGGACCTGGGTGTAGGAGAGTGCCATCTCTGCAATGGGGATGTTTGCTGAGAATCCTGGCTCCACTCTGTCTATTGTGTTTTGTCCCTGGGGTAAAAAGGGTAAGATCTACATTCTCAGATTTTTTTCCAAGTAAAAAGGAGAAATAAATCAATTCCACTCTGTCATTGACTGAGAGCACTGATGCAGAATGACACCAATCCTAGTCCTTTCTTAGACAAATGATACAATAAAAGTAACAGTATGTTTTTTTCTTGAAGACTGTTAATCCAGTCTACTCTTTCACTTCGGGTAGTGCAGAACTCAGGTTATTCACAATAAATATTCTTTCAACATCACTTTTTTCCTAGGTTCAAAAACATATATTTAAAATGCATTACAATTCATAGTATAATAAATTATTATAATATTAGGATTGAAAATATAAGTGAATGTTCAGTTATATTTTTATTTTGTAGAAAAAGACTTGATACATTTTTCCTGAACTTCCCATCATTGACTAGTTGAATACATTTGAAGTGACCAATTAATAAATGAGTTTAATAATAAACCTGTTATGTGCTGTGCTGGACCTTTTGGGGGATTTAGTAGCAATATAAGCTGTAATGTTTGCACACCAGAAACTTGTAGTAAGACTGTGAAGACAAGAGTATATATATATATAGAGAGAGAGAGAGCATAAGCATAGTTATTTTTTTTTTTCTTTCAGATTATAAATGCTATAGGACATCAGAGGAGGAAAAGATTAATGAAAGGTGGAGTTATCTGGAATGATTTCTTGTGCTCATAGAATTCCATTCTTTCGTAATCCATCTTTCTATAGATCTAACTCAGCTTTCCAATAGAGTGAACTTGAGCCTATTGATTTAGCACTCTTTCCAGAGGAACAATTGTATCTTCTTCACAGGATTGTTTTTTAGGTATTCTTTTAAACAATGGAAATATAAAAATGATACCGTCACAATTTCTGCCCACAAGGAACTCACAGTTAGGGTGAAGGTAGACACGGAAATGAATATGTGTCTCACAGGGTGAAAGCACAGTAAAGAAGTATGTACTAAGTCAGTATATTATGATATAAGAGGACCTCAAGAGTGACTGTGCCTGAGATACTCAGGGTAGGTTTCACAGAAGAGGAAATGCTTAGATTTCACAGAAGGGGAAATGAGATACTCAGGGTAGGTTGCAAGAAGAGGAAATCTTCCTTGATTAGAAGTTTATAAAGTGGGCAGAGGCAGTAGCAAGACAAAAAGTAGAATGTGCAAACTTGCAGGGATAGCCATCTCTGAGTAGCTTAGAATAACTAGGGTATCAACCGTGTTTCAGTTATCAAATTCTTTGTAACAAGTCATCCCAGTATTTAGTGATTTAAAACAATAATTTATTATTTCTCACAATCTCCTTTCATCATCAAATACTTATGGTGAACTATTATATTTTAGTTTTTATTAATTTGGATTCATATATTTAAATATATAGAGATATATTCATGACTTTTCTAATAATCATCTTTGACAAATTAATGCTTTTTGGCTTGAATTCTTCTTTGTTTTATATTACTATTTACACAACCCATTCCATATCTCCCATGTTTCATTTATGTATTTTCTTTTAGTTTGCCTATATTTCTTTGCTTGTAATTTTGCTTTAGGTATCTCGTTTGTAAACAAAAACATAATTGGATTTATTTGACATAATCTGTGAATCTTTATGTCTCAGTAAGAGAATTTAGCCTACTTAAATTTATTGTGCTTACTAGATTTGTTTTTCCTTAGTGTTATCATTTGATGTTTTGTATATTTTGTTTTTGTTTTTTTAAAAAAACCTCCATCTTTTAAAAATGTACTGTGCTTTCTTTTCAGTCTAAGGAAAACAAAGACAGAGATTGCATGTGAGCTATTTGCAGCAATACATTGCCTCTTCTAATGAGGCAGCTACAAGCCTTAATTGTGAGGCAGCTCACACTTATAGCATGTGAGCCAAGTGTGCATGCCACCATCCCTGCTCAGTGTTTGTGTCAGAAGCCCTTCGCTGTGTAGCTGATACTGTACAACAGTGTTTCTCAATCTTTTTATTTTTCGTTATTGACCCCTATCTGCTTGAGTACTATATGTACATCTGTGATTTATATACAAAAAGAGTAAGTTTTTGTTACACTTTCTCACCCTTAAGAATCAATTTTCACCCACTTGGAGACAATACTGTGTTTACTGAGAATACATGTGGTACAGGGAGTTCCCCTGACTGCCACTCACCTGTGAATGGGCAAGCGTTGGTCATGTGTTTGAAGTTATTTCCCACTTTCCCCCCAGGCAGACGATTCCTCTTTATGGCAGAGTCCGTGGAACATTCAGTCCTATCTGCCCTCCCTTTTGCAGCATTTCCTTTAAGCACCTGACACGTGGATGTTACCTTGTTCTAGTTTTTAAGCACTAAACCAAATGCCTCCCCCCAGCTCTTATATTCCTTTTTGTTTTCAGGGGGAATTTGGTAGTGGAGGATAGAGGAGTTAGACTCATGGATGGGCTTATGTCACCAGCTTACCCAGAAATCCATTTCGCTCTTGCCTAACAAAATTCTGGAATACAACCATAAGCTTGGTATTAAAATGAAACTGAACAAATGTCCTTCTTCAAAGAGCTAAATAATTTATTATGATTGATAATTAATAGTCAGGAGAAAGGGGAGTGCTATAAGTCAAGGCTGGGATAATCATTTTATTGGGATGTCAATTTCTCTGCACACCACAGGTCACTCTTCAAATTGATTACAACACAGATGACTAACTTAAGGTGATTTTGTGCTTTACATGTTATAATGTAAGCTGTATTATGCTGACTGCTATTTTTTCTACCTTGAAATTTGTCAACACTTTATTATCCAGATTCATAATTTTCTTTTTTTTTTCTCTTGTCACAATTTCCCTGCTTAGATTCCACTATTAGTGTGGAAAAGAGTTGAAAATCAGATTTGTTTACATTATATTCAGTCCATTCGTAGTGGATCGTGCTATTGCTTCAGTAACCTCAAAGCCCTTGTTTTTGTTTTTCTATTGGGACTCAGAAGCTCATAATGTTTGGTAGCTTGATTCAGGCGAATAACGTGCTGAGAAAATGACTTTGCATCATTTATAGCTATCAGTACAATCAGAATATTGAAGTGAGGTGATTGTGGGTGGGGGTAAAATTCACATGTTTTAGTGTAAGTACTTAAATTAATAAAATATAATTAAAGTGGGTTTCTTTTTTTTAAATTGATTTATTTATTTATTTATTTTTGGCTGTTTGGGTCTTCGTTTATGTGCGAGGGCTTTCTCTAGTTGTGGCAAGTGGGGGCCACTCTTCATCGCGGTGCGCGGGCCTCTCACTATCGCGGCCTCTCTTGTTGCGGAGCACAGGCTCCAGACGCGCAGGCTCAGTAGTTGTGGCTCACGGGCCCAGTCGCTCCGTGGCATGTGAGATTTTCCCAGACTAGGGCTTGAACCCGGTTCCCTGCATTAGCAGGCAGATTCTCAACCACTGCACCACCAGGGAAGCCCCTAAAGTGGGTTTCTTAAAAAGATTTTAAAACATTTTTGTAAAGATGTTAAGATTTTTGTAGTTCTTTTTGTTTATCTGTTTAAAAAATGTCTTACATTTCTTCATTATACTCCCAATTTGGAGAGAAAAATAAGAAAAATGTATTTGTTATTCAAAGTTGTTTTTTTTAATCCTTTCCTTTCTTAGCAAACATTACACATACTACACTTTATCTCAGCTTCAAAAATGGCAAATGCTGCTTTAATCAATGGTGGGATTTCCCCTCCATCCCTCCCTCCCTCCCTCCTTCCTTCCTTCCAACTAAAGAATGTTTTTCCTTTCACAGGCAAAACATACATGAAATTCAAGGAACAGCTGAAAATGTGCTCCTGGCCAGATAGGAGCAATTCACTTCCGTAACATCTCAGAAACACTCCCTTTATCTTCTTCACTGTCTCCTTCTTGCTTTTCCTGGACTCTGGGTTATTAATTCCTTGGTGCATCTCTGCTTGAGCTGAAAAAGTGGGAAAATATAGTGAGGGTATAGACTTTTACCTTAGCCTATCGCGTCAACTTCTGAACCATAAGTTCTAGTTTTCAGTGGCTTATTTTCAACTGAGAAACATTATTAGGATCCAAGTAAGTATCAGTGATTGTGATGAATGCTGTGTATATTCTGAAGAGTAGAACAGACATGTTGTCTCTTGTCTACCTCTTTCATAAAGAAGCAAGTGCAGGAGGAAATCAACCAGAGCTCTGTGAGCATAAGCCTTTATTTGGTAATGCTGACCATGAGAAGGCTTGGAAGGAGCTCTCTTACTTGGGAAAGGAGGACAAAATGTTTTACAGGGCTGTAGCTGTACTCTACTGAGTAGGTCAGTAGAAGTTCACCAGGTCCAAGGAATAACTAGCCAAGGATTGTTCTTTAAAGAGGTGCATTGTTCTTGTAGATTAGCAACAAGTGTTGGTCAATTTGGATTGTATCAAGAAGGATGGAGAGGACTAGTTAGGGGCTGGAGTCCTGTGCAAGAGAGTATGGGCAGAATCAGCTGCAGGAGACAAGGACAAAGGAGGCCCAAGGGCAAAATCCTCATTCCTTCAATGTCTCTTATTCAAGATAATCTGAGGGGTTGATAAACAAGAGGAAATGAAAAGACAGAGATTCCTATGAACCACAGAGTACTAGGCAATTCTAAGATTATCAAAATTCTTATGTGGATTGGTGAAAATTGCCAAAATGAATGAAGGACCACAGCTATGCCTTGCTCTTGTCCAGCTCCTACTGCAGTGGGAACAGGAAGTTGTGCAAGTTAAATATCTTATTGAGTATGTGCTGCTATTCAATATGTTCCATAAATTTTCTTGCGTGCATCCTATATATACAGTCTTTCTCTCATAATCTAGTGGAAGACACAAACTAGCCATCACCCTAATGAGTGTGTAATCACAAAGTGAGAGCTTTGTTCTGAGGAAAAGGAATAGGGTCTTTGAGAACACCTAATAAGATACCTTTACCCAGTCTAGGGGGTTAGGGAGGAGGAGATGAGTAGAAGTTGGAAAGGCCTGATTAGATTTGAGTTTTGAAAAGTTCATTATAGCTCATCCTTACATGTTACTCTGAAATAAATTTGTAATATAGACATTATCTTTAACATTTTTTATTGGGAAGATGAATGATTTTTAAACATTAAAATACCTAATAACTGAAGATTTTCAGGGACAATACTCTGTATGATACTATGATAGATACATATCATTATACATTTATCTAAACTCATAGAATATACAACACCAAAAGTAAACCCTCATGTAAACTATGGACTTCGGGTGATAATGATGCATCAGTGTAAGTTCATCAGTTGTAACAAACGTACCACTCTGGTGGAGGATGTTGATAACAGGGGAGGCTATGCATGTGAAGGTGTAGGGAGTATATGGGAAATCTCTGTACTTTCAATTTTGTTGTGAAACTAAAACTGCTCTAGAAAAATTGCCTTTAATAAAAGAAACGTATAAAATTACTGCCTTAATGCAATCATGTTCATTTTTTTATATTGCCTTCCAGTTTGTATATACATGCATATATGTACTTCTATGGTGGCATTCACAATAAATGGACCATTTTTACAGTATTTGTTAAGCATAATATTTTATCAAGAACATTTTTCATTTTTTCCCCTAGTACTTATAATTAAACTTGAGAATGATTTTTATTATAAGTCATAGTGGTGACACATTTGAATTTGTTAAAACATTTACCTCTTGTTGGAAATTAAGGTTTCCAGTTTGGGGCTTTGCTTTATAGATTATGTTGGATATAGACCTTTGTTCCTGTTGAAATATATTTTTAAGACAAAATTCCAGAGATGGGAGTATTGAGTTATTGTTAAAGTTTAGCAATATCCATCAATAAATTTTAGTTTTCCTTCTTTGCATACTTTGCCATGTGCTTTTTATTATAAGGAATTTTTAAAATGTTTATTTATACATGTATTTTGTTAGCATGTGCAGAAATGATCCACTTAAAAATATTTCTGATGGCAATAATCTTTTTCTTTTGGAAGGGAAAGATTTTTGATTTTTGATTTTTTCCATTCTTTTTGACTTTGCTGGAAATATATATTTGCACAGTTTTGTACCACCACTAGGAGTCACTAGTTTACCACATCCTCATTGTAAAGAGTATACGTACAATCCTATGTACACAGCTGAATTGAGTGGCATTGAGGAAAGCCACATATGGTGCTAATCTTACTAAAATGCCAGCACATTTACTGCCTTAAAAAGAACATGAAGTATATGCATGCCACACTTTAGCTCAATAAAATGAATTGGTAAATTAGGGAATGCTATTTTAAATTTTTAGTGGCTCTCTTCTAAGGTGATGTGCAGAGTAAACAGTTTTATCTTTGAAAAATTGGAGGGTCCACTCAGCTCAGGATAAGGTCTTCTTTAGTCTGAGAGCTTAGAAGTTGTTTAAAGCAAAACTATGGTACACTTGCTCAGGACAGATGTCAGACAATACCAGGCTTTACCTGCTACTGTTTAATCTTACCAGAGAACTCCTCAAATATAAACATCCTGAAGCTTTCACATTTCTTCACCATTCTGCTTTATCATAGGCAGCATTTAATCAATAAAGAGTACATGTTATTTTTTTAGACTATTGATATTACTTTAGAAACCTGCAGAAAAATGTATGAATTTTTTAAATGTTTTTAACTTTGAAATTTAGGGTCAAAATAATTTCACTAGAAGCAAAATTATTATGGAAGTGAAGTAGAAATTTAATTTGATTTATAAATCCTGCTTTATATGCAATGTCACAGAACTCTATCTCTAACATAAATAAGAGTTATAGTCATCTGTCCTTGTGACTTGTGGTTTGCTCTGCTGTGGCTAATACTGTCTGATTA
Source organism: Balaenoptera musculus (assembly GCF_009873245.2). Lineage (NCBI taxonomy): Eukaryota > Metazoa > Chordata > Mammalia > Artiodactyla > Balaenopteridae > Balaenoptera > Balaenoptera musculus. Next base: position 73,215,729 of record NC_045789.1, on the reverse strand, counting down.
AAAATACACATTATGGCAGAGTAGAAATAGCTTTGGTTACAAAATGACAGGGAACAAAGCAAAGACATAAATTTACTACATCCAGTGCTATTTTATAACCCTAATAAGTCATCTTTAACTTTGACGTAAAGTTACTTGGAGAATAAATTGTCTTAGTTTTTCCAACTTGTGCTTTTTGATATGTGGGCCCTTTGGTTTGCACAATGAAGAAATATTGACTAATAATCTATGTATTTAGAAAATGTATTTTTATAACCCTAGTAAAATGACAGATTTGCCTGTGACCAAGCTTTTTTTCTTTAAAAATTGTCAAGTATTCTCTTTGTTGTGAATTTAGACAGCAAAACCATAAATCCTACATATTTAGATTTACTATGGAGAGCTGTCATCTTTAATTATTAGTGTTTTGAGGATGACTCTGTAATGTACCCTCAAAATTGAAATTATAAAAGATGGTAAAATAACACACTGACTGTATAAAAAATAAACTCCAATAAATACTATAAATTTTATAAATTAATATTTTATATTAATAAAACAGACATATTAATAAATATAAATATCTTACAATATGCATGTATATTCCCCTCTTTATCTCTTTCCTCGCAATGGGATGGTCACCCCTGGTTACAGTCTCTTGGCCACCAAGTAGTCTTGGTTTTGCTTCCTGAATATTATTTACTTCTGTTTCTTTTCCTTAATTCCCACTACGTTAGTTCAGTCTCTTATCATGCTTAGTCTGTGGCCATTTTGACAATTTGTTGAGCAAATGAATGACATACAAACTTCTCTGTATGTCTCTGGATATTTTAATTGATATATGTAGACATATTCTATATTAGTAGGAGATTATTACCCATAGGTATGATACCTCAGATATTTGGTGGTTATTTATTTATTTATTTATTTTTAACATCTTTATTGGAGTATAATTTTTTTTTAAACATCTTTATTGAAGTATAATTGCTTCACAATGGTGTGTTAGTTTCTGCTTTATAACAAAGTGAATCAGCTACACATATACACACGTTCCCATATCTCCTCCCTCCCGCATCTCCCTCCCTCCCACCCTCCCCATCCCACCCCCCCAGGCGGTCACAAAGCACCGAGCTGATCTCCCTGTGCTATGCGGCTGCTTCCCACTAGCTATCTATTTTACATTTGGTAGTGTATATATGTCCATGACACTCTCTCACCCTGTCACATCTCATCCCTCCCCCTCCCCATATCCTCAAGTCCATTCTTTAGTAGGTCTGTGTCTTTATTACCATCTTGCCACTAGGTTCTTCATGACCTTTTTTTTTTTTTTTTTAGATTATTGGAGTATAATTGCTTTACAATGTTGTGTTAGTTTCTGCTGTATAACAAGGTGTATCAGCTATATGGGTTATTTATTTTTTAATTAAAATCATTGAAATATATTTGATGTATAACATTGTATAAATTTAAGAGGTACAACATACTGTCTTGATACTTTTATGATAATGGTTATTATTGATCACAGAGTAGATCTGGAAATTGCAATTTTAATGAGCAGAAACATTGTGTGTCTATTTACACAGGCCATATCCTGTCAAATGTTCAAACTCCTACTAAAATTTGTGGCAGAAGAGAATCATAAACGTGTGTAGCTGACACTGGAGGGGGTGCCCTTCCCAGGGATAACTAATTCCTAGAGATGGCAAACACCTTGCCCAGGAGTGATTCTTTGTTATGCAAACCAGCCGATCCAGAGGCCACACCCTCATCTATCTTCTCTATCATACTCAGGGCCACTATCCCTCTTTCCTAGTCATCCTAGGGCTGGGTACCCAGCCACTAGAGACAGCCCCTTTACCCCAAAGCCCCCTAAAATTATTCAAATTAGCCAATTCTAAACTTGCTCATCCTGCCTTCCATTTCCTGTGGAAACCACAAGACAGACTCTTGCCCACATTCTTTGGCCAAAGCCTGTGTTCCCTGTTTGGCCCATGCATGGCGTGCTGTGCCCCTTCTTTGCGGGAACTGTGAGTGTTAACAGCTATTAACAGCTATTTTTCAAGGGCAGTCATCTCCTGATCTGTTGGTCTCACCATATCTGAATATAAAACTTACATTTTAAAATAGGAAAGAGTTTAATACTTTTTAAAAATCTTACATTTATTGAGTCCTTTGTGACAGGCACAGCGGTAAATGCTTTACGTGCAGGATCTCACTACATCCTGCCAGCTTTATGAGGTAGATGCTATTATTACCCTCCTTTTAAAAATAAAAGGACTGAGGTTGTGAGAGATTAAGAAACCCACCCAAAGTTCCACGTGGACGTGGTAGCGCAAAGTCTAGAGCAGGGCTTTCTGAGTACAGAATCTGTATTCTCAGCCACCAGCCTTGGATTATGCTTGCTACCACTTGACTGTACTTTGTCTAAAGAATTACCAAAGTCCTCCCCTCCCTTTCTATTCATACTTTTATTTGGCTGCGTTGGGTCTTCGTTGCTGCACACGGGCTTTCTCTAGTTGCGGCGAGTGGGGGCTACTCTTCGTTGTGGTGCGTGGGCTTCTCATTGCGGTGGCTTCTCTTGTTGCGGAGCACGGGCTCTAGGCACGCAGGCTTCAGTAGTTGTGGTGCATGGGCTTAGTTGCTCCGCGGCATGTGGGATCCTCCTGGACTAGGGCTCGAACCTGTGTCCCCTGCATTGGCAGGCGGATTCTTAACCACTGCGCCACCAGAGAAGCCCCCTTTCTTTTCTTAACATAGAAATAAACTTGAAAGGAATGTATACTGAAACTTCAACCTCATCAATAGAGAGCTCCATACTTTTATTTACATAATCAATGTGCTCCACGTACATGTGACTAAGTAGAGCACAAGGACTATTTCAACATATCTCCAAAAATGGAAAATATGAAAATCACAATTTCTGAAGACAATATTACAGAACTACAAGTTAATGATAAATTGTAAACATATAAATGACTGAATAAAAAGTCATCAGAGTAGCCAGGTTTTATAAGGACAAGAAGAATCTGTTCATGCTCTTAAAAAGAAGCAAATACAACAGGTTCTGCATGAGAGCAGGCAAACCTTAATCCCACATTTATGGCATTTCCCCACAGGAAATCATTTGTTCTAAACATTACATATTTCTTCTTTGTGTAGGTTCTTTCCTGCACCAGAGTCAGCCTTGATGTGAAATTCGGGCCTTTTCTGGTTTCTCTGTACATGATACCTACAGAGCACGTGGGAGAAGAATTTACTGGAGACTCAGAGGAGTGCTGAGCAGAGGGGAGGAACTTGCTTTGCACTGAACAAACTTGTTTTGACAAAGCAGCTTCCGATTAAGCAGGAACTTCTTCAAAGTCCTTTTGGCTGCACGACCCCTTCAGGTTTCTTCACCACAGGGCCTTAGATCACCCCGACTTATCAAAGCACACCCTCCCCTCCTTGCCCTCTCTTCTGCCCTCTCCCCTTTCTTTGAAAGTGAAGAGATTCTTTGTCTCCTGCAGAGCAGTGAGGCCATTCTCCTTTGCGCTTTCTGAGCTGCTGCCCCTGTCCCACCCTTAGGCCCACTTTTTCTCTCAAGATACCCCCAAATCAGGACTTGTCCCCAAAACAGCTTTAACCCTTAAAAGGTATCTTGCTTGGAGCAACTGTTGGAAATTTTTAAAAACTTGTATAAAACTCATCATACACAGAATTAAGAAAACAGCTTTAATTCACTAACTCCTAAGAAGTAGACAAACTCTTAAACTCATCCAAAGTATATGGTTGGCTCCTTAGTTTGTAGGCATCGGTTAGTAAACAACGAGCCCACTAAATTCCCAAGATGGTTTGATATCAGATGGTTGCTGGAGATTAACTTCTACTTAATGTACATTTTGTTACCTGTTGTGATAAGTCAGCCTATGCTGATTGCATTATTACCAAAACATATCAGGGGAAGTGGACTGTAAACCAATTCATATTTTTTTCAGCCATGTACTAGGGACAATGTGTACAGCGGTAGGCAGTTTTTTTCCTCCTTCAATTCAACTCTTACATCTTTCTCAGAGATCATTGGATGCCTTTGTACCAACGTCAAATTTTCCTTCATTGGTCATCAATCAACTGTGTTTGCAGTGAGCCTCTACTTTGTTTCTTTTGTTTTTCCCAAATACAGTTGTCTTGTTTATTTATTTAGTTTTTGAATTCACCTTGAGCAAGGGCTGAGGCCCATCATGACTTAGTGGGTGATAGTTTGGCATGGGGCTTGATGCTAGACTTTGTGAAGGGTCCAGCTTATTCTCTTAATTGAGTTTTTGACTCTTGGAAGGTATCCAATTTAAAACACTGAAGTCAGGAATCAGTGACAGTTATTTATTCTGTACTGTAAGGAAAGGTATCTGGATTTATGTGGAGCTTTTGTGGAGGAGAAATCTGTTTATTTGTACTCTTCAAAATGTAGGTTCTTAGCAGTATATGTACCTCACTGAAAGCTTCCGAATGGTTTGCTTGTGATTGTTTGGGCTTGTGTTGGATATCTTTCTTATATTTTAGCTGATTTCGTCCCTAAATGCTGGGCTACAGGAACCAACGCTGTGCCTTTTCCCTGCCTCCTGTCCTCTTTTATCCTGCTTGCAAATACTGGGAGCAAAGAGATGATAGTTTATTTTGGTCTCACAGGAAAAGGAGGTACTGATACTTATGGTCTGATAAAGACGAGACCTGTATTGAGTGAGAGTTTAGTTTCTGAGGTTTTTTTCTTTAATTCACTTAAATTTTAAAATTTAATCTTAATTTAATTAAAATATTTAATTTAAAAATATACCTGGGTGTTGCAGCATCCTTTGAGAGGCTGATTGGGTACATTTTATTATTTGTAGCACATTCTTTAGCTTTAATTCTGTGCTCCCTTTTTTTTGCGGACCGATGTGTATTTATTATGTTGAACCACAATAAGTGTCACTGATGGCAAGGCCATGTTGTTCAACGTTATGTTGTTCAAGAACAAAGAGCCACTGCAGGAAGGGAGACTGTGACCAGATTGCAACTTATAGGCGTCAAGGAGCCAGGCTGCAGCATTTCCTCTTTCTGTACTGAGTTATCCTAACACTAATATCCGCGGGAGGCAGTACACATAGGGCGTGAGATGCCGGACATGCGCGAAGGGCATGGAGACCAATCATTTTGCTTTCTGTTCCTTGGTTCTGATCTTGAGGATTTTTGTCTATTAGGGAGGCCAAAACTTTGAAAAAGAAGCCCACAGCATGGTCTTTCATTCAGCAAATATTTGTGAGACACTGATGAGTCTGGCTCCATGCTAGGTGCCAATTATATAAAGTGTTGAATTAAATAGCTGTTGTCTCTGCTCTCATGGAGCTTACATTCTATTGGAGGAGAGGAACAGGTAAATAAACAGATACTAAATTACAGACTGAAAATTGCTATGAAGTTAACAGGATCTGAGATCTAGAGTAATTAGGAAAAGAGATGAATTAATATGGGTGATCAGAGAAGGTCTGTTTTAGGATCTGAGACTTGAAGCTAAGACTTGGGACATTACAATGAGGCCACCATAAAGGGACCCTGGGAGCTGTGAATTCTGACTGTAGAGCTTCTGTACATTCAAGCAGGTGCTGATGCTCTAAGGCAGGAAAGAGCTGGCATATTCTAGGAGCTGTAAGAAAATGGAAAGGAAGCCCAATGGGGAGATGATGAGCTTGAGACAGAGGTGAGGCTGTGAAGCAGGTTAGAGAGTTAGATGGGGCCATGCTGCACAGGATCCTATAGATCATGGTAAGAGGTCTGGCTTCTGGTATAAATGGAAGGCAAAAGTGTTCAGTGTTTTTAATGAGGGGAATGGCAAATGAGGTGACCATTTTGACTTTGTAAAAGAGTATTCTGATATCTGCATGGAGTAGAGATTGGCGGTGAGCAGGAATAAAGCCAGGGAAATAATCTATCTAAGTAACTGGCCTTAAAAGCCTGGAGAGTTTCCATATGAGGGTTTACACTTTAGATCTTAGCGGTAGCCACATTTATACATTCTAATAAAATTCCTTGGCTTTTATTTTCACACTTTATAATGCCTTAACTGGTTAATTTTATATTTTCAAATCGTTTCTGTTTTATTTCTAGAATGTTCCTGGGCTCTCTTTATCTTAATTTTCTTAGTGTGCTGTGACTTTGGTTATAATATTTTATTGCACTAGTATTTTTTTCCCTAGTTTTTATTTGCTTAGTTTTATCTAGCTTTCATTGATTATATTAAACTTATTCTTGGAATCTACTTTTATATTTTGCCTTTTACTGCTTTAGGTATGCTTTCATTTCTTAGTTTTTAAAATCTTTTTAGTATTTAGTATATTACCTTTTATCTGTGACTGTACTTTGCCTTATTAAGTGGATGGAAGATAGATGGTCATTTCATGGATTAGCCCACCCTTCAAACAAGAGACTATATATTTATTCTCTGGAGTCCCTGAAACAGACCTGCCTATGTCCTTTAACAAACGACCTCTATTTCCATCTATTTGCTTTTGTTCTTCACAGGAAGGAAAATAGAGATACACAAGTCAGAACTTTACAGCATAAGTTTGCCTACCCTGAGGGCATAAATGAAATGCTGAAACACTCTGTGAGGCATAAAAAATGACAAGGTCTAAAATCTATGTTCTTTATTATCTACCATCACTTAACATTAGACAAAATGTACATTACTATCATAGTGTTTTAGTATAATAATATAGTAATAGTAAGTATATCATTAATATTAACTGATACTATTATTAAGCACTTTCTATGTTCTATATTAAACAGTGACAACGTGTGTTAATATCATGCTATATTCTCATAGTGTCCCTTAAAAGTAGATATTACTTTAAAAACATATATATATTTATAAGTGACAAAAAGTGAAGTTCGGTGAAGAAAAGCATAGACTTTAGAGCCAGGTAGACTTAGATTGCAATCTTGACCTTGCCAGCTGTTAGCTGTGGGGTGATCTTGAACAAGTACTCTTATAATACTTTTACAATTTCTTTGAGTCTTAGTTTCCCTATTTTTAAAACTAAGGATTTTACAAGACAACTTGCAGGGAAGCAGTGAAGAGTAAAAGAGTGATGCTTGGGCTTCCCTGGTGGCACAGTGGTTGGGAATCTGCCTGCCAATGCAGGGGACACGGGTTCGAGCCCTAGTCTGGGAAGATCCCACATGCTGCGGAGCAACTGGGCCCGTGAGCCACAACTACTGAGCCCGTGAGCCTAGAGCCTGTGCTCCGCAACAAGAGAGGCCACGATAGTGAGAGGCCTGCACACCGCGATGAAGAGTGGTCCCCGCTTGCTGCAACTGGAGAAAGCCCTCACACAGAAACGAAGACCCAACACAGCCAAAAATAAATAAATAAATAAATAAATTAAAAAAAAAAAAGAGTGCTGCTTGCAGAGCACGTGGTTAATGGTAGGTGCTCATTAAGCTTCTCCTTAGAGAAGAGGCTTCTCCTAGGGTCTGCTACTGTGTCATTGCTCTCACTCCTTCCTCCACAACCCTTAAGAACTGTCCTCCTGGCATTGTCCTACCCACTGAAACAGCCAAGAGATGAATCACAGAAGCCTTGTACTCTGAGAAAATGCCAAGCTCGCTTTCTTTGGAGGCCACAGATGCCAGGACAAAAGGAGATGATAAAGGAGTACCAAGCTTTATTCTCAATCCGGATTTAGAGACCTGAGTTTATTCATCCTTCTTGAACCTGCCTACAAAATTAGTGCCTTGATTTGCTTTTCTGGAACAGGAGATAGTTCTGTCAAGGAGAGTCCCTGGAGAAATGGAGGAAAGAGTCCAAAAATAGCTAAAGGAAATCTCTCTGGACCAGGTTATTATTGTCACTCTGTTTTACTTTTTTCCTAAATCTTGTAGCTAAAAAAAAATCTTAAATTTTGGGCAGTACCCAAGAGTTTGGGTTGGCCTCCAACTCACTCTCTCTGATGTCATCCTCATCCTATCTCTTCATCTCTACCTCTGTCTCATCTCCACATAAATCTCTCTCTCGCTCTCTCTATATATATGCACATATATACCTATACATATATATACTTATACATACATACCTATACATCTGTGTAAGTCTGTGTATCTATTTTTCTATCCTCTATGTGAATCATGCATAAGTTATTGGTTTAAAACAAGGTAGATATTTATTTGTCTCTCAAAGAAGTCTGAGTTGGAGGTGGTGCGGGGGTACAGATTGTCTCTTCTCCAAGAGTGATTCTTCTAACTTATTGCACCTCCCTTCAGGGTGAGTCCTCACTTCATGGTTCAGAAAAGCTCAATTCCATTACATTTTTTTCCAGCTTATTAAAAGGTAAAAAAAGACAGTAAGTATAGTATGATCTACCTGCTTTTAGGAGTATGGCTTGGAAGCTGAATGCATTACTTCTGCTCACATCTCACTGGCAAGGACTCAGTCATTTGGCCACACCTAACCACACAGAGGCTGAGAAAAATAGGATTTCACTATATGCTCTGCCCAAAGAAATCTCAGAGGATTTTCTAACTAAAAAGGAGAATGGAGCATGAATGGTGATAGTGGAGCAGAGGTAATTAGTATTCTATCTACACTATTAATATAGAAGAAGGATAGTCCCCCTATGAGAAGGTCACTGCAGTTGATTTCAAAAAAGAAAGCAAAAAAATAAAATAAAAATAAAAATAAAAAAAAAGAAAGCAATTGACAATGAGTCTTTCCAAATACATCTTTGGAATTAAACTAAATGGAAAATCCATTTCTTCTACTAGTGTGCTGAAAACAACAACAAGAAGAAACAAATATTCTCATTTCCAAGGCCTGGCACAATGCTAAGCACGTAACAGGCATTATCTCATTTATTTCTTACAACCTACATGATAGAGATATTTTTCTCTTCATTTTATAGCTGAGAAAGCTGAGGTTTGGAGGGGTTAACTGCCCAAGCTCACACACCAAATAGGTCGCAGAGACAGATTTTAATCAGTGGCTGAGCCCGCTATTTTAACCCCAAAGCTACAGCCTTCCCAACATATTCTGTTACCCATATGATTTCCTTCCCCTTAGAATTAAAGGAAGATTATCATCATCCTTATTCTCTTGTTCTGAAGACACATAATAAATGGACTCTAATAGGGATCAACCCCAGTAGAATGAAAGGAATCATCTGATTCATTGCTGGATGGGTTCATTACTTTCTGTTGTCTTTTCCAGATGCATTCTCTCCCCTTCTCTAGCCTGCTCTGGGCAAACATTACAGACTGCACCACTCAAATGCCTTTGTCCTCTGACATCAGTCAGAGGGAGGCTAGAGCAGGATATCTGAGTGAGGCAGGATACAGAGGTATTTATTTTCTTTGGTCCCTTCATTCTGAGGTGCAGTTTGAGCAGACCCTGAGTTCCTCTTGGCTCCTTTCCCATGGCTACATCTTTTGTTGGGTTCTGTAATACAACACCTTCCTCATGAACATTAGACCCCAGTGTAGTAACAGCTTCCTGTTTTTGCCAGCACCTGGGTGCTTCATCAAACCTGTTGGTTTACTTAATGCTGTCCATGCTTCTGTAGTTGAGCCCTTCATTAAATGCCCTTCAGTTAAACTCTTTGGACACCCCAATTTCCTTCTGGGATCCTGAAAGATGCATTGGGTTATTCTTGTGAATTAAACAAACAAAATTATTAGACAACCCCATGACTCTTTTGCATTGTAGAACTTTATAAAAATAGGATATCTACTTTACTTCATGAACATGAACTTCACTACAGAGAAGTCTTTATAGGTAGCAACTAGGTAGGGGTGGTGCCTCAATCTTTTGATAATTTTACTAAGATAGTAATATGCAAAATAAAGTAATTTGTATTGAATGTATAAGCTTCAGGGATGAGTCTTTAGTAACCTATCTGTGTCTAAACATCCTTGGATCCCATCTGGGATTAAGTCCCATTCAAGTAGGAGCTCCCTCCTATTTATGAAATTTTAATTGACATTTTGATCAACTAATTATGTTTCTCAATAACTCTCACCATATGAATCTTCCTCAAACATTTTTCCTGCTGAGTGATTAAATATCCATGTTGTCCCAGAAAAATAATCAACTCAATTTTCTTTGGCAGTGTTTTTCACTAACTCTCCTTCCTTTTTGAGTCTATTTAGAGTCCTAGTCGAAAGCTAGTTAAATCCCCCATAATAAAGAATACTTTAGCCATTCTACAACTTAACTGAGAACGTCTATGGTCTGGAAAGTCCTCAAATGTTGTATCACCTTTTCTTTTTAATAGGTTACACAATTCAGTCTTTCATCCCAATGTTTTACATGAGCCCCCCCCCCCTTTTATTACATTCTCTTTCACTTTATGGTGACATTACCCCAAAACAATGTAAGACTCTTGTTGATTTGCATTTACCTTTTATTACTTATTGACTCTAGATGGAAAATGTTTGTGGACCAAATTTTGAGTGCTTGAAGTTGATTCTAAGTTATAAGTGTTCTCAGGGAGTTCAATAATAATAATAATAAATAAATAAACAACTACTATTTATTGAACTCCTATCATGTATCATACAATGTTCTAGACTCATATTATTTCATGTCATCTTTCTAACAACGCTGTACACATTTTTATACCCAATTTACAAATAAGGAAACTGAGTCTTAAAGAGTTTTTGTCCAAGTTAAATTAATTTGTAAGGGAGGCACTAGGATTTAATTTGGAATCTCATTCAAAAAACCTTTGGTTGCAAAAATAGGCAAGTGGTTCTGCATCAGACTAAAAAGCTTCTGCACAGCAAAGGAAACCATCAACAAAATGAAAAGTCAACCTACAGAATGGGAGGAAATATTTGCAAATCATACATCTAATAAGAGGTTAATATCCAAAATATAAAGAACTTACAGATTCAATAGTGAAAAGACAAATAGTCCAATTAAAAATGGGCAGAGGATCTGAATGGACATTTTTCCAAAGAAGACTTAGAAATGGCCAATAGGTACATGAAAAGGTACTCAACATTAGTAATCATCAGGGAAATGCAAATCAAAATCATGAGATATCACCTCACACCTTTTAGAATGGCTGTCATCAAAAAGACAAGAAATAACAAGTGTTGGCAAGGATGTGAAGATAAGGGAACACTTGTGCATTGTTGGTGGGAATGTAAATTGGTGCAGCCGCTATGGAAAATAGTATGGAGGTTCCTCAAAAACTGAAAAATAGAACTACCATATGATCCAGCAGTTCCACTCTTGGGTGTTTATCTGAAGAAAACAAAAACACTAACCCAAAAAGATATATGCACCCCCAATGTTCATTTCAGCAATATTTACAATAGCCAAGATATAGAACAACCTAAGTGTCCATCAGTGGGTGAATGGTTAAAGAAAATGTGATATATTTATACCTATATGTGTATATATATATTTTTTCAACAATATAAAAGAAAAAAAGGACCATGGATGGTCCTTTATGGCATTATGTTAAGTGAAATAAGTCAGACAGAGAAAGACAAATACAATATGATCTCACTTATATGTACAATCTAAAAAAAACAACAACCCATGAAACAAAACCAAAAAAAATCCCCCAAACTCATAGATACAGAGAATATCGATGATTGCCAAAGGTGCAGGGGCAGTGCAGGGGGGAGCAAAATGGGTGAAGGGGGTCAAAAGGTACAAATTTCCAGTTATAAAATAAATAAGTCACAGGATATAATGTATGGCATGGTAAGTGTCGTTAGTAGTACTGTATTGCGTTTTTGAAAGTTGCTGAGAGAGTAGATCTTAAAAGTTCTCATCACAAGAAAAGAATTGTAACTATGTGTGGTGATGAATGTTAACTAGACTTCTTGTGGTGACCATTTCACAATATATACAAATATCAAATCGTAATGCTGTACACCTGAAACTAGTAAAATGTTATATGTCAATTATTTCTCAGTTTAAAAAAAAAAACCTTGGTGAGCTTAATCACTGCATTCTAAAAATCAATTTATGCAGAGAAAATTTTGTGACACAGTAGACAACAATCTTAAATCTATTAAATAACATAGTCTTCTGGCTTATTCTGCTCTACCCTCAATACTATCTTTTTTTTTTAGCCTGGTGACTTGATATCATTTTTATATGCTATGATATTAATTTTAAAGGAAAAGGAGAGATGGCCTTCTGCCACAGGAAAGAAAATAATACATATTGTCATGGTCATCTATTTTGATGATATGGCTTTATTATAAAAAAAAAATCAAGATTAGCCTCCATGGGAAGTTGTTCTTTATAACTACACTGAAAAATTTAATTACATAGAACTGTCTTTGCCAGGCATTTTCTAACACCAAAAGTCTGTATTATATAATTGCACAAAACACATCAGCTAGTTTAATTAATTTTACACTTAATTCTTCCTGCCAGGGACAGAGGAAAACTGTGCTTTTTAGAATAAGATTATCCACGGGAGCCTTTATTGTGTTTTTTAAGACACTGGTGGGCTATTGCTACAGTTGCTTTGAACAGTTTCCAGGCCTAAGGGTTTGGTGTAGAATTCCAGGGTCTCAGTGGAGTTTGTTCATGTGCTGGAGAAGATCCAGAGCTAATTCCTGAAGTCAATCCTGCCTTTGTCAGCTGGGCTCAGGTGGCCCATCTCCAGCGTTGATGTAACCTTCCATTCTGGGGCGCCTGGCAGCCACAGCAGTACATGTTTATTGAACATATCCTTTGGCAGGCATCCTGCTACGTAATGGTTGGGCTCCTTAAACACCAGCCCTGCCATCTGCTCTCCTGATTACATAGCAGAAGGATCCTTTAGCAGCCAGCACTAGACAGTCATAGCCTCCTGGTCTGCATCAGAGTTCAGCCTCTAGTGGTTTGTTCTTTACTTTCCATCAGCTGAGAGAAGTGATGATTAGGGGAAATCATTTACACTGTCTTCATCGCTCTCACTCCTCCAGGTATCTGGCATTCTATCTTGGTCCCCTGCACGATTACCTCCACCAAGGTGCATTTTGATTCATGACCTTGCTTATTTTCCTTTTTAAATGCCAATTATAAGAAACGGCCATTTTGGAATTTAATACTGCATTTACTACAAAAAGGTGGAAGACATAAATACAGCAAATATTTATTGAGTGTGTATAGTGCACCCCACAAAGTGCTGGTCCTTGAAGAAGTTGTGCCTGTAATCACCACTGGGCTTGCTGTGCAGTGGGGCAAAGTGTGGTCTAAGAGCACAGAGGAGGGAAGGACTGATTTTTGTCTTAGAAAATCAAAGAAATTTCATTGAGAAGGTAACATTTCAGTTCAGTTTGGAAGGATGTATAGAAGTTTTCCAGGAGAGGGTGGGAGGATAGGAGAAGCTTTGGGCAAAAGGATGGAGTATGTGCAAAGGCATATTGTCTCATGCAAGGACCTGGTGTGTCCAGGAGAAAGGGAGAAATTCAGAGTATCAGCATATGATATTGCAGGACAGGGCTGGAAAGGTTGGTCCAGAAAGATAGGGAAGGCCTTTGTAGACTGTGCTAAGGAGTTTAGGTTTCATCCCAGTCACTCAAAGATATAATAAAATATAGAGAGATAAATAAATGCAGGGAGGCATTTAAGTGAGAGGGAAAAGGAACCTGGTTTAAGCCAGCAGGAGAGATGAAAACCTGTACTGTTTGGTTCAAGAGCCATTTCTGTGATGGCATTTACCTGAAGACTATATATATATATATATATAAAAAAAAATTTTTTTTAACATCTTTATTGGAGTATAATTGCTTTACAATGGTGTGTTAGTTTCTGCTTTCTAACAAAGTGAATCAGCTATACATATACATAATCCCCATATTTTTATAGTTAATAAAAAGGCAAGGATTATTTATTATATTAGCCAATTCATCTAAAATCGTATGTAAGGCATTGCATTATTTAGACTACTGTGCTAAGAAAGACTTTGTTTCAGTGGAGAAGCTGGCTCAGAATCAAACCTAAGTCTCAATCATAGCTATCATTTTGAGATTTACATAGGACATTTCCTATGTCGTGAATTCCTATTCAGTATTTATTATACTGTAAATTGGATCTTTTATTGCAAACTGATTTTTCAGTACGGTGAAGTGGTATATGATTAAATGTAAATAAAAATAAAAGATAATAATATAGATACTATATATGTATATACACACACACACCCCATATATATAACGTATATATACATTTGTGCTTGGTTTTGGTTAATGAGAACATTTTTGTTGTTGTTGTTCTTCCGGGCCCCTCAGAAATAAGGCCCTGATTTCAAATACTGGTTTCCATGTAAAATTCTAAAGCCTGGATATCAGCATGGAGATAGCTACTATCTGTATGTGCAATTTTACATAATTTTGTATTTGAGAGAAAAATACTTAGATGTTTGTGTTTGTTTATTTTGGTTTTTTGATAATGGTGTTTGGAAACTCTTGACCTAGCAATTCTTTCCAGAGATCTAGAAGAGTGTGCTAAATCCAAGCTGGTTTACAACAATCTATTGTTTTCTTCAGCTTATTAATAAAATATATTGCTTATGATGTGGCCTGGTATCTTACCTATATTTCCTCCAGGGCACCAAATCAAAATACAGTACAGAATCTCATAGAAAGTTTCATTGAATATAGCTTTTCTTATCTTGAACTGGAGAAAATGGTGACCCCAAAGGGCCACGTATGTATAATGTTTGGTAACCTATTGTCCTGGAAATTAATATCCTTCCTCCATTCTATCTCTGTGCTCAGTTAACTACCATTAAAGACAACAACTTCATCATTACTTTATGGAGAGAACTTTCCCTAACCTTCTTGAGTAGGTTAAAATCACCTTATTACATGCTTTCACAGCATCTTGTGTCAATGTCTCTTTTGTAGTATTTATGACAGATAAATTTACATTTATTTGTGTGATCTTTTGTGTAATACCGGTCTCCTCCAAAGGTGTGAGTCTCTTCTTTGGTAATACATATATGAGGAAAGATTATGTAAACAGTCTTATCTTCGAGAAGCTTGTCACATGTAAAATAAAGTGGCTTGTTCACATGTTCTGAGCTCACTGAGCTCACTGCTCAGAATTTTAAGGTGGGAAGTAGTGACTGAGAATGGAGCTAATTTCATGTATTGAAGGTTAATGAAGTAGGTCCTTTCTTGGCATATTGAAATAACTGAATAATGCGTGGTGCTGAGATAAAAAAAAAAAGAACTGGGATGTGCTGTAACTTCTCTTTCTGTTTGGAGTCATTGCTGTGAAATCTCTCATTCGCTTGACCTTCTTGCGCACCTAGTCAGCAGAGAGCTCTACCCACAGATTGTCATGTTCCCCAGATGAGAAGTTATCATTTTCCCACTAATACAATTATGTTGTATCAGTGAGCAGGCAGCATGCTGGCACAATGGAAAGAGTGTGGGTTTTGGAGTCAGTGTGACCTGAATTCAAGATCTGTCCAGGCCTTGTATTGATTAACTGAAAGGCCTGGGGTATCTTCCTTATTCTCTTCAAATTTTAGTTTTTTTTTTAAAATTTTTATTGGATATAGTTGCTTTACAACATTGTGTTAGTTTATACTGCCAGCAAAGGGAATCAGCTATACATATACATATATCCCCTCTTTTTTGGATTTCCTTCTCGTTTAGGTCACCACAGAGCACTGAGTAGAGTTCCCTGTGCTATACAGTACGTTCTCATTAGTTATCTATTTTATACATAGTATCAATAGTATATATGTCAATCCCAATCTCCCAATTCATCCCACCCCCAACCTTCCCCCTTGGTATCCATATGTTTGTTCTCTACATCTGTGTCTCTATTTCTGCTTTGTAAACAAGATCCTCTGTACCAATTTTTTTCAGATTCCACATATATGCATTAATATACGATATTTGTTTTTCTCTTTCTGACTTACTTCACTCTGTTTGACAGTCTCTAGGTCCATCCATGTCTCTACAAGTGACCCAGGTTCGTTCCTTGTTATGGCTGGGTAATATTCCATTGTATATATGGAATATGTATATTCCACATCATATATATATATATATATATATATATATATATATATATATATATATATATATATATATATATATATACCACATCTTCTTTATCCATTCCTCTCTTGATGGACATTTAGGGTTGCTTCCATGTCCTGGCTATTGTAAATAGTGCTGCAATGAACACTGGGGTGCATGTGTCTTTTTGATTTATGGTTTTCTCTGGGTATATGCCCAGTAGTGGGATTTCTGGGTAATATGGCAGTTTTATTTTTAGTTTTTTAGGGAATCTCCATACAGTTCTCCATAGTGGCTGTGTCAATTTACATTCCCACCAGCAGTGCATGGGGGTTCCCTTTTCTCCACACCCTCTCCAGCATTTATTATTTGTAGATTTTTTGATGATGGCCATTCTGACCAGTTTGAGGTGATACCTCATTGTAGTTTTGATTTGCATTTCTTTAATAACTAGTGATGTTGAGCATCTTTTCATGTGTTTGTTGGCCATCTGTATGTCTTATTTGGAGAAATGTAGTTTTTTCATTTCAAAAATTGTAATTATAATACTTAATTCTCACTGATGATTAAAAGAGCCAATGTCTGTAAACCACTTAACACATCACTATTATCATTATTTTCAGGAAGGTATTAATTTTCAGAAAAAAATGATTCTAAATTAATTGAAAAATATACTAGAAATATTTCCATAGATATCTTGTCAGTCTTGGTAAACTGTGCCAAGTAATAGAATGATTAATTCATTTCCACTTGCATGGAATTGGATGTAGAGTTATATTTTAAAAGTAACAAACTCATATGTGACATTCTTCGCCAAATACCAGCCAGGAAAATATTATTTCCTAAGAATGTCGATACTTAAGGAAATATACTCCCTTTTGTGGACACAAGAGTTTCATTATAGGCCAAGTAATAATTGGAAAGCTTTTGATAGAAAATTGCAGGGAATAAGATCTTTGGAATATGTAAATGCAGTGCAGACAGGTCAGGTTGGGGGTTACCCTGGTAAACGTCTCAAGTCTCAGGACGGGAGGAATCTAAGTTTTCCCTAAAACTTGCCGACGAGGCTGAGATCCCCATCCTGTTGCTGCTCCCCAAGAGCCGAGAGGACACCATCTGATTTCCTTGTCCTCCCCGTAGGATCTCACACTTAGGTTCTGCAAGCACAAGATCAGGTGGAGGGTGGGGATGTGGAACCCCATGGAGGAGCAAGGGATTTTGGCTACTGTATCTGCTCAGTACATAGCACAGGGACCAGAGGGCTCCTCCCAAGGAAACCAGCTGAGGACCAGCCACGTGAACCTGCGGGTGGAGGCCACATTGAGTAGCCATAGTGAGAGGGATGGAGATACTCAGCTCCCAGTTCTTTGTTACAGAGCAGAGTTTTTTCCCATCTTAAGCACTTGGTCCACCACCTGTGCACTCGGCACCCAGGTGTCTCCAAGAGCATCGACTCTCAGGTCTTTAGTTACATTGCTTGATGTGAGCAGAGCCTGAGTTTCTCCTGAAACGTGGAATCTGCTCCCATAGTACTGATGGTGCTGGAATGATTTGGCTGAGGAGAGCAAATTTCATATATCTAGGGGTAGTGTGATAGTCCTTTCCTGGCCTGTGCATGGTATTCTAAACAGTGGACTAAGGCACCCTGCTAAGGTAAGAAAAGATCTGGCAGATGTATGATAGCTGCGCTGGTACATTCATACTCTTTGGAGTCACTGGGGTACATTTTCTTTGAAGAAAAATGAGTCACATATTCTCCTTACTGCTTAGTTCACATATCAAATTCCCTGAGGCTTCTCCTATTTTAGCTTAGCTAACTCATAAAAGAAATAGAATGTAGCAAAAGTAAAATATTACCAGTTATTGTGCTTTAGGCTTTAATGTTTTGTTCTGGTGCTTTCCTTACTTTGTTCTCACGTCTGTATTCCTGGCAAAACCACCGACAAATGAAAGAATATAACTTGCCTCATAGGGCTACATGTGTTCTCTGTAACCCTGTGTATTCATTCATTGTACTTTGTTAATATATCAAGTTGACATTCCTGATGGTGATTAAGATGATCTGAGTTATGTAAAATAAACTGAAGTAAATGAAACCCAGAGCTAAAGGCTCCTGTACATCTCTGCCAGACTTGCCTACCCTGTCTTAGAAACCTCACTTAATCTTCAAGGTTCAGATCAAATGCTACCAACCTCAGAAAGTCTTCTCCATAAGCAGATCTTTTTTCCTCCCTGCTGTGATCTCCTGGCTCATCTTTTCTGCATCATTAACATTTGGCAGTTATTTCCCATTCTACACTGTAGGTTACTTGGCTGTGTGTTTACATAAAAACATATTGTAATCTAACACTAGGGCCTTTTTATTTTTAAAATGAGTCTTTGTGTTTTCCACCCTACCCAGCACAAATAGAAATCCAAGAAGTATATTTTACGTGATGATATTTCTATTTGTCTTGTTGATTGATCAAAAATTGATTCCACACCTATTCTTTGCCAGGGATATGATGTGAAAAATGCAGAGGTGGTCTCTGCCTTTGATTAGAAATAATAACTTTGGGGAAATGAGCTGCTGACTGGAGTGGTGAGCAGCCTTGCTGAGCGTCAGAAGAGTGACCAAATACAGCCAATCTGCAAGGACTGGAAAGTGAATTACAACAGGAGAAAATCAGACTTCTATGCAGTGGATGCTAGATGCATTTTTATAAGCCTAAGCCGTGTGGCTGACAGGGTCTTGGTGCTTCGGCCGGATGTCAGGCCTGAGACTCTGAGGTGGGAGAGCCGGGTTTAGTACATTGGTCCACCAGAGACCTCCCAGCCCCATGCAATATCAAATGGCGAAAGCTCTCCCAGAGATCTCCATCTCAATGCTAAGACCCAGCTCCACTCAACGACCAGCAAGCTACAGTGCTGGACACCCTATGCCAAACAACTAGTAAGACAGGAACACAACCCCACCCATTAGCAGAGAGGCTGCCTAAAATCATATTAAGTTCACAGACACCCCAAAACACACCACCGGACGTGGTCCTGCCCACCAGAAAGACAAGATCCAGCCTCATCCACCAGAAGACAGGCACTCGTCCTCTCACCAGGAAACCTACACAACCCACTGAATCAACCTTACCCACTGGGAGCAGACACCAAAAACAATGGGAACTACAAACCTGCAGCCTGTGAAAAGGAGACCCCAAACACAGTAAGGTAAGCAAAATGAGAAGACAGAGAAATATACAGCAGATGAAGGAGCAAGGTAAAAACGCACCAGACCAAACAAATCAAGAGGAAATAGGCAGTCTACCAGAAAAAGAATTCAGAGTAATGATAGTAAAGAGGATCCAAAATCTTGGAAATAGAATGGAGAAGATACAAGAAATGTTTAACAAGGACCTAGAAGAACTAAAGAGCAAACGAACAATGATGAGCAACACAATAAATGAAATTAAAATTTCTCTAGAAGGAGTCAATAGCAGAATAACTGAGGCAGAAGAAAGGATAAGTGACCTGGAAAATAAAATAGTGGAAATAACTACCTCAGAGCAGAATAAAAAAAAAGAATGAAAAGAATTGAGGACAGTCTCAGAGACCTCTGGGACAACATTAAACGCACCAACATTCAAATTATAGGGGTCCCAGAAGAAAAATAGAAAAAGAAAGGGACTGAAAAAATATTTGAAGAGATTATAGTTGAAAACTTCCCTAATATGGGAAAGGAAATAGTCAATCAAGTCCAGGAAGTGCAGAGAGTCCCACACAGGATAAATCCAAGGGGAAACATGCCAAGACACATATTAATCAAACTATCAAAAATTAAATACAAAGAGAAAATATTAAAAGCAGTAAGGGAAAAGCAACAAATAACATACAAGGGAACCCCCATAAGGTTAACAGCTGATCTTTCAGCAGAAACTCTGCAAGCCTAAAGGGAGTGGCAAGACATATTTAGAGTGATGAGAGGCAAAAACCTACAGCCAAGATTACTCTACCCAGCAAAGATCTCATTGAGATTCGATGGAGAATTTAAAACCTTTACAGACAAGCAAAAGCTAAGAGAATTCAGCACCACCAAACCAGGTTTACAACAAATGCTAAAGGAACTTCTCTAGGCAGGAAACACAAGAGAAGGAAAAGACCTACAGTAACAAACCCAAAACAATTAAGAAAATGGTAATAGGAACATACATATCGATAATTGCCTTAAATGTAAATGGATTAAATGCTCCAACCAAAAGACATAGACTGGCTGAATGGATACAAAAACAAGGCCCGTATATATGTTGTCTACAAGAGACCCACATCAGACCTAGGGACACATACAGACTGAAAGTAAGGGAATGAAAAAAGACATTCCATGCAAATGGAATTCAAAAGTAAGCTGGAGTAGCAATTCTCATATCAGACAAAATAGACTTTAAAATAAAGACTATTACAAGAGACAAAGAAGGACACTACATAATGATCAAGGGATCAATTCAACAAGAAGATATAACAATTGTAAATATTTATGCACCCAACATAGGAGCACCTCAATACATAAGGGAAGTGCTAACAGCCATAAAAGGGGAAATCGACAGTAACACAGTAATAATAGGGGACTTTAACATCCCACTTTCACCAATGGACAGATCATCCAAAATGAAAATAAATAAGGAAACACAAGCTTTAAATGGCACATTAAACAAGATGAACTTAATTGATATTTATAGGACATTCCATCCAAAAACAACAGAATACACTTTCTTCTCAAGTGCTCATGGAACATTCTCCAGGATAGATCATATCTTGGGTCAAAAATCAAGACTTGGTATATTTAAGAAAATTGAAATCGTATCAAGTATCTTTTCTGTCCACAATAGTATAAGACTAGATATCAATTACAGGAAAAAAATCTGTAAAGAATACAAACACATGGAGGCTAAACAATACACTACTAAAGAACAAAGAGATCACTGAAGAAATCAAAGAGGAAATCAAAAAATACCTGGAAACAAATGACAATGAAAACACGATGACCCAAAACCTATGGGATGCAGCAAAAACAGTTCTAAAAGGGAAGTTCATAGCAATACAATCCTACATCAAGAAACAAGAAAAATCTCAAATAAGTCACCTAACCTTAAACCTAAAGCAATTAGAGAAAGAAGAATTTAAAAAACCCTAAGTTAGCAGAAGGAAAGAAATCATAAAGATCAGATCAGAAATAAATGAAAAAGAAATGAAGGAAACTATAGCAAAGATCCATAAAACTAAAACCTGGTTCTTTGAGAAGATAAAAAAAATTGATAAACCATTAGCCAGACTCATCAAGAAAATAAAAGAGAAGACTCAAATCAATAGAATTAGAAATGAAAAAGAAGTACCAAGTGACACTGGAGAAATACAAAGGATCATGAGAGATTAGTACAAGCAACTATATGCTAATAAAATGGACAATCTGGAAGAAATGGACAAATTCTTAGACAAGCACAACCTTCCAAGGCTGAACCAGGAAGAAATAGAAGATATAAACAGACCAATCACAAGCACTGAAATTGAAACTGTGATTTAAAATCTTCCAACAACAAAAGCCCTGGACCAGATGGCTTCACAGGAAAATTCTATCAAACATTTAAAGAAGATCTAACACCTATCCTTCTCAAACTCTTCCAAAATATAGTAGAGGGAGGAACACTCCCAAATTCATTCTACGAGGCCACCATCACCCTGATACCAAAACCAGACAAAGATGTCAGAAAGAAAGAATACTACAGCCCAATGTCACTGATGAACATAGATGCAAAAATCCTCAACAGAATACTAGCAAACAGATTCCAACAGCACATTAAAAGGATCATACACCATGATTAAGTGAGGTTTATCCCAGGAATACAAGGATTCTTCAGTATACGCAAATCAATCAATGTGATACACCATATTAACAAATTGAAGGAGAAAAACCATATGATCATCTCAATAGATGCAGAAAAAGCTTTCGACAAAATTCAACACCCATTTATGATAAAAACCCTCCGGAAAGTAGGCATAGAGGGAACTTACCTCAACGTAATAAAGGCCATATATGACAAACCCACAGCCAACATTGTTCTCAATGGTGAAAAACTGAAACCATTTCCACTAAGATCAGGAAAAAGACAAGGTTGTCCACTCTCACCACTCTCACCAAAACGTAGTTTTGGAACTTTTAGCCACAGCAATCAGAGAAGAAAAATAAATAGAAAGAATCCATATCAGAAAAGAAGTAAAACTGTCACTGTTTGCAGATGACATGATACTATACATAGAGTACCCTAAAGATGCTATCAGAAAACTACTAGAGCTAATCACTGAATTTGGTAAAGTAGCAGGATACAAAATTAATGCAGAGAAATCTCTTGCATTCCTATACACTAATGATGAAAAATATGAAAGAGAAGTTAAGGAAACACTCCCATGTACCATTGCAACAAAAAGAATAAAATACCTAGGAATAAACCTACCTAACGAGACAAAAGTCCTGTATGCAGAAAATTATAAGACACTGATGAAAGAAATTAAAGATGATACAAACAGTTGGAGAGATGTACCATGTTCTTGGATTGGAAGAATCAACATTGTGAAAATGACTATACTACCCAAAGCAATCTACAGATTCAATGCAATCCCTATCAAACTACCAGTGGCATTTTTCACAGAACTAGAACAAAAAATTTCACAATTTGTATGGAAACACAAAAGACCCTGAATAGCCAAAGCAATTCTTGAGAAAGAAAAACAGAGCTGGAGGAATCAGGCTCCTGGACTTCAGACTATACTACAAAGCTACAGTAATGAAGATAGTATGGTACTGGCAGAAAAACAGAAATATTTATCAATGGAACAGGATAGAAAGCCCAGAGATAAACCCATGCACCTATAATCCACCTAATTTACAACAAAGGAGGCAAGGATGTACAATGGAGAAAAGACAGCCTCTTCAATAAGTGGTGCTGGGAAAACTGGACAGCTACATGTAAAAGAATGAAATTAGAACACTCCCTAACACCATACACAAAAGTAAACTCAAAATGGATTAAAGACCTAAATGTAAGGCCAGACACTATAAAACTCTTAGAGGAAAAATTAGGAAGAACACTCTATGACATAAATCACAGCAAGATCCTTTTTTACCCACCTCCTAGAGTGATGCAAATAAAAAGAAAAATAAACAAATGGGACCTAATGTAACTTAAAAGTTTGCACAGCAAAGGAAACCACAAACAAGACGAAAAGACTCAGAATGGGAGAAAATATTTGCGAGCAAAGCAACTGACAAAGGATTAATCTCCAAAATATACAAGCAGCTTATGCCGCTCAATATCAAAAAAACAATCCAATCCAAAAATTGGCAGAAGACCTAAATAGACATTTCTCCAAAGAAGATACACAGATTGCCAACAATCACATGAAAGGATGCTCAACATCACTAATAATTAGAGAAATGCAAATCAAAACTACAATGATGTATCACCTCACACCGGTCAGAATGGCCATCATCAAAAAATCTACAAACAATAAATGCTGGAAAGGGTGTGCTGAAAAGGGAACCTTCTTGCACTGTTGGTGAGAATGTAAATTGATACAGCCACTATGGAGAACAGTATGGAGGTTCCTTAAAAAACTGAAAATAGAACTACCATACAACCCAGCATTCCCACTACTGGGCATATACCCTGAGAAAACGATAATTCAAAAAGAGTCATGTACCACAATGTTCATTGCAGCTCTATTTACAATAGTCAGGGCATGGAAGCAGCCTAAGTGTCCATCGACAGAAGAATGGATAAAGAAGATGTGGCACATATATACAATGGAATATTACTCAGCCATAAAAAGAAATGGAATTGATTTATTTGTAATGAGGTGGATGGACCTAGAGTCTGTCATACAGAGTGAATTAAGTCAGAAAGAGAAAAACAAATACAGTATGCTAACACATATATATGGCATCTAAAAAAAAAAAAAGAAAGTTACTGAAGAACCTAGGGGCAGGACAGGAATAAAGATGCAGACATAGAGAATGGACTTGAGCACATGGGGAGGGGGAAGGGCAACATGAGATGAAGTGAGAGAGTGGCATGGACATATATATACTACCAAATGAAAAATATGTAGCTAGTGGGAAGCAGCCGCATAACACAGAGAGATCAGCTCTGTGCTTTGTGACCACCTAGAGGGGTGGGATAGGGAGGGTGGGAGGGAGACACAAGAGGGAGGAGATATGGGGATATATGTATATGTATAGCTGATTCACTTTGTTATACGGTAGAAACTTACATACCACTGTAAAGCAATTATACCTCAATAAAGATGTTAAAGAAAAAAAAAAAAAAAAAAAGAACCAGACCATGCTGGCACCCTAATCTTGGACTTCTGGCCTCTAGAACTGTGAAAAATAAATGTCTGTTTTCTTTAAAAAAAAAAAAAAAAAAAAGAAAGAAAGAATAACTTCTCCCTTCTATGGCCTCTATGGCTGCATGTTGAGAAGTAGAGTGGGAGAAGGTAAGAAGAGGCTGGAAAGGAAAGGAAAATGGGGTAGTTGAAAGAAACATGATTAGTTTGTTGTAAAGTGCGTACATCATCCCAGGTCTCATTTTCACAGTAAAGTTTTTTTTTTTTAAACATCTTTATTGGAGTATAATTGCATTAGAATGGTGTGTTAGTTTCTGCTATATAACAAAGTGAATCAGCTATACATATACATATATCCCCATATCTCCTCCCTCTTGCGTTTTTAGGTAAAGTTCTCATTTTTAAGTAGAGTTTTACTCCATTGACTCTGGAGTAATTCCCCTGTCTATGTTCAAATTCCCACTCTGCTTTCTCTCTGGGTGACCTTGCAATTGTTACTTAATCTCACTGAGGCTCCATTTCTACCATTAAGTGAGCCTAGCACATCAAATTAGATGATGTTGGATGCCTAGCTCCTAATATGTGCTTAATTACTGTGGGTGGTTATTAATTTTATTATTAGCTGCTGTTATCTTAATAGCATTAAGGAGGGCATGTCCTTAAGGACGTGGATTCTAAGGATTCTGAGGAGGGCATGTCCAGGACTGCCTGGAATAGGGCAGAGGCAGCCCAGGCTGGGGATTTGCTCAGAGACTTCCTTTCCCAGGTGGCTGGCTTAGGCTCCCTGAACAGCTCTGGAGGGTGTGCTGGAACCTTCCATCTCTGGACTTCATCTGACAAGCATGGACTTCCCAGCGCTCACCTGCTGGCAGTCCTCCTTTTGCCCACAACTAGCCTTACTAGATGGGAGAGTATGTGAAAGGAAAGAGAAATTGCCCCTCCTCTTTGGCTTCCTGGTTCTGAGTTTACTTAGATCTGAAGGCAAAAATCCTGTTCAGTATTTTGTGGGTTAAACTTTCCTGGCTAGAACTTTGTTTTCTCAAATACTAACAAAATGGATTTTCTTTCTCCCCTACCCTCTCTTGTTAATAGGGTGCTGAGAAAATTTTGTCAATGAATGAATCAGGAGAACTGCAAGACCTCTTAACCAAAATTGAGGTAATTGTGCTTTTAGCAACTTATTTTTAGTAATCAAAACATTCAACACACTCTGATTGTAATTGAGTTTTCCTAATTGAATTTTCCCCTGTGTTCTTACAAATATGTAACAGGATACCTGTGGCGGTTTTAATTTGCTACCACCTACCTGTGAGGTTTGCTCCAGCTAGAGTGACTTTAGTGTTAGTGTCTAACAACCTTGTAGTATTAGGTGAAAATTCCAGTCGGCTTTATTAGAGCCTCATTCTCTGTTATAGAGATGTTTCGTGTCAGGCCGTTATCCTGAAGCACATATAAAATTTTTTATTTAAATTATTTTATTTTTCCTACAGACCAGCTCATCATTTCTAAAGATTACAGAAAAAGTTATTTCTCCAAAGTGCACCTTTTAATTTTGTTCCTATATTTATAATGACGACATCTGAGAAATACTTATTCAAATATATAATGTATCAAATCAATATGCAACCAGGAAGCCCTTAATACCTCTCTGCTCCACTATTTTATTAGCCTACTTCTCTCTCTCTATATATATATATTTTATAGTCTAAACTGGGACACCTTGAGAGTGAAAAGGGTGCATTAATAATTATTCTGGGGCAGTGAACCTGAACCCAGACTTTCCCAGGTGAACTATGCAATATGGTTACATGGTATCTATTGTGCCACGCCAGCTCTTTTTGGTCCAGTCTCCTTTGCTGGCCTCATTTCTGGTTCTCTACCATTCCTTCCACTTCGTGGTTTTTTAATACCATTCCGTCATGCAAGCCTGCTATTGTTCCATTTCCTCATTCCCCTCCACCATCTTCAAGGCCCATCTGCAGTATCACCTCTTCCCCACATCATTCCTGATCTCTCACACCTTTGCATTCCTGTATCCCTCTTTTTCTTAGGTGCTTATCAAAATCTTTTAATTTTTTGTATTACTTGTCTTTGGGCATTTAATTCATGTCCCAAATGAACTATGTACTCCTTGGTGTTAGGAATCATGTTTTATTCATATAGTAATTTTACCGAGAAAGACAAACACAATGAGGGTGTGTACTTGATAATCTAAAATTCCTCTCAGCTCTAAAATCTGTATGGGTGGGTTCATTTCTTTCCTTTTGTCCCTGTACTCAACGCCAACTCCATGAAACCATCAATTTGGGTTAATATGTATCTTTTATTTAAGTGATTTAACTTGGTTAATATGTATTATTATTTTCTCTGCACATTTTTACTCTTACAAATGATGTCATGTAATGTACCTAATTGTGTTTCAAATGATTTTCTTAGGCACTGTGCTTTTAAGAACCATCTATATTGCTATGCGAACCTTTAATCCATTTCTTCTAACTGCTGTGTACTTTCCCACAACAGCACTGTTGAATAGAACTTTCTTTGATGAGGGAACTGTTTTATATCTGTACTATCCAAAATAGTAGCCACTGGCTGCATGTGGCTATTGAGCGCTTAAAATGTAGCCAGTGTGACTGAAGAACTGAATTTTCAATTTTATTTAACTTTACTTGATTTAAGTTTAAATTCAAATCAAGTGAAATTAAATACAAATTTTAAAATAAATAAAATAATTAACCATATCTGACTGATGGCTCCTATTTTGGACAATGCAGCTGCATGGAGCCCACCCAGTATTTTTTATCTACTCATTTTTTCCACCGATGTCCTCTAACTTCTCCCTCAAACAAACAGCGCTGCAAGGAGCAACCTTGACCGTGTTTGCTCGTGGATTTCTCTGAGAGTAGGAATCGCTGGGTAATAGCTTAGGCATATCCCCAGTTTTGCAGGTAGTGCCAGGTGGCTCTCCATGATGCTTGCAGCACCCAACACTCCCTCCTGTGGAGAAAGAGGTTTCGTATGTTCCCACATTCCTGGCAATGTTTTACATTGTTCTCCAATTTTCTGTTCTCTAATTTTTGCCAGGGTAGTAGGTATAGGGAGATATTGCCTCATCATTTTAATTAATGTTTTTCTGATAACCATTGCATTTGGGCATTTCCTTGTATGCTTGTTAAATTTTTAAATTTCTTCTTCTGTAAGTTGTGTATTCTTATCCTTGCCCATGAAAAGTCTTGGAATTGTCTTTTTTGTTGTTGTTGTTGATTCTCAGAAGATCCCTCTATATTCTAGATATTAGCTTTTTGTTGGTTTTAGCCATTGTCAATATTTCCTTCCCTCTTTTTAGCTTCTTTCTTGGTGTCCTTCATCCAACAGAAATCTTTTGATATAATCAAACCCACTATTTTTCCTTATTTTTGTGCTTTTGAACTTTTACTTATGAAGTATCCTTCTGTCTTAAGGTCACAAAGATATTATCCTACGTTTTCTCCTATTAACTACATTTTCATCTATTAACATTTTCTTCTATTAACTTTATAATTTTTCACATCTAGTTCTTTCATTCATGTAGAATCATTTCCATTTTGGTGAGTTAGCTTTCCAACATCATCTATTAAATAATCTATTATTTTTTTATTGCTTTATTATGCCAATTTTTTATTATAGTAAATCCCCATATGTACCTGGGTCTTTGTCTGAGCTTTCTAATCCGTTCCATTGCTCTATTTGTTCCTGTTGTATCAGTATCCTACTGTTGTTATTTCTGTGATTTAAAAGCATCTTTTAGAGTCTTATAAAGTGAATGTCCCTCATTACTCTTCTTTTTAAAGGTTGACGATTGACTTAGCTATTCATGGACTTTATTCTTTTGAGTCTATAATTTCTTAATTCTGCAACTTGATTAACACCGCCATGCTATATATTAACATAACTTCTCTCTTTCTCTCAGCTCAAAGAATTTTGAAAGAGTATTTTATGCTCTTCATTAAGTCTGTCTCAATTCTACAGATGACATAAATAAGCCAGAAACATTTAAAGCTATTCTTAATGTTGAAATATATACAATAGTACGGTACTGGCTTCTACCGTTCATAAGATTTGTAAGGTGTTATAACTCTGTCGGGCTGCTTTGTCCATATAACAAAACTGGTAGAGAATTTGCAGCCATCCAGAAAGCCCTGAACTCTGCCTGTGAGGGGCCTGGGGTTTAAGGCAAACTCACCCAGGCAAAGAGGCTGGCCTTGGAGAAGCAGTTGGAAGAACCAGGAAAAGTGGATAAAAGACAAGATTCAGATCCAAACCTTTATTCATTGCTTTTGGCAATGAAACAGGAGTTTAATATTCCTGAGGTAGGAAACATTGGAGTCCTTACTAAGTAGCAAGTAATATTCTTGGTATTATATGTATTAAGTTATTGAAACCTTACAATAACTCTGCAAGGTGGGTTCTATTATTATCCCTGTTTTACAGATATTATTATCCCATTTTACAAGAGAATGGAGGCACAGAGGATTAAATCACTTGCTCCAGACCTTACAGATAGTGTTTGATTCATGATTTTAATGAGCCTGACTCCGTAATCTTAACCATGAATCTATGCGGCCATCACTGTCAAATTAAGTGGCATGTAGGTATCTGGGAAACCTGATCAAATGTGGCAGGATCCAAGGCCCAGATGAGAAGTTTACTGGGAGGTAGGCAGAGAACAAGGTCCAGGAAACAGACTGAATTTTAACACTTGGATCTTATGCTAGTGTGGCATTGTGGAAGATGGGAAAATTGGCAATAACTTCGGAGAGAAACCAGACAGCTCCTACTAAGTTCTAATTTGCTGTTACTTGGGTGCTGCATAACTCATCACCCTGGTCTTTGTAATTCAGGCCCCAGTTTTCAGCAGTTACCCCAGTTATGAAGAGGAAAGAGGCTTAGCATCTGCAGCTGGGTCATCAGAAACGGTGTCAACAAATCAAATTTCAAGTTTTCTGGCCCAAGAATTCTAGCATATGTTCCATCTAAGTGAAAATTGCTCAGGGAACCTGAGGGGGCCTGATTCGCTGATGAAGACTTGTCAGTGGCCTCAAACATGAGGAGCTGGCCAAAGGCAGCAGAAGCAAGTGAAATATGGCAATAGCTGGTATGAGACTTGGATTTAATAAGGCTACCTGCACCAATGCGGGTTCTGCTCCTGGGACAGTTTGCGGGGGATCTTCCCAGTAAGATATGAACTCCACGTGGACACAGATTCTTGTCTATTTTGTTCTGTTCTTTACCTCTAGCGCCTAGAACAGGAATTGGAAAATAATGGGCACTCAATAATTATTTGTTGAGTGAATAGATGAATGAATCCTCTTTCATCCAAGGGTTTTTTGTCTGTTTTGTTTTTGGTTTTTTGGTTGGTTTGTTTGTTTTTGAGAAGGCAAAGCAGTTAATTGATGAAAAAGAAGAGAAAAAGAATTATTTTATGTGAAAAAGATGAATAAAAACACCATTTGGGGGTAAAATTTATTTATATATTTATGTATTTACTTATATTAATAAACAGGCTAAAGATCCAAAGCAAAGAGATGTCTAAGGATTTCCCCCAAACAATAACCAAGACGGATAGCTGATCCTGATGGTGCCCCCACAGAGGAAGTCAGGGCATCCCTGAGATGATTAGCAATCACCTTGTTATGGCAGGTACTGGATTAAAGATCTCAGATGGTAGAGAAGCTCTAAGTAAGCTTCTGCCTTGCTGCTTTTCTAAAGATATGAGCAAACATTTTGTTGTCATTGCTGGTGAGATTGCCAACATAGTGTCCACTTTCGTACAGTTTTCCTTGTAAAGCCTGATTTGTTATTTATGAAGAACAGAGGTAAGATTCCCAGCTATACACAGAGGATGCTGGAAATGGCACAGGCTGTCTGTACAAGGCGTTGGAGCTATCAAAGGCTGGACTGACCCTCCCTGGAGAAGCACCATTCTGGGTGATGTTGCTTCTCCGTGGGGTGGGTGGCCACAGCATGTTCAGAGACTACAGCAGCAGAGTACCACCTACTCACCTGGGAAATCAGGCCAAGTGCTCTGGCTGCGTCTGAAATTGGAACATCTTTTTAAGTAGGGTTGTGGCAGTACATCCCATTGGGTCAAGAATCAGACTCATACATCTGGCTTATGCATTCAGGAATATAAGCAACAAATTTCCTCTGTGTCAGCATTTTGTTCAGGGGCTTCTTTCCCAGCTCTGCAAATTGAGAATGCTAGAAACTCTAATTATCAGGAACGATTCTGTTTATTAAGAGCTAGGTCAGACAGAGAGTCGTTTATTAGGCACTTAACAAGAATTTGCTGAATTAAATTATTGAATATAGTTTAAAACAAAATACATAGAAAAAGGTGAGTCATCCAGAGATGATTATATGCCAAGTGTTCACTCTTTGATAATCTGTTACATGGAGTGAGTCTGCTTCATAGACAACCTGGATGATGGGGATTATGGTCGCGGAGACTCAGATAAGTTGCTTCCTCTTTGGTAAAATACTTAAGAGACTTTCTAGCTCTCCTGAAATAAGATTAGATGATCTGAGTTCAAAAATAAGAAGTGCATTCATTTCCTGATCTTGAAGAAAACACTGAAGACCCTTGAGCTTAGCATCCTGTTTCTATGTTATATAACAGCAAAAACTCTTTATATTTATGAAATTTGAGTTTGTGCTACAAAGGAAACCCATTTGACAATCATTCATGAACTCCCCCCTTGTCCCCTTGGTCCTTTGTTAGAGACTAAGGAATGCTTGGGGGCTTCAATTCAGATGAGTGCAGTATGGAGTGGATGTATTCGAAGATCACAAATAAATTTCCTAAAATAAAATTAATATATAAATACAAAAAGCCACATCGTCATTTTTAAATGGAATCACAAATAGACCAAGGCCATCCTCAAATAATGTCGTCAGAATCTCTGCAGCACTATGATGAGATCTGCCTTTTACTCAGAGGGTTGTTGAGAAGATTTAATGAGTGAATCATGTAAAGTGAATAGAACATTGCTTGGTACGTAGTAGCCACTCAATAAGATTAGTCATTATTAATCATTATTTCACTAATAAATCCTTATTTGTAGCTGAGAGCTACTACTAAGAGAACAGGGAGGTCTCTGGTTCACTGCTAGATCCCCTACGCCTTGCACAGTTCCTGGCAATGTGGACTTATTTGTGGAATGAGACCACTGAGTTTTATTTTTTAAAATTCCCTTGCCAAGAATATATGAACAGAAAGAGGTAAAAGGGAGGATGATTTTGCACTCCTTTTTTCTTGGATTCCACCCCAAAGGGACATGCCTCTACCCAAACCACTATTCAGAAGAGGGGCACTCTGTAGATTTAGTACTCTTACTGGGTGCTATTCTCAACCAAGTCTGCCTGGTTTCCAGCTTTGCTGGGCTCCAGGACACTGAAGAGCTACCCTAGATTTCTTAATTGCTTGAAGGTCAAAGTGTCTCTTGTCAACCTCTTCATTGAAAGTGGAAGTCTGTTTTGTTACTACTAATAATGACTATTGTTAACTTCAGTTATTCCTCCTTCCTCTAACCTGGAACACTGTTCAGATTTGGGGAATTTTTTAGCTCTTTTCCATCTTGCACTGAGGGCAAAGCTGTCTACTGAGGTATTGGACTTAGGACACAGGAACAAGTAGTATAAGCCAGCTCTTTCTCATTGTTGGAACTCT
Organism: Balaenoptera musculus; assembly: GCF_009873245.2. Classification (NCBI taxonomy): domain Eukaryota; kingdom Metazoa; phylum Chordata; class Mammalia; order Artiodactyla; family Balaenopteridae; genus Balaenoptera; species Balaenoptera musculus. Next base: position 73,183,679 of record NC_045789.1, on the reverse strand, counting down.
TTTAAGTTGGAACCAGAGTTCCAAGATAACAAAAGCGCTCTTTGAAGGAGATGGCTAGGAATGACTGAATTATTTACTATTATTAGAAGAACAAGTGGAATAGGTCATACTGGGTGATGTAACAGGAATAGGATTTCTGGAGGCTAGTAGAGCACTGGGGGAGCCTTAGTGGGTGCCCTCAAGACCCACTCCCACCCCCACCCCACTTCTGCTTCAGTTGCAGCATTTATCCTTTTAACTGTTTTATGTTTGGGGAATCCCATATAATATATTATTTGGGAAAAAATGGATGTAAGTAAAGGTTGAAAACTACTCTTAAAGAGGAAAGGGCATGCATATTGTTCTTAAAGAGAGTTCTCTAATTTCTAATTTTCAAATTCCCCTGGGACCTGAACATTTTTTTTAACTCATTAAGAGACTTTGTTTCATCATTTGTGAAATGAGATAGTCTCTATTACATCAGGTTGGTGTGAGAATCGGGTATAGACACTACATCCTATGTAAGCTATCCCTTTCCTCTCCCAAGTTTATGGCTGAAACAGCTAATTTTTCCTGAGTGGAAGTGGCCTCAGAATCTTTCCAATACTGTGCTCCAAGACATCAGAATTTGCACGTGAATTGAAACACATTTACTCTCCCTTTCTTACAGTGGTAACACCTTAGACCAGAAGACTAAGTATAGAAGTGTTTAAATAAAATGACTCTATGAATGGTAGAAAATGGTTGCGTCATGTGACCACAAGCAATTTAACTTGAGGCAGCAGTTAATAAAAATCTCTTCAAATAAGGATTTATTAATGAAAAAATAGCTAATCATGACTTGTTAAGTAGCTACTATGTGCCAGGCAATATTCTATTCACTTTACATGAATTAACTCATTAAATTGTCTCAACAATTTAATGAGTTAATTAAAGTAAAAGACATATCTTTAAAGTAAAAGACATATCTTTAAAGTAAAAGACATATCTCATCATGGCATTGCACAGATTCTGACAACATTGTTTTATTTTATTTATTTATTTTTTTCTTCTTCTTCTTTCATTACTTCCTGTTCTTGATCAGTTGAATCAACTGATTTTACCACCTTACAAATATAAAATTAACAGATGTTTTAGAATACAAAGAAATAACAATTGTAACTGAAGTGACCATCTATAATGGTTAATGACTCTTCCATGGACTTTTCCCCTTTGGAAAGCTTGAAGGTAAAGATATACTAGATCCAGTTTGTTTAAAGTATGGACTACAGCACTGAGTAATCTAATGAAAAGTTCTGTCTCTAAATTTCAAATTGACAGCCAAATTTAAACTGAGTTTGAGACAACAGAGCTTGACAATTTCTGGTATCTTCATTTTGCTGGTAAATACATGGCTGGAGATTCCTGGGGAGAAACTCTGTGACCACCAGTTTGCATAAGGATTGTAATCCTTTTTATACAAGTGATGATATTATTTTAGAGTGACCTTGGTCTATTTGTGATTCTCTCTGAAAAGAACAATGTGGCTTTTAGTATTTATATATTAACTTCATTTTAGAAAATTTATTTTTTCTGAATTGTGGAGAAACTTTAAGAAAGAGCAGACCCATCATATATTTCAGATTTGATATTTTGACCCTTTGAAAGTAATTTTTGTAAATCATGTTCCAGGCCCATGATATAAGATAATGTTACCAAACCAAACTTGGGTCCCCTCACCCATGCAGTAAAGCCAATCTACTGATACTGGGGTGTGGTAAAGGAAAGTACAACGTTTATCGTAAGGTGCCCAACATGGGGCCAAGCAAGGAGTATGGGCAGCTCATGCTCAAAAGATCCAAACTCCCCAGTGGCCTTCAGGGAAGGGTTTTTAAAGACAAAGTGAGGGAGAGGGTCACAGAGTACCTGATCAGCTCATGGACATCCTCCTGATTGGTTGGTGGTGAGGTAACAGGGTGGTATTTTGGGAGTTAACATCATTAACCTTCTGGTTCCAACCTGTCTGGAGTCTACATACTGGAGGTCAGCATGCAGTTGACTTCTTCCACCTCGTTGGCAGTGGGGGGGGGGGGGGGGTCTTAGTATCTTCAAAACAACTCCAGGATATGGCTCAGGATATTATCTTTAGCCCTTTAGGAGGATTAAAGGTCCTTGACATTGTTTTATGGCTAAACTATAATTATTTTGTCCTGCTTAACTGTTTTCATTTGTTTCCGCATTTTCTCACTTCTCTGATTAAATTTGTTCTTTGGAACTCAGGGAAGGCCTAGGAGGCTAAAGCTTTTCTATAAACAAAAGGCAGGGGATGGGGTGGGGAGGTGTCTGTCCTCAGGAAGGTTCTGCAGGGTCCTGCTCAGTTTCAATAATTTTTAATTGTGTTGCATTGTGTTATCATTTTGGGTTCTCTGTGTTTAGAGCCTGGTGTTTGGAGTGAGTGACATAACTGGTGAATGAACCTAGGAAGCTTCCTAGTGCTCACGTGTATTCTAGCTTTGTTGTTCTTTGCTTGCCATTGCAAATATATTTTATGGGAAAACCATAGGCTGTTCAAGAATTTGAAAATATTGAAACATGTTTATACTGGTTGTTAAGACATTGAAATAATTTATACTGGTTGGTAAATAGCTGCTACCCCAAGACTCCCAAGCAGCTCTCTTCTTCCCTGTCAGCAACTCCCCTGTGAGGATTGCCAGGTACAATATAGGATGTCCACTTACATTTAAACCTGAAGTAAATTATGAATATTTTTTTTAGTTTAAGCATGTCCCATAAAATATTTGGCACATACTTATATAAAAATTTATCTGTGGTCTATCAGAAATTCAAATTAACTGGGCATCCCAATTTTTTTAATTGCAAAATCTGATGATCCCACTCTACTTGGAATCCAGTCCTATTTACAATCCAGCATTAATGGGTGAAGTCCTGGATTCAGGGCCCTATTAGTCCTTTCTGACTAGTTGATGTTCTTTTGTACAAGTCATTAAATATTTTTAACATAATCTCTGGTGTGGCTTTAATGCATATCAAGGGCCTAGCTACTGTATCATATTCTTTCTAAAATTTGATAAGAATAGCATTACTTACTAATTCTCTTATGTTTTGCTTTTAGACTACACTCTTTCTTCACTGTTTTTGTTTTTACTGAAAGTTTTTTTTTCTAAAGACATTTTTATATCATGCAAAATTGTAAGTCTGGTACACCATTTTTTGGTCAACTCTTGCACAAAGAAATGACAAAAACCCAGCTACAAAGAAACTAAGTTACTACATACAATCTAACTTTTTAGAAGAGCTTTGGATCTCTACAAACTTGACAACATTCCTTGTTTGTGTCATTCAGACTGGCAGTCACTACTTTCCATCAAAGTAATTCTGTGTTACTAAAAAATAAGATATTACATGGATTTTGCCATCTTGATATAATAGCAAAGTCAAATGGTAACTGTAAACAAATCTTACTATATACAGAATATGCATATCTGAAAAGTGGTCTGGGAATATATAAATTTTAAAGCAATCATATCCTTAATGTTTGTTTCCCAAAGTACATTCCACAGGGTACTGATTATGAGAAAATTATAGTTGTTTTCTGGGAAAAGGTTTCTTGCTGGGGACATGGTAGATTAACTCTAGTTAATTGGTTAACTTTTCAGTTGGATTTTTTGGAGACTTTATTAAGTACAATTGTGAACTTCAGGGAAAATCTGTATCTATGTCTAGGTATGTAAGGTATGTTTGAGTGTGCTTGTGTGTGTGCGTGTGTGTGTGTGTGTGTGTGTGTGTCTACATTTCCCAAGCTTATTTTAGCAATTACTCTTGTCACAAAGGTGGGCTTTCAAACATTGCTGCAAATTCCTATTTTGCAAGTCAGAAGCTTGGTATTAACTCACGTTCTCTTTGTATTCATTCTGTAATCGATCCTAATCTTCCCCCAGCGAATGGATGCCGCTAGTAGACTCCAGTAGAGGTCACATGCTCAAAAAAGCAAATAGAAATACTTATGGATAATTTTCAAAATATCCTTAACATCTTTGCTAGTTAATTTCATTATACTTTCATGGTTACTTTATTTTTACTTGGGGTAGAAAGGCTGATAGCTACTGTGGGTAATTTTACAGACTTGGATAAATGTCTTAAGATTTCTATGCCTGTTTCTTTAAATATAAAGTGAGGATAATGTTGCTTGAATTAGCTGCTTTACAGAAGAAGGTGTCAGTGTGTGTGAAAGGTGGGATGAGGGAAGATTCTATATAGTAATGCATTTGAAAGTGCTCTTAAAAAAACAAAGCATTCTGCCTGCTAATGCAGGGGACATGGGTTCAAGCCCTGGTCTGGGAAGATCCCACATGCCGCAGAGCAGCTGGGCCCGTGAGCCACAATTACTGAGCCTGCGCGTCTGGAGCCTGTGCTCCGCAACAGGAGAGGCCGCGGTAGTGAGAGGCCCGCACACCGCGATGAAGAGTGGCCCCCACTTGCCACAACTAGAGAAAGCCCTCGCACAGAAACGAAGACCCAACCCAGCCATAAATAAATAAATAAATAAATAAAAATTTTTAAAAAACCAAAAAAAACCAAAGCATTATTCACATGTGCAGTATGATGATGGATATTCAGTTGACAGTGGCTCATCCACTCCAGCTTTTAGTTTTCTGATTTTCCAGACTCACTATTAGTCCTACTATTCTATAAACAAAGATATAAAACTGTGACGTGATACTAAAGGGAAAGTTACAGTATTTTCCTTTAATGCAAATGACCATTTCCTGAACTGTTTGATTTGTAAATATGTGCTTTCATATGATGGATTTCTGGAAGTGTGTGCCCTTTAACCTAAAAGGTACCAGCCCTTACACACCAAGGTTATGCTATTGATGGCCATCAATGAGATAATGAAGGAAACTTCAGTTAGTGTTTCCCCTGCGTCTATTGTATATTAATGGTAGGTGATTTCAGGTCCCCAGCCATATTATGCCGATATTGCTTTATGAGCATCCACAGTACAGAAAGACAGGAGGGCTGATGGAGTTGTCATGCTAACACACGTTCTGTCCTCTCTTGTCCCCCTGCCACTTATCCAGAGAGTGCAGCATCCACACGAGTGTCCCTCCTGTGGAGGCTTTGGCTTTCTTCCGTGCTCCGTCTGCCACGGGAGCAAAATGTCAGTGTTTCGAAACTGCTTTACGGACTCTTTCAAGGCCCTGAAGTGCACGGCTTGCAACGAGAATGGTCTTCAGCGCTGTAAGAGCTGTGTTGGTTAAACAGAGCTCCCACCCATGGGGCGCCTGGTTTCATTGACTGAAAGCAATAATTTGGTTTATACTTTTTATAAAAAAATGGCTATGTTTCTGGATTAATCAATAAACTTTGTTTATTATAATTTCCTTTGTTTGGAGCTTTTGCTGTGACCACTTTCATTGATGTATTAAATAAATGTTTATTCAACAGCTACTATGTGCCAAGCCCTGTGCTAGACCCTGGTTTCTAATTGGAATTAATGGAGGACCTGATAAAATTCCAAGATATCCAAAGTCTGGTTCCTTATATGTGTTCGATTTTCTAAAGAAAATATACAATATATCCAATGGTGTCTATTGCAATGCCACCCTACTGTTTAGGATGAGTTAATTCAGCTCTCCAGATGCGTACATTTTATGTGAGCCTCAGCTGTAGGGAAGAAGAGAGCTCTGGGCAGTGGGAAAGAATATGATCTTACTTATACTTAAGGAGTAAATTATTTTTTAAGCTGTAAAATAGTCTTGGAGCTGATGATATTAATGATAAGTTATTAATGTTATCCGATGGATTTCTTAGTGATGATACAAAAGCTGCCAGAAGACTTATCTGGATTTATTGTTTTAAACATCTGCTTTGTGCTATTGTCCCTGAAAACCCTCCAGAAAGATGCTGTTATGGTTATCTTGGACTGGACACAAAATATTACAAAGTTTGAAAACATAGTAGACAATATCAGCAAAGTGGCCAAAAGAAATTTCTGCTATAGTTATTAGCTGATGCCTACCTGTACATGTGTCTGTACTCTGATGGATTCCCTTATGAATGGTTTTAATAAATCACCTTCACTATATCTGTGATAAGGTAATTAAAACATTTTACATCTTGGTTTTGCAAAAAGCTATAAATATTTACTGAGTACTTTCTAATCATCCAGGCATAGTAGAAGGCATGGTTTCTGCTTTCATGGAGCTCACACTCTAAGAAAGAAGGAAGTATTAAACAAATAATCATAAGCAAGATGAGTCTTATAAATACTACACAAATGGTACAGTATGCTCTGGGAATGTGTAGCAGGAGGACCAACCTAGATGAATTAGAAAACGGTAAGAATAGACTTTGTTGAGCAACTGACATTTAAATGGAGACATCATGGGTAATTGGTCAACTAATTAGTCACAGAACAAGGGGGATAATACTTCAGGTAGAGGAATAGCATATTTGGGGACTCTAAGGTCAGATAAAAGTTGTTTGTTTGAGGAACTGTAAGAACTCCAATATGGGTAGTTCCAGTCTGGTAAAAGTGGGGCAGTTTTTGGCAGACTAAGCCTCCTGCTATTAACACATTTACTTTGAACAAAATAAGGAAAAATAAACAGCTGTTGAAGACATTGGAAAGCAACTAAAACCAGAAAGGAACTGGAAGGAATTCAATCACTGGAAGAAAGCAAACAAACAAAATAAACCCTACATTTATCCAGCTTACCTTCTGAGAATACTTCCCAGTTTGCACAGAATATAGCTCATAAAGAAACTACAAACTTACTGGCTTGAAAAAATAAAATTGGAATTTGGAGCTGCAGAGTACCTGGAATTGAATGGAAAATTCTAAGAAATGAGAGGGCCAAAGAGAGGGGAGCCCCCAGGTCTGCTCATATATTCCACCCAAATCCTTGGCTGATTCCTAACCTGCATACACAGAGGAAGGAAGTATCTGGGAGGTGAAAGAGTTGAGCAGAGATTTCAGCAGCTGCCTGTATTGCAAAGTCAGAATCTGGAGTTCAAGTGGTAAACAATAAATATTTCCTTGAAATCTCAGAAGGGCGTCATCTTAAGACCAAGGAGTAAAGGCTATGTTGTAGAGCTAAGGGAAGAAACAAAACAGACTTGCCCTTGGAAGGCCTAAAGCCAAACTTCCATGGTATTGTGGTATCTTTCAGTACGTGACTGCCTGCTAGAATAAAACTCAACACTCAAACAAGGAATAGAAAGGAGCTTTTTGAATGTGAAAATCTAAGGCTAACTGCATACTTAATGGTAAAATATTAAATGCTTTCCCCCTAAGATCAGGAAGAGTGCATAAATGTTCACTTTTATCACTTCTATTCAACATTGTTATGGAGGTTCTGGCTAGTGAAATAAGGCAAGAAAAAAGAAGTCATAAAAATTTGGAAAAAAAAATCTCATTATTTGTAAACAACATGATTGTGATGTGGAAAATCCAAAGGAACCTACAAACTAGTAAATATCAAAGTAAAGTTAGCAAAATTGTTGGATTCGAAGTCTTTAGACACAAATTAGAAATACAATACACAGCAAAAAACAATTAGATTATAAATTAATTATAAAATTAAAATAACACAATTTATAATAGTATCAGAAAACATCAAGTATGTGGAATACATTTTACAAAAGATGTGTAAAAATTCTACATTTAAAACTACAACATAGATTTGCTGAGAAATTATAGACCCAAACACATGGAGAAATATACCATGTTTACGGACTGGAAAACAGCATTTTAAAGATTTCTATAGTTTCAATGCAATCTCAATGAAAATCCCACCAGACTTTTTGTAGAATTGACCAATAATTCTAAATTTATATAAAAATGCAAACAATCTAGAGTATCCAAGAAATTTTGAACAAATAGAGTAAAAATAAGTATAGACAAATAGATAAATAAGATAGAATAGAGAATACAGGAATAGACACACACATTAACATCAAATTGATTTCAATTGATTTTTGCCAGTTCAAGGCAATGGGGAATGGAAAGTCTTTTTAACAAATAGTGCTGGAACTACTAGATTCCTATATGGAAAAAATGACCTTGAAAACTACTACTACTACCACTGCTACCTACCACTAATGCTACTGCAACTAGGGGCTAGAGGCCAGGGTACTGCTAAACATCCCACAGAACATAGAACCACACCTCCCCTCAAAAAAGGATTATCTAGTCCAGTCAATAGTGTCAAAATTGAGAAACTCTAACCTAAATGTTAAAGCTAAACCAGGAGAATATCTTCACAATCTTGGAGTAGGCAAAGATGCTTTTAACCAGTTACAAGATGTCTAAGTATAAAAAATTATAAATTAGACTTAAAATTAAAATCTCCTCATTAAGACAGGGTTTAAAAAAAATGAAGAGGGAAGCCACAACCATGAGAAAATATTCAAGGCACAAATACCTGCCAAAGGACTTGTATCTAGGAGATATATATATATATATATATATATATATATATATATATATATACACACACACACACATACATACATACATATATACACACACACACACATATATATGTGTGTATATATATATACACACACACACATATGTGTGTGTATATATATATATATGTAAAGACAGCCTAATAAAGAGGTGGTTAGTAAACACATCACAAAAAAGACACATGGATGGCTAAAAACAAAAGGAAAATATGTGTCATTAGTCAGCAGGGGAATGCAAATTAAAACCAAAATGGGATATTACTACATAATATTTAGAATGGCTAAAATTTAAAAAGACTGAAAATATAAAGTGTTGGTGTGGATATGGCATAACTGAAACTCTCATACATTGCTAATGAGAATGTTAAATGGTACAACCACTTAGGAAAACCATTTGATTGTTTCTAATAAAGGTAAACATACACTAATTGTATGCTCAGCAATCTTACTCCTAGTTATTTATTCAAGAGAAATAAAAACATATGTCCATACTGTATAAGAGTTTCATGGAAGCTCTATTCATGATAGCCAAAAAGCAGAAAGATTTCAAATACCCACTGACAGGAGAAATGATAAGCAAACTGTAGTATATTAATACAGGTACACACTTCCTAGTAGTAAAAAGGAACAAGCTATTGATTCTAGCAATAATATGGATGAATCTCAAAGACATTTTATGAATAAACTTAGCCAGATACAAAGGGTATGTACTATGTGATTCCATTTATATGAAGCTATAGAATAGGCAAAATTAATCTATAGAATGGCTGCCTCACAGTGGGGAGGGGACAGGAGGAGGAAATTAAATATGAACAGAACTAAGACAGTGGTAGAGTTATGGCTAGTTGAGAGTAGATTTCCCGTCTGTCAGGAAAAATGAAGAGTTTCTTGCATCAATGAACAGTTTCTCATCACAATTCCAATACGGTTCTGAGATTCTAGAATTAAGTAGTAAGGCCTATCCAAAAGTTCCTGACTACTCAGGCCTTGGCTATGTTTCTGCAAATCCAACCATAGTCCCAGTGTCCTCTTGTCTGGGGGTACATTCAGGATGGAGAAATACAGCAGAACAGTACAAGAAGTTCTAATTTTCAGGCCCCATCTTGGACTATGGGTTCAGAGGACAAAAACTCGCTGACTTTCAATTGTGTTCATGAGGAATTTGTTTTGCTTTCTATCTGTATTCTGTTTTTCATGTACTGGTGTGGAATTAAAGTGTTATGTTCTCTGCTAGTTATCTGTGAACCTCTAAAGAAGAGCATTATGAAAGAGTAATGAAATTTAAAAGAAAATCTTAAACATCTTGTAGAATTGCAGAAGTTAATAAGAGAAAGAGGCTCAGAAAATAAGCTCATAATAGGCTTATTTAAACATAAATTTGTGTTAACTTTCAGAGAGAACTTGGTTTAGATGCTTCACATCTATCTGCTTCAGTCTTATAGAATGTAAGTGCAAGGTAATTAAACCTGATATATTTATTCTGCACTGTTGTTGTGTGGGATTAATTAGAATATATAGGAAAGTACTTTAAAAACACAAAGCATTATACAGAGGCATAGAATAATTTCCTAATCACCATGAAAATTATGCATCTTCAATATATCCTTTTACTGACCAGATAAGGAAATGAACTCACATTCATTGGACACTTCTGTATGCTTGGCTTTTTAGAAAGAATCTCACTTATTCTTCACAATACTGTGAAGAAACTGCGATTCGGAATGTTAATTCCCTTTTCTAAAGTCTTGAAATTTATCCTAATTTGTTGTATCTTAAGTGTCCATGTGAGCTGCCTTTATCTCTGGTATAAAATGGGAAATCAGTCGAGAGCAAACAACAAAGTTGCTCAAAGATAAACACCTACATAAACAGTAGAGTCGAAATGAAGAGAAAGGTCTGTCCTGTGCTTCTGTGCTCTTATAACTTCCTCTCTGTAAGTATTCATTGATTTCAAAAGCCAGGAAATGCTGGCTGTTGGCAAAGGACACAGAGTAATGCAATCAGGCTGTGAATAATTTTTTTAAAAAGATTAAGAGGAAATCAGTAGATGATGCATACCTAATAATATAAATATATAGTAATTTTTTAATCTTCTTGTTGTCCCAGGGTCTTTTTTAAAGATAAATTTTTGGTATATTGATTACAGTTTTGTCTGGTCTTTCATGCACAAACCTCACACATAGCAGAGAAGCTAGTCTGTAGTTCCTCAAAGCAGAGTGAAAAATTTAAACTTTTTTGGCAAGCAATATGCATATAATATCCTTTTAGATTTCGGGTATTGTTTCTCCTGATCTTTTGTAGTTTCCTCACCTATAATAATTTGACAGTAATTTTTTTGTTTTTTTACTTGACTTCATGAAGTTATTTCTAAGTCATTAAACTTAGTTTCCATAGAATAAAACACATTTCTCTTTGTTCTTGAATTTAACCAGTATGTGTAATATTTTGTTGTAATAAACTATTATACTCAATAAAAATTAATATGTTATTATATAATTATACACATAATTATAAACCCAATTATAAGGCAACGATTTGGGAAGAAACAAAACTGACGCTTGATGGATTCTGTTTGCTGGTAGCAGAAATATGCAGGCGGAGAGGAGTGTTTCTCCTGGTTGCAAGCGTTCAGCAGGCAGGAGACATCGGAAGGAACGGGGAGCGTCTGCCAACCTTGAAAGTCTGCAAAGTGGAAATTGACTATGAAAGCTTTAGCTAACTGATGTGACGGTAACAGTAACCAGGGTCATTTAATAATAGGCTCAAGGTCATTCATCCTCACCTTCTGCCTTTCAGGTTCATCAGCAGCTGGTATTGCTTAGCTACCAGCATTTTAAAATGCAGCCTGTGTTTGACTTGCAGTGTTTGACTGGAGACTCAGTTACTTTGGAAGATATGTTGTTCTCTGCAAGGGTGAAACACTTCCACACCTGCTTCACTTAGAAAGAGACAGTTTCTCTCTGTGTCTGGCTTATTTCACTTCACACAATGTCCACGGCTATATGGAATTTAAAAAGTTGAATACATAGTAGCAAAGAGTAGAATAGTGGTTGCAAGGGGTGCGGAGCAGGCAAACAGGGAAATATTAGTCAATGGGTACAATGTTGTAGTTCTATTGGATCAATAAGTTTTAGAAATCTAATGTACAGCATGATGACTAGAGTTAATAATGCTGTATTGAATACTGGAGATTTGCTAACTGAGTAGATTTCTGGTGCTCTCACCACACACACTTGCATAGACAAGTGCACACACATGCACAGGAAAGGAAATGGTGAGGAGATGTGTAAATTAACTTGACTGTAGTAATCATTTCACTATGTATATGCATATAAATCATCATGTTTTACCTCTCAAATATATACAATTTATATTAAAAATAAAATAAAATTTAAAAATTAAAAAAATAGACAGTCTCACTGAACATACTGACACTTTTTTGCTTTACTGGAAGCCATTGCAGGGATTCTTACCAGGAAGCACTACTCTTTAGAGAACCACTGGAAATTCTTTAATGGGAGAAAAATTTTTTTCAACTATGGGGGATTATCCATGTTTCAAAGCATAATTCCTCTAAGAAAAGAAAGAAGACCCATTCTGATGGAAAATTTTGTTCTGTCCCTATTCGGAACTTTTTGAACTTTTTCATTGAACCTAGCATAGAACACATGGAAAACTCAAAATGCATGATTCAGTAGCAAGGTGACTTTGAAGGGACTATAACTTTCATAGAAGAATATAAGATAGCCTAAAAGCTTTGCTTATATGTAGCAAAACTGAAGCCGACTCTTAATATTGATCCATATCTAGAAAATCCATATTGATTCTCTGCATTGTACATGGCTCATTTAGCAATCTCTGCTCTTAAGTAGTTACTTTTTTTCTCTCTGTTTTCTGTGATCTTAACCCTTTTCTTTCCCTCCCCTTGTTAGAAGAATATCAATATAAATGTTATCTGAGTACCCAAAAGAGAGGTAGATAGATCAGCTACAAAGCAAAATATTTGCATCATCTAGAAAATGGTGCTAGATGTGGTGCCTACTTTATACAGTAAAAGAAAAATGTTAATACAAATGGATAATAGTGATCTTTTAAATGTTTTTCTTATAAATTGCTAGTTGCTTTGGTCCATGTTTTGCGTATTGTATATTTTTGTATACTGCTTTGCATTTGACAGATGAAGGCACTGTGAAGCCCGAAAAGCCCCCAGGAGAAGCATGGGTACCAAATCTAAGGTGCTGTTTCCTGGAAGACCAGATGCCACTCATTGCTGTGAAGTTTACATATTTGCTTTGACCTTTGGAGGTCTGTTTTGAGTGGTTTCCTGTTTGCTGTAGATTTTGCCTGGAAACAGAATTGTCGATATATTTTCTGTCACATTTTTTTTTTCTGACTAGGAAATATTATAGCATGCTTTAATCCTAGGAAAGAGAAATTTATCTGTTTTTCAGAACATTCTTCCCTAAGGTAAAATTGTACTCTGTATTTTTTCAGTAGTTGCTATGAATCCTTTGCTGTTGTAAATATGTGAACAGCTGTAGTAGTGTGTTACCCCCACTAGATGTGTCCTCTTCCCATATTCTTCTCCTTCCATGTTTGTAGAAGTGGGAATTGGGGAAGATCTTTGAGCCTATTTATAAAGTAGAAGTCTCTGAATAAAATATATGTTTGTTAACAATGTTATTGTGATAAGTAATTGTGTGTAGTAATTCCCTGAGTTTCTGGAATCAAAACTAAGCATGGGATTCTCAGTTAAGAAATGTACCAGGTATTGTGAGGGCTACAAAGATGAATATAATGTGACTTTGTCCCTAGCATGACTGGGGAGATAAGACAGGTTATAGTTAAATATAACACAAGCTCTGTCATGTAGATTATTGGTTCTCAGATGTCTGGTAAAGGCGCTGAATAATATAAGATGCTCAAAAGGGCAGAATATATGAACATGGGAGCCTTCTTTGGGGACTTAGCTTGAAGCAGTGCCTTTAATAATATCTTGAATTTCTATAGGCAAAGATATGGATGGAAAGTCATGCCCAGCTCTGAATTCAGGCAGGTGGAAAACAAGGTGCTTAGCACAATGTCTGGCAGATGGCAAACATCCATTACAGGTTCCAAATGATCCCAGAGATGATGATGATTCCAATGTGTCATTGTGATTAGGAGCACAAGCTCTGGATTTGAATTATTTGGTTTTGAATCCCAGTTCTGCCGTTTGCCAGCTCTGTGACTTTAGGCAAGTTTCTTATACTTTCTGTGCCTCAATTTTCTTGTAAAATGGGAGTAACACTAATACCTAACTTATAGAGTTATTGAGAGTATTAAATTAATAACTAAAGTACCTGTATACTTCAGTACCTGCCACACCGGATTAGAGATAGTTTGGGACTAGATTGTAAAAGCTTTGAAAGCACAGGGCTTTGTATTCATCCTGTAAGCAATGAATGCCTTTTCAGTCAAGTTATGTATTCCATGAAAGATTGTTTTGGTAAAAGAAAGTAATGATATATATCTATATAATTTTTGGCTGCACTGAGCAGCATGCGGGATCTTAGTTTACCGACCAGGGATGGAACCCGTGCCCCCTGCAGTGGAAGTGCTGAGTCCTAACCACTGGAGCCCCAGGGAAGTCCTGAAGTAATTATATATTAAAAGAAGTGAGGTACATTTATATATATGTATAACTGATTGACTTTGCTGTACACCTGAAACTAACACAACATTGTAAATCAACTATACACCAATAAATATTAAAAAAAAAAAAAAAAAGAGATTCCATACTTTCATCCCTAGAGTCTGATTCAGAGAGAAAAAAAGAAGAGAGGGACTCGGGAAGTAAAAACTTAAGCGTTTAGAATGCAGTATGCACTCTTCACAAATGACATATATAAGGCTGGTTTTTGCATAATCAGAATATATGAATCTGGAAACCAAGAGGAATGAATCCTCTAAATATTACTCATATTTTGACTCAAAATATTTTTGTTTCTTATTCCCATGATGTTAGACTATTGATATCTTAGTATTCAAAGCAGGAATGCTTCCATCGGGAACCAAAACAATAGTTTATTGAAATGAAAGTCGAGACATTTATAAGGTCATTTTTAGCTTCTGGTGACACCAGACCTACAGAAAAAAAAGGTTACAGTTCGGCTGATTTATCCTGTTTGTCAATGGAAAGTAGCAGGCAGGAGGCTATCTAGAACCAGGCAGTTTCTCAGACATCTCCTAGTACTGCCACAGCCAGTGACGGAGGTTAATGGAAGATAATAGTCTCACAATAAAGGCAGGGCAATCATAAGGTGAGGTAACCTGGAGAAGAAGATTTGGATCACCCTACTAGGAAAAGAACCCAATCCACTGAGGTGTTCACTGAAGGAGACTTAACAAGAAATAAGAAGAGGAAGAACTTTGTAAATACAAACCATGTTTTATGACCAGCTGTAGAAACACAGATGAGAGTTGTGATCCACATATTATAACTTTCCCCATTATCTCTCCCCATTGTATTTCTTTACGTGTATCACTTAACCTCTGTACTTTCTCCCCCCTTACCTTCCCCTACTATTTTTCAGAGTATGGAGTTGGTAATTAACTTTATAAGTGAGTCTATATTTAACTTTAAATTCATATCAAAACTTCATCAACTATGTCAGTCATTGTCTCTATCTTTGGGTCAGCTTCATTCTTTCTCCAGTTCAGACAGATATGTAGGGGTAACCTGGGTTAGAACGAAAGACTTATAGGTTCTTATCGGTGGGGGAGACATTTTTCCAGCATATCATGTAGCTGATGAGAATAGTGTTTGTTTTTGTTTGTTTGTTTTTGTTTTTGTTTTTTTAACATTAAGCTAGTTTATCGTTGTGCTTTGGAGAACAGTGCCTGGGAATGAGAGTGTGAACTAAAAACAAGTATAGATCTGATTCCTTTACTGTGGCCTGGATGGGAATCTGGACTAGTAAGTGTATCCCAGTAAGAAGTGACAAGCACCAGTCGTCAAACTGTGTAGGATGTGTCTTTGACAATGACCTGTGACTGTGAAAATCATGCCACTATTGGAATAATCAGATAAGCAAAATGAATTAAAGACTTAAATGATCAGCTAATGCTCAGGAAAGCAGGGTCCCCCCAGAATTTTGGAAAATCCAAGGGCTTAGAAAACTCTCACCTGAGAGATATTTACTTCCTACTAACTCCCTGCTGGTAAGGAAGAGCTTGATCTGGGCAATTGTTGGAAAAGTCAAAGTAATGTACAGTAGGTTTATGCCAGCACATTTTCTTCAAATATCTGAGTAGTAGGAGTGATCTTTGATGTCTACAGTAACTTACTTCTGAATATTACATTTATACATGATTGCTCTAGCTTTTTGTAAAATAAAGGGGAAAAAAAGGAAAAAACCTAGCACAATACACACTTTGATGTTGTTTCCTTCAGAACTTTTCACCTATGTTTGTATGACCTTTGTAAATTTCAATCAGCCTCTTTTTTTACAGCTTTATTGAAGTATAACTGACAATAAAAATTGGACATAATTACATTTTACAATGTGATGTTTTGATACTTGTATGCATTGTGAAATGATTACCACAGTCAAGCTAATTAACTGGTTTTAATCATCTCACATGCTTATCTTTGTGTGTGTGTATGGCAAAAACATTTAAGATCCAGCCTCCCAGCAAATTTCAAATATACAATATAATATTATTAACTATAGTCAGCATCCTGTACATTAGATCTCTAGAATTTGATCATTCCACGTAACTGAAACTTTGTACCCTCTGGCCGACATCTTCCCTACCCCTCCTCTCCTAGCAAACCCCATTTTACTCTCTGCTTTTATATGTATTCTAAATATAAATATAAATGTAAACTTTTTAGATTCTAAATATAAATGAGATCATGCAGTATTTGTCTTTCTGTGCCTGACATTTCACTGAGCATAACGTCCTCTAGGTCCACTCAGCTTGTCACAAGTGACAGGATTCCCTTCTTTTTTAAGGCTAAATAATATTTCATTATATATATATGTACCACATTTCCTTATCCATTCATCCATCAATGGACACCTGTTTATGCTCCATTGAGGGGCTGTAATCTCACCTGAAATCCTTCACTTCTGTGAAGGTATTTTTGTGCATGGATAGTTGTTCAAATTGATGTTTCTGTGAGTGGAGGACCACTTGAAACTCCTATTCTGCCATCTTGCTGACATCACTTTCTCTCTCTCTCTCTCTCTCTCTCTCTCTCTCTCTATATATATATATATATATATATATATATATGTAGAAGTGGTGATTCACTCCTAAATTTTCCTTCATGGTTGCAAACATTATTACTTTTCCAGATAGAGGTAGGACAATCACATTTCAGATTACAAATTAAAGTTTTTCTGACACTAGTTAGAATTTCCTGTGCATGGGCATCAGTCTACAGTAAACCTGTTTTTGTTCCTCAGAGAGAGTTAATTCTCCCTCTTGTTTGTCAACAAACAAGATATCTTGTGTGGAAAAAATGAAGTGTGCATCCTAAATGCCACAAAGATGCTAAAAGGGAGCAAATGGATGAAACTCATTGGAATACTCATCTTGGAATATTATTGAAAAATTAGGACAGAATTAGAGACTGCTAGATTACAAAACAAGAGAAACAAACTACCTCCAAACCCTTGGTGTATATGTTTTAAGTAGCACCAGAAGTACAGTTGTGACCTATGTATTTAGCAGTTTCTGATGCTCTGGGTTACTATCTTTATACTAAAGCATATTCACTAATGTCCCAGCCCCTCCATTTTTCTCTCCAGGTGCTGGAAATTTTGGCGCCGCTCAATAGAGGTCTTACCTCTAAAATACGTAGAAGACACAAATCTTAAACAACTGGAATGCCATTACTTTGTGCTTCTTGTAATATCTAGTTGTATTTATTTTAAAAAAGTAACACAGGATTTAGGTATTACTTGGCAGAATGTATTAGTGTTGACGTTCCATCTGACGACTTTAAAAGAGGTTTTAAATTGAATTATTCAGTGATGTTTATGGGCTTAAATAATGATCCAATGAACAAATATGAACAAAAATTCATGACCTGTATAAATATGACTTTCCCCCATACAATTTCCCTGACTGCATTTTCACAGTATTGTTCCAAAAAGTTCTATCAATTCTTCCTTGCCCAGGCAGTCTTAACACAAAGGCTACTAGTATTTCTAGATTTTTTTGTGTGTACTTGTATAGGCGGCAGTATAGATTATGAGCTCAAACATAGAATGGAAGATCTGACATTCTGAGACCTGAAAAAAACTCACATGGTTCAATGTTTTGGACAAGGAAACTGATGGTAAATTTTTAGTAAAATGTCCTCTGAGATCTAATGTAGGCATGTGCTCTCTTTTGAAACTTTTGCTGCCTCTTATATTTAGAGCTTGTATACAGCTTGAGGGGGAGACACTCTAACTCTTCTTTAAAGGAAGTTTTATTTAACTTTCTCCGAGCAGATTACAGCCTCCTGCCATCTTCCTCCATTGCTCCTTTTCCTGCTCTTTCCTCTCCTTTGAAGATTAGTTCAGCATGTGGGAATAGAAACCTCTTATTTTCTTTCATGTTTTCTTCCTCCTCAAACTGCTGTCTTAAGAAAAGCCAAGTGATGAACGAGAATTTTTGCTAAAAATGTGCTGCTTAATGATATATAGAAAATATACTAAATATTTCCCTAGTAGTTTGAAAAGTAAAGTCTCTAAAAAGTCAAAATCTAGATTTTCACTAGGTGAACATGCTATAGAATTTGAGGTACATCTGCCCAAGATATAGGAAAAATTGATTAAAAATCAAAATATGTAATTAGGTTCGTACCTTTGTTTTCCTACATAGTGAAGTTAATCAACACATGAAAATTAAATGTAATTGAAATAAAATGGTCAGTTTTTGTTTTTCAGTCTTACAGACATTTTTCAAACTCTTGCCAAAATTGCAGATCTAGGTGAAATGTAGTGACAATTTTCATGGTCTGAAAGAGGGTTGTAGATACTGGTGAAATATGTGCTACCACTTTTCACTGCTTGACATACCACATCCTGGAAGTCTGTTTTGTTTTAATGTAGACATTGTTCTGAAATAAGGAAACAATTTAAGGAAATTACTGCCATATGAAAAACAAATTTTCACTTGAAACTCGAACTAGGGCTGTAACTGTATAATACAACCAACTGCTGGGTGTCAAATTCTGCTGAAAGACTTTCAGAAAAACTTTGATAATTATGAATCTATCTTCACCAACGCCTTCCAATTAACTATAAACTTCATCTCCTCACCTTCACAAATTCTAGCCCAGGAGAATAATCAACTATCATAGACATGTTTATTTTAATATGTGAAATTCATAGTAGAATCCAGTGCCTTTTGTTTCAAAGTGAAAAGGTGGGTTTCACCAGCTGGGTTTCAAAGACCATACAAATTGGAGCTGGATGGGCCACTGGAGTGTGAATGAAAGACTTATTGCCTTTGGCCTGCTCATTTGGAGCCCTTTTCTAGCTGTGCACATGTTTTCCCAAACCATTCATCTTGTATTGAATTTCCTGCAAACACACAGATACTTCTGTCCCATTGCACAGCCCACCTAATGCTTTATTCATTGGATTTGATTTATGTATACTGTGCTTATTTCTCCCAGTGCTCTGATGTGAACTTAATACAAATTTTCTCCAAGGCAAATCCAGCAGCCAAAACTAGTTTTAATAAAAGCAAATACCAGAAAAGTATGGAAAGATGAATCATGTGTTATAGCTAGGGATCCTATCAGTAGGGAGCAACGAGGGTTCCAAAGGAGTTCCAAATGTGTTTCAGAAATAAAGATACTTGGCCTCTGAAAGCTTTTAGGGAGCACAATTGGGTTGGCAGTCACATCCAAAGTAGTACATGAAAGAGAAAGGTAGAAGTTTTGAAGGCAACTTTTTGATGATGACTGAACCATCGGTCTTTAAGACTAATTTATGACTCTTGCCAAGTTTTGTTCCCCCAGGCCTTCAGATATGTTCAGGGGAAATGATATTTTTGAAAGTAATGACATTATACTCTTCTAAAAAGAAATACAAGCAATGTTTTGTGGGACTTCTGCGTTTGAGAACTTTTGAAAAGTTTGGTCACCCTGTGTGAAAGTGATTAGACTCTGGATCATCTAAGCAGAAGTATTATTTAAGATGAACACAATGCCACTGAGGACCTCGAATTTAATTTTAGAGTGACTGAGAACACAGACTCTGGAGGATTGTACATTTTATAGCCTATGAAAAACACAGCTGATAGCAGATTTCAATATCATTTTTATCAGACCTGTGCAATCAAGAACACAGAGGCCACTCATGTATTCTAGGTATAAAAGATTTAATATATAAATGAAAGAGGTACCCAATTGTTGGAAGAGTTGGGGGTCCAGGGAGCCACTGTTGAAGATCTCAGCCTGAAACCTCAAATAGATGTTTGTCAAGTCCTTATCTGGAATCTGCTGCAATTCTTAAGCATCTCCAGGAAGCTCCCAACAACATGCTAAGGTTTCAGTAGTGAGGCTGGTGGTTCTTGGGCTCCCTAGGAAGACTCTAGGTCTCATGTTTGTCCACACATCTGACGGCAATTGCTTCTGGAAAGTAATGGCTTCATACAAATCTCATGCATATGCTTCTCATTGGCAAGTCCTAACCCAGAACCATGCAAAGGAGAAGGATGGTGGGAGTTATAGAATATAGTCTCTACCTTTATGGTCCTTAGCTGAAGTCTTGGAATTGACCTCAGAAGAGAATAGAAGTCATGATAAACTGACAGTGAACTCTCCAGCCTAGTTTTTGAAGGTAATTTCAGGGAAGTACAGGAAATTGTGCTTCAGATATAAAAACCTGAAAAATACCAGTAAAGTAGACACTGGAGGGGGAAAATTAAACACTCAACTTATAAAGTATCTTCTACTTGTGTAGGCAAAATATAGAATTCCAGAAGTCTAACTTCTTACTGTTTGGTAAATTACTTTAAGAATGCCAGTTCTTAAAGAACATGACCTAAAAGGACAATGGTGAATATATAGTAAGTATCTGCGCAGCTTATGAACCAGTAAACTCTCCTTTGCTAAGGAAACATACGACAACCCTAGTCCCCAAAGCCACATAATGAAATCCTTGTTCACAAGTTGCTTTGACCATGGGAAGGCATTTGGCTCAACAAGGCTGATAAGATTCTTCCTCCAGGGAATCTTAGGTGAGTCTGGGCTTTTCCTGAGCATACCAGATCTAACCTTGGGACACTGGGTTAGCCAGGGTCTGCAGGCCATGTGGACTGGAAGCTGAACTATGGAGAGAGAAACAAAGAGAAAGTTCAGAGAGCAGCAAGATGACGGGTGAAGCGAGAGCTCTACAACTTTCCACTTCCTTCTTGCAGTCTCGTTTGGAGACCTGGGGTTGCCGCCCTTGGATTCTACAAAATATCCCTGTGTCTATCTAGTACATTCTACCCTCAGCCTGTCTCAGCTATATATATATATATTTTAATTTTATTGATTTATTTATGGCTGTGTTGGGTCTTCGTTTCTGTGCAAGGGCTTTCTCTAGTTGCGGCGAGCAGGGGCCACTCTCAATCGCGGTGCGCGGGTCCCTCACTATCGTGGCCTCTCTTGTTGCGGAGCACAGGCTCCAGACGCGCAGGCTCAGTAATTGTGGCTCACGGGCCCAGTTGCTCCGCGGCATGTGGGATTTTCCCAGATCAGGGCTCGAACCCGTGTCCCCTGCATTGGCAGGCAGATTCTCAACCACTGCGCCACCAGGGAAGCCCTCAGCTATATTTTTGTTTTTCCTTAATGTGTCTTGAGTTGGCTTCTGTTACTTGTGATCCTAAACCACTAAAAAGGATGTTCATTGTATTTAAAATACTATTCAATTCAGTAATATCTCAATTTAAGAGCGTCTCTAATAAACAAAATAATGCCACTATTGCCTTCATATTCCCTTTTTGATTCATTTATTCATTTCCACATTCTTATTTTTCCTACCGTCCTGTGATTCTGGAACTTTTAACTGACCCTCCCCCTCCTTTCTCCCATCTCCCTAACTGATAAGAAGATGAGAAGAGAAATAAAATCGGAAACTCAAACCACGTGGTTTTAGACTTGCTAAAATTACCAGTAAATGAGAGACAATTAAACTTAATGACATAAATGAGGCTCTAACAAGCCTTCAAGGTAACCTCTTCCTAATCCTGTGGGGCAAGTAAAGCACAACTTTATTTCTTAGCAATATAATCAAAGCTACACTCCCGAGAGAATGCACTGGATTTCACATCAAATGACAGATCACCAACTTCTCTTCAGCAAGGTAATTGGCCATGCTGGTAAGTATATTATTGCTAATATAAAATATTGTAATAGGTAATAGGAAACCTGAATCAGCAATGGCAGATTTAGAAATGAGTTAAAAATTTGGCAGAGGAACATTTATTGCAATTGACTTTCATATAAGGTAAAAGAGAGAGAGAAAGGTGGGGGGAAGGGAAGGGGAGCATTTCTTTTTGGCACAGGGCTTTACTGAAAAAAAAAAGTAAGAAATATATATTATTGGCTGTATCTACTTCATCATTTTCATAAGAAAAAAACAATGACAATTACTTCATGTATTATTTCTAGCCACTGCTTTTGTATTATTGCATTAAAGCTAATTTTATTCACTTAGGCCAAGACACAAAATGTGACCACAAAAGCATTCAACAGGAAACATTTATGCCCTAAATAATTCAGGCAGCAGAAGAATTTAGATTACTTAGTTTCCTTTAAATAATTTAGGGGTGGCACTTAAAGACACTGAATAATCTGCCCATGAATCGAGGGGCAAAATTATGGTGCATAATTTTTGATATTTAAATCTTAGATGTCTTTTCTCTTTTATTCCAGCATAATCAATCTGAAAAGAATTGTTTTAAAAGGAATGGGTTGTGATAGACTTTCAAAATATCAGCTCTCAGCAGCTCATCAGCACTTTTTTGAATGTTTTGCAAGGAGCTAGAAGATTATAGCCTAACCTAAGGCCCAGCTAGTATAAAGCCTTGCTATGCTTCTCTTGAATGACTCACTTTACACAAGCATTTTCCCTTTTCTATATAGTTCACACTATATGTTCCTTTTATAAAGAAAGACCACAGTCCCCTTGAACGTTTGGTATATTGCTCTTAAAAGACGTTAGTCCTGTAGCAATTAAAAATACTTTCAGTTTTAGAATAGAATAAGGTGTGTTCAGGTACACCAGAGTCATGACAAAGGTTTTGGTACAAAACATTTCAAATACTTTATAGGAGATGTGGATAATGAAGTCACAGAGTTCCTTTCCTTGACCAAGCCAATCAAGCTATCTGCTTGCATCGTTATGCGAATTGAATTGTTTGGTGTTAAAGCACGATAACATTGTTTTAACAAAGCATAATTAAAGTTAAGCTATTAGGATAAGAAAAACTTTTAATAAATTTCCATATTGAAGTGGTATGGTTTAGAAATTTTGTTTCTATAATGGGATTTTATTAAATATGTAACATTAAAATTAAGAGAGATAAGCAAATTAAATACTTATAAGCTTATTACATTTGCTAGCTGATTAAATGTAAGTAAATAGGTAATTTACCTTTTCATGACTGCTTATTAAAAATGTTTCCAAAGAGAACAGTTGCAACTGGCTTTTTAAAATTTATTGCTGTTATTGATATTTTACTTGTTTTTCTTTTGTTACTATTATTTTTTTATATTGGCAATATTTTATTTTATCTTAAAATCAACTAAAATGGGGTATAATTGCATACAATAAAATTCAGATTTAGATTTTTGACAGCAGTGTACACCTGCCTAACTACCATCCCAATGAACACAGCACATTTCCATCCTTCCAGAAAGTTATTCTGTGCCCATTTGCTGTCAGTCTCTCCTGATATCCCATCCTCCAAAATCAGGCAGACCTGAATTCTATTATTATGGACAGTTTTGTGTGTTCTAGAATCTTATACACAAAATCATACTGTAATTATTTTTGTGTGTCTGCCTTACTTCACTTAGCATAATGCCCGTGAGATTCATCCCTGTTACTGCACGCATCAGTGATTCTTTGCATTTACTTACCTAGCAGTATCATGTTGTATGAATGCATTACAACTCGTTTATCCATTTACCTTTGGACAGACATTTCGGTTGTCTCTAGCTTTTGGCTTTTGTGATATTACATTAAATTAAATTATTTCTTAAAATAATTTAAATTCTGAAATAATTTCAAACTTAGAATAACACAAAGAATTTAGTTTTCCTCTAGTCATTTAAGAAGTAGTTGATGATATGGTGTTCCATCACCCCAAATACTTTGGTGTATAATTCCTATGAACAAGGGCATTCTCCTACATTAATCACAACGCAACCATCAAAATTAACATTGGTATATTATCATCACTGAATCTATAGACCCTGTTTAAATTTCACCAGTTTTCCCAAGAGTTTAAACCAAGACTGCATGTTACAATCTCTTTAATGCCCTTCAATCAGAAACAGTTCCTCAGTCTGTCCTTGCCTTTCCTGATCTGAATAATTTTTTAAGATTATTTTTTACAGTTACCTTGTAAAATATTCCTCAGTTGGGATTTTACCTGATGATGTTCCATGATTAGATTCAGGTTATGCAGTTTTTTGGCAAGACTATCAGAGAAAGAGTGCTGTGTTCTTTTCATTGTATCTGATTAGGTGTTTCACAATCTTAATTTATCTGGTTATTAGTGATGTTAACATTGATCATTTGATTAAGGTGGCATCTGCTATGTTTCTCCACGTAAAATTACTCATGTGCCCTTTTGTGATTAATAAGTATTTTGTAGACAGTTACTTTGAGACTATGTAAATTCCCATTGCTCATCAAACTTTCATCTATTCATGTTAGCACCCAGTGATATTTCTTGGGTAAATTAATATTACTATGCCAAATTGTGATTTTCTAATTCTATCATTTATTTTACATTTATTAGTTGAAATTATGCCAAAAGAAAATGCTTTCTCTTATCAGCACTTATTTATTCATTTATATCAGTATGGATTCATGGATTCCTATTTTTTAAATGGCTTTTAATCTGCTACAGTCATTATTTATTTTGTTATTCAAATTGTTCTAAATGTGGCCATACAGTCTTTTTCAGCTAAGTTTTTTGTTCTTTTAAATGTCTCCATCATTCTTTGAGCACTTTCTTCTTTCTAATAAAAGATTTTCCAGGCTAATTTTTAAATTTTCCCTGCCTCATCTTTAAAATTGGCCATTTCATCAAAGAACCTTAGTTCCTTTTAATGGAAATATGTATTTAGAAACCAATATCTGGACACTAGGTGTGTTTATCGATATTAGGGTGTCACTGCTCCAGACTTTCTCAGAGGACAGAGTTAGGAGTTTATCTATCTGTCTATCTATCTAATCATATTGATACCTTCAATTCCAGTTTAGCAACAAAGCGTTCATTTTCATTTTCCCTTGTCCATATGCATAACTCTCTTCTCTGAAGGAATATAGAGTACATAATCTTCAATATACTATTTGGTGAATTCATTCTTCCAGTATGTTTCCAATCTCCCATTGCCTCTGCCACCACCCCCTTACTCCTTATGCAGACGCTGTCCCCACCCTGCTCAGGCTCTGTTGACAACCTGCCAGTGAGCAACCACACTCTTCATCTTACTCCAAATTGCCACCACTGTTCCCAACCTGGACTGACACCTACCTTGCTTGCCTCCTCATAGTGGCTGAATTATTCAGGGAGAAAGAAAGGAAGGAAAGAAGGAAACCAGGTGGCAGTTATACTTAAAGAGTTTAAAATCTCAGACAAAAATTTTTTGAGTTATCTACCCAAACTGCTACTTCAGGGTAACTAACCTGATAGAGAGAATGAACTGTGGCTTTTTAATTTTTATGTAAGGAGCGCATTGATTAACCTATTATTCATTTGTAATGATTGAATTTAATAACTATTGTATCAGAACTAAAAGAAAAAGAACTAAAAGAACTAAAACTAAAAGAAAAATTGGAATTCATCATCCAAACCAGGTGGGATGGGATGACAAATGTGGAATGACGTTCCCAAAGTCATATAATTAGGAGGCATTAGAACATTTGCGTTTAGTTAAAAAAAACAAAAAAATGTTTTCATATCTCTGATTTTTTCCCCCAAAATTTGGGTTTAATTTTTCATGAATGCCAGTAAGGGCTTTTCAGAGTGGTTTATTATTTTTATTGTATAGGCAAAACCAGCAATAACAGCCATTTGCTGAGTGCCTACTATGTGGCATATATTGTATTAAAAGCTGTCCATAGATTTTTTTAATTGATCATTTGTATTTTATTGTTTGTATATTATTCAAAAAACTGAATTGCAGAGAGATTAATTCACTTACCCAGAGTCAAACCATTCATAGTGGTAGAATTAGGATTTAAATACAGATGTGTATGATTCTAAATCTCTTCTGCTATGCTGGAGAACCTCTCTTTATTTTGGGCAGAGGTCCACATATCAGTTACCGTTAATGAAATGGACTTAATAAAAACAGTAATTTCTTATTAATATTCAGGCATAATTCAGAGGCATTATGGGTTCTGTTCCAGACCGCTACAATAAAGCAAAAATTTCAATAAAGCGAGTCACACGAATTTTTGTTTTCCCAGTGCATGTAAAAGTTATGTTTACACTATACTGTAGTCTGTTAAGCATACAGTAGCATTATGTAAAAAAACAGTATGCATACTTTAATGAAAAAATACTG
The DNA here is from genome assembly GCF_009873245.2 of Balaenoptera musculus. Classification (NCBI taxonomy): domain Eukaryota; kingdom Metazoa; phylum Chordata; class Mammalia; order Artiodactyla; family Balaenopteridae; genus Balaenoptera; species Balaenoptera musculus. Next base: position 73,157,437 of record NC_045789.1, on the reverse strand, counting down.
CTAAAAATAATGCTAACAATCTTCTGAGCCTTTAGCAGGTTGTAATCTTTCTGTTGGTTGCCTCATTATATTAAAATTAATTTTATTGAAGTATAGTTGATTTACAATGTTGTGTTAATTTCTGTTGTACAGCAAAGTGATTCAGTTATACACACATGTATATTCTTTTTCATGTTCTTTTCCATTTTGGTTTATTACAGGATATTGAATATAGTTCCCTGTGCTATACAGTAAGACCTTATTGTTTATCCATTCTATATATAATAGCTTGCATCTGCTAATCCCTATCTCCCACTCCACCCCTCCCTTCCCCTCCCCCTTGGCAACCACAAATATGTTCTCTATGTCCTTGAGTCTGTTTCTGTTTCATAGATAAATTCATTTGGGTCATATTTTATTATTATTTTTTAATATCTTTATTGGAGTATAATTGCTTTACAATGTTGTGTTAGTTTCTGCTGTAAAACAAAGTGAAACCGATATATGTATACATATATCCCCATATCACCTCCCTCTTGCGTCTCCCTCCCACCCTCCCTATCCCACCCCTCTAGGTCATCACAAAGCATCGAAGTGATCTCCCTGTGCTATGCAGCTGCTTCCCATTAGCTATCTATTTTACGTTTGGTAATGTATATATGTCAGTGTTACTCTCTCACTTTGTCCCAGCTTCCCCTTCCCCCTCTGTGTCCTCAAGTCTGTTCTCTACGTCTGTGTCTGTATTCCTGCCCTGCCACAAGGTTCATCAGTACCAATTTTTTAGATTCCATATATGTGTGTTGGCATATGGTATTTGTTTTTCTCTTTCTAACTTACTTCACTCTGTATGACAGACTCCAGGTCCATCCACCTCATTAAAAATAACTCAATTTTGTTCCTTTTTATGGCTGAGTATTGTATATATGTGCCAGATCTTCTTTTTTTTTTTTTAAACATCTTTATTGAAGTATAATTGCTTTACAATGGTGTGTTAGTTTCTGCTGTATAACAAAGTGAATCAGCTATACATACACATATATCCCCATATCTCCTCCTTCTTGCATCTCCCTCCCACCCTCCCTATCCCACCCCTCTAGGTGGTCACAAAACACTGAGCTGATCTCCCTGTGCTATGTGGCTGCTTCCCACTAGCTATTTTACATTTTTTTTTCCTGTAATTTATTTTTATAATGGGGTTTAGCTGATTTTCACTGCTGTGTTTATGCCACTTTACACCCACTTGATTCACTTACAGAGAGATATCAATACATAGGTTTTAAGATTCTTACTAGTCAGATATATTCTGTGTGGTGAATAGGGGGTGTTGAGTCCAGTTCACTGAGCAAGGAGTAGGTCTTGTCTATTACATATTGGTTTATGGAATGGTATCTGTGCTAATTTCAAACCCTTGTTTTATGCATCACCCCACCTCACCTTTCCCGTTATAGCTATTTTACATTTTGTAGTATATATATGTCAATGCTACTCTCTCACTTCATCCCAGCTCACCTGCTTCCCCTTCCCCATGGCCTCAAGTCCATTCTCTACATCTGTGTCTTTATTCCTGTCCTGCCCCTAGGTTCGTCAGAACTATTTTTTTTTTAGATTTCATATACATGTGCTAGCATATGGTATTTGTTTTTCTCTTTCTGACTTAATTCACTCTGTATGACAGACTCTAGGTCTACCCACCTCACTACAAATAACTCAATTTTGTTTCTTTTTATGGCTGAGTAATATTCCATTGTATATGTGTGCCACATCTTCTTTATCCATTCATCTGTCGATGGACACTTAGGTTGCTTCCATGTCCTGACTATTGTAAATAGTGCTGCAATGAACATTGTGGTACATGACTCTTTTTGAATTATGGTTTTCTCAGGGTATATGCCCAGTAGTGGGAATGCTGGGTCATATGGTAGTTCTATTTTCAGTTTTTTAAGGAACCTCCATACTGTTCTCCATAGTGGCTGTATCAATTTACATTCCTACCAACAGTGCAGGAGGGTTCCCTTTTCTCCACACCCTCTCCAGCATTTATTGTTTGTAGACTTCCTGATGATGACCATTCTGACTGGTGTGAGGTGATACCTTATTGTGGTTTTGATTTGCACTTCTCTAATGATTTGTGATGTTGAGCATATTTTCATGTGTTTGTTGGCAATCCGTATGTCTTCTTTGGAGAAATGTCTATTTAGGTGTTCTGCCCATTTTTGGATTGAGTTGTTTGTTATTTTGATATTGAGCTGCATGAGCTGCTTGTATATTTTGGGGATTAATCTTTTGTCAGTCACTTTGTTTGCAAATATTTTCTCCCATTCTGAGGGTTGTCTTTTCATCTTGTTTATGGTTTCCTTTGCTGTGCAAAACCTCTTAAGTGTCATTAGGTCCCATTTGTTTATTTTTGTTTTTATTTGCATCACTCTAAGAGGTGGGTCAAAAAGGATCTTGCTGTGATTTTTGTCATAGAGTGTTCTGCCTATGTTTTCCTCTAAGAGTTTTATAGTGTCTGGCCTTACATTTAGGTTTTTAATCCATTTTCAGTTTATTTTTGTGTACGGTGTTAGGAAGTGTTCTAATTTCATTCTTTTACATGTAGCTGTCCAGTTTTCCCAGCACCACTTTTTGAAGAGGCTGTCTTTTCTCCACTGAATATTCTTGCCTCCTTTATCAAAGATAAGGTGACCATATGTGTGTGGGTTTATCTCTGGGCTTTCTATCCTGTTCCATTGATCTATATTTCTGTTTTTCTGCCAGTACCATACTGTCTTGATTACTGTAGCTTTGTAGTATAGATGCATCTATCTTTTTGAATTATAGTTCTGTCTGGATATATGCCCAGGAGTGGAATGCTGGATCGTATGTGGTTGCCTCATTGTTGATGATGGCTGCTGACTGATAAGAGTGGTGGTTGCTGAAGGTTCGGGTGACTGTGGCAATTTCTGAAAATAAGACAACAATGAAGTTTGCTGTATTGATCGATGCTTCCTTTCATAAACAATTTCTCTGTAACCTGTAATGTTGTTTGATAGCATTTTGCCTACAGTAGAACTTCTTTCAAAATTGGAGTCAATGCTCTCAAACTCTGCTGCTGCTTTAACAACTAAGTTTATGTAATATTCTCAATCCCTTGTTGTCATTTCAACAATCTTTACAGCATCTTTATGAGGAGTAGCTTCCATCTCACGAAACCACTTTCTGTGCTCATTCATAAGAAGCAATTCTTCATCCGCTAAAGTTTTATCAAGGATTGCAGTAATTCAGTCACATCTTCAGGCTCCACATCAAATTCTAGTTTTCTTGCAGTTTCTACCACACCTGCAGTTACTGCCTCCACTGAAGTCTTGAATCCCTCGAAGTCATCTGTGAGAGTTGGAATCAAATTTTCCAAACACCTGTTAATGTTGATGTTTTGACCTCTTCTCATGAATCATGAATTTTCTTAATTGCATCTAGAATGGTGAATCCTTTCCAGAAAAATTTTAATTTACTTGCCCAGGTTCATCAGAGGAATCACTATCTATGGCAGCTGTAGCCTCACAAAATGTATTTCTTAAACAATAGAGCTTGAAGGTTGAATTTACACTTTGATCCATGAGCTGCAGAATGGATGTTGTGTTAGCAGTAATCTTGCCCATCTCCATCAGAGCTCTTGGGTGACCAGGGGCATTGTCAGTGAGCAGTAATATTTTGAAAGAAATCTCTTTTTTTTTTGAGCAGTAGCTCTCAACAGTGAGCTTAAAATATCAGAAAATCATGTTGTAAACAGATGTGCTGTCATCCTAGCTTTGTTGTTTTATTGATAGAGTACAGGTAGCATAGATTTAGCATAATTCTTAAAGGCTCTGATATTTTCAGAATGGTAAATGAGCATTTGCTTCAACTTAAAGTCGCCAGCTGCATTAGCCCCTAAAAAGAGAGTCAGGCTGTCTTTTGAAACTTTGAAGCCAGGCTTTGATTTCTCCTCTCTAGCTATGAAAGTCTTAGATGACATCTTCTTCCAGTGTAAAGCTGTTTCATCTACATTGAAAATCTGGTGTTTAATGTAGTCACCTTCATTCATTATCTTAGCTAGATCTTCTGGATAACTTGCTGAAGAGTCTACACATCAGCACTTGCTGCTTCACCTTGCACTTTATGTTATGAAAATGCCTTTTTTTCCCTAAACCTCGTGAACCAACTCTGTTAGCTTTAAACTTCTTTCCTGCAGCTATCTTACCTCTCTCAGCCTTCATAGAATTGAAGAGAGTTAGGGCTTTGCTCTGGATGAGACTTTGACTTAAGGGAATGTTATGACTGGTTTGATCTTCTATCCAGACCACTACAACTTTCTGCATATCAGCAATAAGCCTGTTTTGCTTTCTTATCATTTTTGTGTTCACTGGAGTAGTACTTTTAATTTCCTTCAAGAACTTTTCCTTTGCATCCACAATGTGGATGTTTGGTACAAGAGGCCTAGCATTTGTCTGGTCTTGGCTTTTGACATGCCTTCCTCATTAAGCTTAATTATTCTAGCTTGTGATTTAAAGTGAGAGATGTGTGACTATTCCTTTCTCTTGGACATTAGAGGTCACTTTAGGATTATTAATTGGCCTAATTTCAATATCTTTGTGTCTCAGAGACTGGGGAGACCCATGGAGAGGGAGAGATGGGGAATAGCTGGTCCATGGAGCAAGCAGAAGACACACAACATGTATCGATTAAGTTTGCTTTCTTATATGAATGCGGTTTATGGTGCCCCAAAACAACTGCAATGGTAACATCAAAGATCACTGATCACAGATCAGTATAACATATATAATAATAATGAAAGAGTTTGAAATATTGCAAGAACTACCAAATGTGACACAGAGACACGAAGTGCGAAAATGCTGTTGGAAAAATAGCACCAATAGACTTGCTCTGTGCAGGGGAAACAGATGGAGTCTTTCCCTTCAGGAGTCCTAACAAAAGCTCCATCGTGTTTCACTGTTTTTCAGTATGTCATATGTCCATCCCTTGACTAATTACTGTGGCTAATTAGAGCTGTCTGCAGAAGCCAAATCTCCCAAATCCCCTGGCATGCCAGTAAAGTAGGTGGAAGTAGCTTTCCACAGGAACTTTGGAGTATTTTTTATAAGAAGAAAACTAAAGGGATGTTAGTGGCAAAAGCAAAGGATTTTACTAAATGTCATCATAAAGAATTATTATCCAGTAAAGCTCTGATTCTATTGTAGCTAACTGCCATTTACACTGCCACAAAGGGCCAATGTACCTCACACAGGAAAGTTTTGAATGTGCCTGAGGTTTTATGGTCACATCATGACCAAGAACATGGGCATCCTGGGATTGAGAAAGGGGTCAGAGCACCAGGCTACATGTTCACCAGCCTCTCTAAAGCCTCTGCCAGTGTCTGGGCTGCAGATTTTTCTCATCCCCCACACCCTGATCTTTCTTCATTCCCAGAGTGTACTTTTAGCTTACTTCTTGACTTCTTCCGTTTGGTATCTGTCGTCACTTAGTTCCAGATTCTTACCATATTTCTAATTTTCCCTTTCCTAAGCAGAGAATGAAATTTCAAAAATGAAAAAAAAGTCAAGTCCTAAATTTCTCATGTTCTTCCAATATGACCATTGAGAAGGACAAATTCATACATTAAACTTCATACGTCACGTTTCTCCTCTTTGGGACTTTAGTAGGTACATGGTTTATTGTCTAGGGATAATCAGGTATATTTGTCTTCTCATTAAGTGAAAATTTGACACATTGTCCCAAAGCAGGTTTTGTCCTGTGAACTCCTGAATAGTTATCAAGCTGGGTGATTTTGTTCTAAAGAAAATTATGAAAGATAGAAATTTTAAAGTGTAAATTTGTGTGATTTCTTTTTAAATTCCATATTTAACATCAGAAAAACATTAGATTAAGAGTAAGTTAAGGAAAACTAAATAGAATTATTTGTTAATTCACCTCATGCCAGGTTTTGGAGCCAGTGTTTCCAGCATATTGCTGTTAATTGAATAACTTCTTTCCTGGGTGTAATTCAGTCTTGTGAATTCTCCCTTTCAGTTAAAACATTTTTTTTTTCTTAAATGATTACATCTTTAATGGTTAAAATTTGCTGAATTTGACCATACATGAAGATCAGACATTGACTTATTTTTGGATCTCGGAAGTGTAGTGGATCTTTGAGAAGCTGGGAGTCACCCATGGGCCATTGTAGCTCACCTGTCCCAGAATGTGGCTGCCAGAATCTTAGCTAAATTTTCTTCTACCTAATTTGCATGTGTGAACCGCTAGTCTAGGAGTTCCTGAGCACCAACTCATGAGTACTTTTTGGTCATAGTAACAGCAGATCAGTAAGTTACTCTAAGTGAAGAAGAATATATAATTACATATTTATGCTATTTACTTGATTTTTTTCAAAGCTTAAAACATGATCTTAAAGCATTAGGAGAGATTATAATGTCTACAATATCCATTAGCACTTGACTGGTAACTTGTTTCCATTCAATGTGAAAATACCCAGGGTGAATCCCTTCAAATCACCATTAATAATAATAAACTTTTATGTACCAAGACACATCAGGATTCAGAATCGTGTGTTGTGCTAGTTAGTTAAAATAATAGAAATCTTTTTTTAGGGGAAATTGCTTAACCTCCACATTCTGAAATGGATGCCACAGGTAACTAAGAGGGTGTGACGAACTAAAGAAACGACCTGAAGAGTTACTTGGAGAATGCATTGAAAAAGCATTTTATTTCTCCTTCATAGAGCTTGCTAGCTGGGGTCAGACTATCTGCCACTTCACATTCTGAAGTAAAACAATATGGAAGCTCTTTTGAAAAAACAAACAAATAAGAGAAAGCAAACTTTATGCAGCCTTCAGTCTGTAAAAAGTCATAAGCTATAAGTGGCAACAGTTCTTTCGAACGATGACCATGTTAGTAAAGTAAATTGAATTTGTGTTTAGTCATGATATGAGAAAGTTTTTACAAGCCTTAGAAAACCATTGATAATAATTATTGTTGAGAAATACTTCGCGATATGCACTTCACAAACACCACCTTTCATTAGGTGCCCTTATTTTTGAAGAGCAGTTGGCAGTTACCTGTAACTACAGATCTAAGAGCTAACTCTGTAGGTGTCTGTCTATACCCCAGGACGTACTTTGCATTATGAATAAACAGGGCCACATATTGGCACTAGATTATAACCTGGTTTATTTTGTTTCCTTATCAGTATCTAACATATTACTTGGCACAAAGAAGGTGCTAAATAAAAGTTTGCTGATCACCTCACACTGAAGTTCTTACTGCATTGCAATGGGATGGCTTGTTTACTTTTTTTTAACAAATGAAATAATGATTTTATTCATTTATTTATTTATTTTTAACATCTTTATTGGAGTACAATTGCCTTACAACGGTGTGTTACTTTCTGCTTTATAACAAAGTGAATCAGTTATACATATACATATACATATGTCCCCATATCTCTTCCCTCTTGCGTCTCCCTCCCTCCCACCCTCCCTATCCCACCCTTCTAAGCGGTCACAAAGCACTGAGCTGATCTCCCTGTGCTATGCAGCTGCTTCCCACTAGCTATCTATTTTACGTTTGGTAGTGTATATACGTCCATGCCACTCTCTCACTTTGTCCCAGTTTACCCTTCCCCCTCGCCGAATGATTTTATTTATATATTTTACAATGTAAAAAATGTTTTGCTTTGTTTTTACAATATCTCATTTGATGATTCTTCTTTTTTGCTTGTATCTTATTTTATTTTATTAAAAAAACTTTTTTTACTGAAGTATAGTTGATTTACAATATTGTGTTAGTTCCTGCTGTACAGCAAAGTGATCCAGTTATACATATGTAGACATTCTTTGTTATATTCTTTTCCATTATGGTTTATCACAGGATGTTGAATATTGTTCCTTGTGCTATATGGTAGGACCCTTTTTGATTATTTGACTCATTGAAGGTAGATCCCTGACTTTTCAACACTGAATCCTCATAGTTAAGCATCAGGCTTAGCTCCTACCAAGAGTTCAGTAAATATTTTTACCACAGACAAATGAAAGTTGAATTAATTATGATACCCTTGAATAGGACTAGGTGAGAAATGACCCAAATGTGAGAGCTGAAGTCATTGAAACCAGAAGTTTATGGTGGATTTTCCCAAAGACAGACAACAGATTATGGAGACTTGAATTTAAGTACTTGGTTTCCTATTAGCATGGCTTATGAGCCCTACACATAAACCTGTTATGCCTGTCACTGTCAAATCAGAAGTGCTTAATCCCACACCAGCAACTATTGTTGAACAATAAGTCATTAGCTTCCACTGCTGATTGCATCAGAATATTTTCTACTTGGAGAATATTTTCTATAAACCAACTCCCCCTCCCTCCCATTACTATCTCCCAATAAAATAGAAAATGTTTGAGAGATTTCAGTACCAAGATAATTTCTGTCTTACTATTTACATCCTTATTTTCTCTTACTTGATCTAGCTGTCCTTTTGAGATTTTGGTAGTTTCTTGTCACAAAATATCTCTCAAGCCTGTAAAATGTCCTTCATAGTTTCCTGAGTGTGAATAAAATTTGCAGCTTTTAATCCTTCACCTATAAATCGTCTGTTTAGGTCTTTGACAGCGTGGAGCTGATGCAGCACAGTTGTGCTTGTCAGTATACTTTTCCTTAACTGAAACCACAGACATTTTCCTGCACTCTGAAGATTCCCAGTGTCTCAAAGGGTGGCTTGTGATGTACCATGGCATGTGATGACACAAGCTTGTGGCACGGATATGGAAAAGACAGGGCTTAGTATATATATTACATGCTGTCGAGTTTTTCCATGTACAGAATTACATGTAGGGATACAGAGGAGATAATCCAAATAAAAATATTTAAATTTATGAAATGCTTGAAAATATGTAATGATGGGAAAATACAGTTACACGTTTTCTAAAATAAATGCTCTAAGAAAAAGAAGGGGAGGGGAATTTTTTCCCTTATTTTCAACAGGGAATTTTTAGTGTTTATTTTTCCTTGCAATATCACTTTCTATTTTATACTGTTCTCATTTTTAACATATCTATCATTGCAGTTACTGCCAGCGCCTCTTCCATAGCCCCTCAAGCCCAATCTGGCTCCCACACACAGAACGTTGTTAACTGAACACCTTTGACTCTAGATCTGAGCGCTTTTGGCTCCAGAGCAAGGTGAGCTGTGTGCTAGAGACTTAATGCCCCCAGAGCAGCCTACAACCAATGATGGATGGGAAGTTCAGGAATGGATACTCTAGCCTCTCTGCCCGTTGATACAAATACCTCTGAAGTTCTTGTCTCTCTACTTACCAGTGGAATAAGGCTTTCTCAAAAGGTAAATTGCTTGATAATGCAACTTTCTGGCTCCCTTCACTTCCCTGTTTTGTTCCCCACTCCCTGTGGGTGTTTCCTGGGATTGCTTCCCGAATGAACTGCTTATGCTTAAATCCTTGCCTCAGGGCATCCTTCTGGTGGAAGCCATAGCCCATTCATACTGCAATGAACTGAGAGCAGAGATTCTAACTGCTTTATCCATTCATCTCACATCATAGCGACAACAGACTTGCACAGAGCTGGCATTCAATGCTGATTGTGACTTTCTGAGTTTGCATAGGAATAAGTTTTGCTATGAACACAGATTGGTTTGTACTATTAGACAGTTCCCAAGAATCTTCAAGACATGCTATTAAGAACTAGGTAATAGTTATCATGTATTGAGTATCTATAGTGGTTGCTAGATTCTGAGGTAGACGTTTAGAAGGGACATCTTATTTTATCTTCATGGAAGGATCAAGAACTGGTTAAGAAGGACATTGTTTCTGGGGTCAGGCTGCCTGGTTTCATGGTCCATTGCAACTTTGGAAACTCCAGGAAAAGAATTTTCTTATCTATGCCCATTTCCTCTCCTGTAAAATAGGATGAAATTACCTACCATTTAGGTAGGTATGATGATACATGTAAAGAGTTTAACCAATGCCTCACATACTTAATAAATATTAGCTATAAAAATGGTTAATGAGATATACCATTATGAGAAGAAATGACTCATCTTATTAAAGTTGTAGGAAGTGTGATGCAGGGAGTTCAAGGGAACTGCCCAAGGTTGTACAGTTAGAGTGTCCGTCTGGATTTGACACCTTGTCCTTCTGACCTTGAACTCCTCAGTCCATCCTCCTCTTCCCATACATACTACTCCTACCTTTGTCCCAGCCACTATCATCCTTTACTTAGGTTTCTGCCAAATTCTCTTTTGTTCACTCTGTAGCCAGAGTGATCTTTCTGAAACATTTACAAATCTGAATGTATCACTTTCCTTGAAGGACTACTATTTTTTCTCAGGTTATAATCCAAACTTTTAAATATCCCCTACAGAATCTTTTTGGAATGAATCACTATTTCTGTAGTCAGTATCACTGCCCTATCCCTTCTCTCCCCACTCCCTCTCTATCCACTGCCCTATCCCTTCTCTTCCCACTCCCTCTCTATCCACCTACTGCTCAAACTGTGAGCAGTCTTGTCCTGAGACTTTGCATATACTAATCTCTGAAATTTGAAATTTCTTCCCTACTCCAACCCTCCACCCAAATTCACACTTCTTTTAAGTTTTAGCAGAGATTTCATGCCCTCCACATAGTCTCTGTTGACCTCACACCCCCAAGTATGATGCTACTGTTGGACTGTAGATGGCCACAAAATGTTTGACACCACTTCCTTTCAAGATATGTGATAGGCATTTAACATATGCATCTCATTCAGTGCTACTTTGACCAAGACGTAGGTCTTAAGAGACTGGTAGTGTCCACTCCTTGTGTCTTGGAACACTCCCTCTTAAAGCACTGGACCTCCATATAAGAAGTCTTATTGCTGTGAGGAAGCCAAAGCTAGCAATAGGCAGAGGGTGGAGATAGAGATAGAGACAGACAGACAGAGACAGAGAGAAGCGTTTGGGTAGCCTCTGGCTGTTCCGGTCCCCAGCAATTTTAATTATTCTAGCTGAGATCCCAGGCATCATGGTGTAGGGATGAGCCATCCTCTCTGTGCTCTGCTCAAATTGCTGATCCATGGAATTATGAGATATAAAAATAACAAAATGTTTTGAATTATGAGATATAAAACAACTAATTGTTTTAGCCACTATGTTTTGGGATAATTTGTAACATAGAAATAGATATCTGAGATGAGTACCTCTCCTACATGCTTCCATAGCACCCTGTCCTTACCCTACTATAATGCTATCATAGCATCTTGTAATTGTTTCTTACTGTATATTTCTCCCATGGGCTTGCAATTACCTTACTTGCAGAGACAGTGTCTGGTTCACCATCATTTAATGCATTCCCTAACATAGAGCAGGTGCTCCATAAATATTTGTTGAATTGAAACAGAGCCCCCCTAAAACTGAGTTTCTCTGCTGACTTTATGATTAATCTCTCTATCCAAAATTTTATTCCCTTTCTTGTCCTGCATCTGTTCCCCTCAAGACTGAGGAGTATCAAACAAAACAGGGCATTATAACTGAGCAGCACTTTATGGGGCCTTCGCAGGACAGAACCACCCCCCCCCCACCACCACCAATATCCTCTGCCTGTCTTTTATTTGTAGAAAAACTTTATCCTTCTAGGCTTTCCCTAATTTCCAAAGAACAAACTTAATCAGAGAAGTGAGAAAATGCAGAAGCAAAGGAAAACAATCAAGCAAGACAAAATAATAATAGTTTAGTCATTAAACAAAGTCAAGAACATTTAATTCCTCCTCAAGGGCTGTAGATGATATTCTGAGCCATATCCTTGAGCTGTTTTTCAGATACTGAACCCCAGTTATTGAAAGTTAACTGCATGCTGACAGCAGGCACATAGACCCCAGACCAGTTGGAACCAGAATGTTGACTCCTAATTACCTCACCACCAAGCAATCAGAAGAATGTCCACTAGATGATCAGGCACCCTGCGACCCTTTCCCTCATCCTGTCTTTAAAAACCCTTCCCTGAAATCCATGGGGGAGTTAAGGTCTTTTGAACATTAGTTGCCTATACTCCTTGCTTCGCGCCCTGCAATAAATGCCGCACTTTCTTTCACCACAACTCGGCATCAGTAGATTAGCTTTACTTGGTGAGGGTGAGCAGACCAAGTTTGGTTATGTAACAGAAATAATGAATTAGATATTACTTATTGATACAAAATTATGGGAAATAAAATAGTTTTCATTATTGCATTATTGATGATAATCTTTTTTATTTTTTTCTCACAAGGTTCCTGTTATCTCTATTATTTTTTCATCAAGTACTTATGGTATATATAATATATTCCAGACATCATGGTGAGTGTTGGGAATACAGCAGGGAACAAGGAGAACACGGCTCTTGCCTTCATGGAATAGATTTTACAAGTTTGTAAGGGTGACAAACAAAAATTTGCACGACTAAAGATATAATCATAAACTGTGGAAGTGTATGATTATATCAGCATTTACCAGGGAGCCATAAGATTGCTTGAGAGGTCTGGAAAGCTTTCCTGAGGAAATGACTTGAAGAATAAGTAGAAATTAGGCAAAGAATTGGGGGTGACCTGGGGAAGGGTAAGCATTCTAGGGAGAGGAAGCAGCTTATGGGAATTCTCCAAATAGCAAAAATCTTTGTGTGTTTAAGGAACTGGAATAAGGCCAGTGGAGCTGGATCTTAGTTTTTTTTTTAATTCTCAACATTCTAGAAAGCCTTACTTTCATTTTTTCAGCAACAGAGTTTCCCTGTCCTATCTTGTAGGTTTTTTTCAATATCAGAGCCCTCTTATTCACCTTCAGGAATCCAAGATTTAAAAAAAATTTAAATCTTAATAAAATAAAGTTAGTTCTTACTGACTCAGAGCTAATTTTTCAAAAGTTCTTGGGTTTAAATATTCTTTTGTCAGCTTAAATTTAATTTCAGGGGTTTTAGAAAAAGAATAATTATATGCTAATTCTGATCTCAAAATGTCACTGAGAATAATTAACCAGAAAAGAGTATTGTATTTAAATATTTTCCACCAGGATAATTTTTTTTAAAAAAAAGGTCTTGGGCTTCCCTGGTGGCGCAGTGGTTGAGAATCTGCCTGCTAATGCAGGGGACACGGGTTTGAGCCCTGGTCTGGGAAGATCCCACATGCCGCGGAGCAACTAGGCCCGTGAGCCACAACTACTGAGCCTGCGCGTCTGGAGCCTGTGCTCCGCAACAAGAGAGGCCGCGATAGTGAGAGGCCCGCGCACCGCGATGAAGAGTGGCCCCCGCTTGCCGCAACTAGAGAAAGCCCTCGCACAGAAACGAAGACCCAACACAGCCATACATAAATAAATAAATAAATCATTCCTTTAAAAAAAAAAAAAAAAGGTCTTATTCTTCTGGATTTTGAGCACTATCTATCTGTGTATGCCTCTGTTCATATTATTTAATGTTTCTAAATATTTAAATAAAAATTTGAGAAGATTCTGGTGTTAACAGCTTTATGTGCAATAAAATTCATACCAATTTCATTGATGTGGAGTATTATTAAAATATTTACTGGTTTACAATGTAAATATTTACAAAATAATAAGGTTGGCATAATAACAATAGTTTGATGTCTGAATGAAAACATAGCCTGCCATATCAGCAAACAAAGGATGTGGCAGCCTTCAAGCCATCACATTACAGCCGCCCCCAGAGGGCGAGCCCTAAGGAGACTCAGGATGAGAAAGCACAGGATTCTGGCCCCAGATAGCTGAGGTGCATAACAAAGGAATGATTTCAGTGAGCCCAGACTCTTGCATCTTCCCATACATAGAAAAGTGCTAAATTCCTTAACTTGAGATATTTGATTTTCTTTAATTAACAGTAATCTTTTGATATTCTGACTATCTGGTCTTTGTTGCAAAAACTCCTATATATCCTGGCTCCCCCCTTCCTCTTCGGAGCAGTCCTTCAGAGTTATCTGAGATGCTATGTCCCAGGCTCAAGTCCTCTGTTTTGTCAACAAATAAAACATAATTCTTAACTTTTAAATTGTACTTTTTTTTTTTCAGTAGACAGATGTTACCTATAAATAGAAAGGATGAGTTTAAAGTCTTGTTTTTAACTTATAATTTTGTGCTAATATTTTATCCGTTAAATTAAATGAGATAATCTGTATAAAATACTTAGAAGACTACTTAGCGCATAGTAGCATTAATTTTTTTTATTGCTGCTTTGCTACATACCCTCTCTATGTTTCTTTCCAAATACTTCCCTCCTATTCACCTACAAGAACCTTAACAGCCTCTGAAAAGCAAATAAGTTTTTGTTTACTATCAATCACAAAGTAAGATTGACCCTAAAATATAATGGACCTGAAATCTCTCTTCTCCATAAGCAGAGCTCAGCATCAATGATTACAAAATAAAAATCATTGGACCCCTTGTATCTGAGTAATTCAAGTCCAAAAATACTCTAGCTATTTCTTTCTCTTCCTTGCCATTATTTCTAAAAATCAGCCAATCCTACCATTATGAACACTTTAATGATAGAATAATAAATGATAGAACAATAAATAGACAACTCATCCACCTTGGAGCAGGAAGTGCTTCTCACCTCCAGACCTATAAGAGAGAAGTGCATTTCCTCATTCATTTTACCCCTCCTTGCTGCAATCTGGGGTCTCAGTGCCTAAGACGCTGTGATTCTTTCACTGGCGGGGGGGGGGGTGGTGGGGTGGGGGCGGGGAGAGGTAGTCTCTGAATTACTTCTGTCAGAGCTCTCAGTTATCATCTTGTAGAGGTTGTGGTTGAACCCACAATCCAGGAAGATCATTAGTGATCTTATAAAAAAAGCAGGTTCAGGAAAGCTAGATACAAAAAAACAAAGTTACAATTTACTCCTTCATGGAGGATGGGTAGAGAGTTAAGAGCTGTACATATAACATTGCTTAAGAGAGAGTGTTTGCAGACAACCTTTTGCTAACAGTGAAGTCATGGAGAAAAGGGTTGACGAGGGCTAGAGCCAGGTAAGACTCTGTGCTCATAAGCTAACATGAAAGAGCGCATCTCTTGGTCTGTTTGAATCAGTTTACTTTTTATTTATGTGTTTATTTATTAACATTTTTATTGGAGTATAATTGCTTTACAAGGGTGTATTAGTTTCTGCTTTATAACAAAGTGAATCAGCTATACATATACGTATATCCCCATATCTCCTCCCTCTTGCGTATCCCTCCCACCCTCCCTATCCGACCCCTCCATGTGGTCACAAAGCACCCAGCTGATCTCCCTGTGCTATGGGGCTGCTTCCCACTAGCTCTCTATTTTACATTTGGTAGTGTATATATGTCCATGCCACGCTCTCACTTCGTCCCAGCTTCCCCTTCCCCTTCCCCATGTCCTCAAGTCCATTCTCTACATCTACGGCTTTATTCCTGTCCTGCCCCGAGGTTCTTCAGAACCTTTTTTTTTTTAGATTCCATATGTATGTGTTAGCATAAGGTATTTGTTTTTCTCTTTCTGACTTACTTCACTCTGTGTGACAGACTCTAACTCCATCCACCTCACTACAAATACCTCCATTTTGTTTCCTTTTATGGCTGAGTAATATTCCATTGTGTATATGTGCCACATCTTCTTTATCCATTCATCTGTCAGTGGACATTTAGGTTGCTTCCATGTCCTGGCTATTGTAAATAGAGCTGCAATGAACATTGTGGTACATGACTCTTTTTGAGTTATGGTTTTCTCAGGGTATATGCCGAGTAGTGGGATTGAATCAGCTTACTTTCAAGCTCTCTTTGCCTTTTCTTGGGGGGCAGGAGATCCAACTCCATCATTGCTGTGTCCTGCTTTCTCCACAGAAGTGCAATGCACTGTGAATTTCACGACTAGTGTCCAGGTCCTGAGGACGCCTCCTTGTTATCTGTGAACTGCGGCACAATCACTACTGAGGCATTCAGGGATCCCACTGGTTCTGCCGCTTCTAAAGCATACCTAAAGCATGAGAGGCTTTGCAGAGGCTGGGGACCCCGTGGTGGCTGAAATCCCTAAGCACGCTGTGCACCAATTGCTTTTTGTGATCTGCCTCCTTCTTGCGATCTGGCGCCTTTGAGGGCTATCTTCCCTCTCTTTATGTGTTCTGCAGATGGACTCCTCTAGGTCAGACTTATTCTCTCTCTCTAGGAGACATACCTCAATCCCTTTAGCGGGTTTGGTTTTGGGAAACAGCAGCAAGGAAGGAGATTCTTTCGAGTAACTTTTGCTTTCAGTGCTGCTACAGTATCTCCATTAAGCAAAGATGTATAGCACAAATTAATACGGTTTAAATGAAGGAAGAGGTAGCA
Source organism: Balaenoptera musculus (assembly GCF_009873245.2). NCBI lineage: Eukaryota > Metazoa > Chordata > Mammalia > Artiodactyla > Balaenopteridae > Balaenoptera > Balaenoptera musculus. The sequence continues at coordinate 73,141,121 of NC_045789.1, read as the reverse complement.
GAATGTACAAGAACAGAAGAATACTTCCAAAGTCTACCTGAAACATGGAAACAAAAGAAGCAGTAGTTAAGTGAATGCTTTGATAGTTGCTTTGATCATATTAGTGATAGAAGAAAATTAAATTGCATACAGGAATTAAAACAGTATTGTATTTTATATATCTATATCTATCTATTTATCTCTCTATCTAGGCTTTAAAGTTTTCTGACTGAGGAGTTTCTGAAGTGGAATTAGCTGTTTGGGACCAAATTTTAGCTGTAGCTCTTATCACCTGAACAATGGATTTAACATCCCCCAGAATACTGACCTCAATTATTTCTCTGAAGAAGTACATCCCTTATGCTGACAAAGTAGTGAGCATAAGTGCTTCAGTCACCTTTTTTCCCCCTATTTTGACTCACTTGGCCCTTGAAGTTTCCTGAAAGAGCCTTACTGATGCCCTGTGAGATTGCCAGAACCCAAAGAGAGTTGTCTTTCAAATCCGCAAAGTTGTTCCAGAGCAACACTCCTTGTGCCTGGAGATCTACAAAGACTTTCATAAAAACAGATATTTCAGCTGCTCTCTTCTAACCTTTCTCTTTCACAAATACTAACATTTTACTGCCATCTCCATCCCCTTCCATCCCACTTTTACAAGAACACAAAGTAATTTGGGCGAGTGCCTTATAAATCTTAATTCATATACAGCCAAAATCAATCTCTCCATTTCAGTACCCCTCCTAAAACAATAATTTTAGGCAGAATAATGGTCCCCGAAAAGTCAATGTCCTAATCCTTGGAACTTGTAAATGTGTTGCCTTACACAGTAAAGGGGAATTAAGTTGCTGATCAGATGACCTGAAAATAGAGATATTATCCTGGATTATCCATTGAACCCAGCATAATCATGAGGATCCTTATAGTTGGAAGAAGGATGTAGAAGAAGAGGGTCAGAGGGAGACGTGATTACATAAGAATGGTTGGAGCACAGAAGATAAACCTTGAGATATAGACATGTGTTGTAAGGAATAATTACACTATTTTAGCAAAGGGTTTTTTGATGATCAGTCTGGTGCAGACTTGGAATAACACCATGGCAAGGCACGTGAAAGTGGAATAGGTTTATTACACACACAGGTCCTAGAAGAGGGAGCACTCCATGTAGGGGGACATAACAGGAGAAGCTCCAAGAGGGTGGGCTCGCTAAGCAGGTGGGGAGCTGAGAGAGAGGGAGGGCCTGTGGGCGAGCACCCTGGGGGTCATGTAGAGTAGGCGAGCAAAAGGCGTGCGGGAACTTTATTGGTGTGTTTGAATGGCACGAAGTCACAGTCAAGGGAGGGCATGAAAGGGAACTGGGGGCAAAGACCAGCCTTATCACACTGGTGCACCTGGCCACCCAGACAGGACGCTCACAGCCTGTCTGTGGGGATGCTGAGACATCAAGAAAACAGGAAGTTTAAAAAATTTACAATATAATGTACCTGCTCCAATTGGATTGCCAGCTTTTTCAAAGCTCCTATGTCTCATTTCTCAGTGGTGAGTTAGAATATGCAGTGAAAAAGCAAAGCAGACAACGAGATACTTTTCATTCGAACGGGGATTTTGACCTAACGGAAGCTGACCCACAGATTGATAGTGGACTGAGGCCGCTCTTTGTTCTTCCATGTGTTTAATTCACTCCTTATTAGGAACTAGCATTTACCCAATCATCGGTCTCATATGGCCCAGAGAATAATTCAGGTTGAAAAAAAAATTATAACCTCACAATAAAAGCACTGACTCTGTGGACAGACTGAGTGGGTTCAAATCCTAGCCCCTTCATGAACTAGGTATGTATAATAAGTGAAGTTATTTAATCACTCTGCATCTTGATTTATTCATCAGTAAAATGTGGAGTATTTCACATTTCAATTCACAGGGCTGTTGTAAGGATTAAAAGAGTTAATATACATCAAGCACTTGGAAGAGTGGTGGCATATACAAGGTACTTAATGAATATGAGCTATCATAAATTTATAGTTATTTATTATTACCAAGGGAGAAATTCTAGTGTAGTGAAGAACACTGGAATATGGGTCCAAAGACCTGAATTCTTGTCTATATTAGCCATGTGAAAGTGACAGATACAAAAGTCAGGCTAGATTAAACAAAATAAAGAAGGAATTTACTGGCTTATGAAACTTTTAAATTTCAAGAGTAAGTCTGGTTTTGGGCACAGTTAGATGCTACATTCAGGAATTCAAATGATGATCTCAAATATCTCCTCTTCTCTCTCTTATTTTCTCTCTCTCTCTCTCTTTCTTGGCATTGCTCTCCTTTAATTTGGATTAATAGGCAGACATTTTCCATATGACATATGGTGACCTTTGGTAGATCTATGTTTCCAGCTAAGCATCTTATACAGACCCAGAAGAAAAGGAGATCACCTTTTCCTTGATAAATCTAGTAGGAGTTAAAAAACACACTCTGCACATATGAGTGGTGTTAGTCACTTTAAAACTACATGATCTGAGAGAGGGAGAGTGGTGGTTTCCCCCAAACAAAATCAAGGTATTATTTTTAGAATAGTTAACAGACGCTGAGCAGACGAAAATACAGCAGATGCTCACTATAGACTCAGCTCAGAAATTTACTAGCTATATGACCTTGGACAAATGACCCAAGCTTTCTGAATTTTGGTTCTTCAACTATATAATGGGAGTTAATGCCAGATTTGCCTAATTCATTATGTCAATAAGAGGGTTAAATGAAAGAATGTGAGAGCCCTTTGTAAACAGTTAGCCCTGTAAGAGCATAAGGAAGCGATATTATCCTCTCCTTGACTTCCCTTGGGTTTAAAGCATCTGTCACCTCCACTATTTCCTATTTATTTAAATTGATGTGCTTTAAAAAAATCTCCTTCTTGAATCCATTCAGTAAAATATTAAGCCAAATAAAAGGCAGCCTGGACTTCTATAGATTATGTTAATCACATCAGCCCAACTCAGAACACCGTCATTTATCATTACTCTTTGTTGATTACATGTCAGCCAGTCTTGAATCCATTTCATGGGAGCCCTACCAATACTAATTCATTCTAATTAGTGAGACTCTGCATCTCTGTGACAGAGCAGTAGACATTTTGCTCAAGAACGCTTTTTCCCCGCAGTGTACTGACTGCATTCGTTCTTTTTTTTTTTCCCATTTTGCTGGTTGTACTTAAAATGGCTCCGAAGTTTACATGTTGCAATGTGTTTACTACTCAGAGTACACTCTCAGGTAAAAGTGACCTAATCTTTTTTTTTCCTTAAACAGTATTTCATTTCATTATTTTGTCAGAAATGGAAATGATATGAGCACCGCTAGTTCTCAGGACTGTCCTCTTTGACATGTAAAGGATGTATTACGATACAAGCACCGGTAGCCTCTTCAGACCGTCGCATCTTACTGCAACCGTAATCAAAGACGAATAGTGCTTTTTGCGAAAAATTGATTCTGCAAACCTCACTCACTGAATCCTCATCTAACAATCCTTGTGGGGCATTATAATCCCCATTCTACAGATTGGGTGGATGAAGTTCTGAGAACAAACATGTTTAGCACAACGTTACACACTTTGGAAGTGGTCATAGCAGGACTCAGACACACGTCTAGCAGCAGAGATCCACTGTCTCACCCTGCATCCCAGATGAGAAGGGGCTGGGAAGTAAGTCATGCTGTCCACAGAACAGCCACCTCTGGCTGGCATTTCTACTCATGGCAGGTTGCTGTGCTCAACAACTGGAGTATATGGAGGTTTCAGTGGCAAGTGCAGAAAAGGGCATTTGTCGTGCTCTGGGAGCTTTGAATCAAGTCATGGCGAGTCAAGAGGGCCACCCTGACACCTGATGCACACTGCAGGTTGCTAAGTCTAGAATGGGTGGTTTTTAATTCTTTCTGTAATTTTGTCCTAAAAATATTTTTGGCAATTTTATGGACGTACAATTGACATAATCAGCTGCAATATTTAAATTATACAATTTGGTAACTCTTGCCATATTTAGACACATAGGAAACCATCACCAAAATCAAGATAAGGAAAATGTTCTTCACTCCCTTTGTCCTTCTGTCCCTTGATAATTTCTTCCATTCTCCCCTCCTGCACCACTCCCCCTACCTCCAGGCAACCAATGATCCACTTTCTGTCACTATAGATTAGTTTTCAATTTTCAGAACTTTTTGTAAATTAAATCCTATAATATATACTTCTTATTTTTCCCCCTCTGGCTTTTTTCACTCCGTGTAATAATTTTGAGATACATCTAGGTTGTGGCATGTATCTATAATTCTTTGTATGGATATATCACAGTATCCATTCACTTCTTTTTTAAAAATTTTATTAAAGTATAGTTGATTTACTGTACTTGTGTATATTAACACAACAATATGTTGTGTTAACTTCTGCTGTACAACAAAGTGATTCAGTTATACATATATATATTCTTTTTCATATTCTTTTCCATAATGATTTATCACAGGATATTGAATATAGTTCCATGTGCTGTACAGTAGGACCATGTTGTTTATCCATCCTGTATATAATAGTTTGCATCTGCTAATCCCAAACTCCCAGTCCTTTTCCTCCACCGCCCGCCCCCCTCCCCCTTGGCAACCACAAGTCTGTTCTCTATGTCTGTGAGTCTGTTTCTGTTTCATAGATAGGTTCATTTGTATCGTATTTTAGATTCCACATATAAGTGATATCATATTGTATTTGTCTTTCTCTTTCTAACTTACTTTGCTTAGTATAACGTCTAGGTTCATCCATGTTGCTGCAAATGGCATTGTTTCATTATATTTTATGGCTGAGTAATATTCCATTGTATATATATATACACAGACCACATCTTTATCCATTCATCTGTTGATGGACATTTAGGTTGTTTCCATGTCTTGGCTATTGTAAATAGTGCTTCTATGAACATAGGGGTGCATGTATCTTTTTGAATTACAGTTTTGTCTGGATATATGTCCAGGAGTGGGCTTGCTAGATCATATGGCAACTCTATTTTTGTTTTTTTGAGGAACTTCCATACTGTTTTCCATAGTGGTTGCACCAATTTACATTCCCACCAACAGTGTTCCATTCACTTCTTGATGGGCATTTGGCTTGTTTCCAGTTTCTGTCTGTTACAAATAAAACTGCTATAGACACTCATATACAATTCTTTGTGTGGTCTTAAACTTTCAGTTCTCTTGAGTAAACACCTGGGAGTAGAATGGCTGGGTCATAGAGTAAGTGCATATTTAATTTTTTAAGAATCTTCCAGTTTTCAAAAGAGATTACACCACTTACATTTCACCCATAGTGTATGAAAGTTCCAGTTGTTCTACATCTTTGCCATTATTTGGTAAAGTCAATAAAAGTTATTTAAAATAATTTTTAATGAAAAGATGTCTGTTTTAGCCAATCTAATAGGTGTATAGTGTTATCTAGTGTTTCTAATTTGCATTTTCCTAAAGACTAATGATGTTCAGCATCTTTTCTTGTTCTTATTTGGCATCTGTATATCTTCATTTGTGAAGTGTCTGACCAAATATTTGTTTAATTTTTAATATGGTTGTTTTCTTATAATTGACTTTTTACAGTTCTATATACTGATACATTCTGGATTTAAGTCTTTTTTTAGATATGTGATTTGCAAATATTTTCTCCCATTCTTCAACTTGTCTTTTTATTATCTTAACAGTGTCTTTCAAAGAGCAGAAGTTTTGAATTATTGAAATCCAATTTATTATTGTTTTCTTTTATACATTATGCTTTTGGCTTCGTAGCTAAGAAAGTTTTGCCTGATGCATGGACCCAAAGATTTTCTTTCACTTTCTTCTAGAAGTTTTATAATTTTAGGTTTTAAGTTTGCATTTATGATTCATTTTGAGTTAATTTTTATATGATTCAAGCTATGAAATAAAGTTAAATTTTTTTTTGCATATGGATAACCATTGTTCAAGCATCTCTTGTTGAAAAGACTACCTTTTCTTCACTAAATTGCCTTTTCATGTTTTTAAATATCAATTGGCCATATATGTATAGATCTACTTCTGTACTCTATTCTGTTCCAATGATTCGTCTGTATTTATGCCAATACTACATATCTTGAATACTGTAGTATTAGTTCCCCAACACTATTCTTTTTCAAATCTATTTTTAGCTATTTTAGGTCCTTATGAATTTTTTTTTGAATTTGAGTCAACTAGTTAATTCTACAAGGATAAAAGATATTATGGGTAATACTTTCATTGCTCATGAGCAAATACCAAGAGTGGAATTGTGGTACCATATGGGAAGTATATGTTTAACATTTTAAGAAACTGCTAAACAATTTTCCAAACTTGTTATAACCATGTTAAATGTTTCCAGCAGTGTGTGAAAGTCTCCATTGTTCTACAATCTCTGCAATACTTGGTATGGTCAGTCTTTTTAATTTTAGTCATTTGAATATGTGTGTAGTGGCATCTCTTTGTGGTTAGAGCATCCTCCTTAACAACAAATGATGTTGAGCAACACTTCATGTGCTTATTTGCTATCCATATATCATCTTTGGTGAAGTATCTGTCTAAATATTTTCCCAATTTTTAATTTACTTGTTTTCTTATTATTGAGTTTTGATATTTAAAATATTATATTCTTTATATCAGTCCTTCATCATATATATGATTTGCAAATACTTTCTCTTCATCTTTGGCTGTTTTTTTACATTCTCTTAACAGTCATTTTCAAGAGCAGAAGTTTAAAATTCATTCTTTTACGGATTGTGTGTTTAATTTTGTATATGAGAAATCTTTGCCTAACCCAAAACTACAAAAAATATGTACATTAAAAAGTCTTGTACATGTATGTTCATAGTAGCTTTATGTGTAACAGTGAAAAACTAAAAACAACAATGTTCATCAACATGTGACTGGATTTGCAAATGTATTTTATCCATGCAATGGAATACTACTCAGCCATAAAAAAGAATGAACTACTGAAACATGTTACAACATGGATGAATCTCAAAATAATTATGCTGAGTGAAAGACACAAGACTTAAAAGATTACATGCTGTATGAGTCCATTTATATAATATCCTAAAAAATTCAAACTAATTTAAAGTCAGAAGCAAATCAGTAGTTGCTTGTAGATGAAAATTAAGGGTAGAAAGGGAGAGTGGGAAGGAATAAAATGGGACGTGCTGAAACTTTGGGGAGTGATTTACTAACTTGATTGTGAGAACGGGTTTGAAAGAACATACTTACACTTCCCATAGTGCAACTAATCAAATTGTTCATTTTAAATATATTCAGTTTACTGTATGTCAACTATTCCTCAATAAAGCTGTTAAAACAATTGAGTGGAATCTGACTGAGATTTCCTCCAGACTCAGAAGAAGAACGTGCCAAGTCTAAATGGACGATTAGCGATAAAGAGTAGCATTGTTTTCTGAATGGATTCCAAGTATCTTGCTTATTCACTACATTGGTTACATAATTTAAAAACTGAAAATCTACATAAGACTCAGCAGACAAGTAAAAACAAAAAATTATGGTTTATACATACTCTTTCAGCTTTTACCTCTTATGGTTCCGCCAAGAAGAACTACTGGGCCACCTGGATGACACAGTCACACACTGATCAGATGGGAAGGAATCGAGTCAAATTAAAGCATAACTGCAAATTGTACAGCCACAATGAAAACAAATATGATGTGGCAATTTGATCGCACACCTGAAACAGTTATGCAGAATTTTGTAAATGGAGTGGAAAAAGAGCTGAGATACCTTACACAGAGAAGAAAGCGGTGTAATTTGGCAAGAGTCTCTTGGGTGGTAATTCAAATTCACCATCCCTCCCAAATAACTATGCAATTTGACAGTACAGGTGATATTATAGATGAAAAGAGGTTTTAATGTACTGTTCTGGTGAAAGCTGGACAAAGCTTACTAATGGGCATTGAGATTGATTAATATCAACAGGGACACAGTATTCCACAGTAGCCAGGGTACTAGTTATGGCCCTGTTTATTTTCACATTAAACTAGAATCAAGTCTATGTCTTTACTTGTTTGCTTGGCAAAAACCTAGTATCACACCCTTGGGGTGCCCATTCTGGAATGATTAGGAACTCAAGGGACCTATATAATCCAAAGGAAGTTGCATATGGTTTCCCTTTCCATCAGGAAAAAGCCCTCATGTTCCCAAGTTCGTCACTGCCATGAGTGTCCTTGATTCTAGCTGCCCCAAGACCAGCTAATCAGACATTCCCAGTCTGTCCCTCACTGGGGCTTCAGGATGCAACAAAGTCTCTTTCCTGGATTCCATGTCCAAAGAGGGAGATGTCATAAATTATAGTTTTCCCTCTGGATTGTCCGGCCTTGGCCCTAATGGCTACTTCAATCTCTTGCATTCCTATACACTAATGATGAAAAATCTGAAAGAGAAATTAAGGAAACACTCCCATATACAATTGCAACAAAAAGAATAAAATACCTAGGAATAAACCTATCTAAGGAGACAAAAGACCTGTATGCAGAAAACTATAAGACACCAATGAAAGAAATTAAAGATGATAAAAACAGATGGAGAGATATACCATGTTCTTGGATTGGAAGAATCAACATTGTGAAAATGACTATACTTCCCAAAACAATCTGTAGATTCAGTGCAATCCCTATCAAACTACCAGTGGCATTTTTCACAGAACTATAACAAAAAATTTCACAATTTGTCTGGAAACACAAAAGACCCTGAATAGCAAAAGCAATCTTGAGAAAGAAAAACAGAGCTGGAGGAATCAGGCTCCTGGACTTCAGACTATACTACAAAGCTACAGTAATCAAGACAATATGGTACTGGCACAAAAACAGAAATATACATCAATGGAACAGAATAGAAAGCCCAGAGATATACCCATGCACATATAGCCCACCTAATTTACGACAAAGGAGGCAAGAACATAGAATGGAGAAAAGACAGCCTCTTCAGTAAATGGTGCTGGGAAAACTGGACAACTACATGTAAAAGAATGAAATTAGAACTCTTCCTAACACCATACACAAAAGTAAACTCAAAATGGATTAAAGACCTAAATGTAAGGCCAGACACTATAAAACTCTCAGAGGAAACCATAGGAAGAACACTATTTGACATAAATCACAGCAAGATCCTTTTTGACCCACCTCCTAGAAAAATGGAAATAAAAACAAAAATAAACAAATGGGACCTAATGAAACTTAAAAGCTTTTGCATAGCAAAGGAAACCATACACAAGATGAAAAGACAACCCTCAGAATGGGAGAAAATATTTGCAAATGAAGTAACTGACAAAGGATTAATCCCCAAAATATACAAGCAGCTCATGCAGCTCAATATCAAAAAAAAAAAAAAAACAAAAACAACCCAATCCAAAAATGGGCAGAAGACCTAAACAGACATTTCTCCAAAGAAGACATACAGATTGCCAACAAACACATGAAAGGATGCTCAACATCGCTAATCATTAGAGAAATGCAAATCAAAACTACAACGAAGTAACACCTCACACCGGTCAGAATGGCCATCATCAAAAAGTCTACACTGCAATGTTGGTGGGAATGTAAATTGATACAGCCACTATGGAGAACAGTATGGAGATTCCTTAAAAAACTAAAAATAGAACTACCATACGACACAGCAATCTCACTACTGGGCATATACCCTGAGAAAACCATAATTCATAAAGAGTCATGTACCACAATGTTCACTGAAGCACTATTTACAATAGCCAGGACATGGAAGCAACGTAAATGTCCATTGACAGATGAATGGATAAAGAAGATGTGGCACATATATACAATGGAATATTACTCAGCCATAAAAAGAAATGAAATTGAATTATTTGTAGTGAGGTGGATGGACCTAGAGTCTGTCATACAGAGTGAAGTAAGTCAGAAAGAGAAAAACAAATACCGTATGCTAACACATGTATATGGAACCTAAAAAAAAAAAAAAAGTTCTGATGTACCTAGGGGCAGGACAGGAATAAAGACACAGACGTAGAGGATGGACTTGAGGACATGGCGAAGGGGAAGTGGGTGAGTTGGGATGAAGTGAGAGAAGCATTGACATATATGCACTACAAAATGTAAAATAGATAGCTAGTGGGAAGCAGTCACATCGCACAGGGAGATCAGCTCGGTGTTTTGTGACCACCTACAGGGGTGGGATAGGGAAGGTGGGAGGGAGATGCAAGAGGGAGGCGATATGGGGATATATGTATATGTATAGCTGATTCACTTTGTTATACAGCAGAAACTAACACGACACTGTAAAGCAATTATACTCCAATAAAGATGCTAAATAAAAAAAATACCTACTTCAACAACCCCAGTTTAGAGGTAAAACTGAGATCCAGCGAATGCCCAATGACACAAAGCCAGGTAGTGAGAGAGCCAGAATTGGGACTCTAATCCTCTAACAACCAGATTCCTTAATTCACATTTCAGTTTACTCTTCATGCCAATATTGAATCTCTCTATACTCTCTCAAATGTTCAATTTTCCAGATACATTGATTTTATTTTTTCTCATATCTCAAGTAGGGATTTCATCCATGTCAATTTAGCCAAACTGGTTGATATCTTTTACCCACGAGTCCATGTTTACTCCTAGATAGCTTATAGCTATCGAAAGGCAATGATGCTCTATATACCTGGTCTGTATATTGTACATGACACTGGGGGCCTAAAGCATCACAACGGCCATGGGGCTCATAGCAGAATCATCAACCAGCTGACCTTTAATGAGGTGTTTATACCCCAAAATAACACATCAGCACATTTTTTTTTTTTTCCGAAGACTCTACTGAGTCAGTTTTTTGTTTTGTTTTGTTTTGTGTTTTTGTTTTTGTTTTTTATTTATGGCTGTGTTGGGTCTTCGTTTCTCTGCGAGGGCTTTCTCTAGTTGCGGCAAGCGGGTGCCACTCTTCATTGCGGTGCGTGGGCCTCTCACTATCGCGGCCTCTCTTGTTGCGGAGCACAGGCTCCAGGCGCGCAGGCTCAGCAATTGTGGCTCACGGGCCTAGTTGCTCCGTGGCATGCGCGATCCTCCCAGACCAGGGCTCGAACCCACGTCCCCTGCATTGGCAGGCAGACTCCCAACCACTGCGCCACCAGGGAAGCCCCCACATCAGCACATTCTTAAGTGAAACTATGCATAATTAAACCCAGCGCACATAAAAGTTTTATGTATGCTCAATCAATGGTCCTACCCAAACAGCATTTTCTCTTCTTTGTTTGATTGAATAAATTCAGCCACGATGACAGAGATTTTCTGAACTACATTGCTGGAGGGAAAGGTGTTGAAATAAATTCAATTATGCCTTTCTGAATGAAACTAGAAGAATATAATAAGTACCCACCATATTCATTCAAGGACACAAAATAACAGCTTTTATGGAATTCTAATTTTTAAAAAGATAGTTTGTTTCTAGTGCCAAGAAGAAAGAACACCTGCTGCCACTTAGACCTATTGAAAGGATTCATTGTGAAATAAACCCTTTAATATAGCATATGGCCAAAACAAGGTATACAGTAAATGTTATTATTTTGTTGCCTTTTATAATTTAGTCTTTTGAAATTCTCATCCTTTTGAAGCCAGTGATATTATCTAGTTTCTACAAGTAAGTCTCTTGGATATAAAGCAAAAAATAACTTGTCCCAATTATGACAACAAATTGAGTCAAGTCAGTATTAGGTTTAGGAATCCCTAAACCTCTGTTGATAGACTTAACACAGTCTACTGAAAAACTGTTGAAAAAAAAAAAAAACCTCAGAAAACTTAGAACCGGGAGGAACCCACTGAACTATCTAATCTATCACTCATTTAAGGAAGAATTTCTCCCTAAAATATTGCTTACGACAAGCGTGACTGTTGGGTTTTAAATGATATTTCATTCTCATTTCTAGGCAAGACTCCACGGTCTTTATTCCCCATCTCTCTCTGGAGCTTACTGACTAGGAGCCATATTTCAACACATTAAATAAGGAATCGTCTAATGCAAACTGTGCTACTATAATTCCCATTGAAACTCCATTAAGCAAAGAAAAGCTGTCAAGTATAAAATCTGCTGATCCTTAGGGATGAATTGGAGGACATTTTTGCTTTAACGGCTTCATGCTTTGCCAAGCCATAATTCACTTATATGTCTATCAACAGCTTCATCAGTGTGTGTGTTTGACTTTCCTGAGAATGACATTATAGCAACTTTCCTTACTATGCAAAGTTATTGCCTTGAAACCTCTAAGTGGGAAAACGAAAGATTTTAGTCGACTCTGCAGTGACGGAAGACATTATAGAACTTGGCTCTATTGTTTATATCACAATAAACATTTTTGCTTCTTAAGAAACCTTAGGGATGAACTAGGCAGCACAAACTGAGTGATTATAACCACCAGAAACTGTAGTAATTCTCCTAAAGTGTTTTTCTTGGATTACTTTGTAGCATTAAGGAATTGAATTTAATAATAAAATTCTAGCAGATTTTCAGAGTTAACAAAGTAATGAAATTATTGATATAGGAAGAGAATAAAAGGGACTAACTTTGTTCTTATTTATTTTTAACCATTTAAAATAATGCAGGAAATATTGAAGTTATATTTTACATGTTGTCTACCTATAAAATTAAGAGAAATCTATCCTACTTCACCTGGGAGTGGATTTAAGTAAATTAACAGTGTAATGGAACTTTGGTATTTATATGAAAAACCTTATAGAATGAACATATATATTTGCATGTGTATATATATATATATATATATACACCTATATGTGTGTGTATATATGCATACAAACCACACATGCATACACACACACACATACACAAACACACATGTTTGTGTGCGTCTCTGAGAGGAAAAACCAGCTACCTGCACTGCTGCTGCTGGGCCATATTAAGAAGAATCTAGGGCTTATGCCAACATTTAGTTGCCTGTGTCAGGACCAGGTGAGAAGAAATGCTGCTCAAGTTGCAATTTGGAAATCTGTGCCATGACTCTCTTACTCAGAGATGAATATCTAGGAGTGAGTTAAAAAACACTGTTTTTCCTGCCTCTTATGCTTCTTGCTGCCCAGTTTCAGAATCTTCATACTTCTTCTCCTCTGAAGAGTTATTCCCAGAAGGAGCTCAATGTCTGCATTAGAAGACTCTAAGGGTAGTTGAAGCACTATTTGGACTAAAAGCAGAGAGTAGTTGAGGAGCGGAGGCTGGGAGAGACAATGCTCGCTTGTCCACAGTTTACAGGAATAGCAATGACCCTGTGAGACCCAAGGGAGAAAGGACACACCTAGGACCTCAGAAGCTGCTACTACCGACTTGCACTACAATCAAGAAACTATGAGGAAACCATGACGGGACATTTTTCTATAGAAGGTGGCCTCTGTGGTCCTCACTAGCCTACAAGGTTATAACACTTCCACAGGTGAAAAGGGTTGTCCCACTTTTGTGGCACTAGGGGTTCTCAAGCCACAGAGACTGAGTCAATATTCAAATGTATGTATCTTACTGAGGAAGGAATGAAGGACCGAGGAAGGGACAGCACACGCAGCCTGGGAAAGATGTGGTGTCAGCAGGAAGCTAGCTCCTGCCTGATCCCACGGAGAGCTCTGGAGCGTAATCACAGAGTTGATCCAGCTCTGAAGCAAGGGGCAGTCCTTTGCAGCCCGGTGTCGTCGGCTGCTGGCTGCTTCACTGGTGCAGGAAGGAGCAGAGAGGAAGGAGGCACAATCTCTCCAGCCAGGTTGCTTCCACCCGCGGAGGAGAATTCTCTAGGGGAGGGTGCATTTATGGACTCGGCAGCCAACACTCAAAAGGGGAGTAGGGCAGGGGACTAAAATGTATACTACAGTTCTCTATTAATGACGCACCCAGATCTTTCTGGTGGAGTGAAATTTCATTGTCAGTTCTTTTCCATTTTAATTTTTTCTGCAAAATTATGAAACAGTGTCCTGTGCATCAGGAAATAGACTAACCATCTTATCTCACACTTTCAAAAGGCCATGGTAATTTTTATTTTAATACCAGAAATGTACCAACTTATCCTTTTGAGGTTTTTTTCTCCCAATTTCAATTTTTATCCCAATCATTTTTCCATTGTGAAATACCCTTCAGGCCATAGAGGAAAAATTAAATCTTTCTCCACCGTGTTCTTCTCATGCTGAGGCCTGCTAGTCTTATATTGGAATAATTGTTGTTTTTTTTTTCTCAGTATCACTGAGTTTTAGTTCTGTCCTATGTCATCATTAGTTTTAGAAAGTGAAGAGCAGAGGTTTTTCTAAACAAACATAAAGCATGTGGATACTTATTGATTTGCCTGTGGATGAATTAGGGAAATCTGACATCATCCCACTTGCGGTCTAGTATTATTCAAGTATTTGGTGCAGAGGGCTCTGAATAAAGACTGAAATTATATTCAAGATCATAGTTTCCTCAGAATTTATGGAGGAACAAGCAGTATATTTCTTCCTCTTATAGATTATAAGTCCCGGCTAATGAAAAATCAATGACTGGAATTCACTGTTAGTTGCCCACCAAATGTTTATCTCCTACTACTTCTTTGCTAAAAGTACTCTTATTTTGTTTGAGGTAGCAATATAGCAGGCCCTAGGTCACAGGTCTCAATTTGTGTAAACCAACAATGACAATCATTTTCCCAATGTTCTCAGTTTCCTTTGTAGCTTGGGGTGGCCATGTCACTCCCTTATGAGACTAAGACCCAAGCATAATTCCCTTGGGGGACAGGCGCGGGCGGTTTTGAAAAATATATGTTGTGACTCCTTCCCCTTTGTTCTTAAGTTACAAGTGCTACACCTGAAGCTATAGAAGGCATTTGTGACCATGGAGGAGAGGCCTAATGAATCATAAGGACACTGTTCTGTATAGCTTGGCTAAATAAATAAATAAATATTTTAAAATTTGTGATTTGTGAAAAACATAAAGTCCAAATTGTTTAAGTTCACTGTGTGTCAGATTCTATGACGTGCAACTGAACACATTCTCTTTTTTTTTTTTAATTTTTATTTATTATTTATTTATTATGTTTATTTTTGGCTGTGTTGGGTCTTCATTTCTGCGCGAGGGCTTTCTCCAGTTGCGGCGAGTGGGGGCCACTCTTCATCGTGGTGCGCGGGCCCCTCACTATCGCCGCCTCTCCTGTTGCGGAGCAGAGGCTCCAGACGCTCAGGCTCAGCAGTTGTGGCTCACGGGCCCAGCTGCTCCGCGGCACGTGGGATCTTCCCAGACCAGGGCTCGAACCCGTGTCCCCTGCATTGGCAGGCAGACTCTCAACCACTGCGCCACCAGGGAAGCCCCTGAACACATTCTTAACAGGTATTTAACAGTTTAAGGGCCAGGCACCTTGTCACCCTTGGATGAACCATGGTGTAAAATGCACAAAGGAAGGATTAGTTAGCTTATATAGATACTCCATCATTTCACCGAATCTTTATTCATTGCATATCATCATCACATTTGACATTTTTTCTTGCTTCTTTATTTGGCATTTTTATTATCTGTCTACAACACTAGAATATATGTCCCTCACAGCGTGGGCTTCGTGGGTCTCATTCACTTTTGCCTCTCCACTCTCCGGCAGAGTGTCTAGCATGGAGTATGCATTAGCCTATGATATCTTGTTGGTTCAACAAATGAATACCTGGCCTGCGCTGAAGCAGAAACTAAGACTCAGAGTGTAAGACAGAAATATTTGGCTGTGGGCCTGCAAAATCAGAAGTTCCCTGTCCAGAGTAGATGAAATGGGGTCCATGGGGGAAAGTGGGGTGAGGGTAAGAAGAGGAATGTGGTAGAAGGACAACTGGGAATGGAGAAAAAGTTGTGTAAGTAGTGGAATCTGCTAACTGAGAAGAAGTGTTTTCCATTCCCAAACCAAATGGGATGGACTCCCAGGTGAGCTGTCCTCAATTTTAGTCACTATCTTTAGACATTTGCTCTTTATCACACAGGGATAATTGTAAAAATTTAGAACATAAAGAGGCTGTGTGTAAAGAGTTAACAAAATCATTTATTCCTTCTGTATGAAAATTTGAACTTCAGTTAACTTCCTAGTTTTTTCTCTGAAAACCTGATAAAAATGAAAAGTCAACTATGTTACTAGACAACATTGCTTATGGTATAAACACACTTTATTGGTAAATTTCATTTGGAATTGGAGAAATTATAAATAAATTAAAACACGTGATGGCAATGCCATTATTTTGGGCTTTTCTGAACGTGATCATTCTTAATGGTGAATATCCTTTGCAGGAATCCTGGAAAATATGTCTATGGAATTGGTATAAGAGATAAAAGGCTCTTCCACTTGCCCATCATTCCCTTGCACTTGGATGAAGCAACAAGGTTTAAAACTGGAAATACTCTGAGTTTCATTTAAAATTTATGGCCTTAGCCTGCCTTGAGGATCTCTGAAAGAAATTCACATTCTGGAGTGTTGTTTTCCATATTATCTACTGCTAATTTATTTGGTAAATGTCTATTGAACCACTCCATATGCATAGCACAGTTCCAGGTGCAAAATATCTGCAATAGATAAGTCCTGCTTTCAACACCTTACAATTAATAGAGGGAAATGAATATGAAACAGATAAGTAAGTATACAATTAAAACAATAAAACAGATAAGTAAGTATACAGATAATTAAGTATACAATTAAACCACATTAATAAAAATTAATGTGCAGGCAGTAAATTGTACAGGTGATCAGGAGAAGGGTAGATAAATGAAATGTCTAAGATTATATGGAAAATATGACACTGGATTTGGATCTCTTTTCCTGCCAATAGCAATAAATGGTAAATATGTATGCTTGCTTAACTTTTTAATCTTGTTGATACAGTTTTCAGCTTTACTGTGTGTGGTTTTTATTTTCAAATACTGCAAGTAATTTTTGATTTGGTTGAATAATCAAAATAATATTAGATTTTTAAAGCTTATTGTAGAGTGTTGTTTCATAGTTCTTAGTCATTCAAAAGCAATGCCATTGTTTCTATTGTATGCATGTACCCCTATTAATATTTATTAAATAATAATTTTAAAAATCAACTTATTGTTTACTCAAAAATATTTGTTTAAAAAAGGAACTTTATTATACTACTGTTGAGGGAAACTATAGTTATAAAAAGTAGAATATAGTTGTTAAAATATAAAATAAAAAACAATGTTTTAAAAATTAAAGTAACTATGATATACAAGTAATACTGAGTCTGATAAATTTTACCAAATTTTTCCCTTGAAAATTGTTCAGTGAGGGCTCTTTATGTTAGGTTTATAATGAAGGGATATTCAGGTTGATTAGTCTGAGATGAAGATAAAATTTTAAAGCAAAAAATGATTCGTGTTAGTTTTGATGAAATTGCAACCCAATGGTACAGACAACTGGAAAGAATTGAAAATATTTAACTGTCTTCTCTCTTTAAGATCTAATATTGGAAATAATTTTCCAAAGAAAATGGTGGGAATGACTTTCCAAAATAAAGTTTTTTGATGAAGTCATCTGTAGTAACACTTACCTGTTTAATTTCTGAATAGGTCAAGTTTTGCAAAATAAATGAGTGCAATGGCAAATTTTTCCTCATTCATGAATTACTGTCATCTGGTTTGGAAAATATTAATATAGACCATTTATAACATTTCTCAAATGCCTCTGCATAATGGTCATAATATATTTAGTGAATTATTCAGATGAGTTCATTAGCAAGCCACTTAGACACCAAAGACCCAAGCTGGCTCAATAAAGCGGTGTACTCCATAGCTCAGTTTTTCAATTATTCCACTTACTAGTTCTTTCACATGAAATGCTGGTGGAAGCCTCTCTTGTGAGAATAACTGTAAGTTGTTCAAATGGGCATATATATCTGCACTGCATGTACATGAGCAAAGCACCTTGTAGCTGATGGTTTTCTCCAGAAAGACTTAATGTTCTTCCTACAATTCAAACAGGTGAATGAATATGCCTCTTCATTAAAGCCAATGAGCCTCAGTATGATATGGTTTATACTGACTGTCCTTCTCTTCATAAAGCTGAGAAACTGTTGGGAATTCAGTGCCCCATCCTTAATATGACTGGTGATTTTAGTAGATTCATTCAGTCTGTTCTCTGGAGGCTGTACAAGTTTGAATCCTGGCTCTATTACCTGATTTATCTGTAAAATAGTGATAATAATAGTATCTAGCCCAAAGAGTTGTTGTGAGGAATAAATATATTGGTAAACATTAAGCTTTTGCAATAGTATTTGGCATATAATGTGTTGTTTAAGTGTTTGTGGTTGTTTTTTTGGTTCTTAAAATGTCACATGCTATGGACTAAATTGTGCCACCCCCAAATTAATATTTTGAAATAGTAATTCCCACTGTGACTGTATTTGGAGATAGGGCCTTTAGGAAGGTTAAGGTTAAATGAGGTTATAAGGGTGGGGCCCTAATCCAATAAGATTGGTATCTTTATAAGAAGAGGAAGAGACATCAGATCTTTTTCTCTCTCTCAATCCTTGCAAGCACAGAGAAAAGGCCATGTGAGGACACAGTGAGAAGGAGACTGTCTACAAGCCAGGAAGAGAGCCTTCAACAGAAATCAAATTTGCCAACATCTGTTCATGGACTTTTAGGCTCCAGAACTTTGAGAAAATGAAATTCTGTTGTTTAAGCCACCCAGTCTGTGTTATCTTGTTATGGTAGCCCTAGAAGACTAATACACCATGCCTGTTTTGAAAACCAGTGCTTCCTTGTGCATTCAACAGTAAGTATATTTATTTTTGGAAATGACATTTCAATGTATCAAAAAAATAAAATAAAACATATGTTCCCTGCTCTCCAGCAGGTTGGCACCAACTCTGAGCACTTTCAGGGGCACATAGAAAGCCATGCAGGGCCCAGTCTCATCCTCCAGTGGCTGGCACCAGCCTTGAGCCTCCCTGGGCTGCACAGACAGCCATGTATGGAACCGGCCCTGCCCTCCAGCAGACCAGCAGCCACTGCACAAGGCATGGCCTTGCAGCTAACCGGGCTGGAGGTCAGCCTAGCCTACAAATGCAACCACAGTAGTCAACTTCACTGTACCAGAAGGGTGCAGTCAACCCCCATAGGGGCACCCCTAGAGTATAGAGCTCTGGTGAACAGAGGGAAGTGTGCTGCTGGACCCCTTAGAACCTCTCCTATATAAGGCCACTTCTCCAAGATCAGGAAACATACCTGACTTACCTAACAAATAGAAATAAACACAAAGAACTGGGCAAAATGAGGAGACAGAGGAATATGTTCCAGATGAAAGGACAAGACATAACCTCAGAAAAAGAACTAAACAAAAGAGTTCAAGGTAATGATCATAAAGATGTTTACTGAACTTGGGAGAAGAATGAATAAAAACAGTGAGAAATTTAACAAAGAGTTATAAAATATAAAGAAGAACCAAATAAGCTTAAGAATACAATAACTGAAATAAAAATATACTAGAAGGAATCAACAGATTAGATGACATAGAGGAACAGACCAGACATCTGAAGATGGAGTGGTGAAAATCACCCAATCTGAACAGTAAAAAGAAAAAAAGAATTAAAAAAAATGAGGATAGCTTAAAAGACCTCTGGGACAACATCAAGTGTACTAACATTCATACGACAGGGGTCTCAGAAGAAGAAGAGAGAGAAAGGGGCAGAGAACTTATTTGAAGAAGTTCTAACCTGGGGAAGGACACAGACATCTAGGTCCAGGAAGCACAGAGAGTCCCAAACAAGATAAAACCAAAGAGGTCTACACTAAGACACATAATAATCAAAATGGCAAAAATTAAAGATTAAGGGAGAATCTTAAAAGCAGCAAGAGAAAAGCAGCTAGTTACATACACGGAAACTCCCACTGGACTATAAGCTGACTTCTTGGCAGAAACTTTGCAGGCCAGAAGGGAGTCACATGATATATTCAAAAAGATGAAAGGGAAAAATTGTACTAAAAACTCATCAGTTTCTATGTGTAAGATTATATCTATTGTATCTGTGTGGTGGAAATACTATATAATAGTGTGCTACTGTGATTATAACACGAAAGCATATGGTGGGACATTTTATACCACAGAAATTGGCAAACTCTACAATTCAGGATTTGGTTTATTGTTTTGATTATTGCCTTGTCTTTAGAAGTGATGGAGAAAATGTTAATAAAGTAAATTAAATTTAAAATGGTGTCATTTCTGTTACCTGTTATATTATGAATGGCATACACACACAAAAAATTGAGGAGATATCTTTCCATTATTCAAAACTTTTGTCTGATTTAGGAAAGGTGTCACTCACATTATCAATGGATGAGTAAAATTCCAGTATTCATCTCCATTGTTTACTTTTATCTTACTTGCTACAAAAACAAAAATATCAACCAACATTCATGTTAAAACTGCACTTGTTCATCAGTTGCACCCATAAATTTGCTGTAGATATAAGAGTTTGACAAAAATTAATAAAAAAATCTATGACTGCCTATTGGTTATAAAGAATTTATAATAAAGAATAATGTATATTTTATTATCTTTTGTAAATTGAGTGCTACATATCTTTTATATCAGTAAAGTTTATAAAAAACAAATATATATATATATTTATACACAGACAGATGCACACACACTTACACAAACACACACATACACACACATCTCCTTTGTTGGAAAGATGCTTGTTGAACATTTACCAACACACCATCAGTAGGCATACCTAACCAGTCCAGATAACTGATATATATATCAGTTATATATACTATTTATATATGCTATATTATTTATGCTACTATATGCACTATTAATATAAAATACATTAATATTTAAGGCTTTTTAGAAAAATAAAATAGTTGCCAATTTTAGACCCTTTAGATTCTTACATCAAAGTTTGCACTGACAAGGCCACTCCTTTTCCAGGAGGAGAAAGCAGCAAGGTTTATTCCTGGTGTCCCTGATTCATATTTCTGTCAGCTATTTGTGGGAGTCCCTCAAATCTTGTTTTTCCATGGTCTACTCTTGATTCTGGTTTCATCTCAATGAATCTCAGTGCTTCTTTTACTTCATTTGGCCCAAGAACCATGACCACAAATCTATTTGCCTTCACTTCCCTCCAAACCTCAGACAACATAGAAGAATTAGTGTTTCTTGAAGCAGCTGTCAATGACTTAGAATTTCTTAGGATGCCTCACTGAGTTTTCCTGGAAATGGTGTAATTGCAGGTGAACAGATTTATTCATAAATCATTGGTCCATGACTCATGGAAGAAAGTCTCCATAACTTTTTTCAAGTGAGGATGAAAGCCCTCTAGAAAGACATTAATAATTATGTTTCATTGGTTGCATATTTTAGCAAGTTTTTAGTTTTGCCGGGATGCATAAGGAAGTTGGATGGATGCAGAAATCTGTGGCTATTATGAAATAAGGTTAGTAGTGAATTATTTTAAACAGGATTTGTGGAGAATTACTGCAACAATGAGATGGATTACAAAATTAGTGGCAGTTGCACAGCCATAGATTGTTGAATTTTTAATTATACATAAAAAATATACACTGTTGGCATTTTGCTATAAAAAAGATTACTCAATTTAAGCTCAGATTTAATAAAATACTTCACTTGTTAAAAATCAATTGTATATATTATATTTAATGAATTATAATAGTAGTTCATGTAATACTAAACATGTCTTACTGAATAAACTGACAACTTCCTTTTTTAAAAAATTAATTAATTTATTTATTTATGGCTACATTGGGTCTTCATTGTTGTGAGCGGGATTTCTCTAGTTGTGGTGAGTGGGGGCTTCTCTTATTGTGGAGCGTGGGCTCTAGGCACACAGGCTTCAGTAGTTGTGGCACGTGGGCTCAGTAGTTGTGGCTCATGGGCTTAGTTGCTCCGTGGCACGCGACATCTTTCTGGACCAGGGCTCGAACCCGTGTCCCCTGCATTGGTAGGCGGATTCTTAACCACTGCACCACCAGGGAAGCCCCTAAACTGACAACTTTCAAGTTAGAAATATGAGTGTGTGAAGTATGGTCTTCAGTGTTATAGAGACAGTGAAGAAATGTCTTTGTTCTCACAAAGGTAGCAGAGCTCAGGAGTTAGTAGAGCCAGGAGTATATGAAGATATCTATTGATAGATGCCAAATTAGTACTGTAGATAATAACACTACTGGTAGATAACTGTTAATGCATACATGGTGTTTAAAAGACACCAGGTGATGTTTTTTGTGTTTTACATATAACTTTGAATTTAAATTTCAAAACGAGCCTAGAGTTAGGGGATATTATTATACCTTTTTAAATATGAGGAAACATAGTCACATGTAATATAAATGACTGTATCAGGTAGGTGGTAGAGCTGGACTTGAACCCAGGTGGTCTGGCACAAAAACCTGTGCTCTTAATTCTCATTCTATACCGTCCAGCCAGGAGTTCTGGTCCCTGCTATAAAAAAGGGGGGAGAACACTGGTCTTCGTAGAACAGCTGGAGTATGCATTGGAACTCGAGGAGAGAGAAGATTAAAATAAGGTGGAAAAGATTTATTCATTCAAAATGTATTTATTGAGCCTCATTTATGTCCCAGAATCTAGGGTACGTGATCTAGATGTAGCTCTGAATGAGACTGGCAGTGTTTCTGATCACATGAAACTTACATTCTAGCATTGAAAGGATTTCAGGTACAGAGACAGTATAAACTGATTTTAAGAACAGGATATGCATGTACCACATCCAGAAGAAAATGAAAATGAAAAATAAGGTTATATAGCTCATGATTCTTCAGATCAATGATTTGAGCTGGGCTCAGCTGGGCCATCATTCTGTTCTGAACTGGGATTATCTGATATCAACCGGCCTGGACTCACTTATGAATCTCCAAGAAATTGTCAGGTTAGCTGGCTGTTGCCTGATACCAGATGGCCTCACTAACACGTCTAGTGGTTGGCTAACTATGAGCTACAGTGATGGAGGTCACGTGTCTTTTATCTTCTAGTAGAGGCTAGCCTGGGCTTATTCACTTAACAATGGTGTTATAAGAGCAGTGGGGAAGAAAACTCCAATGCACAAGCAATTTTGAAGTGTTTGCTGGAGTTACATTTGCTAACTACCCACCCCACCTTGTCCAAAACAAGTCACATGGCCAAGCCCAGAGTCAGAGGATTGGAGAGTCTCAGATTTACACAGCTGGAGCATAGGCACAAGGAAGAGATGAAATTGTTGTAGTTTTGAAATGTATGACAGGATTGAAAGGAGTTTGTTATAGAAGTACTACATATTACTTTACCTTCTTTTTGAGTAATAGAGCAAAAACCATACAGTGATCTATCCTTAAAAACTATTTAAAATAATTGATTCAATTAAGTGTTGCTTCAATATAGTTAAGAGGATAAATTTAGAAACTTACTAACTTACAAAAATATTAGTTACTTGGTCGTTAGTCATTCATATTGTCAATTTCTGATTAATATATAAAAAACATTTACCAAATTATAAAATGATAACTAGCTCTGTTCTCCTTTCACTTAGAGGCAACTCTGACCAAATACAGTCAGAGAGGGCTGAGAAAATTAATACATAGTTAACTGTATTACACATCTTCCAATACAATATTTTTTGGCAAAATGCTTTTATCTTATAATGTGTGTCACCAAATTCTTGGAACTGCAGCACTAACTGATCCAACATATGGAAAAATATTTATCATAAAACTGAATTGGCAAAGCTATCCTCAGGGTCAAACCAGTTGTATCAAAACAGTTTTGTCAGATGAAGTCTGATTTCATTTTCAATTAAAATAAATTTATCAATATGTGCTTGAGAGAAAGTTATTTAAAAACCCTGAGAAATAGATTTTTAGATATAACTCATAGTAAACTATTAAAATCTGTCCAATTAAGATTGAAATGCCTAAATATAATTAGTTCATCTACTTTATAATGTAATTCAAAAATCAATCAATATGCTTTATCTTATTATGTGTAATGCTGCCATGCACTGTATTCTGGAAATTATGTTATTTATGAAATGTCATTTGATAAAAAGCATTGTATTAGTTTCCTGGGATGGTGATAATAAGGTACCACAAGCTGGGTGGCTTTGACAGGGGAAATTTAAGTCTCCAGTTCTGGAGGCTAGAGGTCTGAAATCAAGGTTTCAGTGGGGTTGATTCTTCTGAGCACTTTGAGGAAGAATCCACTCCATGTCTCTCTCCTAGCTTCTGGTAGCCTCAGGCATCCCATGGCTTGTAGATGCATTCTCATCGTGTCTTCATATCATCTTCCCTCTGTATGTTTCTTTGTATCTGAATTTCTCCTTTTTGTAAGGACAATAATCAGATTAGGCCCATCCTAATGTCCTCATCTTAACTTGATCGCTAAATCAATAGGCTAAATCATATTTCCAACTAAGGTCATGTTCATAGTTAATGGAGGTTAGAATTTCAACATCTTCTGGGGGAGACAAAATTCAACTTATAACAGGTATGAGGCTCCTTTAAAAGATATGCACATATATCTAATTCAGTTGTTTGGGTTTGGAAATAATGAAATGAGAATTAAAGAATAAAATGAAAGTAATTCTATTAATTTTGTTAGACATTAGAATCTGTTTTAAACTAGTCAGTGATGAATTCTAGAGATGAGTATTGAGAATACATAAAACAAATTGTTGAAAAAAGCCATCTTTAGTGTTCAATATTTAGTTTCAATGCTCTCTTTGCTCTATGAGACTTTGCTTCAAAATCTATACCTTCTTTGACAATAGTCTGGAATGGAAGAGGCAAGTTTGTCAAACAAAACAATATCTTTACTCACCTCATCTACCCATACACAGTATTTGCACTCAGAAATTTGCAATTCAAGCCAAAATACTCTATTACCAACATTGTGATCCCACTTGAACAGAAATATGTATAAATAAGAAAAAAATTAGAAGTCCTCTGTGTTTACGGCATTTTGATTTAGCAAGAAAAAAAGGGATCTCTAAAGTGAATAATTTGAACTATATATTTGTTTGACATTTTACCCTGCAGGGCAGTATACCTTACCAAGATTTGTGATGGGTAAGGGTTGTTCTTTTCTTGTAGAATTGGAAAAGAGATATTGTGAATGCAAACATATTCCCAGTAAGATCAGTTTTTAGAAAAGAAATTAGGAAAGTTGAGGATCTGGAAAATAATTTACTTAAAACCATCTATGCCTACATAACCCTTGGAAAGTTACACAAGTCTCAGTTTGAAGAGCATCGATGTACTGGGCCCACCGCTTGGAATCTGTGATTCTGGCATTTGACCCCAAGCTTGAAGTCTCCGTTGAGGCAGTCCCTGCTCTAAACCAGACTCTCCTGGTCCAAGCATTCTCTCGCCAGTCACTCCAAGAGCATGCTGTGAAGAGCCTGGTCCCAGCTCTGACTCACTTCTCTATCTGCCTCCTGTTGCTACTTCCCCAATTCACTCTCATGCTGGATCGGATGCGGTACTGAGCCAAGGCTGGGGTTCTTTTAATAGCCTGCACATTTCTCCTTTCACTGCACCCCAGAAAACAGGGCTCTAGCTCTGATCTTCTTGGTTGGTAGCCTCATACACGTCTGGATGTTAAAACGGTGTCCTCAAGAGACAGCGTGAAATGTGGAGTGAAGGGTGGGAAGAGAAGAGCACTGGGGGTCTAAGCATTTCTATCTCCCCTTTTCCACAATTTCTGGGATAGAGAAAGTGGACTTAGTGTTCCTCTTTCCACTGCGTGACCTCCTTTCTACTTTGAGCTTTGGGCAGCAAAACTCATAGTCTAGGTTTTACCAAACTAAACAGAGCCGGCCCATAGGAGGTACTGAATACATATTTGTTGAGTGACTGAATCAGTGAAAAGATGATTTCACCTATATGCTGAAGTGCTTGGCAGAATCTGATTCTCATGCTTAATTATAGAGAACACTATTATAGTAGTTCTCCAGACTAGTGCTTCAATTAAAAATCCTACATCATTAGTCAAAAGGTGAAGGGCATTTCAGTAATAATGGATCCTAACAGTGACCCCCATCTTACCCCTCATCTGCACCACTATCTTACCTCATCATTAAGAAGGAGTGCTTTTGCTGAATAGCAAGAAGATTATGCGTATAGAAATGCAAAAGAGGCAAGCGCATTAATATATATTTTCTAAAGTTTCCACTACAATTTATGTATTTAATTTATTTAACGCATATTGCATTTTCATAGTTCATTAATTAATTCATTCAATTTCTGCACTATGAAGCAGTTATTTCATGTTTACTATCAGCAGCTCAAATGAAACATGGTAAAATTAAAAATCATGACTCTGCCATTGTCAACTGCTATTTCCTCAGGATTCCCCATCTCAGCCAATGGCACCAGTGTTCACCCAGTTGTTCTGTCCAAACACACAGAAACCATCCTTGATTCTTCTTTCCTTCATCTCTCACACCCAACCCCTAATTCAGACCTGTCAGTTCTACCTCAAAACTTCAAAATGCACCTTGGATCTCAACACATCTTTCGTCACCTCTTCACTGTTCCCAGCCTAAATCTGTCACCATCATCTCTTAGCAGCATGATTTTCCTAATCGGACTCCAAAATAGACACTTCACACCTGGTTACTCTTGGTCCATTACCCACTATCCTTCATTACATTCTTCATAATGCCTGTCATTCTCTTAAAATATATCACTTTGTGTGTACCTTTTTTGTCTACATGTTTTATTATTTTTGCCCCACTAGAATGTCAGTTCCGTGAGAGCAGAGGTCTTGCCTGTGTTGTTCACTGCTGTATCTCTACTGCCTGGAGAGGGCCTGATGACAAATAGAGCCTCAGCTCTACTTGTGGAATAAACAAATGATCAGATAAGAGAATCCTGACTATAGGACTGTGCCTTTGTGTTTTCTTGAGCAGAGGAATCATTCCAATCAAATAATTCAGTTTTGATAGGTCATTCTGGCATTGAAAGGATTGTAGATGTGAGGCAAGTTTGGAGAATATTATAAAATTGTAGGTAAGATACATCAATGTGGAAATGGAAAGAAGCAGGTAGAATTAACAGCATTTTAAAAAATAAATTTATTTTATTTTTATTTATTTTTGGCTGTGTTGGGTCTTTGCTGCTGCACGTGGGCTTTCTCTAGTTGTGGTGAGTGGGGGCTATTCATTGCAGTGCGTGGGCTTCTCATTACGGTGGCTTCTCTTGTTGTGGAGCATGGGCTCTAGGTGCGCAGGCTTCAGTAGCTGTGGCACGCAGGCTCAGTAGTTGTGGCTCACGGGCTCTAGAGCGCAGCCTCAGTAGTTGTGGTGCATGGGCTTAGTTGCTCCGTGGCATGTGGGATCTCCCCGGACCAGGGCTCGAACCCATGTCCCCTGCGTTGGCAGGTGGATTCCCAACCACTGCGCCACCAGGGAAGCCCAGACTTATGGCATTTTATGGGGCAGAATTGATGTGACTTGAATGGTTAGACATGGCCAAATTAGGAAGAGGGATGAAGTTAGGAAGTCACCTAGGATTTTAGCTAAGGGGACCTGCTAGTGCTGATTATTGAGATGAGGAATACAGAAGGCAAAAGGTGTTGGAGTGGAGGAAACTCAGTTATAAACATCATCTTTGAAATATTTCTAGGGTATTCAGTTACAGATATTTAGAAAACAGTTGGAAATAGAGACTCTGAATATAAGGAGAATGGTGATGACTGGAAGTTCAGCTTTGTGAGCCATTTGCTTAAATTTAGGTGTGAAATTGGGTCAATCAAGGAGAGTGTAGAGGAAGAAAGAAAGACAGCTCCTAAGGGCTATTTATATTTGAAGAGTGGGACAGGGGTGATGATCTAGTGAAGGATACTGAATCAACATTTTCTCTCAACAACATTTCAAATGATTCCTTTTCATGTACTCATTATTCTTTTCAACTGGATCCTTTCTGAATATGCTCTGTATTTCCCCACTGGCATTCTGTTTACAATGTTTCCTCTTCCGGGAATGCTTTTCCTCCATTTCCACTCAATTAAATGGTGTTTGTTTTTAATGCTAGTTGTATTTCTTTTA
Organism: Balaenoptera musculus; assembly: GCF_009873245.2. Classification (NCBI taxonomy): domain Eukaryota; kingdom Metazoa; phylum Chordata; class Mammalia; order Artiodactyla; family Balaenopteridae; genus Balaenoptera; species Balaenoptera musculus. Next base: position 73,113,075 of record NC_045789.1, on the reverse strand, counting down.
GCCTTTGATCTTATCAGATTTCTTTGAGAGAAAAAAAGAAGCCTTCTTCAACATTATTCTGTGCAAACAGCAAGTTTTCAATGAATATTTAATGATGACATCTGTCATGCATATGTATTGTGTTGGCCAAAAAGTTCATTCGGGTTTTTCTGTAAGATGTTATGAGCAAACCCAAACGAACTTTTTGGCCAAACCAATAGATTGCATTAATATCCCTAATTCTTCACTGGTCCCTGTGTCTGTGCCCTTTGCCTTGTAACTTGGCAGTGCTTTTCCTCTCTGATGCTGGCCTCACCCATGTGACTTTCTTTGGCCAGAGTTAAGCAGAAGTAATGATATGCTTAGTCTTTAAGAGACCTCACATGTTTCTGCTTGCTCTGGAGCTTCTACCATCCTCCCGAGAAGGATATGCCTGGGCTCGCATGCTCACCCTGGGAAAAGGATGTGGACAAACTTTAAATCACTCCAGCCAGCCCTACATAGAACAGCTGAACCTGCAGAAGCATGAGAAATCAATATTTATTGTATGTCACTGAAGTGTCATTGTTTGCAATGATTTCATGGCTGTGATTTTAGGGTAATAGCTAACTAACACAATTTTAAGGAGGATTTTTTAAATAAAGGAAGAAAATGAAGTCTCTGCAATTTAAGATAAAAAAATGAGAATTACCCAATGACAAAGGATAGAATTACCTATAGCACTAGGTGAACAGACTTTTTAAACAAACTTGCAAAAGCTGACATGTTTAAATGAGTATGGCCCTCAGAGCCTTCTTATTGCTAGACTATTCAATTTTAATAATTCTGCTATAGGTTAAGAATTTCTCTATGCAAATTACTTTCAGAGCCAGTTTATGGATCAGTAAAGAAAATCTAGGTTATTTACCTCATACTCACATCTTCTGAATGCAGAAAACAGTTATTTTTTTAAAGCTCATTAGCACACTTCTGATATAATTGGTTGCTGAACTAGATGACTTTAACCCCTTTAGCTTGATTAAACTTTAGACAGATTTCTTCCTTACTATAAGCTCCTGACCACCCTTTTCTTAGAACATTTACTTTAGAAAACTTGCAATTGTATATTCTTTCTTTGCCTTTTAGCATGTAAATTTCTCAGCCTCTTGCCAGTTTTACAACCCAGGAATGTCTTTCTCAAAGACCTGAGAGCCATCGTTTTGAATTGAGTTATTTGTGGTGAGGTGGATGGAGTTAGAGTCTGTCATACAGAGTGAAGTAAGTCAGAAAGAGAAAAACAAATACAGTATGCTAACACATATATATGGAATCTAAGGGAAAAAAAAAGAAAAGGTCATGAAGAACCTAGTGGCAAGATGGGAATAAAGACACAGACCTACTAGAGAATGGACTTGAGAATATGGAGAGGGGGAAGGGTAAGCTGTGACAAAGTGAGAGAGGGGCATGGACATATATACACTACCAAACGTAAAATAGATAGCTAGTGGGAAGCCACCGCATAGCACAAGGAGATCAGCTCAGTGCTTTGTGACCACCTAGAGGGGTGGGATAGGGAGGGTGGGAGGGAGGGAGATGCAAGAGGGAAGAGATATGGGAACATATGTATATGTATAACTGATTCACTTTGTTATAAAGCAGAAACTAACACACCATTGTAAAGCAATTATACTCCAATAAAGATGTTAAAAAAAAAAAAAAAGAAAGATAGCACCCCTATCGTTCAGTCCCTGTGGGAGGGTAGGAACCTAACTTAGATAAACACCGATTAGCAAATACAGATGACCTGATCCCACTGACCAACCTCCACCAGGAAGTCCTCCACTACTTTGCCACAGCTCACCGCTCACTTAAAAACCCTACAACCTTGTGTTCTGGTAGAGTTGAGTTCAATCTCTCTCCCCTATTGCAATAGTCTTGGGTAAAATCTTCCTTGCTTGTTTAACTCTGTCTGATGCAAACTTTCTTTGACAATGCCAAACTATCTGAACTGGTTTTCTCAAAACAAACCAAACCCAGCCTGTATACCTTTTAAAAATTATTATTATTGTAACCAAACCAAATATAAAGAAGAAAATGGAAGTAATTTCATATAAATTCTTATCTGAGAAGCTCCTAAATGTCAATTTCCTTTTGCTCTCATTCTTTTCGAGAGTTTTATGTTTAGTCATTTCTTAACACACTGAGTTGGTACTTTAAGATTTGAAGGTACACACATCTTCAGGAATTAACTTTCTTCTCCTTTGAATTCATCCCCTTAAATTTTATTAATAATGAAGTAACATTCTCTCTCCATAGAGGCTTAAGTGTTTAAAAGTGAAATGCAGGGATTTTCTTCAATGTAACTCTGACATAAAGGATATTTTGTATTCCCTTTTAATAGAGTATCATACACTATTCAGTGGTGAAATATTTGGGGTAGGCAATTATGTTCCCTTAATGGGATCTCTTTTAAAGATGCCATAATCAATCATCATAATCAAAAACAACAAAACAACTGTGATAAAAATTATCTTCTCTAACCAGTGGAATTTCTGAGGTTCCTTGGAGAAAATTTTGAGATTCTCAATGTTCTTTCCACTGATTATATTAATTTTGATTAATCATTTAAAGCTAGTTTTTTTTGTTTTTTAAAATTTTTTATTTATACACATCACTGTATACATGTCAATCCCAATCTCCCAATTCATCCCACCACCAACCCACCCCACACACCCCGCCGCTTTCCCACCTTGGTGTCCATACGTTTGTTCTCTACATCTGTGTCTCAATTTCTGCCCTGCAAACCGGTTCATCTGTACCATTTTTCTAGGTTCCACATATATGCGTTCATATACGATATTTGTTTTTCTCTTTCTGACTTACTTCACTCTGTATGACAGTCTCTAGATCCATCCACGTCTCAACAAATGACCTAATTTCGTTCTTTTTTATGGCTGAGTAATATTCCATTGTATATACATGCCACATCTTCTTTATCCATTCGTCTGTCAATGGGCATTTAGGTTGTTTCCATGATCTGGCTATTGTAAATAGTGCTGCAATGAACATTGGGGTGCATGTGTATTTTTGAATTATGGGTATATGCCCAGTAGTGGGATTGCTGGATCATATGGTGATTCTATTTTTAGATTTTTAAGGAACCTCCATATTGTTCTCCATAGTGGCTGTATCATTTTACATTCCCACCAACAGTGCAAGAGGGTTCCCTTTTCTCCACACCCTCTCCAGCATTTGTGGTTTGTAGATTTTCTGATGATGCCCATTCTAACTGGTGTGAAGTGATACCTCATTGTAGTTTTGATTTGCATTTCTCTAATAATTAGTCATGTTGAGCAGCTTTTCATGTGCCTCTTGGCCATCTGTATGTCTTCTTTGGAGAAATGTCTATTTAGGTCTTCTGCCCATTTTTGGATTGGGTTTTTTTTTTTTTAAATATTGAGCTGCATGATCTGTTTATATATTTTGGAGATTAATCCTTTGTCCGTTGATTCATTTGCAAATATTTTCTCCCATTCTGAGGGTTGTCTTTTCATCTTGTTTATGGTTTCCTTTGCTGTGCAAAAGCTTTTAAGTTTCATTAGGTCCCATTTGTTTATTTTTGTTTTTATTTCCATTACTCTAGGAGGTGGATCAAAAAAGATCTTGCTGTGATTTATGTCAAAGAGTGTTCTTCCTATGTTTTCATCTAAGAGTTTTATAGTGTCTGGTCTTACATTTAGGTCTCTAATCCATTTTGAGTTTATTTTTGTGTATGGTATTATGGAGTGTTCTAATTTCATTCTTTTACATGTAGCTGTCCAGTTTTCCCAGCACCACTTATTGAAGAGACTGTCTTTTCTCCATTGTATATCCTTGCCTCCTTTGTCATAGATTAGTTGACCATAGGTGCATGGGTTTATCTCTGGGCTTTCTATCTTGTTCCATTGATCTATGTTTCTGTTTTTGTGCCAGGACCATATTATCTTGATTACTGTAGCTTTGTAGTATCGTCTGAAGTCATGGAGTCTGATTCCTCCCGCTCCATTTTTTTCCCTCAAGACTGCTTTGGATATTCAGGGTCTTTTGTGTCTCCATACAAATTTTAAGATTTTTTTTGTCCTAGTTCCGTAAAAGATGCCATTGGTAATTTGATAGGGATTGCATTGAATCTGTAGATTGCTTTGGGTAGTATAGTCATTTTCACAATATTGATTCTTCCAATCCAAGAACATGGTATATCTCTCCATCTGTTGGTATCATCTTTAATTTCTTTCATCAATGTCTTATAGTTTTCTGCATACAGGTCTTTTGTCTCCCTAGGTAGGTTTATTCCTAGGTATTTTATTCTTTTTGTTGCAATGGTTAATGGGAGTGTTTCCTTAACTTCTCTTTCAGATTTTGCATCATTAGTGCGTAGGAATGCAAGAGATTTCTGTGCATTAATTTTGTATCCTGCAACTTTACTAAACTCATTGATTAGCTCTAGTAGTTTTCTGGTGGCATGTTTAAGATTCTCTATGTATAGTATCATGTCACCTGCAAACAGTGACAGTTTTACTTCTAATCATTTGAAGCTAGTTTTAAAATGTTTCTAGAACTGTCTAAATAGTTACCTTATTTTAAGGTCAGGTTGTTTATAATGTGGGGAGGAGAACAGAGATTTTTCTGGGTATAAATTAATCAAAGCTGAGGAAAGAAATAAAATAGAGGTTAAAGAAAATTTACCTTTACAAGATAGAAAGATATTCAAGTCTGGTGATATTAACTTATTTTAGACTACATATAGGAGAAAGAAAACACCCATTTTATAGAAACATATACAGACAAGGAACAAGGGAGGATGAAGAGAGGAATTTCTCACAACTAATGGTTTTTAAATACCTGTTCATTTAAGGTATGAGGCTTTCTGCTTGGTCACTAGTCTGTACCTGGTACATTGATTTTACTTTTTGAATCATAAATTGGGCCACTTGTCTTGGTAATCATGAGTCTATGCAAAGAGGACAGTAAGCTAAACTGCTCTCTGTATATGCGGAAGTTGGACTTAAAATCTTTTTGTGTGATTGTAGTGAGCTGAAGTTATCTACTTTATTAGGGCCTCATAGAGAAAATATGCTGGCTGGAGTGATCATAGAGTTGGAGAGAAATCAGAGATTAAGAAAAAATATGAATGCTAAACAGTAAAATTATAATGAAATTATCTTGATAGAAGAAAACAGTGTTAAACACTTTGCTAGCTTTTCTATGGCAGTGTCAGCAGGTGGCGATAGTGTGCTACTAATAGGCGAAGCTCTGATGTGTAAAAGCTGGGTTAATGGGCTAGGCAGATGTACTGCTCTCCTGTGTAGAATGTCTAGGGATTAAGAAATGTGAATTCCAGTAAAAATATGAGATACATAACTCCTTTAGTATATATATATGAAACACATACATATACAGATAACAATTTGTATTTGTAATTACAAACATAATCATGAGTTATTTCTTTTAAAAAGTGCCTAATAATAAAAACATGCATTTGAAATTACTCAACATAAGTTTTAAAAAATTTCCAGATGTCAATTTTTCTAAATTTCTTTTAAGTTCTAGGCTAATTCATCTGCCAAGGGCCACAATATTTTGTAGGTAGGAAAATTGGCAGTGTGCTGTAGAGCAGAGCTCCTCAAACTATAATGTGATGCACACCACCTAAGAATTTTGTAAAATATGGATCTTGATTCAGTATATCTGGTGGGCCCTGAGATCCTGCATTCCCAGCAAGCTCCCTGGTGCTGCTGATGCTGGGGGGTCCTCACAGTACACGTTGAATAGCAAGGCTATTGAGACATCCACATCAGACCTATGCCTAGCCCTGGTAATCCTTAACTAGATGTGTGACCTTGGTGAGAGCATTTCATCACTTTGATTCCCTAATGATGAAACAAACAGAAAAGTAAAGTAATATCTCTTCTGGTTTGTTTGTTTGTTTCTTTATAGCAGCTATCTCAGAATCCTGTAAAATCCTGCATCATCTACCAAAGAAAATATTCAGTATATTTTGTATATATTCAGACAATAAGTTGAGCATACTGACCTGAAAATATTAGACAATGCTTGACATGTGAAGATAAACTTAATGGCTAAATGTGAAAAGTTCATTTAATTCAGATTTTCATTTTCTGGACCAACTTTTAACCCAAAGAGATCATTAAAATACAGAATGAGTGTAATGAAAGCTATCTAAAATGAAAGCATTGACAGCAAATCTAAATATTGGGTGAAATACTTCACTGAAAAAAAGAATGAAGAAACAACAGCTCCAAATAATTTCATTACATAGTTATGATTTTAAGTGGGGCCCAAAGAAGAAATGAGAAAACATGTTAGTCATTTAATTATGTGATTATCACAGTAAGTGAATATCCCAATGGGGATATTGAGATCAGTAAAGACAGCTTAGTTTGTGCCTATGGTGTCAGGGAGGTGGAGCTAGCCTGGACCGACACAGGCTCTGCTCCTTAAGTCTTCCTGCTAGTTTGATACCTGGTTCCTTGCTTACCTGAGTAAAATTTCCCTGACACATACCGCTTGTCTACATATGTGTCTTAGCAGTATGACCGTGACTAACAGCAGTTTTATTTGACTGGGCATTTGTTACCTTTGTAATTAATGCTTGATATTTAGCAAGTGAGTAGTTGCTTGATATTTAGCAAGTGAGTAGTTGCTTGATATTTAGCAAGTGAGTAGTTGCCTGCTTCTCAGGCTGGCAGGCGAAACGAAGCAGGATGCAGCCGTAGGATGGTATCCAGAAGTGTTGTCTTCAATTTTTCAGTCATTCAAATAATGTTTTCTCTTTTCTTAGTGATGATTTTTGGAATCTCATTGCCTAAGGTCTTATTCCAGCTCCCAAGGTTAGTAACTTGGGTTTGCACAAGTTACTCAACTTCTCCAAGTCTCAGTTTCCTCATCTATAAAATATGAGTATTAGCAGAACCGAGCTTTATACAATTGTAGAGGAAATTCATTGAGACATGATACATGGAAGCATAGTTCTGACATAGTAAGCCATCAGTGCTTGTTGACTCCTATTATTGCAAATGCTATTATTGTTATTAGCAGTTTTTATTGCTGGATTGCAGAAATGGATACTAGTTTATTTTTGAATTCTTAGTTGTTGTTACTCTGGGCCACATTAATAGCCAGAATTCAACTTTCAACAATGAACTATTACATAGTTTTATTGTTTCAGCCTTGTTTTAGGTATTTTTTCTTGTAGGTATTGTTTTAATCTTTGGCAAGAATTTTATCCGCTCTTAACATGGAGTCATGCTAACTGATTTAATACTCTAACACTCAGGTAATTCTGTAAATATTTTTAATATTTTGGATAATGGTCATTACTAACGACTTCTGTAGTTTTTCTTACAAAAGCAGTAACCATCTTTTGCATTTTTCACATTGACCTTAAAGAACATATCAAGCTGAATTTTCCTAATGATGAATTCTCCTAAAGGTGAATCGAAATGTTCAAGTTCAAGTGCAGTTAGTGAATTTTATATGTGCTATATGCTTTAGCGGAGCTATCTTCTTTGAGACTCACAGCAGTTCTATAAAGCACGTACGTAGATGTTGTCATCTGATTGCCACAGATGAGGAATTAGGTTTAAAATGTTAGTTCAGTTCTTCTTCCACAGCCCCACAGTTTATAAGCAGCAGACAAGGATTTCAAGCCCAGGCCTCATTACGGAACATCTAGTACTCTTTTTCAAAACCACGAAGAGTCTTTGAACTTAACTATGAGGTCTGGGTGTGTGCTGTGCAGGGCTCTTGAGTTCTGCTTTGAGAAGGAGTAATTCGTCTGCTCCATGAAGTGATCACAAGTTGGGAAAATTATAAATATGAGCAGTGCTGTCAAGGGGAGGAGCAGACTGTTGGTACAGACGGTGAATTGGAGGCGGAGACAAAGTGGTCAGAGAAGGACTCAGTCTGCTCGCTTTACAAATGAGAAAACCGGGGTCCTGACAGATGGAAGGACTGGCTGAGGTCACTGAGGCAGGTGATAGGCTCACACCTGGACCTATATCTCCCCCCATCAAGACCCAGGCTTTTTCACTTGGTGTCTTTTTGTAAATTTGTATTTTCAGATAGCCTAGTGGGTTTTAAAATTCAGTAACTATTTTCTCAGATATCTGTAGCACACGTTTTTAACATGTGTGTTAAAAAAAAGAAAAGGAAGTCCTTCTCCCCAAGAAAAGCATTAAGAGTAAGTACAATATTTAAGAATGCTATACCAAAGTGAATTTTTGCATAAAATCATTAATTAGATTTTTGATTACCCTACGATAACTAGTAGGACCACACTGAGTTGTCATCACTTTAGCCAAGGCAAAACTAAACTAAACTAAAACAAAACTTGCTGTTTTGATTAATCTGTGGAGTTGAATCTAAGACTAGCTTCAGTGTTTTTTAAAAATGGTAAATTGAGTACTTCATTGTTAATTGGAACCTCTCTGGTTGGAAATCACTGGGTAAGTTTTATGGATCTTCCTTTCTCCCCCACCCCCTTCTTTCTTTCTTTCTTCCTTCCTTCCTTTCTTTTTCTTTCTTTCTTTTTCTTTCTTTCTTTCTTTCTTTCTTTCTTTCTTTCTTTCTTTCTTTCTTTCTTTCTTTCTTTCTTTCTCTCTCTCTCTCTCTCTCTCTTTCTTTCCTTCCTTCCTTCCTTCCTTCCTTCCTTCCTTCCTTCCTTCCTTCCTTCCTTCCTTCCTTCTTTCTTTCTTCCTTTCTTTCTTTCCCTTCTAGACTTTCGAGTTAGACATGGAAACATTTAATAAGTACATATTTGCTTAATATGTATTGCATATGACCTCACTGTAGCAGTCAGAGTCCCAGCAGAAAACAGAATCCCACTCAGATTTGTCTGGCAAAGAAATTTTAACAAAGGGGCACCTTACAGAGATATGGGCATGGTTAATGGAATCAACAAGGAATGTTGAGGCACACAGAGGAGAGCGATGGTAGGAAGCCATTATCGCTTTATGCATGAAGGTAGAAGAGGAAGAAATAGTAACATGGAGCTCTGTAAAACTTGGAACCTTAGAGGAAGGGCTCTTGGCAGGAACTTTAATCCTGGAGGGGTACTGATACTTCGGGAAATGTGGTGCCAAAGCAGGGAAGTTGTGAAGAAAAGATTCTTATCTCTCTTTCCTCCAGCTGTCCAATTCCACTTATTTTGGTGGGTTTTCCATACCCTAACTTAAAGATTGTAGAATTATGCAAAAATATTGTTTAGTTTTTGCATAATTTAATTTAGCATATAAGGATGTCATGGTAAAACGTTACTAAACATATACAAAAATTTAGTTCCTGACTTGGTTGTGGGTAATAAAATCAACTCAATTCTAAGGGCTGTGCAATGAAGAACGCCCTTTTAGAGTTGCTGTTATCATCAGTGGAGAAACATTTTCCTGCATTAGCAGTTTCACTGGAATTGGATCAAACATTCTGTTTCCTAGAATAGCAAGGTTTACTTTTATACCACTTTTGTTTTAGAGGAAAAACAGCAGAATGATTCCCAAAAATATTTCCACAGAGGACATCAACTCTAGACTTGTATTCTTCTTCCCTGGAAATATGAAAGATTCAATCATATGTAAGTAATCATGGGTCATTTACATTCTAGAATCTACCCAGTGGGCACTATAAGAAATGAGAGATGATTTTCATTATCCTCAGCAAAAAGATAAGTTTCATTTCTGTCTAATCAATGGTCCTTAGGGTCTGGTACATGTCTCACACACTAGGTAATAATCCAAGAGCTAAAAGGATATTTATTAATTATTATAGGGTATAATGATATTATTATGATCCACTCTTGTCAGTGCACATAAAAAATGTGTATTATTTGCAGTTTCTCATTACATTAGCTTGATTCTACTCAATTTTAGAGGCACGTAGATAATGTAAAATAACACAGCTCTCTAATTATTCTACCAAGGAGCCAACTCTGAACTTGATAGTCATCGGGTTTAAGGGCAAACATTTCTTCTTTAAAGTTAGCATAGAATGAATCAAGTCTTCGTTTTCACCTCACTGTCGAAGTGAGAAGCTTGGTGGAGTAGGGGTCGCTGAGGGACTGATAAGGAGAAGGATTTAGCAAAAAAAGACTCAAGGATATAAATGACTGCTTGGTTAAAATATACTTCTAAAAAAACCTTTATGTATTCTCCAAGTATTTTCATAAAAATATGTAAAAACAAGAACATCATGGGCTCACTCTTTGGATATAGCTCTGTTAGATTCTTTACTGGGCTCTCCACTGAAACAGGGAAATATTTTTCCTATCTTTATGCTTAGTGATTAGTTCAATTTCACCAATCACCCAGCTCTACTCTAACCTGAAGGATGTATATTATAATTATGCATAATAACTTAACACTTCCTTGGGTACATGGTTAGACTTCAAGGTTAAAAAAAGGAAAATGTCTGTAAGAGGCAAAATGATCACCTTTATTAATATTTATCTTATTAATTACTACTTCTGTGACAAGCTATTTAATCTCTAGGGGCACCAGTGGCCTCATATGTAAATGAGGGATAAAATAATTACCTGTTTTGTGAGAATTAAATGTCTAAATTGCCCAGCACAGTGACTGGTGCATAATGGGTTCCTAATTTTTGTTAGTTCTTATTATTTCTTATTTTCTTCTTCATCTAAGGTAATAGCCAATAGCTCTGTAAACTTAAAAGCAGTACATTAATGCAGGTGTATATTAGAAGCCACTGAGAACAATAATCTGTAAAAGCTTGAAACTAGAATATATTCAGCAGTAGCTCGTCCTAGACTGGCAATAGAAGCAGGGAACAGGAAGACGATAGTGCCCAGATCACCAAGAAAGAGAAAAGTACTGGCTAATGTGTCTAATCAAAAACAATAGAACTAGAACTAGAAATGGGAGATGGTGTAAACTGGAAACTTCCTTATTTTTGAATATTGGATCGCAGACTTATAAATATTCTTGTCTACCTTAATTCCCACTCCCTGACCTTCAGAAAGTTACTTTGTGGCATCCAAGAATAAACAATATTGACTTACAAATGTGCTGTTATTGTAACTGGAAATCATCCAAAGGCCTTTAATAAAGGATTCTCAATTGTGAAGGAGCTGCTGAGTTCGCATTATTTCCCACTCACCAGTATCCCTATAACAATAGCAAATATTCACCATTTTATACATTTGTTCAACAAATATTTATTGAAGAGCTACTAAATGTTAGGCACAGCATTAAGTGTTGGAGATACAGAGATTTGTCATAGTGTAAAAGCTTTCCTAAAAGATCTCATAATCCAGTAATGAAGACAGCCTAGTACAACAAAAATGATAATCTACTGCTTAATAAGACCTACATAATTCTGCACATGTACATATAACTAAAGGTTATTGAGCATTTATCATTTTTCAGGTAGTCATAACTGCTAAGCCATAAAACTACCGTTCCTATTTTACAGGTGGGGAAAATGAGGCAAAGAGAAGCTAAGTGACTTACTTGAGATCATATAGTTACAAAGAGGCCAAGCCCAGATTTGAATTTTACCCTTTCATGTTGTTTGACTCCCACAGTGTCTGACTCTAGCAGTTAATATTTCTGGGATGATGGAAATTAGACTACATAGGAGGGAGAACTAATAGTTTGGAATTTAAAAGATAGATAGATGGTTTTCAGGTGGATAAGAAGTGTAAGTGTGATCCAGCAGAAAGAGAAGGCTATTCACAAGAACATGAGATGACATAGCATGTTTCTGAAATAGGAGGTTGGATTTGCTGCATCTGAGTTCAAGAGATTGATTGGCAGAAGGTGAGTCTGTGAAGGTAGTCAGGGGACAAGAAATGAAAAAGCCCTATATGCTGTGCTAAGCATCTTACTGAGGGTGATTGGACGCTGATAAAGGATTTATTTCCTGTAGTGGCAAAGACATGCTGTATTTTGCCTAAATGTTACTTTCTTGTTTTTTTGGCAATGTAGACTCTGGACTCGTGCGGTGAAGACTAAAAGGCCAATAGAAGGCTATTGTTGCAGTTCAGGATTAGATGACGGGAACCTGAACTAGATAGGGTGAGTTAGAGAGGAGAGTGGGTCGTGCATGCTGAGTAGGTAGACTCTGTCAAGTGTAGTGGGCAGTTGGGTGTGGAAAAAGTGGGGCCAGTGCAGAGTGGGTGTGATCTGGGAGAGAAAGGAATTCAAATGACGTATGTTTCAGATTTGGGAGACAAGTGGCCTTCAACTAAAAATAGGAATATGCAAGCAAGAGCAACAGACCATTTTGGCAGGGGGTTGTGGGGGGGAAGAGGAGGTAAGAAAGTGAGAAAGGGAATGAAAATTTAATTTTGAATATGTCTTGGATGTCTTCATTAGATACAGAGATGCAGTGCATAGTCATATATTTAAGGTAACATTCATCAAGGAGTTCTGTGATGGAGTCTTATTTGGCAACTACCAAATAACCCAATACAGAGAGTTGAAAATTCTCTGAGATGAAATAATGACCACAATTTGTGGAGTCTTTCCTATATGCCAAGCATGGTATTAAACATTTTATGTGCCTATTTCTATTTAGTCCTCATAATAAATGAAAGTAGTAGGTAGATTTCCACACTTAAGAAAATGTCTCTGGTATAGTTACAGATAAAATTTAAATGTTTAAGAGTGGATATGCCTGACTAGAGAGACTGAGCATGGTGAAAGGAAAAGAGATACATAATTAACTCTGGAAAACACTAAAGACCTAGTGTCAAGTGAAAGAGGCTGAGATGGAGTGATGAGAGAGAGGAAAAAGCATGAAAGCAGGTGTTACAGAAGTCAAGAAGTAGAGAGCATCAGAGTTAAGGGTGTCCAACACTACAGAAAAGCTAAGCATTTGGCGACTGGCAGGTGGGTGGAGACACTGCCAACATGGTGGGGGGCAGACATCAAGCAGTAGTAGATAAGGAGCAAACAAAAGTGGAGCCACTATACTCAACTTGTTTAAGAAAAGTTTGGTTGAGAAAATGAGAATGAGAAGAGCCAATGGGGTAACAAGGTCAAGGGAGAATTTTCCAAGCATGGGGAGGATTGAGCCTGTATATAGCGTATGAGACTGGAGCCAGTGGGAGAGGAAACATTGATAATTGGTGAAGAAATGTTGGAGGGGAGAGGAGAAGGTAGAAGATGGAAGGGATTTGCTGTGAGGAGGCCAGTGATCTAAACTTAAAAGATGGAATTTTGCCTGAGGATGAAAATGTTGTGGCTTTTTAAAAAAAAATGTTATTGGAGTATAGTTAATTTACAATGTTGTGTTAGTTTCAGATGTACAGCAGAGTGATTCATTTATACATATACATATATTCATTCTTTTTCAGATTCTTTTCCCATATAGGTTACATACAGAATACTGAGTAGACTTCCCGGTGCTATACAGTAGGTCTTTGTTGGTTATCTATTTTATATATAGTCGTGTGTGAATGTCAATCCCAAGCTCCCAGTTTATCTGCCCCACCTCCGTGTTTCCCTTTGGTAACCACAATTTATTTTGAAATCTGTGAGTCTGTTTCTGTTTTGTAAATAAGTTCTTTTGTATCATTTTTAAAAAATTAGATTCCACATATGAGTGATATTATATGATGTTTGTCTTTCTCTGTCTGACTTACTTCACAGTATGACAATCTCTAGGTCCAGCCACGTTGCTGCAAATGGCATTATTTCCTTCTTTTTTATGGCCGGGTAGTATTCTATCATGTATATGTACCACATCTTCTTTACCCATTCCTCTGTCGGAAATGTTGTGGCTCTGAAGTGGAATTGGGAATCGAACATTCTGACAGTGCCTCCCAAACCTGTGCCTTGCAAGGAGTGAGAGAAAGCGCCATGTTTAGGAGAAAGTTTCAAGGAAGTGGGGTCTTAGGGAAGGAAAAAGTTTCTTTGGGGATAAGAATGTGGTTGGAGTATATGCAAAGACCTAAAGCTGTGGGGGGCATGAGTTTCTAAAGGAGCTGAGATCCCAGAGGACACAGTTGGGGAGGGAACGGGGGGGAATTTATGAGGTGATAATAATGGCTGTGCAGCTCCGCACCATGTAGAACTAAGTCAGTGTGCAGGGGTAGCAGCTGGAATCTCACCTTGAAACAAATCTGTGCTGTTTTGAGTTGATATGAAGCAAGGGACCATCCGGCCCCAGGCTTCCCCAGTACAGAGGAGGTAAGTGCAGCCTTGGGAAGGGAGCTCCAGTGAAGCTTGATTTTCTAACTCCCATCCTCCCTTGTTCTCTGTTTTCCTCCTTTTCCTCCTCCCTCCCTCCCTTCTTCCTTTATTTATTTCTAACTGTATATTAATGAACATTTTTGAGGTGCTTCACAACATTAAAGACCTTCCTCTATCTCTATTTAAACCATATGTTGAACAATGTTTTCTACTGTTAAAAAACAAAATTCAACCAAGTCAATCTGAAGATCTAATTGCCTTTATCAAATGATTCATGGTTCGGCAGCATCCCATCTAGCAACTAGAAAGGCGCTAAGGAGTTGTACAAAATGGAAGGTTTTTATAGGAAGGAGGGTGGAGCAAGGGAGTTACTAACAAGAAAAAAGAAAGGATTAAGTCAGGCCAGGCTATCTTCTTTTGGGAAAAGAGAACAGTGGGGGGTCTTTGTCATGCAGATTGCCTCACTGGAGTTAATTAGAAAACTTCGGATTGGCTGTTTTAAAGGTCACATTTCTGGGAGGGGTTGAACCTGAAATCAATTCTTGGTTTGCTCTTGTGGGGGAAAATGTTGCCATTTTGGGCTTGTTATTTCTTCCTAACACTACTGAAAATATGATCATATTTTCTCTAGGGCAAACGAGAACATGGCTTCAAATCCTATGTGGCTTTGATTCCTTTTTTTTTTTTTTTGATTCCTTTTTTTAATGGTGAATTTGACTCAGGCTACATCTCTGAGCAGATACTGAAGAAAGAGATGGTGCATATTTGAGCTTATGAATATTGTGGATATTCACGCCACCTTGATTTTGTTTTTTTTTTTTTTTTTTGCTTATTGAAAAAAAATACTAAGAGGAAAACATACATGACGATGACGTCCAGGACATCTTGGTGACTTGGTGTCTGCGATAGCAAGTGCCATGATTTTACTTAACCTTCCCTTATATCACACAGACTTTCTGATGAATATATATATCATCAACTTATTACCTTTTCCTTCTGATTCCTCCTCCCTACTCCACCCTCACCCCCACTCAATAAAGAGCTTTGTGATCTTTGGGTGACAACACCATCCAGTGAAATAATAGAATACATGGAACCAAGGTATCTTATTTTCTTGTTGCAAAATCAGTAGTAGCCTTGTTGATATAATCCAGCTATCTTATTCCCCATGGACTTTTAAGAAGAAACATTAATTTACTTTCTGACCGAATAGACTGAAAATTTCTTCTTTTATTTGTGTCTTGAGTTGATTACCCTTTATTGAACGGACCTCACCCATCAACTGAGACTCTGTAAAACAAGAATTGGCTATATACATGTTAAACTAATTTATTTAGGGAACAAAGTAACTTTTTTGAGAAAAAAAAATTTTCTTGTTAAATAGCAGTTTCAAAAGCCTCTTCCAAAACAGAGACACCCCCTTAGGGGGAAAAAAATTGTTAAAATAGAATTTTCATCTCTCTGTATTGGGTTATAAAAATGAAAAAAGATCATATAGCTTGTGTTGCATAATAAATGAGGCTTATGTAACCCAAATGTTCTCTGGCTTGACCACTTATGACTATCCCACATCATCATAAGTAACTCTAAATATACGAGTTTCCAAGGCATCATCCCTATGTACTTGAATGACAGAAATTAGCATCTCTCAACATGTCCTCTAGCTATTTTGAAGAGTTCCACAGATAGCTGTCACATGGGTGCCCAGAAATAAGTCTCCACATTATTCTGCTTCAGCCCCCAGACATGCTGCCACGATGCTGGCTCTTCCCATGATGGCTGTTGTGGTATCACCACTCTCTGGGCACAGCGGTCCTTCACTGATGACTGCTCTTGTCACTACCATTATAACCTTAAGAAAGGGACCCAGCTCTCCCTTTTTGGTGACTAATCAGAAACCTGGGAGAGATGGATTATAATTCTACCCAGAAACGCAAAGTCTAAGCACTAACTTTTAACTTGACCTCACTAAGTGTTCAGTATCATAGAAATGATGTAAAATTTACAACGTATACCACTGTATGTTGATACCCTGAGAAAGCATCAGGACACTCTCCTCCCTAGGGAAACCTCACTCAATCTGCTGATATCTGGTTTTGTTCTTTGGCACTTCCATAAACTTTAGACTAAACATAATATTATTCTTAACATCTGGGTAATGCATTCTCTCTCAATATAGCATGGGAGGGCCATTGGAAGTCCAGATATGGTCATGCTATGCCAGGCTCAGGTCCATGGTCAGCACAGTCTCTCCCACAGTGAAAGTGAAGGAAAGATATACACTTCCCCATGGCACCTTCCCCATCTCTTTCCTCCATGTACCTCAAGCAACTTTAAACAGACAATATGGAATTCTGCAAGAGCATGCACTAATAGGCAGGCATAGAGAACTCAAACCATATGTAACAAAGAAGCTATAAAGGAAATGATCAACAGACAATCAGATCTGGCTACCCATTACAGAGCATGACAGTGTTGGAATGAAATTGTCTCAAGTTGTTCCATTTCTGGAAAGAGACTTTGCTTGGTGTTTAACTAAACAGACCGATGGAAAGGTTTTTCCAGGAAAAAGTAATATTCTGAGGCTTGTGAAAGGAAACTCAAAATGGAGTTGATATTGCTCAGAGAGCTCTCTAAAATGGTGCCAGGAGGCCTTTAAGGAAGTAATGATTTATGCGTATCTCAGCTGGGATGGAATCTGACCTTTTCACCCAATGAAGTGATCCAGAACACCTGCCAGTAACTCAGGATACTTATAGGACACTTACCCTAAAATAACTCATGACAGTCTATTTTTCAGACCACTAGGCTAAAACAACTTGTGAGTCCTTAAGGACAAATATTTTTTGACTTGCATCAGAGTCAATCACAGTTCTCACCAGGCAACTTTTAACAGCCTTGTGGCTTTTTGTCTTTATAAGCCCCGGCCTCTTTCTCTTTCTCAGAACACTCTTTCGGGTTACCCGAATCTGTGTCTCCAGAACTGCAGTTCTTAAGACCACAATAAAACTCTTCTGTATCTGTAGCCTGTGAGATCCGACGCTATCTCCAGGTAGATAGTGACAGAATTGAATTGAACTGTAGGACACCCTGCTGTTGTCTGGAGCATTGTTTGGTTGGTGATGTTGGGGAAACCCCCTCTCTCCACACATTGGAATTGGAACCAGATCCCCCAAATAAACACATAATACATTTTCAACATAAATTGAATCAAAAAACAGTTAAGCAAAAATTAATTTTAAAATATCAGCAATACAACTATTCAGTGTTTATAAATTAGATTATATCCTTCTAAATATTTAATATAACAAAAAATAATACCCTATTATTATCTAGATAAGTATATCATTAGAGGCAATATACATTTTTTTTCTGCTCTTGATTCAATGAAGAGAGCTTTTCTCTAAGTGCCTCTCTTTTCTCCTTTACTTACTACATCTCCATAATACCAGAATCAAGGTCTAAAATTTTAGTTACGTTAAATGTGAGGTCATGTTGTTGTGAGGTTAATGAATGATCAGGGTGGGCTGGCTGGATTTCTGAAGATCTGATTTCACATTACAAGTTAATCCAAATTTTGACTACGTTTGACACAACCTTGTAGATTTTTATTGATCAAAGTTAAATATTGATGAAGATCATTCTGGATCCTAAGATTGGCAGGGACTATTAAAACAGAGGCAGCAATTCCAAAAATCTTCTGGTTTGTTGGTGCTGATTTCAGCACTCTGACACAGGCAGATTTGGTCAGGAGAATGAATGGTGTTAGCAGAGGATGTACCACCCACCTCCCAGCTTCCTAAAATGGGATTAGCTACCATTTCACTGCCTTGTCTCAAGCCTCTTCCTCTATGACCTCCTTTCTCCTTCTGAGGTTCAGGAGTATTATGTATTCCCACTTGATAATTGGGAGTCTGGAATCAGGAGAAAAGACAATCACAGTACATGTTACACATGAATTCACTTTACTATAGAGTGTGTATGGCGGCAACACTTACTACATCTGATTCGTAAATTGGAGAAGAATAACTCGTTCCTGCTCAGTGCTCTCTTTTTTTCTCTTGAGGTCAATTTGCCTGAAGGAACGTGTGCACCACACAGGACTGTCCCAGTTGAGATTGCCACGAATAGATGAGTAAGTCTGTCAGTTTTAAGACTCAGTATTTGCAAACCATCTAGGAACAGGGACTTTAAGTCACATTCCTCAATCTAGCCTCTCTCAGCAAGAAAAGGGATAGTGAAACCGAGCAGGACCCTGTGGGGCTCCTGGGCATGGAAGCCTTTCTGTCCCCCGTTTTCTTGTTTGTAGGGAGCTGACCCCAGCCTCCGTGACCTTCCCTGAGTTCCAAAGGGCAGATTCTAACAGTTGCTAATCAAGGGAGAAGCAGCCAAGAAACCACCTGAGGCTACATTAAAGGAACAAGAGAAACTCATCAAGAAGATTACACGGGGCTTCCCTGGTGGCGCAGTGGTTGAGAGTCTGCCTGCCAATGCAGGGGACACGGGTTCGAGCCCTGGTCTGGGAGGATCCCACATGCCGCGGAGCGACTAGGCCCGTGAGCCACAATTACTCAGCCTGCGTGTCTGGAGCCTGTGCTCCGCAACAAGAGAGGCCGCGACGGTGAGAGGCCTGCGCACCGCGATGAAGAGTGGCTCCCGCTTGCCACAACTAGAGAAAGCCCTCGCACAGAAACGAAGACCCAACACAGCCAAAAATAAATAAATAAACTAAAATTAAAAAAAAAGAATCTACTATTAAAAAAAAAAACTTACAGGAGACCAGATTAGAGGATTGCAGGCCATGCTCACACCCTAATTTTATCAGCAACCCCACCCTTGAACTGCTGTCATAAAACTCCTCACCAAACTCCCCTGGGTTGGGACACATAGTTTTTGAGGGCAGGAGCCTGCTGTGCCCCCCTTTGCCTGGCAAAGCAATAAGGCTATTCTTTTCTACTTCACCCAAAACTCTGTCTCTGAGATTTCGATTTGGCACCAGTGCACAGAGGCCAAGCTTTCGACATCAATAGTTTGATTTCCCAATTTTCTTACTAAAATGTAAATTCTATTTCTCAGTTTACTCATAACCTGGGCAGAGAGGAAGGATTGTATAGTTACTTATTGGGCTGTCCTTCAAGATAATATTATGCGTAACATATAATGTTAACACATATGTAATGTTGGATGTCTCCCTTTGCTCCTTAGACCCACTCCCCATCCTTCTCCATGTGGATCATCATTGGAGCACTAATATCTGTGGTTGCATCAAGAGGCCCCAAGGCCTCTAGGCTTCCAGGTGATGTCTACCCATAAGGACTACTGACAGAGACTCGAGGGAAGAAATAGGATAGATCCAGGTTTTTATTCCATAATTAACTTCCTTGATGTGGTCTCCAACAGTCTATATCCCTTGATTGAAAGTCACTGTTCCTCTCAAGTCATGTAACTCCACATGTCTCTCTGTTCTTCTTGTTTCCAGTAACTATTCCCACTCCTTGTCTGTTGAGTCTAGCGTTGGTTAGAACTTGGTTGCTGTCTAGGATTATTTCAGTATGCCCTGTGGTTGTTCCACAATGGCATCTTGGTAAATGTTCCCTTTGTTAATAAACTCCTGTGGGGTTATTGTGTTTTGCATGAACTGCATTTCCTCCTGGAAAACACACACACACACACACACACACACACACACACACACACAAATACGAATAATCTAGTCATTCATCCATTCATTCATTCAGTCATGTATTTAATCAAAAAATGCTTTCTGAGTATCTTCCATGTGTTTGCTGCTAGAAGTGCAGAAGGAAGTATTATCTCTGCCTTTGAGGAGCACATAGTCTAAAGATAAGAAAAAAACAACAAGTAATTCAAGCATAAGAAGATAGTGCTCTAATAGTTGACGAAAGAATTGTGGGAACATAGGAAAGTGCTACTGATCTGCCTGGAAATGTCACCAAATGCTTCACAAAGGAACCACTATTTGAGATGTGTCTTGAGGGAAGAAGAGGAGAAGGAGATGAAGGCTAAATAAATAACCTTTATAAGAATATACTATAATTGAAAAAGGCTAAGAAAATTTAATATGTAAGAGCCTTAGCTATTAGGGAGTAAAATGGAATAGGGGTTAGGTTTGAAAGGTAAACTGGAGGTGTATCTGAAGACCCTTAGATCCATGGTAAGGGATTTCAGTTTTGTTCTCTTGGTAATAGAAAGTCATCAAGGATTTTTAAACAAGAAGCATGTGATAAAGTTTGATTTTTAGATCCCTACTATAGTGATATCCAATTCTGAGCTGGCTTTGGAAGACTAGTGTTAAGAAATTAGAGAAGTGTATATTAATGGTCCAGGGATGAGATGAGCTAAGCCTTAACAAAAGTGGTCTGGCTGTATGTGGCTTAAGATTGCACTTAACACACCATCAGGTAAGGCTTCCAAACAATCTCTTTATAATTGTTCTCTTTAGGTCAGCCTCATTTCTCTTTCATTTTTCATACAGGTTAAAAATCTGTTCAGAGAGTTAGACTGCATTTAAAAATAATAAACATTGAAAGTCGAGTATTAGCTTACAAAGAAGTAAACTATCAATATAATCATTAGGTAACTATTAAAGAAAAAAATTGGTACATTTTGGCCATTCAAGTAAAGGTCACACTCATTTTATTTACATATGAAATGTTTATTTCCATGTAAAGATTAATGGCAATTTTATGTGATATGTTAGCTATATTATTTTCTTATTCTCATTGAATTCTCCATTTCTGTACTTTTACTCTAGTTCATTATATATTTTTACATTCTATACCTATTTTGAGCATCAACAAAGGCAATTGTTACCCAAAGTATTAAAAATAATTCATGTATAGCTGTATATCTTTGATAAATGAGAGTTATATATCAGCATTTACCATATAGTGCAATGCGAAATTGATTAGTATAATTTTTCAAAAGCAATTAGTTGTCTAAGTTGAAGATAAAGGTTTAAGTATACAATGTTTCTAAAGCAAACTAAGGTAAATTAAATCTTACATATTTAAAAGTTTAAACATGACAATTTCAAGCTAACATTACCTTGCAACGTGATGATAAATGTCATTGTGCTTCTTCTGGATAAACAGAGGAAGTTCAATATTACAGTGACAGCTGCAGGTCTTAAATAATTACCTTGAAACATTAGATGATAAGGTATGCCGGTTATTCAGTGTTTCTTTGCTGCATGGAAAAGAAAGTAGGGTAAACCATGTCATTCAAGGTATTTAAACTACACCAAGGTAACTAGAAAATATCAAACAATCAAGAGAATGTGAATTTTCTCCCCTGAAATCACACCTTTTTTCAACTAAAATGAAATCACGTTTTTATCATGACAAACCAATTGAATAGTTAAAGATACTCGGTATGAACTGATTGCTTTCATTCTTCATGCCCTTTAATTAACTTGAATTATAATTTTCATTGATTTGATGGACAATCAGACTTTATAGCACCATAAATATACATCTTCTGCTTCATATTTGCAAGAACTGATGAGATTTCACTGTTGAACTACAGTTCAAAAACATTTTTTGAACATTGTTATGTGCTCTACATTGAGCTATGTACTACTGTTTTATGAAGTAAGTAAAAGGAACAGAAATATAAACTAATAACCACAATCACTAGACCACAAAGAGTGTTAATATCATAATACCTGATACAGAAGTACTAAATAGAAGTGCACAGCTGTCAGAGAAGGTGTGATATCTATTTTGTATTAGTAGGTGTTTCCCATACAGACACAAGTTTGAAAGGCAGCCTGAGCAGAATGGGCAGAAAGTGTAAAGGCACATGTAATCACAAGAGAATTGGTATTTTGGGGCATGGAATATAGAAGTCATGAAACTAGAGAGATGGTCAAATACTACCTCATAAATGCTTCTGTTTGCTAAGTTGGGACTACATCTTATAGGTAACAGGAAACCAGTGACAGTTTTCAACAGAGAAGTAGCTTGACCAGTTTTGTTTTAGAATGATTTGCTTTGAAGTCAGTTTATAGAATGGATTTTAATGGTGGTAAGCAAAATATATGTCAAAATATGCATAGGTGAGCGAAGATTTTAAGTAGCTCCATGTTGACACATGATAGGCACAACACAAATGCTGATTTTTTTTCTTTTTCTTTTTTTTCCTTTCCTTTACCCACAGGTAGATATTAGACAGTGGTCATGTACTGTAATCAGTGTTAAAATACCCTTGTGTTTTACCTTTAATACAGTAAAAATAGTCCATGCTTTTTTTTGGATCAAAGTCTTATAGTTTTCATTGTACAAACCTTTCACTTCCTTGGTTAAATTTATTCCTAAGTATTTATTGTTTTGGTGCTATTGTGAATCTTATAGTTTTATTTTTCTTTCTTTTTTCTCTTAAAGCGTAGCTGATTTACAATATCCTATGTTTCATGTGTACAACATAGTGATTCAATATTTTTGTAGATTATACTTTATTTAATGTTGTTATAAAATATTGTCTATATTCCCTCTACTGTATAATATATCCTTGGATCTTATTTATTTTACACATAGTAGTTTGTACCTCTTAATCCTCTACTCCTATCTTGCCCCTCCCCCCATGCAAATCAAAACCACAATGAAGTATCACCTCACACCTGTCAGAACAGCTATTGTCAAAAAGACTACAGATTACAAATGCTGGCAAGGATGTGCACCAAAATATGATTGTATTGTTATTTATAATAATGAAACATTGGCAACACTCTTAATGTTCAATAGTAAGAAACAAATTCAGGAAATTATGCTATGTTAATATTGCCTGTTCACTAAAATATGCCCACAAATCATTTTTCATACAATAGAAAAATGCATATTATAATCATGACAGGATACCCCACCTTAGCCTTCCACTACTCCTTCGTGGGATGAGAGTTTGCAAGCCCAGTTCTCAGATTTTATTTTTCCTCTTTCTTTCTTTCTTCCTTCCTTCCCTCCTCCCTTCCTTCCTTCCTTCCTTCTTTCCTTTCTTTCTTTCTTTCTTTCTTTCAGTTTTCACAATATGATAATATATGAGTCAGGGAAAAAAGGGATAATTTAGGTGGGGTGACTAATTTGAAACAGACAAGGGACAAGTTGTAGGATAAGAGAAAGCAATGGGGACTGGAGTTTTACAGAATTGTAGGTTTAACGTGAGAGTGGCCCAAGAGAGCAGACTTAGTGAGTGGTAGGTCTTCCAAGAAACTTGGTTGGAATGTTCTTCCAGACATGAAAGAAAGATTTGATTTCCTTTATGATTACCATTTGGCTGAAATTACCTTCTCCAAGTGTGATTGTAACAAACTTGACTCTGCATTGGCTCTGTTCCTTTAGCTCTAAACTTTGTGCTCTGTTGCCTGTGCTTAGTCATGCTGGCTCTGCATCTTTGTAAAAGAATGTTGCCTATAGCCTGAAATATACATGACAGCCTATTCCCAAGGCTGTGCATCCCAGGCCTGACCTTTAAAGGTATAATAGTTTTCATTCACATAGAGATAAAAAGTTGCAGAACAGAGAATAACATTTGTCTTGCTAGAGGTTTGCAGTAACATCCTGACCAGACCCATGGGGACAGCGGCAAGAACAAAGGTTAATCACGTCCCTCCTGGGTCCCTCCCGGGTCCCTCCCGGGTCTGGCTGGCACCAAGAAGTTTGCACCAACCAGCCACTCCGCACCCCACTCCTTCATCCCCCTTTTAGTATAAAAGAAGCCTGAATTCTAACTTGGGTAAGATGGTTCTCTGGGACATCACTCCACTATTTTCTCGATCTTCTGGCTTTCCTAATAAAGTCACTATTCTTTTCCCCAGTGCCTCGTCATGATTTATTGTCCTGTATGCAGAGAATGGTACGAGCTTGGACTTGATAACATGATTTCATGCAAGTCTGAGACAGATGTGGTCTCTGATTTTAAGATATAGGTACAAAAATATATTTTAATTAGAAAAATTCTCTATTGCCAATTAGTGGAAGAAAAGGAAATTAAAAGAGGAGAAGGAAGAATAAGTGGAGGAGAAGAAAAAGAAGTAAGGAAGGCAAAGGGGAAAGAACAAAAGAAGGAAAAAAGAAAATATACATATAGAATAATTATATTTTAATAATTATATGATAGGAGACTGGTTAGAAAAGTCTACCAGATTCATAAGAGCTGCAATCTTTTCAGTGATTGTGTTTGCCTGACTGGACATTTGTTTTTTTCCTCTTAATTTTTTAGTACTCTTTTGGGTATTCTCCATAATTAGACCATATATATTCTTAACTTGGAAATCTTTCATTAAAAATGTCATATATGGTGTATTTTCTCTGCCTCCTAGGTTGGATGCATGTTTTAAACAGAGTTTATTGTTATAGTAGTTTTGAACAAGGCAATTTATGGTCACTCAAAGAAGGCATCTCAGGAAAGTCAATTTCATAGTACCATTTGTAAGACACATATTGGCTTTATACAGGGGGTATAAATTTTTGAATGTCTTTACTTATTATATGACACAGTAGAAATCTACCTAGGGTTTTGTCTAGTCTGATTTTAAATCATTTCACGCTATTGATACTTTTTCAACTTCTTACTGTGTAAGATCTTACACTTTTGTGCTCAATTTTATCATGAATCACTTCCTGCTTCAACAATTCTGCCATATAATACAATGATATCCCTGGCTAAATGTTCAGGAAGTCAAAATCCATGATTCCTCATTTCAGAGGCTAAGATGTGAGTAATTTCTTATATCAGAAACAATAATGCAGAATGGACTTGTCCCTTGGAAAATGTGATAAAAAATTGAAATCAGTATTTATTTAGCATCTTCTATTTGTTAGGTATTTTCTGAGGTAATTAATATGTTACATGTAATCCTCTCAAAGTAGATTATGGATAAGGAGACAGAGCTTCAAGGAGTTTAAAGAACCTGAACATGTTTCTACAAGCAATGATGGGGTTGGTACAGCTAATAAAGAATTTCTGCTTTTTTATTCCTATCACATTGCTGTGCTTTCCTCATTAATTAAACCATATAAATGAAAAGAAATATTATTTATAAAAATCAAACAGAAAAGAATAAAAAAGCAAACACATCTCTTTTATTAAGTCAAATGGGCACCAAATCCCATGGAAGTTCAAGTTAAATTCATGAAAATTCATGATTCAATCCGTTCTACTACACCCACTTCATCCAGTCTTCATTTTTTTCCCCCTAAAGACTCATACACAAAAACAGAATTGGGCTATACCCTTCTCATTGTTTTTCCAGATATGTTCAATTCTGTCTGAATCACATGTGGAAAACAGTATAAACTCTCAAGTTGGAATCTCTGATATACTTCACATGTCTTTTAAACTAGAAGCTAATCATTGTGTTCTATGGGAGTCTTCTGAAATAAATTATAAAATAAACCCATATTGTCATTGTTTTCTATTCATTCAGGTTAAAATAACTGGTTTATGTTCAATCACATCTGCCTAAGACTTCAGTGGAAACAAGCCAGTTTGTTAATAAATTATTTTTGCTTCCCTTTTGAGAAATTGATGAAGAAGACAGCAAAGCAGTCTTTTTTCAATGGTTTATTTTAAAAGTAAACATTTTCCAAAGATGTCCTGGTGTCAGTAGTGTTTCAGCATAAATTTATTTTCTATTTTATTCTATTCTACAACAATAATGAATGTACAAAGGGGATCCTGATTACTAAACCAGAGAATAATTATTTTACACTTATTTCAGAGAACTCAGACAAATACCATTTTCCAACATTTTCAACAAGGATTAAACAAAGTTTTCTACTAAAAACATAATTAACCAGAAAATAGTCTTTATAAAATACCCCATTTCCAAATGCCTCTTATTGAATAAGTCTTTGTGGAATTTTCTCATCTATCTTTCTTCCTTATTTCTATGTAGTGACAGCTCTGTACCCTTTGAATTTTCACTAAACTGTCATAAAGATACAACTTAAAATCCTTTTTAAGGATGGTAATTATTTTTAATATGTACAAAATATGTTTAATTATGATTAAGTAGGCAACTAATTTTAAAACATTCCTCAGATTTATTTTAAGAGCTGCTTGTTGATATAGCTGCATAAAGTTTTCCTTCACACTCAGAGAATATGCTGAAATGTGAAGGACAATATATAAACACATGATTCAATAAGACTCATAAGAACAGAGAAAATATTCAAGGAACTTTAGCTTGAAAATTCTAACTCCAAGAGAAAAAGGAATAGAAACAGACTTTAACTTTGTTTGACTGTTCATATAGTTTATTATTCTAATTTACATTTTCAAGAGTTTAAAAATTGCCCCCAGAGAAATTGATCTCTAAATGATATATGATATAGCTGTTTAATAATATTTTAGAGACAGAGAAAAACAATTTCACTACAAGGATAAAATTAAGTTGAACACTGTTTATATTCAAAGAATGTGGGAGTTCATATTGCTAAAAGATAGATTTATGTTGCACTAAAGCAAGCTTTATAAAGGGACCAGTTTTTCAGGCAGCAGAATGACACAGATGTTACCATACTCTGTGAAGATGGATTAATGAACTCGGAACTCTCGAGGTTTGTTTTATAACTCCTTACGTTAATCATGGAAAATGGACATAAATGGTATTATTATGACTCTGTGAATACTGACTTGATATCTCCAGGTGATGTTATTTTTATTTTGAAACTCTACAATAAGTGATAGGGACTATAAGGAAAACACAGACATAAAAATTATTGTAGTGATGGCATTATTAGTCTCATTTTTCATGCCACCTTGAACCTACCCCCTTTATTACGGACTGGCCCAGTGCCTTCACACTGTGGGCAGTGTTTATTTCTCTGCTTCCTGATTTTGTCTTTGGGTATGTGATTTCTTTTTACCGATAGAATGAGGTGGACATGATAGTGAGCCAGTTCTAATCCTAGGCACCAAAAGATCTTTATGATTCTATTTGTTTTCTTTCACTTTTGCCATCACCATTGGAAGAACATGCTTTGCAAACTCACTGGTTCCAAGAGGAAGATGAAATACAAGTGGAACAGAGCCAGCCCCAGTTGAGCCAAGCCCAGATCAGCAATCTCCTAGCTGGCCATAAATTCATGCATGAGTCCATCTGAGACCAGTAAAACCCATCTCAACCCAGTTTAGGTCAGCCAAATCTTCAGAAGGTTTTCAGACTTGTGTGCTAGATAAATGCCTACATTTTAAATCTGTGAATATATTATGATATTTTTATGCAGCATTATTGTGACCATAGCTAAATTTTAGAAGTAAGATTTCTTTCTTTAAGAAGTTTATAATGAGTTGGGAATGGACATGAGTGATGGAGATCGTCTTGGAGGCTGTGGCAGTGTTCATGTGTCCAGTGATCTGAATCAGTTATTAGAAGTTAGAATGGTAAGTAAAGGAGAGATATAGATGGTATTTCAAGCAAGGTATGGACAAAGCTAGAAGACTGATACACAAAGAAAAGAAAAATTAATTTAAAAATGAATATATAATTTCTAGATCTTCACTGTCTGCTAGGGGAGCCACCAATCACATATGACAATTTAAATATAAATCAATTAAAATTAAATAATATAAAAATTAGCTCCTCAATCTCTCTAGCCACATTTCAAATGTTCAACAGCCATATGTCCTTAGAGGCTACCGTATTGGATAGTTCAGATCATGAAACATTTTGATCATGGCAGAAAGTTTCTCTAGAGAGTGAGTAGCACTGTCTAGATGGTACCAAAGACTTTCTGAGCCCATCTTTCTTTATCTGTATTATGAACATAATAATTAATGCTGTAAATATCTCCTAACACAGTACTGAGGATCCAACTTAATGCATGAAATCACTTTGCAAACTGAAAAATGCTTTGTAAGCGTAAGGTATTAGAGTTTAGTAGAATGACCATTATGTCTTTGACTATCAAGAAGAATCCTTATGTCACAATATCTACAGGAATTGGCTTCATTCATAACCAGTGACTTTGGTTATGCTCTGTTAGGAAGCAAACTATCATAGCATAAAAATATTGAAAGGTAAATTTTCCATAAATGAGAATTCAGATTATTGCTGTTTTAGTGCATTCTAGTGGGTCTGAGGACAGAGAGATTTTATATATTCTTGCAACACAGTGATGCTTTTGAAGTTATACATGATAGTTAATAATTTTCCAGGACAAAAATTACTTCTAATAAAATGACAAATTATGGCTCCAATCACATGCATGCTTTCATGAAGTTCATTCATTATTTTAGGGAATATATATATATATAAAACTTTCATTTATCTTAACTAGATATAAGCAAGTAAACTCCTTAGCTCAAACTGTTAAATATTTATTCCTTGACTTTTTCATAAGTTCAGCTACTTATACAATTTTGGTAAATGTAATAAAAACTAGAAGCACCATTTCCATCAAATTTCAAATAATTTAACTCAGAAGATCATGCCTCCTGATGTTATATAAAAAAGTTGTTAATTTGGGAGAAGGAAAGAGAGTTAGAAGAAAATTTTTTCAATACCTACTATGTGCCAAGAAATGTGTTAAGCATTTAATTTTCCATAGTTCATTGGAGTCTCACAAATTTTTTAGTTTGATGTTATTATTACATCCATATTAGAGTTTGGAAAAGTAAATGTTTTGCTGTGAATAAGTAGAACAACTGTTGATAGAAGTAAAGAACCAGTAAAACAATGCTCCACTTATAGAATAAAGATAGGAGTAGAATAGTATAATGATCACAGACTATGCCATAGAATAGAGATCAGGACTGACTACATAACATGTGGAGCCCAGTATAAAGTGAATATGTGGAGCCTATTGGTAAATCATTACAAATTTCAAATCAATAGCAACAGAACATTAAACCAAGCATGGGGGCCTTGTTAGAGTTGGGCCCTGCGTGACTACACAGGTTGCATGATCATAAAGCTTGCCCCGTACGCATATTTCAAAAATTATTTTGGGTGAGAAGTTGAATAATGTGATCTTTAACTTTTCTTCCTGATCTTGCTTAAATATTGAAGCTTTTGAAAGGAAGCTTAGAACACATGTCATTGAATCTACCAAGTGTTTAGATAGAGGCCCTACGGTTCATGGTCCTATGTCTAGGATCTAGCAGGTAATTTACTAATCAGGGGCAGTGCCAACACAGGAACTGGGGTCTCTAGAATTCCTTCTACTATGTCAAAAATATCATATATATAAGATGTATACTAAATACATATATATTAAATATATCTATCAGGAAGCATATATTTCCTGCCTTTATAAAGGAGGGAAGAATTTTTCAATTTTAGCCCTTCAAGTGGAGATCACAAAGAGGGGGGAGTGGATGATATCCTGGCGGAATAAGATGTGTAGAAATGCTTTGTTTAAACATAGTTTTACAATCGTTAAACATGTAAAAGACAGAATATTTTACATTAAAAATGAGGATAGCCACTTTCCTTTGAAAAGTCAGGCTATACTGGACAGGCATTCCTTCCCACATGTGTGATGATGATAGCTTAACACTGAGAAGCTGTCAAATCCCCGCACCCATCACCAATGTCCTCCTGTCCTCACTGATGTTCTCCTGTGTATCTGTCTCCATCCTCCTCAATTTTTTATATCAAGCCTGTTTTCTCCTGTATATTATCTTCCTGGACCTTGTACCCAGTTAAAGATTTTGATTTCCACCTTCAAGATTACACCTTCAGTGGTCCCTAACCTGAGATCATGTCCCTTCTTCAGAAATAGTGAAGAGTCCCATGGACATGGGACTGGAAAATGAAATGTTGCTCCTGATGGAATGGTTATATGTAGTGAGATGCAGTGATGTTAAGATAATGTCATAATGTCTGACTTATTATACTTTTAGTAAGTCAGGATGCTACCTTTACTTATCATTTAAATTGGAATATGCGTGATGGCCATGCTATTTTTATGTACATAATAACTTAGCTGGTTTTTCTTTTAGTGGGGATTACCTGAATAGTTGTTCTCTGGATAATAACTTTTACTGGAAACTTAGGCCTTAATTTTAAAATTCTTGAGGGATTTCCCTGGCAGTCCAGTGGTTAAGACTCCATGCTTCCAATGCAGGGGGCTCGTGTTCGACCCCTGGTCAGGGAACTAAGATCCCACATGCCGTGAGGCACCACCAAAAAAAAAAAAAAAAATTCTTGAAAGTCCCCTTGGCCTCCCTCTTTATACCCATTCCTTGTTGAGAATGAAAATGTGGAGATACCTAATTGAATGTCCGAGTGTATTCTTGTTTATACTGATGCACAAGTCCCCAAGGTCTGTCTCTGACATTGTCCTGAAAGCAGCACATATTTAGTAGAGGCATAACCTGACTCCCTGCTGTAATCAACTCTCCAGAGAAATTTAATTTTTAATTAAGTTCAGCAGAGTGTTTACTTTTGCTCTAGAGCTGATTAATCAGAGCTTTGTTATTTGTGTTGCAAAAAGGGGGATAAGTTAACTATACCTTTAATTAGACAAGGGGGAATTTACTTTCACTCTCTTACATCTAGCCAAAGAAAAAGCAGACTCTCTGAAACCAAGAAACAGGGTGCTTTGAATATTCCATAACAAGTGGTGCAGGGGTTAGGGCTTTTGATAATAAACTTGTTAACTGGTGAGTTCTAGACTGTGTGTTCACTAAATTACTTATCTCATTAGGATAGATTACTCTATTGTTTGTTTTAACCCTCATGAATTTTTTTCTCCAATTGCTCCCACTGAACTTTTGGGATAAAAATCAAGTCAAATACTTCCCCCATCGTATTAGTTAGGGCTGGTATAACAAAACATCACAGACGGATGGCTTAAACAACAGACACTTATTTTCTCAAAGTTCTGGAGGTGGGAAGTCCTAGACAAAGGTCTGGCAGGGTCAGTTTCTGGTGAGGATGGTCTTCTTGGCTTGCGGATCACCGTCTTCTGGCTGTGTCCTTGCATGGCAGTGAGAGAGTGAGAGTGTCTCTTATTAAGAACACAACACCAGTTCCATAGGATCAGGGTCCCACCCTTATAACCTCACTTAACCTTAATTATCTCTTAAAGGCCCTATCTCCAAATATAGTCCCATTGAGGGTTAAGGCTGCAACACATGAATTTGGTGGCGGGTGGGGGGGGTGGTTATTTAGTCCGCAGCACTCATGTAAGGCTTCTATGCCCTCTAACTCATTATCTTTATCTTCTTTTAAGTAGAGACTTTGAGGCCAGTGGGAATTCCCAGGTTGAATATTCTTTGCTCTTGTCAGCAGAAAAGGTTAAACTTTAGGAATGGAGACCCAGAGCTTCTTTTATCCTGGCCCAGATATCACAGCTTTCTGTCATCTACACCTTTTAATATATGTCATATTTCAGTTTTCCTATCCCAGGAAGCAGAATTGTCAGAATCCCAATAAATATATCTTATCTGATAATATAGGGAAGCCCTGAGCACTGGGTAATAAATTGAATGTGTGGCCATCACCTGGTCCTTCTCCCTCTGCCAGAGAAGTTTAAATCCTGAATGCGAAGCTTGAAGCAGAAGGTAATCTTAAATGTAAACTCCACTTTTCACAGTAACTTTCAAAAATCACTTTTCTCTGCCATAAAATATATCTCTTCAATTAGATTTTTTTTGGAAATATAAAGCTTTTAAGGGAAGGAAACAGGCGCAGTGGGGTGTATACACGACATACATGGACCTCCATGTACTAAGTGTGCACATGTGATTACTTTGAATCCTTACGAAACCCTCTATAGTAAGTTCTTTTAGCCACTCTATTTTAGCTGAGAAAACTAAGGTTCATACAGAAGTGATTTTTTTTTCAAATGTATAAACTTTGTAAGTTAACAGAGATAGGATTTAAATCCAGCTTTGCTTCGTTTGCAAATATTATCTCCCATTCTGTGGGTTGTCTTTTCGTTTTGTTTATGGTTTCCTTTGCTGTGCAAAAGCTTTTATGTTTAATTACGTCCTATTTGTTTATTTTTGTTTTTATTTTCATTACTCTAGAAGGTGGATAATCTCCAAAATATACAAACAGCTCATGCAGCTCAATATCAAAAAAAACAAGCAACCCAATCAAAAAATGGTCAGAAGATCTAAATGGATGTTTCTCCAAAGAAGACATACAGATAGCCAAAAGGCACATGAAAAGATGCTAAACATCACTAATTATTAGAGAAATGCAAATCAAAACTACAGTGAGGTATCACCTCATACCAGTCAGAATGGCCATCATCAAAAAATCTATAAACAATAAATGCTGGAGAGGGTATGGAGAGAAGGGAACCCTCCTACACTCTTCGTGGGAATGTAAACTGCTGCAGCCACTGTGGAGAACGGTATGGAGGTTTCTTAAAAAACTAAAAATAGAGCTACCATATGATCCTGCAATCCCACTCCTGGGCATATATCTTGAGAAAACCATAATTCAAAAAGACACATGTACCCGAATGTTCATTGCAACACTATTTACAATAGCCAGGACATGGAAGCAACCTAAATGTCCATTGACAGAGAAATGAATAAAGAAGATGCAGTACATATATACAATGGAATATTACTTAGCCATAAAAAAGAACAAAACAGTGCCATCTGCAGCAACATGGATGGAACTCATTGTCATACTGAGTGAAGTAAGTCAGACAGAGAAAGTCAAATACCATATGATAATGCTTATAGTTGGAATCTAAAAAATATGGTACAAATGAACTTATTTACAAAACAGAAATAGAGTCACAGATGTAGAAAACAAACTTATGGTTACCAGGGGGCAAGGCGGGGGGAGGGATAAATTGAGAGATTGGGATTGACATATACACACTACTATATATATAATAGATAACTAATAAGGACCTACTGTATAGCACAGGGAACTCTACTCAATTCTCTGTAATGGCCTATATGGGAAAAGAATCTTAAAAAAGAGTGGATATATGTATATGTATGACTGATTCACTTTGCTGTACACCTGAAACTAACACATTTTAAATCAACTATACTCCGATAGAAATTTAAAAAATAAAAAATGAGAAACATGAAAAAAAATCCGGCTTTGCTGGGCACCAGGCTGAGGAAGACTTGTAAGAGAACCTGGACCCATTGTTGCTTTACCATTTTTTCGTATAAAAGCTAACTCTATAGTGCCAAGAATAAGGAACTATAGACCTGTCTAAATAAACGGTATGATTCCTTCTTTGTGTGAATGGATTTTCCCCTTTGCCTCTGCTGTCTTGAAGCTCTAAACTAAAAGGGAATCACAATCACAGCAAGTATGTTGATCTTTCTATTGATACATTTATACTTTTATTTCTGACATTCTATTTCTACTTATATTTTTCTACTTATGTATATCTATTTTTGAAATATTCTACAAAAATTCCTTTGGAAGAGAGTGAAGCTGTTAAACTGCCAATAGTCTGCCTTAATTATTTCAGGAAAAACTATTTTAGGCAACTCCAAAAATCTATGTCAGATACAGAAAATGTGTTTATAGCAAGAAGGGCTAAAGAAGTTAATATCTTTAAATTACATGATTATTTGGTGAAATATTTAAAAGTGATACTTTAAAATTTTATATATCAATTTTAGAAAAGCATATTTCAGTTTTTTGGAAGAGTCATCTATAGATACTTTCATATATGGCTTACTTATTTCATTTATCCAACAGATACTTATTGAATACTATGCTTTGGGCTACATGCTGGAGATCCAAGGTTGATTAAATTCTCATGGAGTATACAGTGCAGTGGGAATGGCAAACATTAATCAAATAACTACACAAGCATGTAAAATTATAACTGACAGATGTTAAAAAGACTAGAATCATATGTTATGATGTCTGTAATAGAGGTGTTTGATCAAGTCAAGAATATGAGGGAAGGCTTAAGCTGGTGTTTAAAAAATTAGAATTAATGAGGCAAAGAAGAGAAGGAGACACACCATGGTAGAAGGGAGCTTCCTTGTGAAGAAGCTCTTACTCAAGGGCATATTGGCATCTTGACCCTTAGAGAAACTTGAAGTCAAGTGATATGATCATATTTAAGTTTTTAAAAGATCATTCTGGCTGTAATATAAAGAGTGGACTGGAGATTGCCATTGTTAGGAGACCATTATAGTAGTCTAAGAGTTAAAGGTAGCAAATGGTAGCTAGAGATTCTAGCATAAGTTTAAGTCACCTAAGCTACAGCTTTCATGGTTGGACTCCTGAAAAATAGAAAGATACAAACATTTTAGGGGTCAGAAATTTGTTTTATAATTTTTTTAACATTTTCCCAGTTTTAAAAATTTTCAAATAGTTTCAGATTTGCAAGAAACCAGAGAATTCCCATATACTCTTCCCCTAGATTTCCACATGTTCTCATCTTACATAAAGGCAGTATAATGATCAAACCCAGGAAATTAATACTGATGCAATACCATTAACTAGTCTGCATATCTTATCCAAATCTGGTCAATTGACTTAAGAATGTCCTCTATCTGACCTAGAGTCACAAGTTTTGTGCAGTGGGTCAAAAATTTTCTAATACATTGATCCTCAGAAGAGTCTTTCATTATAAGGTAATTTAAACTCCCACACTAGTCATATACTGACCTAAACATAGGAGTTATTCTTTTTTTTTTTTAACTTCTTTATTGAGGTATAATTGCTTTACATTGTTGTGTTAGTTGCTGCTGTATAACAAAGTGAATCAGCTATACGTATACATATATCCCCATATACCCTCCTTCTTGCGTCTCCCTTCCACCCTCCCTATCTCACCCCTCTAGGTGGTCACAAAGCACCGAGCTGACCTCCCTGTGCTATGCAGCTGCTTCCCACTAGCTATCTATTTTACATTTGGTAGTGTATATATGTCAATGCCACTCTCTCACTTCGTCCCAGCTTACCCTTCCCCGTCCTTGTGTCCTCAAGTCCATTCTCTACGTCTGTGTCTTTATTCCTGTCCTGCCCCGAGGTTCTTCAGAACCTTTTTTTTTTTTTTTGATTCCATATATGTGTGTTAGCCTCCGGTATTTGTCTTTCTCTTTCTGACTTACTTCACTCTTATGACAGACTCTAGCTCCATCCACCTCACTACAAATCACTCAATTTCATTTCTTTTTATCACTGAGTAATATTCTATTGTATATATGTGCCACATCTTCTTTATCCATTCATCTGTCAATGGACACTTAGGTTGCTAAATGCTGGAGAGGAAAAGGAGTCATTCTTAATGAGCAGACCATCCAAGATTAGTTACAGAAAAGTTAAACTCTTAAGAAGGCCAAACAAATTTTACAACCAATGTATAAAATAAGTGCCTATGATAAAGGACTAATTAAAATTCAATTCAATTCAGACAGTAGAGGTGAGATGGGGAGCCAGACAGAACACAAGTGAGGGTAGCTTATTCCTAAAGCTCAAGCCCCCAAACTCAAATACCTAAGTGTCTGGAGAGATTCCTTAACACTATTTTCCCATAAATTAACCCTGTCCAGGAAAACTCTGCTCAGACTGTAGCATCTATCTTCTCCTGTGAGTTTCAGGTCTGGGAATTAGTTGCAAAACATTACATAGTTGGAGAACGAAAGGAGTCAGTCCAAAAAAAATAAAATAAAAGACCCAACTCTCTGAAGCTAGGGTGGAAGGTTGTGGAGTTCAGGGAGTGATTGCTGGCCATAACATTGTACTGGATTTTGCAGCATTTCAACAATTTCAATATCTGACTTGGCATGCAGTAGAAGACCCCTGTGACACTGCAACTTCTCTCTGGGACTTGGCATGCAGTTAAGCACTCAGGCAGGTGTGGACTTGGAGAAAATTGCTGAAATGTGTGGTTGTAAGAGCAGGAGGAAAACAGGGCCACGGAGCTTGAGGATATAACAGATACAGATAGATATAGACACACATTCCTAAATGTTCATATGAAATATTTTTCAACAAACTTGTAAGTCAGGAGAGAGTTAACAAGGAAAGTGATGGTTAAACTCAACTAGCTATCTTCTAAAATAAAAAGATGGCATGTGTGATTATTTTGGTGATTTTTTTTTCTGTAGAAAGTGGTTTTCTTACCTGCTTTAAGATGTGATTCATTTGTAGGGAATATAAAAGAATGAGAAAAGCTGTGAGGTAGCACAGAGCTATCATCAGTTTTCTTTAGATGCTGTAAGCTCACCTTCTATTCTTGACACACTAGTGTGGAGACTTAAGAAGACTGAGCAAAATTGGTAATGTGAAGTCTCCAGTCTCCTACACAAAAGAGCTGATCCTTTAGTTTTCAGGGGCAATTTATGACAGAATTTGTTCAGTTAATGACACATCAGTCTTACTTTAAGACACAGCTATAATTCTATGTGTGCTCAATATGCTGCTTCAGATCTTACAGACACTTGACTAAATCAACAATAGCAGGTATATTTCTTTTCTTTAATTTTTAAAAATTTTTTAAATTTAATTTTATTTATTTTTTTATACAGCAGCTTCTTATTAGTTATCTATTTTACACATATTAGTGTATACATGTCAATCCCAATCTCCCAA
The DNA here is from genome assembly GCF_009873245.2 of Balaenoptera musculus. Lineage (NCBI taxonomy): Eukaryota > Metazoa > Chordata > Mammalia > Artiodactyla > Balaenopteridae > Balaenoptera > Balaenoptera musculus. The sequence goes on along the minus strand of NC_045789.1, from coordinate 73,076,394 downwards.
TTCATCCCACCACCACCGCTAACCCCCCTCCCCCCGCTTTCCTCCCTTGGTGTCCATACGTTTGTTCTCTACATCTGTGTCTCAATTTTTGCCTAGCAAGCTGGTTCATCTGTACCATTTTTCTAGATTCCACATATATGCGTTAATATATGATATTTGTTTTCCTCTTTCTGACTTACCTCATTATGTATAACAGTCTCTAAGTCCATCCACATCTCTACCAATGACCCAGTTTCGTTCCTTTTTATGGCTGAGTAATCTTCCATTGTATATATGTACCACATCTTCTTATCCATTTGTCTGTTGACGGGCATTTAAGTTGCTTCCATGACCTGGCTATTGTAAATAGTGCTGCAATGAACATTGTGGTACATGACTTTTTGAATTATGGTTTTCTCTGGGTATATGCCCAGTAGTGGGATTGCTGGGTCATATGGTAGTTCTGTTTTTAGTTTTTTACGGAACCTCCATACTGTTCTCCATAGTGGCTGTATCAATTTACATTCCCACCAACAGTGCAAGAGGGTTCCCTTTTCTCCACACCCTCTCCAGCATTTGTAGTTTGTAGATTTTCTGATGATGCCCATTCTAACTGGTGTGAGGTGATACCTCATTGTAGTTTTGATTTGCATTTCTCTAATAATTAGTGATGCTGAGCAGCTTTTCATGTGCCTCTTGGCCATCTGTATGTCTTCTTTGGAGAAATGTCTATTTAGGTCTTCTGGTCATTTTTGGATTGGGTTGTTTGTTTTTTAATATTGAGCTGCATGAACTGTTTATATATTTTGGAGATTAATCCTTTGTCCATTGATTCATTTATAAATATTTTCTCCCATGCTGAGGGTTGTCTTTTCTTTTTGTTTATAGTTGCCTTTGCAGTGCAAAAGCTTTTAAGTTTCATTAGGTCTCATTTGTTTATTTTTGTTTCTATTTCCATTACCTAGGAGGTGGGTCAAAAAAAGTTCTTGCTGTGATTTATGTCAAAGAGTGTTCTTCCTATGCTTTCCTCTAAGAATATTATAGTGTCTGGCCTTACATTTAGGTCTTTAATCCATTTTGAGTTTATTTTTTTGTAAGGTGTTAGGGAGTGTTCTAATTTCTTTCTTTTACCTGTAGCTGTCGTGTTTTCCCAGCACCACTTATTAAAGAGACTGTCTTTTCTCCATTGTATATCCTTGCCTCTTTTGTCATAGATTAGTTGACCATAGGTGCATGGGTTTATCTCTGGGCTTTCTATCCTGTTCTGTTGATCTATATTTCTGTTTTTGTGCCAGTACCATATTGTCTTGATTACTGTAGCTTTGTAGTATAGTCTGAAGTCAGGGAGTCTGATTCCTCCAGCCCCATTTTTTTCCCTCAACATTGCTTTGGCTATCTGGGGTCTTTTGTGTCTCCATACAAATTTTAAGGTTTTTTGTTCTAGTTCTGTAAAAAATGCCATTGGTAATTTGATAGGGATTGCATTGAATCTGTAGATTGCTTTGGGCAGTATAGTAATTTTCACAATGTGGATTCTTCCAATCTAAGAACATGGTATATCTCTCCATCTGTTTGTGTCATCTTGGATTTCTTTCATCAGTGTCTTATTGTTTTCTTAGTACAGGTCTTTTACCTCCTTAGGCAGGTTTATACCTAGGTATTTTATTCTTTTTGTTGCAATGGTGAATGGTATTGTTTCCTTAATTTCTCTTTCTGATCGTTTGTTGTTAGTGTTTAGGAATGCAAGAGATTTCTGTGCATTAATATTGTATCCTGCAACTTCACCAAATTCATTGATTGGCTTTAGTAGTTTTCTGGTGGCATCTTTAGGATTCTCTATGTATAGTATCATCTCATCTGCAAACAGTGACAGTTTTACATCTTCTTTTCCAATTTGTATTCCTTTTATTTCTTTTTCTTCTCTGACTACCGTGGCTAGGACTTCCTAAATTACGTTGAATAATAGTGGTGAGAGTGGACATCCTTGTCTTGATCCTGATCTTAGAAGAAATGCTTTCTACTTTTCACCATTGAGAATGATGTTTGCTGTGGGCTAGTCATACATGGCCTTTATTATGTTGAGATAGGTTCCCTCTATGCCAACTTTCTAGAGAGATTTTTTCATAAATGGGTATTGAATTTTGTCCAAAGCTTTTTCTGCACCTACTGAGATTATCACATGGTTTTTACTCTTCAGTTTGTTAATATGGTGTATCACAGGGATTGATTTGCATATACTGAAGAATCCTTGCATTCCTGGGATAAATTCCACTTGATCATGGTGTATGATCCTTTTAATATGTTGTTGGATTCTGTTTGATAGTATTTTGTTGAGGATTCTTGCATCTATATTCATCAGTGATATTGTTCTGTAATTTTCTTTTTGTGTAGTATCTCTGTCTGGTTTTGGTATCAGGGTGATGGTGGACTCATAGAATGAGTTTGGGAGTGTTCTTTCCTCTGCAATTTTTTGGAAGAGTTTGAGAAGGATGGGTGTTAGCTCTCCTCTAATGTTTGATAGAATTCACGTGTGAAGCTATCTGATCCTGGACTTCTGTTCGTCGGAAGATTTTTTTTTTTTAAACATCTTTATTGGAGTATAATTGCTTTACAATGGTGTGTTAGTTTCTGCTTTATAACAAAGTGAATCAGTTATACATACACATATATCCCCATATCTCTTCCCTCTTGCGTATCCCTCCCTCCCACCCTCCTTATCCCACCCCTCTAGGTGGTCACAAAGCACCAAGTTAATCTCCCTGTGCTATGCAGCTGCTTCCCACTAGCTATCTATTTTACATTTGGTAGTGTATATATGTCCATGCCGCTCTCTCACTTTGTGCCAACTTACCCTTCCCCCTTCCCGTATCCTCAAGTCCAGTCTCTAGTAAGTCTGTGTCTTTATTCCCATCTTCCCCCTAGGTTCTTCATGACCATTTTTTGTTTGTTTTTTAGATTCCATATATATGTGTTAGCATATGGTATTTGTTTTTCTCTTTCTGACTTACTTCACTCTGTATGACAGACTCCAGGTCCATCCACCTCACTACAAATAACTCAATTTCGTTTCGTTTTATGGCTGAGTAATATTCCATTGTACATATGTGTCACATGTTCTTTATCCATTCATCTGTTGATGGACACTTAGGTTGCTTCAATGTTCTGGCTATTGTAAATAGAGCTGCAGTGAACATTGTGGTACATGACTCTTTGAATTATGGTTTTCTCAGGGTATATGCCCAGTAGTGGGATTGCTGGGACGTATGGTAGTTCTATTTTTAGTTTTTTAGGGAACCTCTATACTGTTCTCCACAGTGACTGTATCAATTTACATTCTCACCAACAGTGCAGGAGGGTTCCCTTTGCTCCACACCCTGTCCAGCATTTATTGTTTGTAGATTTTTTGATGATAGCCATTCTGACCGGTGTGAGATGATATCTCATTGTAGTTTTGATTTGCATTTCTCTAATGATTAATGATGTTGAGCATTCTTTCATGAGTTTGTTGGCAATCTGTATATCTTCTTTGGAGAAATGTCTATTTAGGTCTTCTGCCCATTTTTGGATTGGGTTGCTAGCTGTTTGAATATTGAGCTGCGTGAGCTGCTTGTAAATTTTGGACATTCATCCTTTGTCAGTTGCTTCATTTGCAAATATTTTCTCCCATTCTGAGGGTTGTCTTTTTGTCTTGTTTATGGTTTCCTTTGCTGTGCAAAAGCTTTTAAGTTTCATTAGGTTCCATTTGTTTATTTTTGTTTTTATTTCCATTTCTCTAGGAGGTGGGTCAAAAAGGATCTTGCTGTGATTTATGTCATAGACTGTTCTGCCTATGCTTTCCTCTAAGAGTTTGATAGTGTCTGGCCTTACATTTAGGTCTTTCATCCATTTTCAGTTTATTTTTGCATATGGTGTTAGGGAGTGTTCTAATTTCATTCTTTTACATGTAGCTGTCCAGTTTTCCCAGCACCACTTACCAAAGAGGCTGTCTTTTCTCCACTGAATATTCTTGCTTCCTTTATCAAAGATAAGGTGACCATATGTGTGTGGGTTTATTTCTGGGCTTTCTATCCTGTTCCACTGATCTATATTTCTGTTTTTCTGCCAGTAACATATAGTCTGAAGTCAGGGAGCCTGATTCTTCCAGCTCCGTTTTTCTTTCTCAAGATTGCTTTGGCTACTCTGGGTCTTTTGTGTTTCCATACATATTGTGAAATTTTTGGTTCTAGTTCTGTGAAAAATGCCAGTGATAATTTGATAGGGATTGCATTGAATCTGTAGATTGCTTTGGGTAGTATAGTCATTTTCACAATATTGATTCTTCCAATCCAAGAACATGGTATATCTCTCCATCTGTTTGTATCATCTTTAATTTCTTTCATCAGTGTCTTGTAATTTTCTGGATATAGGTCTTTTGTCTCCTTAGGTAGGTTCATTTCTAGATATTTTATTCTTTTTTGTTGCAGTGGTAAATGGGAGTGTTTTCTTAATTTCAGTATCAGATTTTTCATCATTAGTGTATAGGAATGCAAGAGATTTCTGTGTCTTAATTTTGTATCCTGCTACTTTACCAATTTCATTGATTAGCTCTAGTAGTTTTCTGGTAGCATATTTAGGATTCTCTATGTATAGTATTATGTCATCTGCAAACAGTGACAGCTTTACTTCTTCTTTTCCAATTTGGATTCCTTTTATTTCTTTTTCTTCTATGATTGCTGTGGCTAAAACTTCCAAAACTATGTTGAATAATAGTGGTGAGAGTGGGCAACCTTGTCTTTTTCCTGATCTTAGTAGAAATGGTTTCAGTTTTTCACCATTGAGGAAAATGTTGGCTGTGGGTTTGTCATATATGGCCTTTATTATGTTTAGGGAAGTTCCCTCTATGCCTACTTTCTGGAGGGTTTTTATCATAAATGGGTGTTGAATTTTGTCAAAAGCTTCTTCTACATCCAATGAGATTATCATATAGTTTTTATCCTTCAGTTTGTTAACATGGTGTATCACATTGATTGATTTGCATATATTGAAGAATCCTTGCATTCCTGGGATAAACCCCACTTGATCATGGTGTTTGATCCTTTTAATGTGCTCTTGGATTCTGTTTGCTAGTATTTTGTTGAGGATTTTTGCATCTATGTTCATCAGTGATATTGGCCTGTGGTTTTCTTTCTTTGTGACATCTTTGTCTGGCTTTGGTATCAGGGTGATGGTGGCCTCGTAGAATGAGTTTGGGAGTGTTCCTACCTCTGCTACATTTTGGAAGAGTTTAAGAAGGATAGGTGTTAGCTCTTCTCTAAATGTTTGATAGAATTCTCCTGTGAAGCCATCTGGTCCTGGGCTTTTGTTTGTTGGAAGATTTTTAATCACAGTTTCAATGTCAGTGCTTGTGATTGGTCTGTTCATATTTTCTATTTCTTCCTGGTTCAGTCTCGGCAGGTTGTGCATTTCTAAGAATCTGTCCATTTCTTCCAGGTTGTCCATTTAATTGGCATAGAGTTGCTTGTAGTAATCTCTCATGATCCTTTGTATTTCTGCAGTGTCAGTTGTTACTTCTCTCTTTTCATTTCTAATTCTATTGATTTGAGTCTTCTCCCTTTTTTCTTGATGAGTCTGGCTAATGGTTTATCAATTTTGTTTATCTTCTCAAAGAACAAGCTTTTAATTTTATTGATCTTTGCTATCGTTTCCTTCATTTCTTTTTCATTTATTTCTGATCTGATCTCTATGACTTCTTTCCTTCTGCTAACTTTGGGGTTTTTTGTTCTTCTTTCTCTAATTGCTTTAGGTGTAAGGTTAGGTTGTTTATTTGAGATGTTTCTTGTTTCTTAAGGTAGGATTGTATTGCTATAAACTTCCCTCTTAGAACTGCTTTGCTGCATCCCATAGGTTTTGGGTCGTTGTGTTTTCATTGTCATTTGTTTCTAGGTATTCTTTGACTTCCTCTTTGATTTCTTCAGTGATGTCTTGATTATTAAGTAGTGTATTGTTTAGCTTCCATGTGTTTGTATTTTTTACAGATTTTTTCCTGTAATTGATATCTAGTCTCATAGCGTTGTGGTCAGAAAAAGATACTTGATATGATTTCAATTTTCTTAAATTTACCAAGACTTGATTTGTGACCCAAGATATGATCTATCCTGGAGAATGTTCCATGAGCACTTGAGAAGAAAGTGTGTTCTGTTGTTTTTGGGTGGAATGTCCTCTAAATATCAGTTAAGTCCATCTTGCTCAATGTATCATTTGAATCTTGTGTTTCCTTATTTATTTTCATTTTGGGTGATCTGTCCATTGGTGAAAGTGGGGTGTTAAAGTCCCGTACTATGGTTGTGGGGACGATTTCCTCTTTTATGGCTGTTAGTATTTACCTTATGTATTGAGGTGCTCCTATGTTGGGTGCAGAAATATTTACAATTGTTATATCTTTTTCTTGGACTGATCTCTTGATCATTATGTAGTGTTCTTCTTTGTCTCTTGTAATAGTCTTTGTGTTAAAGTCTATTTTGTGTGATATGAGAATTGCTACTCCAGCTTTCTTTTGATATCCATTTGCATGGAATATCTTTTTCCATCCCCTCACTTTCAGTCTGTATGTGTCCCTAAGTCTGAAGTGGGTCTCTTGCAGACAGCATATATACGGGTCTTGTTTTTGTATTCATTTAGCCAATCTATGTCTTTTGGTTGGAGCATTTAATCTTCTTACACTTAAGGTAATTATCAATATGTATGTTCCTATTACCATTTTCTTAATTGTTTTGGATTTGTTTTTGTAGGTCTTTTTCTTCTCTTGTGTTTCCCACTTAGAGAAGTTCCTTTAGCATTTGTTGTAGAGCTGGTTTGGTGGTGCTGAATTCTCTTAGCTTTTGTTGTCTGTATAGCTTTTGATTTCTCTGTTGAATCTGAATGAGATCCTTGCTGGGTAGAGTAGTCTTGGTGGTAGATTCTTCCTTTTCATCACTTTAAATATATCATGCCACTCCCTTCTGGCTTGTAGAGTTTCTGCTGAGAAATCGGCTGTTAACCTTATGGAAGTTCCCTTGTATATTATTTGTCATTTTCCCCTTGTTGCTTTTAGTCATTTTTCTTTGTCTTTAATTCTTGTCAATTTGATTACTATGTGTCTTGGCGTGTTTGTATTTTTTACAGATTTTTTCCTGTAATTGTTGAATGGATATAGTAAGTCCAGCTAACTACAGCTAACGATAATCTGGTTCCAGTGGCTCTATACATTTCTTTGGAATCTAAACTTCATCTATGTTGGGACTTAGTTCTGGAAGCACCCAGAAAGTATCTCATGTGCATTCACAAATATATTTTTCTATGTTTTTCATTACTCTGGAAAGGAAACACTGTGAAATATACTGGAACCCATAGCATAATAAAGCATATCATGTCCTTTTCACCTAGGAAAGGACATGAGTGAGAATCATTTCCTTTCCTCTGTGTAGCTAGGTAGAAGTTATATCAACTTCTCATTTGAGGACTTGTGAATGACAGAGGCAGTTCAGTTGCCTGAGCATCTGAATTGATTCTGTAATATAATTGCTAGAAGATCACAACTGAGAAAAATTATTTATGTCTCTACCCAATTTTTTCTAGCCCATGTCCATCATTTCAATGAGATGGAAACATCTGAAAAGTTGGCATCTGTAGACCAAGCTTCAAATAGTTATTGGCACTTTTCTACTGTATATATGACTTAAATGTCTTTGGTAGGCATATTTTGTGTTATAACTCTTCTTTCTAATAAAGTAGGGAGAGCCAACTTTTCTGACACTCATATTACTGGGAAAATAGAGATATTGATAAATTCATAATCATAAATCAAAATGACTGAAAATTTCCAATCATAATCCACTTACAAACATGAATATTTATGTTCCTAGTTAATAAATATTCTTCCTATAAATTAATAAGTTGGCATCTGATTTAGAAATCAGTATTCTAAAATTTTGTTGGCGTGAATCTGTCCTCTGAGTGAACTAACTAAATCAGATTTGCAGATCTGCAAAATAGAGAATCAGCTTGGAATAGCTTCCCTTGGTGACATCTGGAAGAAATGTGTGGGTAGTACTTTTTTACATCACTCAAGGAAAGGTAATACAAATTTAAAGTACCAGGAAGCTAGGATGTTCCAATAATGAACTAGAAATAAAAGACAATGAGAAAATGTAGCTCCTCCTAATTCATATGTGAATCCAGATGCTTACTTCTCAATTGTTACAATGTATCCTTGAGAAATTCTCAAGAGGTTACTACATGATAAAAACAGATTGTCTCAAGTGCTGTTTATTAGCACAGAACACCTTTGTGGTTTCAGCGCATTAAGAGCTACAAAAAAACTCATTGCTATTTTAACAGCTGCAGAAAAATATATTTGTGAATGCACATGAGATACCTTCTGGGTGCTTCCAGAACTAAGTCCCAACATAGATGAAGTTTAGATTCCAAAGAAATGTAGAGAGCCACTGGAACCAGATTATTGTTAGCTGTAGTTAGCTGGACTTACTATATCCATTCAACAAATGATGATGTTCTCTTTATGCACAACTTCTCTGAACATTTCTCCTCCTGTGTCTTCCCCCACAAGAGGAGCCTTTGCCACATCATCCAAGGTGAGGAATAAATGTGATGTCTCATGTGACCATGCTGGCATATGATATTACTCAGTAAATACTAGTCTTTTAACATTTTCCTTGCTTCTATTTGAAGAATCTGTGTGTAGTGAGGAGTATGCTTTTGGGGTTGTGCTTTTCTCATTACGCTGGAAAGGAAACACTGTGAAATATACTGGAACCCATAGCATAATAAAGCATATCGTGTCCTTTTCACCTAGGAAAGGACATGGTGAGAATCATTTCCTTTCCTCTGTGTAGCTATTTGCCCATGGGATGTGAAGAAAAATGTGAAAGAGGTCTCCATTTAGATTTGATGAAACTACTATTCAGAGTAGCCTTATTGCTATGACTAGTTATAATGTAAAGTAGCCATATATATGTAAAAAACTATCAGACTCATTGATTAAGGAGCTGAGGTGGAATCCCCAAGCTCATGTATTCCATGCAGCTGTCTGACATTCTTTGTTATATTAGTTTGGCAATATTCGGAAGGTCAGTAAACCATCATTCCTCTATTTGTAAAATGGGAATAATAACCACTTTACTCAGGTGAGGAGTAAATATGATACTTCATGTGACCATACTGGTATATGATATTTCTCAGCAAATAGTAGCCATTAGTTATTATAGTAAGCAATCTCTGACTGCAAACTCAGAAAATGTGTAGTAGGTAGCCATATATCTCAAAGTAAGTTTATTCTTTGGTACAAAAATAAATAAATAAAAGCACAGATCTCTCCAATGTAAAATCTTTACATACTTCTATACCATGTGTCATTTCAGAGAGAATAAAAGATTGGAGGTATTAATACATGTTGGGTGAAATAGCTCTATGCGTGACATCGTAAAGCTTTTTCACACAATATGTATTAATACCTTCAAAGTGTTAAGGTGACATACTATTTGTCCTTAAATATTGCCCAAGATTGTGTTTCTAAAGGGAGTGTTTAAAATATAATTCCTAGTGATGTAAAAATGAATGCATACAGAAACTTGGCAACAGATTTATCAGTTCCATAAATAATTATTTGTGGATTTATATTGTGATTTAGGAAAATATGCATATGATTACAGTTTACCTAGAAAGAGAATGCACTAAAATTTTTTGTAGTTCTGTTTTTCAAAATATCATAAATACCTGGAGAAACTTGATTATTAGTCATATACTCACAATTTTCAGACTATTAGCATCCAAATGAACATGTTCGGGTCTTATTAAAATATTCAACTTTAAGACCAAAACCTTTATATAAAAATTCATCCTTGGTACCATCCATTCATTCCACATGAGTATTTATTGGGTGCCTGAACTCTTTTTTTCTTTTTGTTATCAGTTTATTTATTTATTTAAAATTTTATTTTATTTATTTATTTTTGGCTGTGTTTGGTCTTCGTTGCTGAGCCTGGGCTTTCTCTAGTTGCGGCTAGTGGGGGCTAATTGCGGCGTGTGTGCTTCTCATTGTGGTGGCTTCTTGTTGCGGAGCATGGGCTCTAGGCACATGGTCTTCAGTAGTTGCGGCTCGCAAGCTCTAGAGCGCAGGCTCAGTAGTTGTGGCTCACGGGCTTAGTTGCTCCACGGTATGTGGGATCTTCCAGGACCTGGACTCAAACCTGTGGCCCCTGCATTGGCAGGCGGATTCTTAACCACTGCACCACCAGGGAAGCCCTGAACTCTTTACAATGCAGAGAAAATGACTTTTCAAGTTCAAAGTTGTGGTTTACATAGACTCCAAATTATCTCCATACTGACAGTAAGAATAGAGGGTAGCTAGACAGTGATGACGTTTAAAGGACAACACGTGGTGATGTCCTGCATGATGTGGTCCTGTCTAGCTGGCAACATCATCCTGTGTCACTTTTAACCTCTCTGATCCAGATACAGCATCTCTTTAGCATAGACCTATTATATCTCTAACTAGATCCTAGTATAACATTTTTCTAGTTCTTTACGCAGTAACTTGCTGAAATAACTTCCCCAAAGCCTTCATATACTCTTCTAATGGCATCTGTCCTATTATGGCTGCCTCTCTGCATTTATGGGAATCTCTACATCATGAGTTTCACCTGTCCAACATAAACATTATAATTCAAATTCCCAGTCTCCTTTGCATTAGGAAGCAGATAGATGACCAAGACCCACAAATCTGATACACTCTCAATAAGCTCACCAAGGCTTGGAGTGGTGATTCTCTTTTTGTTGTCACTGAAGGCAATAGAGGTGTCTTTCACGGTGGAAACTGTGGTAGTTTTCCAGTGGTTAGAAAGTCAAGTTCTTCATACCAAAGTGACATTGGTAAGCAGTGGAAATGATTTGGAGAGAGAATCAATTCGAGGGTGTGCTATTGAGTTGACTCCCACTGTGTGCGCCTGTTTGTGTTGTTGGATTATTTAATAAGAAGCCATATACTGGTGTCTCAGAACAGTCCACTGGGAGGATAAAAGGGGCAAGAATTTGTTCACTAACTCTTAACTTCCTCTCCATAAATGTATACTTTATGGAATGTTAAATTCCCCTCCTTTCTGTTCATTGATAGGTGTCCAGAAGCATTCTACACCCTCAACAGGGGAGCACCTAAATTTAGATCCTGGTTTTGCAATGAACACACTTAACTTACTAACATTGTGACCTTGAGCTCTGTTTTATCATCTTTAAAATGGGTAGATACCTATCCCTGCATGGTAGTTGTACAGGTAAATAAGATAATGGAGGGCTTAGCACGTGCTGAGTACTCAACAGAAAGCTGCCCAGGAGGCAAGATAGCTTAGCTATTAGATCTACCACCTACTGGTCATGTGATCTTGCATGAGTCAATTGGCTCTCTGAGACTTGCTTTCTCAATTGTGAGATGGTAGCTATCATATATTTCACAGTGTTTTTTCTTGAGTAAAAATTATATGATGTATATAAGCACTTAGCACAGTACCTGACACATGACAAGTACTTAATAAATACTTGCTATAAGAGATTCAAGTTCGTCAGAAAAGATGTCACTAGCTATATTGAGGCTTCTTGAAAATTTTATTAGGGTACTATTCAGATCTTATTATTCAATTTTACCATCTAAATGCAATTAAGAGGCATTTTCAATATGCATCACCAGATGTAAATGATGAAAGAGACTTTTAAAAATAGTACCCATATTTAAAATGTTAACAACTGATCTATTAGGTAATAGTATCTACAGGACTTTGCATTTTTTTCCATTGACTATTTGCATGTAGACATCATAATATAATTTGCTTTTTGAGGAGTATTTTTTAAAAGAAAAAAAGCCAAACTAATCCTAGCATTTCTTTTATAAATTTTTTATTTCAAACCGCATGCATAGTCATAATTGAGTATCCTTCCTTTTTGATCTTTATCCCTATTTTCACATATCTGCCTGGTGTTTATTATTTCTGCTGAAGGCAAACCAATACTCATGGTACTTTGAATAATAAAAGAAAAATCTTTAAAAAACCAACATAAATACAGAAGTGATAATATATTTTGTAAAGTGCAATATCTACTATTGCTCTCTTTTAGAATTTAATGTATCTCAATATTTTATCTGGATGATTTATTTTGGCAACTTGTTTTTTCCTATGTTGTGGAAGCAAATTTCTGGAAGAAAAAACACTGATTGAGTGATTATAGCCTCTATTTGAGACAAGTCTATATATTCATTCTTAATCGCAAAAGACCCATTTTTACACTAGGGCAGAAAATGTGGCATTTATAAAAAATATGTCTACTTCTTGAATGACCCTAGGCTGGCTGTGATATTACTTTTCTTTAGAATCTGCCATTTCAAATGCTTAAGCAGCAGTGTAAACCTACGTAGAAAAACTAAGCCTGTGAATACCTATTCCTTGGTAAAAATAACTATCTAATATCAAAGATATGGGCTTTTATCTTTGTATTCCAGTATCTAACACAGATTATGAGTTTAGGAAATGAACAGATGAGAGAATATCTGTGTTTGTAAATTGAGGGAAATTTGTGACTATTCATATTTGTTCCATAGGATGAGCTCATTCTTTTATTGTTTTTATATTTTCACTAAAAGTGATCAAATTCTTTATTAGACAGTTTGTTTTATGTTAGAACAGTGTGTGTGTGTGTGTGTGTGTTTTGTTTGTGTGCGTGTTTGTGTTTTGTGTGCATATTATTGAGTTCTTATTATGCCCCTGATAAATTCCCTATGCACATTTTCTCTTCTAACCTTTACAGTAACCCTATGAGAAAATACTGCTCTTCTTTCCATTCCATAGATAAAGTAACTACGGCAGAGAGTGATTAAGTAGCTCAACCAGTCACAAAACTTGTAAGTGGAAGACTTGATGTTTTAATTCAGTTAGCTCAACTTGAGAACACCTGTTTATAACAATGATGCTAGAATCCACAGATATATGTTCTCTGTAATAGTGCTAGTTTGGGTCCTTGAGTGGTGTGCTTAGTTGACTGTCAGATAAGTGATCCCTGATCATTAGTTTTCCCTTAGATAGTCAAGCTGTGCTTAAAGCATCTTCATAAGAGTAAAATAAAATAAAATAAAATAATTTTAAACGATTAAACAAGAAAGCCTCAAATTACTTCAGCCAAGGTTGATATTTGATAGAGTTGCAAAGAAAATATCATGGAATCATAATCACAGCCATTCCATTAGGGACGCTATCCCTGGTATATTCTGAATCTTGGAAGTTGTTTTCAAACTGGAAGGCACATTTTTTCCTAGAAAAAGTTAGGGGATATAAAGCCCATTTTTTCCCACCATGGAGAAGCTCGGCCAGATGTTGCACTGAACACAGAGAGAAAGAGAGAGAGATGAGTGGATAGATAGGCTAGAGCTGGCAATTATGGCAGAACAAATCTGGGATATTGCAGCACTGCAAAGAGCTGTGCAAATAAGAACAAGCTTTAGAGATTTAGAAATATAGTGGAAGAAGATGCTGCACTTGATGTTTGAACTTTAGCACAGTTTAGGGACTGACATTTTTGTTACTAGAATTACATTCTTTGACACAGAAAAATGCCCACCATTGCACTGATGGTGTAGGACAAGGTAAGTGTGGGTTACAGAGAACATCAGCTGCAAACACACAGAGTCCGGATGACAACACAAGATAAAGCAGGGTGAACTAGAGCAGATAAAGTGTCACTGATCCAATAATGAGTAGGGATTGAGGATAAGGTCAGATCACTTTTTTTCTTATAATGAGAAAGAGAAAAGCATCACTTGACATTATGAGCTGGGTCTTGGTATTTTCTTGTTGAACATAAGTTATAGAATATCACTATCAGACGAGGCCACTCTATGATCACCACCGATCAAAATGAAAACAAGGCCACTCAATAACCATGTTTGAACCTGTAAAAAACATGAACATTGTCCACACCACAATGGCGTGACCCAAACTGGCTGAAAGGAGTGACTGCTGCTTCTCTACAAATTAATTACATCTTTAGGCTCAATCAGTCTTCTCTCCTTCTAGGTAAGGTGTAATAAGTTACCCAATCAAGGAATTACTCACACTTTCTGACAGCAGCCAAATCCAGAGCACCACCCAACTTCCTTAAAGCCTCCCCTCAAATTGTAAGTCCAAATCCGTGAGTCTGTTCTAACACTCTCTACTGCCCCATAGTTCCCTGGTGAATGTTCTCCTTTGCTGCCATGTGCAATTAAACATAACTTATTCAACCACAGGTGTATTCCTTCCTAGAAGTCTTTGACTGGAGGGCATTGGCAATAGCTAGCTGTAGAGATAATTATGTTGAAGCTAATTTTAGGAAGGCATCATTTAAAACTTTGCTATGGCAAGTAACATAAACTCACTTGAACTGTCTTAAACAAAATGAACAAAATTTTTTAAAAATTGGAATACATGAGTGGCTCAAAATATACAAAAATTGAAATGTAGATGGGCTTGAGAAGCACCTGGAAAGAGAGTTTTTTTTAAAAAATTTTATTTTATATTGGAGCATATTTGATTAACAATGTTGTGTTAGCTTCAGGTGTACAGCAAAGTGATTCAGTTTTATGTATACATGTATCTATTTTTTTTCAAATTCTTTTCCCATTTAGGTTATTACAGAATATTGAGCAGCATTCCCTGTGCTATACAGTAGGTTCTTGTATAGCAAGAACATGTACACACATGTCAATCCCAAACTCCCAATCTATCCCTTCCTCCCACCCTTTCCCCTTGGTAACCATAAATTCTTTCTCTAAGTCTGTGAGTCTGTTTCTGTTTTGTAAATAAGTTCATTTGTATCATTTTTTTTCTTAAGATTCCACCCATAAGTGATATCATATGATATTTGTCTTTCCCTGTCTGACTTACTTCACGTAGTATTAAAGTCATCAGAAACAGGAAGTTTTATCCGCTCTCTATTTTTTTCCCTATTTCTTGTTTAGTATATATTTTACCTCACCTCACTGTTTCCTTTTCCCTGCAGAATAGCTTTCTCTGGAATAGTATGGCTTCCTTCAGCTGCTAAGAGTACGTGTTACACTTCAGTTGTACACACAGGCTGATTCCAGGGTTTACAAGCTACATAGTCACTAATGGGTACTTCATGGCTATCTTTCAGTGTTCTGTCCCTGTCCCATATAAAAAGAGTAGGACTAGCTCAGCTTGGATCACATATCTTATGGTTGAATCAGCTTAAAAATTTGACTCAACTCTGAATACTACTAGTGATGGCTCATGGGCTAGGAAGATACAGTAAAAATGTTTATTACATGTCATTTTTATTCCATAAGCTGGCTTTAGTCTCAATTAATTATTTTGTTGTCTTTATGATGCCTAAGCAATAAGCCAAATAAGTGCATACTTTTAGAGATTAATTTGAGTATTGAGAGAATAGTAAATTATACCCATAGCCAATGTTCCAGTGTCTCCAATTAGCAGAACTTTTTAAAGTATTCCAGACTAATATAACTTTTCCCCAGTGTGCACTACACATTACATATTCATAAGATCACATCCGTTTGTAGTAAAACAATAGTAAGACAATGTTTAAATCATTATTATGATCAGATCAAACAATTATTAGTTTTTTCCCATAAATATTTAGATTAGTGATGATTAACCGTCTCTTAATCCCTAATCCTTGGTCAAGAATCTCATGTTTACCACGTGACTGACTTTAGGAAGTAGCTGAGTCATAAAAAATAAAAGTATGAAAACTTCACCAACACAAATGTATAAAAATAGACTTGATGTCTATGTAAAGCAAAGGATTTATACTGGATAAAGTTAAATGCTTAAAAATTAAATGACTTCACATTGTTCAACAACTTTCTCAGTCCCTAAGTCCCTAGGTTCCATGAAGTCAAAATGGCATGCACAAAACCCATAAGTTTATGAAAATTGTTTAGTTGTTGTTTTGTACTGAACAAATGTATGTGTGTTATTTTAGTCAAACATTTAATGATTTTGACCCATATAGATACAACTTCATTAATATTATAAAGAATTGTTAGCATGGCTTACATTGGTAAATAGCAATACTATTTTGATTGGATCCTTAAGTTTCAAAGAGATATTTCGATAGGCTTACATATTTAGGTTTGTTAGTAATTAAGTTTTCTATCTTTTCTTGCAAAAATGATGCAGTCTCTACAGTAGATTTATGCTCATGTTAATAGATTTACACTCATGAATAGTGTTTCCAAAAATACTCCAGTAAACACCACCATCAAATATGCAATATGCTTTGGGATAAAAGGTTTTTGTGCAACAACAGGCTTTAGGGAATTCTATTTACTGTGTCTCTCTGTTTGATATTCACAGTGCATCAAAAATGTGTTGAAATCCTGTGGCAAAGAGATTGGTTCAGCCTTGTTTAACTTGGTATTTCAAAAACTCCTATATTCATGGAATTCTTTGTTTGTGAAATATCTCTTCTTAGAATATATTTGAAAAATGTTGCTATAAGGAAAAATTAGTTTATTACTTGTTGATTCTTCTAATAATCACAAAATTCCTTGTTTGAAGGCAGGCAATGTCTACACTCAAATTTGACAGAAGAAATTAAGGTGAATAATGAGATAATGCATAGAACAACATTTATTGACTTTTAGTTCCATTTTAGGTGGACATAACTAATTAGAATTTTTTTTTTCTGACACTAAAGTCCTAAAGACTTTTCTTCTTTCTGTTCAAGAAACACTCAATTCAGTAGCACTTATTGATTACTCACTTTGGGCAAGGCATAGTTCTAAGCACTATTAAGGATGGAAAAGAATCTGACATTAATTTTTGTCAAACAGAATTTCACCATCTAGCAGAAAATCACACACACACGCACACATTTATTACTCTAAGAAAAATTATGATAATGCAAGAATGAGGAATGGAAAAATGTTTAGAAGTCTGGAAAGCATAGGGAACAGGAGATATAGACTTCCTGGAAGGGGCTACAAGAAAGCTTAACAGATTTGAGATCTGAACTGGATTTAGAATGATGGAAATACAACTGGCATCCACGGACAGATATTTTGAATAAAAAGAGCTTGAATGTGGCCAGAGAGACAGGGAATACTGTTTGTTTTTCAGAGAGCTGTAAATCCAGCTGGCATAATATTTAAGGGATGTGACATGATACATGATTAAGAATGGAAAAATAGTTATTGAAACATTGTAGGGGATCTGCAATTCCAGGCAAAAGAATTTGGGCCTGGGCTTCATGCTGTCAGCAATTGGATATTGAATAAGCAATTGAATATTTAGATCAAGAGATTATATTTCTGAGTAAAAAAATAACTATTTTATGGAGATAATTCAGGTAGCAAGAGATAGGATAAATTAAAGGAGATATAATCCAGAGTCAGAGAGTCCCATTTGGAGGCTATTTCAATAATTCAGAAGGGAACTGATGAAAGCCTGACTTAGTAGTGCAAGAGAATATGCCAGTGGGACACATACAGGAAGCATTTCAAAGACAGAACAGTGTAAATGGTTGAGAGACTGTGTGGGAGGGTGAAAGGGTTTGAGGAAACACAGAGGAGGGTGTGAAACCCCGGGTCATCAGGGAGGATGTGGTGGATTTGGAGTTCTAGGCAGGTGTACTCTCCTTCCCCACTTATAAATCTGCACTCTCTGACAGTCAAACCTTCAGACAGATAGAGATGATACCCACTCTAGAGTCCCCAAGAATTTGTATTTATCTTTGGAAATCCTGAAGTTTTGAGTCTAAATGGCTGGAGGGGTGAGAACGCTATCAATTAACAGACAGGAGAAGCAAGAGTGGAAAGGAAAATACTGCTGTTTATCTTTGACTAAGTTCCTACTGTGAGCAGGAAATGATACCAGGGCTGAAAAACAATAAAGTATAAGACTTACCCCGTAACATTTAACATTCTACAGTCTAGGGAGCTAGGGAATAATCTAAAGGGTTAATTAATTAGCAAGGTATTGTAGGTTCAGTTCAAAATGAGTGCCTTAGAGAATAAATTCTCTAAAAGTTCAGAGAAAATATCAAAGAGAACTAGATAGTTAAAAAATCACTTAATGAAATGAAAGTTGGTCTTCTATAGAAGGGCAGAACTTAGCTAAGCGAAGAAGGGTGGGGAGGACATTTTACATAAGGAAAACCGTGTGAGTAAAGACAAGGATGCCTTGTGTATATGTAAGTTCATTTATTTACCTACCCATTCATTTATTTAATAACTTTTAAGTGCCTACTAACGCCAGGCAAATCTATAGAGAATATTCAGAAATAATAAAGTGAATATATATGCCCTTAAGACCTAAAAAGTTCAATATTGTGTGTTGCCTTGACATCTGTGGAACCCAGAGGACCTTGAATGGCTTACCATAAGTTCTCCTCTCCACTCTGCTCCCACAGTTAAGGTCTGCTAGCCAAACAATCCTCTTTATCAAAGGGACCAGGCACAATTCCTGCTCATCCCTGAACAGTGGATTTCAGTTCCCAGCCAGTCTGTGGAATTATTCAAGCCAGCCAATCACATCCTCCTGTGGGAACCAGGGGACACTTCATCCTTTTATTTCTATGGAATTGGCTTCCCACAGCTGCTGGGGGTTCACTCTGTTCTGAGTGCCACCTCTGAGGGGCCCTGCAAAGGCAGCATCTCCTTACCTAGGCTTGCAGTGTATGTGACTGATACACTGTCCTTCCATCTGGCCATAGCCGTAATCCCAGGTCAGGAATCCCTCCCTTACCGATGTGATGCCTAGGAAGACGATCCTGACAACATGTTAATATTATATATTAAACCATTTCTCTGACCTAGTTCATTTTCTAAATTCTGATTTTAAAAAGAATAAAACATTTTCATGGCCCTCCAAAAGTAATGTGAGGCCTGGCCACTGTCTTTTTTGCCTAATGGAGAAGTTAGCCCTAGTCCAATATCAAACTCGATTATAGTAGCATTTTCTTTTTTTTTTTTTTTTTAAAGGAATTCCTT
This sequence comes from Balaenoptera musculus, assembly GCF_009873245.2. Lineage (NCBI taxonomy): Eukaryota > Metazoa > Chordata > Mammalia > Artiodactyla > Balaenopteridae > Balaenoptera > Balaenoptera musculus. Next base: position 73,057,388 of record NC_045789.1, on the reverse strand, counting down.
TATTTTTATTGTTTATTTATTTATTTTTGGCTGAGTTGGGTCTTCGTTTCTGTGCAAGGGCTTTCTCTAGCTGCGGCAAGCTGGGGCCACTCTTCATCGCGGTGCGCGGGCCTCTCACTATCGCGGCCTCTCCTGTTGCGGAGCACAGGCTCCAGACACGCAGGCTCAGTAATTGTGGCTCACGGGCCTAGTTGCTCCGCGGCATGTGGGATCCTCCCAGACCAGGGCTCGAACCCGTGTTCCCTGCATTGGCAGGCAGATTCTCAACCACTGTGCCACCAGGGAAGCCCAATATAGTAGCATTTTCTATTGTCCTTTTATTCAATATAAACCCTTTGCCTCTCACATGTTGTCTAAGAGTGATGGAATTAGAAATGCTTCCCACAATTTTTGTAAAGAAAAAACCTATTCTAAATTACTTTTTCTTTCCTTGTTATATTTAATATAACTGGACTTATGCTCACCCTTAAAAATTCACTCCTAGATGCTTTTGAAGGATTTTCTTAAATATAACTGAATGCGGAAGCAGGAAAGGCACAGATGATATGCTTTAAATCATTTTGTGAGCTATAAAGCACTCCAAAAGTGCAATATGTCACTCTTATCTGGATCTGTAATTTTTAAACTATACTCGAAAAGCCATAGGGGTTCCTTCAGGGTGTCCGGAGGGTTGTTGGAAAGGCAGTCGGGGTGGGGGTGGGGGTGGGATCAATAGGAATCTGCCTCACCCTCTGCGCCTTCCTCTTCTCTCACTCCCAGGTCACCAGAGCTTATCTATCTTGGCCAATCACAAAATGTTGTATTGGAAGCAAAGGTCCTGTTGCCCAAAATGTTTTAAAAACCACTAACCTTATTTATCTCCCACTTTCTTTATCCAACAGGCATTTTCTTCCTATGTCTAACAGGCACATTGAGAAACTATAAGATTATGGCAAAGTTGAATTCAATAAAACAAATTCATGTGAAAAAGAACCAGTTAATAACAACTTGGTAATAGTGACATACTATTTAGCCAAAGGCATGATGAAGTAGAAATACCAATTTTCGTTTTCCCTGTTGGAAGATAAACATAAGGACCTTGAGAAACCTCTAGACAACTTTTTGAATTTTAAATTTTGCTGCCCATTATTTACATCAAATACATACAGGCATATGTTGGACAATGTCTGTCAGCAATGTGTTCCAGGGTTACCATCTCTTGTTAACAGTAAATCTTTTCTAACAGCTAGCCTAACTTCCCTATGCTCTCCCTTGAGCCTTTTCCTTATATCTTGCTCTAAGTGGAGATGGAAAACAACTGGTTATCATTCTGTTCCTAACAGCCCTTCTTATTTTGAAAAAATAATTCCCCTTATATTTGTCTCTTGTCCAAATGAAATTCCAGTTTTCTTAGCCTTTCTGCATTGTTGTTAATTTCCAATTCTTTAAGGATCTTGTGATCCTCTGAACCCTCTCCATGGTCTCTACTGTGCTTAAGAAGTGAATTGATATAGCCTCTACCAAAAACATTGGTATTTTCTAAGGAAAACTTCACTACACAAAGCAATATTTTCCTTGTCATAGCCATCAAGAATAGTTTGTTTTGTATTTTCTAATGACTAATATTATGAATATTCTACTTATTAAAAACTTTCTGAATGCTGGAATTATAACCTAAATAGAGATCTTCACCAAAACTCCTTCCTTGATTATATTTATAATCAAAATGATACAAAAGTAATAAAAAGTATAACAACAAAATGCTCAGAGTCAATGTGGAACAAAAGAAGAGAGCAGAGCCAACAAAACCAAGCTCACCTGTTTCTAGATATATGGCTCATGAAATAATTTATATTCCAAGGGCTCTAAAGATTCTAGTGTGGTTTGTGGCTTAGAATTACCCATGGCATTATGTGTAACTCCCATTACCTGAGGTAGGCTCTTAAAAAAAGTTATGGGCTGGTTGGTTTTTTTTATTATTAATTTGAATTATGTTTCCAATGCACCTGTGAGATTACCCTTTGTTTGTGATTCCTAACTCTAATCTTGCCATACTTTAAAATGTCTGCAAGTACCAGAAAGCCTCCTGTAAATTCTAATTGCAATCTGGATTTCTCCATGCCACACCAACTGAGGGTCACAGAACAGTTGAAGGAAAAGTTATTTTGCTTTCCCTCTCCTCAAATTGCGTGAACCGCACTAAAAATGTTCTCATATATACCTCCACACTGTTGTATAATTTCCTAAGGCTTGGCCTGAGTATGATTCTATTTTACCTAGTGAGATTTGATGTCTTCCTCTGCTTTTCCCATTTCTGGGAGCAATTTTTATGTGAGGTAGGTCATGCTTCTAATGACTCTAGCAAAGCAGCTATGGACACTCAAGGTTACGTGTGCTGATCCAGGTGTGAATCCACGGCAAATTCACCCATGCTGACTCCTGTCACTGCCAAAGTTGCCGTTGTCTGAAGTAACTAGTGCCATTGGAACCAAACTGGACATTTCTACCTTTTTCTGCAGTCAGTGTCCATTTGGGAGTTTAGGGTATTAGTTCTTTTCAGTTTTACCCTCTCCTTTTCTGTACACTGCTTTGACCAGGGTTCAGAAGAACACCTATGAAAGCTGGACCAGCAGATAATCTGATTGACAGACATTTGACTGTATTAAGGACAAAACATTATTATGTATCCTGACTCCTTTCTCCTGGATGAATGCTGCCCCAGAAGCAGAGTGAGTTATTTATACAAATAGAGCCCTGGTGACCCAATCCTTCCAGTCTTTTCTAGATAGTTCTCAATCCGAGGGTAAACACAGTTGAAGCTCAAGTTGGAATTCCCACTAAAATCTTCTAATTAGATAGATAGATATTAATGTTATTAGCCCCTGCAAATATCTACTCTAATTCCAAAGAATCCTCTCTTAAGTGACATTTTAATACTTTTAGGAAAATAGTTGCCTGAAATTTCTGGTATCAAAGGAGCCACATGAGTCAAGGTTGGTGTTCAGTCATATTATTCTGTCTTTTCTGTGGAAACTAAATAGTATTAACCTTGCCATTTTCTACAACTACAGGGATCTTCCAACACTGTATATGTTCCTGCCAGCACTCTGCAGCAGATGCTGTTGGACTCATGTTTTTTTTCCTTGGACCGCCTGCAGGAACACAAACTAGTATGTGGTCCTTTTCAAGCATTATATGCTCAGATGCTCGGTAACTGTGTTTCATTTCATTTCATTTCATTTTATAATAATAATCTGATACTAAGAACACAATTACTTTTATTTCTCTTTAATTTGAAGAATCTATCTATCCATCTATTTGTTTGTCTCCTGTCTACCTACTCCAGTCACCATACTAATCTATTTTTAGTATTTTCTTAATATCCATCTTACGCCAAGTGGGTACTGAAATGACAGTAATGACTTAATGACTCCTGCCCTGATAAGTGAGATGAACATTACATGAATACTTACACAAATAGTTACTCATGGTCATAAAAATACTACAAAGGAACAGTACAGATCACATTAAAAGCACATTTTTTTCAACTTGATTCACCATTTATTTATATATTTAATAGTCCTAATGCATTTACTTTTTGCTTTGACAAAAAAGTGAAAATTATAGGAATGCTGACTGAGTCTTCTTTTGTACAGTTGCATAGAGTTAAGGTTTCTCCTTAACATACAAAGAAAAATATTAATAACAAAGCGCTTCATTGATCAAAAAAAGGCTAAGAGCTGCAACCATTTATTCACATGTACATCCGACCCAAGAAACTTGTGTCAAGGCACCTAAACATGTGGGATGCGGTGGGGGTTAGGAAAGCTTCTCCTGGAAGTGATGCTTATGCTATGTTCTGAAACAGGAAGAGTCTGCAGCAGAGGGCAGTGTGCCTCACAGACTCTCTCTCTCTTACCCTGTTAGGATCTTAGATGGTACCTGAATTAGAGGAAATATAGTGATTATCTCCTCTGTTTTTCTTAAAAATAATTTTAGATTTTTCTAGGGCAGCGTTTAAATGAACTAATTGAACCGTGGCGCAGAGACAGTTTCAATAGCATTAATTTTAATTACAGTGCATTTAAATTGCATGGTATGAAATTGGGTTGCTCCTCATGCTAATATTTTTTTGTGCAGCCGTTCCAGGATGGGTTTCTATTTCTGTGTGTAAGTGTTATAGTTCTTGCTTGTGTCAAGTGTAATTCCATTTCCATTTGCTTTTAAGGCAAACAAATTGAGCTAAATTATTTTCCCTTACTTGAAATTTCATTGGCTCATTAAAATTTCAACCACGGCATAAAATTTTTCAAAATGACACTATGTCATGTCTGAATAAGATAGGTCCAAAGGAGGGCCAATTTCCAAGAAGAAACAAATAATAAAAATACAGCTGAAAAGTTGTAATAACGACCTATTTAAATGTTTGAAGAACATTTTCCCCTACAAGATATGTTAATAATTAGGGCCAGTTTCCTAGTGAAAAAATTTAACTGAGGCTTGTATTAAGTCCTAAGTATTACTTTTTTTCCTCCATTTGCCTTTAAGAAATTTACAGAGTCAGCAGAAGAGAGAAACAATTTCAAATACTATCTTTTGAGTGAGGACATAGGCATATAGTTGATGAAATAATTCTTGACCGTTGGTTGTGTTTTCAGGTCTTTCACTGAACTCTTCACTAGTAACTTTCTCCCTGACCAAAGAAAAGGCTACAAATTCCTATAATATAACTTTTTTTGTTCTATCACTCCTGAAAGGGTTTTTCTTGTTTATTTAACCCAAGCTGTTTATTTTCATTTGCTTCATACCTAGTGCCCTTTGCCCATCTTCTTTGGACTTGCTAATTCATGCTCTGCCTTTGCTTTCCTTTTTTTCCTTGGGACTTTCAGATCCATCTCCCTTTTCCTCAGGCCTGAAGTGGGTCACTTTTTCTTTTTTTCTTTTCTTTTCTTTTTTTTTTTTATATAATTTTTATTGGAGTGTAGTTGATTTACAATGTTGTGTTAGTTTCAGGTGTACAGCAAAGTGAATCAGTTATACATATACGTACATCCACTCTTTTTTAGATTCTTTTCCCATATAGGTCATTACAGAGTATTGAGTAGAGTTTTAGCTTAGGTCAGAGCCACAGCTATCTGCTTAGTTAAAAGGAAATTTGGGATGGTTCTTGCCCTAGAATAAAAACCTACCAGAGGAGTGAGCAAATCTTTGTTTATGTTGTGAGAAAGGCAAAACCATTATAAATGGTACAAGATAAAATAATAAGGATAAAAACAAACAAACAAACTTTCATCAGGTGTATTCCTGGAATCCAGGTCAGTGCAGGGGTCATCACACACATAATTATACTTTCACAAAAGATAATGAAGCTTGAAATTTCCCAGTGATCCTCTGGAGTGGAATAAACACTATACAGAATTTCCAAACAACAATTGAAACTTTTGGTTTAACAGTGTGAAAATCAGTTCTCATTCTTTTTAGACTTAAATGTTGTTCATACATAGTTTTTAGTTTTGAGTCAAGTGAAAAAAATAATGGCGCTGGAACATCCCTACTTTCCTCTTTTTCCCTTTGATTTTATTTGATTTTTAAATACATTTTCCTCAGGTAGCTATTGGCTTTGCATGCATTGTAGATTATAAGTTAAAACTCAGGCCAGGAATAACTGCTTATCTTATGGTTCGAAGACTTTTAAGAGTAATTTTAATATTTGCTTAAAACATCTCTAAGACTGATAACCAAGATTAGTATCATTATTCGAAAAAAATTATAATGGTTCTACAGTAATCAATTAAGTAATAAGAATTGTGGTAAATATTTTGACAATATAAGGAAATACCACAATCTTTACTTAATATCTGATAAATAGATCAGAATGTCAAATTTTGAGGTGATGATTAGATATCTGACCATATTGATCAACAGATAGAAACATAGATCTTTGAAAAGAAGTGAAGATCAAGAGAATCAGAAGATAAACCACAGACTGGGAGAAAAATATTTGCAAAATACATATCTGCTAAAGGACTGTTATCCAAAATAAATAACTCTTAAAACTCAACAATAGGGGCTTCCCTGGTGGCGCAGTGGTTGAGGGTCTGCCTGCCAGTGCAGGGGACACGGGTTTGAGCCCTGGTCTGGGAAGATCCCACATGCCGCGGAGCAACTAGGCCCGTTAGCCACAACTACTGAGCCTGTGCGTCTGGAGCCTGTGCTCCACAACAAGAGAGGCCGTAACAGTGAGAGGCCCGCGCACCGTGATGAAGAGTGGCCCCCACTTGCCACAACTAGAGAAAGCCCTCGCACAGAAATGAAGACCCAACACAGCCACAAAAAAAAAAAAAAAAAAAAAGTTTAAAAACTCAACAATAAGAAAGCAAACAACCCAATTAAAAAATGGACAAAAGATCTGAACAGATATCTTATCAGAGAAGACATACATACAGATGGGAAATAAGCATATGAAAAGATTCTCAACATCATATGTCATTATGGAATTGCAAATTAAAACACCAATGAGATACCACCACATTCTTATTAGAATGGCGAAAATCCGAAACACGGACAACACCACATTCAAGATGTGCTGCAAAAGGAACTCTTACTCATTGCTGATGGGAATGCAAAATGGTAGAGCCACCTGGGAATAGAGTTTGACAGTCTGTTACAAAACTAAACATACTCTTACCAACTCAAACCAGCAAAACTGCTCTTTGGTATTTACCCAGAGTTGAAAAGTCTTATTTACGCTAAATCTTGTATGTGGAAGTTTATAGCAGCTTTATTCATAATTGCCAAAATTTGAAAGCAACCAAGGTGTCCTTTAGCAGGTGAATGGATAAATAAACTGTGGTATATCCAGAAAATGGAATATTTTTCAGAGCTAAAAAGAAATGGGCTAAAAGACATGGAGAAAACTAAGACGCATATTACTAAGTAAAAGAAGCCAATCTAAAAAGCCTAGATACTATATGATTTCAACTAGATGACTTTATGGAAAAGGCAAAACTATGGAGACATTAAAAATATCAGTAGTTGCTTGGGGTTAGGGGGAAAAGAGAGATGAGCAGGCAGAACACAGGACTTTTACGGTAGTGAAACTATTTTGTATGATACTATAATGGTGGGTACGTGTCTTTAGGTGTTTGCCCAAACTCACAGAATGTGTACCACCAAGAGTAAACCCTAATGTGAACCATGGACTTTGGGTGATAATGTTGTGTCAATGTAGGCTCATCAATTTTAACAAATGTACCATTCCTGTGGAGGATGTTGATAGTGGGGAAGTATGTGTGTGTGTGTGTTGAGGGGGGAGGAGGGTTTATGGGAACTCTGTAATTTCTGCTTAATTTTACTGGGAACCTAAAACTGATCTAAAAAATATAGTTAATAAAAGGAAATTTGGAGCTCCATAAATAGTAAAAATCAACGTACATAGATATACTTTTTATTTTTAAGTTCTCTAAAAGCTAAATAATTGGTTAAAGCAAACACAGTAGCATATATATGTCCAATATATGTAAGGTTTTTAATCTGTATAAAAATAAAATGCATAGCTGATGACAGCCCAACAGTTGAGAGGAAGGAAGCGGATGTACAGACTCTCCCAACTCCCTCCCATTAACTTGCACAGACAATCAATCCACTAGTCTCAATCCACAAGGCACAATCCATGGATGGCGAATAAGCAGAATTGGTTCAGTTTCTGTTTGATTGATCTGCCTGGTGCTGGTTCACACAGCATTTAAAAAATTGAGTCAGTTGCCAATATTTAAAAATCTGGTTATTTTGCCTAAATTCCTGGCTCGATTTTGCTTGAAGAAGATCTGGCTTCAATTGGCCTGCATTTCTGCACGGCAGCAATCAGCTTGAGCTGAGTAACCACTGCTCCCTTGAGCTGAGTCAGGAGCTCTCCAGTTTTCCTTTACCTTCACCATTTCTGATTTTATCCTGATACTAAAAGTCAGTTGCCATTTATCACCATATTCCACTACTGCTTTACTTGTTTCCTTGAGTTTCCTTGAGTTGTCGGATGCCAGCAGTCTTTTGATTTGTGATCATTGACCTGAATGCTTAAGGAGAAAGAGAAAGAACTTAATAGCTATTCAAGAAATGTATACCACCTCGAGTCAAATATCATATAATAATTGTTGCTATACTTGGACAAAGATTCAGCAGATTACCTCTAGCAATTTTTTTTTTTTTTCCAATTTAGGATTTCTTTTTCCTTCCTTTAGTCATGGCACCTTGATTTTCCTTTGGGGAACCCTACCCACTGCTCCTGCTTTGCCCAATTCCTTGTTTTCTTAGTGCATCTGTTCATCAGATGGTCTGCCTCCCCACCCCACCCCAACCTTGAACAATCAGACTGGTCATTTGAAGCCTGAGAGAAGATGGAGAATCATTCATTCTGGTTGTATGGCCCTAAAGAAACTGGCTGTTTATTCTCAGCCTGGTTCCTATCTTTCCTGATAGCAGATATTTTAGCTCTTATATTTTTTATCTGTAAGTTACACCATATTGTTCCAATAAAGTGTGATTTTCTTTAAATTACTGAGAGGCAGCAAATATTGTTTGCAATCAAACAACTCTAACACAGGACTGGATGAAATGTTAGGTAAGGTGCCACCTTCTACTCAAAATTCTGTCTGGGATATGTGTATGGGGGTAGGGGTGGATTGTTGTTAAAATTTATATCCTCAAACAACTTATATATCCAGAATTAAGGATTATTTTTCCCATCATACTGAGTTTTTCTAATTTCTCTTTTTGTTTGCATATTTTTTCCCCTCTATTTCCTTATACCTTTTCTATTACTCAAGTTTTCCTTATTCTGATTTTTCCCTTCTGCTGATTTGGCTGTCATAATTCTCCCTATACTGTTTAACTGATTTACTCTAACGTTTTAATAGGGCATGTTTGATTGAAACAGTTTAAACAATCTAGAGATGATCAGTATCTTTACTCTGCTGTAGAACGATACAAAGACCTTAGAATGCTTAACACAGGTTACTATCTCCCATCTTATATGCTTGGTTGTTTGGTAACTTAGTACCACAATTTACTTCCTTCTTCTAGGTTAATATTTCATCTTCCCCCAAATTTACAGCCTTTGTAAACAAGAAGCTGTTAGCGGTAAACTCAGTGTTTGAGCCTGTGAATTTATTTTGTCCTCACTCCTGATGATATTTTAGAATAATAGTTTGCTGCTCTTTTCTTTCAGGTACTGTTCCATTTTTTAAATCTGCTGTTTTATTATTGCCCTTTTATAATAATCTGAATTCTTGCTTTTAAAATCTTTTCCATAATTTTAAATTCTGTAGTTATTTTACAATATGTATAGGTGTGGATTTATTTTTATTTACTCCCTTTTCGAGAATCTAGAATAAGAAAAATGTCTTTCATCAATTCTAGAAATTTCTCAGGCATTATTTCTAAGAATATTGTCTTTTCTCCATTCTCTCTGTTCTTGTCCTTTGAAGTACCTATTAGGTTTATGTGAGACTCCTTAATTCCTTTCTTATTTTCTCTCATTTTATATTGTGGTGGTACATTCTGAATACTCTCTTCCAGGTCATTAATTCTCTCGTTGGCTGTGACTAATCTAATATTTAAACTCATCCAATGAAGCTTTTCTTATATTTCAAAAACTGTATTTTTAATTTTTAGATACTCTATTTGGTTTTTTTTCTTACCTACTTATTCTTTTTCATTGTGACATATTTTCCTTTTTTATTTGTCTCTCATCATTTTAAACATACTTGTTTTATCATCTGTATCTGGTATTTCTGCTTTTGTGTTTGCTGACGCTAGTGTCATCAGAGGGCTTTATTTGTGGGAGTTTTGTATGGCCTGTGTTGAGGGATAGTTTATCGAGAGAGGATATTAGTCTGCTTTGGCCAGAAACTCTAGGGGTATCATTATCCTAAGAACATTGTATTCAATTTCTAATCTTTCAGAAAACATAGGTGGTTGAAAGTGAACTCTGATAACACGTGATGTAACTTCTTACAGGAGACTAATTTTTCTACTCAGAGCTCAGGTGCCCAAGTATGAACTTCATCGTTTCCTCCTTATGCTGGTGTGCGTATTTTTTAAGTTGATCCTTTCACTGAGGATGTAGTCTTTTGCATGTCCTGACTTTGGCTGAGATATCAGTTCAAAACTTCATTTTGCACAGGTGTCACTATCCTAGGTGCATTAAAACCCAACACTCGAGGTTATCAATACAAACAATTTCCCCAAGGCTGCTGAGTGTCAGCTCTTGTACTCACCACTCTGGTTTTCAATGACCTCTTTGCTTTACCATCTTGGGGATTTCATTTAAAATTTGCTAGTACAGCTTTGAATTCAAAAGAACATATGTTATATTTTACTCAGCATTTCTATTTGCTTTGTGGAGAAGGGTTTTCAGAATACCTAATCTGTAATATTACAGGAAATGGAAGTTTCCATACTCAAAAGACATTTGCATTTATTTCAAAAGCTTTTACTGTCTACAATTTGACAGGCAATGTTATTTTATATTTTTAAAATATGATGGTGCATAAATCAATAGAAAAAAATAAATAAGTGAAATGACAGTGTCCATCACTATTGCTAAGGCAACCTTGTTTTTTATTTTATTCCAATGTATTTTATACTTTGAATACACTCAGAAAATAGCACTCTTGGTATGTGATTTTTTTTTCCATTTCATAGCCCAATAATCCTTATTTCACTCTGACCACATTTCATTTCACCCTGGCTTTTACTTCCTGACCTTTCATTTAAATGTGAATAAATAAATGTTTATACAAACGACATACTTCATGTGTGGCATATCTTTTAATAGCCACTTTCAATTCAAGGGTCAAAACCCATAGAGGATCATGCTATTTTCTCTCTGACTATGAATAGAGATATATACTCAGATTTGTGATCTCCCTTGATCTTACCTGTTCTGAGGTGATTTCAAATAAAGGAAATGATTGAAGCCATGACCCCTAGAAAGGTAATACGGAGATGAATCAAATGTTTAAGCCCTTCTAATCCTTATTAAGTCTTCTTTGCCTTCACCTTTCTAGGCTCTCCATAACATATGATCAGAATAAAAATAAAATACTTGTTACAGAATCATAGGCTAAAGATGAGTCCTCTGGAGCAGTGATCTTTAATCTTTAATGTGAATGTGAATCCCTTGGGAATTTTGTTAAAATGCAGATTCTGATTCAGTTGATCTGGAGTGAGGCATGAGATTTTGCATTTCTATCAAACTCTCAGTTGCTGCTGCTTCTCCTTATGGGCAAAACCTTTAGCTGCAAGACCTAGATGCAACCAGAATGTCTACTCTTAAATCCTTCTAAGTAGTACATTGAAGTTGCAACTTCAAGGACTTATAAATGTTGCATATTGGACACATAAATGACAATAACAGAGAGGAGAATTATAATTTAGTCAATAATTATAACAAAATATATATTTACTGTTTTTATATGGAAATCACCAAAGTATAAAAATAGATTATTTTGTATTCAATAAATTTTCTTTTTATTAAAAATTTGTATTGCTTTGTTTAATAACAAAGTTAATTATTTCTGCAAAAACTTCAAACAATATAGATATCTATGCAATAAAATATTTATATGATAATATATATAATAAATATAATATCTATCTAAAAAAAGTGAGTTTTTTAACATCCCCATTCTACTTCCAGAAGTAACCACTGTTGAGTTTATTTGTTGTGTACACTCCAAAGTATTTTTGTCCCCTCTTTAAATATGTATGCATATATTCAACTACTGTTGGGTTATGAAAATAAGATTTTATTCTGTGTCCTGTTCTGCAACTTGTTTTTTAAACTTAATATTTTGTGATCATTTCCATTTCAATATATACAGACCTTTCACATTTTTACTGGTTGCATGCATATAGAGTTCTATAATATTTAACTATTAAAAAAATGACAGACATTTAGGCTCATTCCAATTTTTGTCTTTAATTAAATATTCTGTACACTTAAGAAAAATGATCTACCCGAACAATTATAACAGTAAAAGTAATCTGCATGGAATATGTATACCTCTCCCATTCACTACAACTTCATTTTCTACAGAGATTGAATCCAAGGAAGTTCTGAGTCCTTTAACCATGGCACCTCCTTCCAAGCCCCAGATAACCTCCAGACTCTTTACTTTTGGATCTATAAGGGGAAAATGATATATCTATAGATTTTCAGTCTGATTGCTCATAATAATACTCCTCAAAAATATATAAAAAAAGGAAGTGAACTGGAGGTGTTAAAATGGAGTATGGTGTCCAAGGCAGGTTCTATGTGCATAGCCCAGTCCTGTAATTTAAAACCCCACTGAAATTAACATGTTCAGTTATCTTTGTTTGGTCTGAATAAATAGCCTATGGTTTGTGGAAAAGAGATTATATGTTTATTCTCATTTATAAAAAAAAGCATTTTAGAGATATGAATTGGATATGGGCCTTGAGAGTTATAAGACTTTCTCAGTCATAAAATAAACATAGCTAGTTTTCATATATTTAAAGAAATCAGTCTACAGTGCTTTAAGTCTAGACTCTAAAGGGAGAAATATCATTTCCTCTAATGTATATTTAATAATTAAAACTGTCTACACAGAATTGCTAATAGAAATTGCTTGGTCTACCAAATATTCTCTGACCTAAAAGAAGGCCATTGGAGAATGTTCCTGTGATAGTTTGAAAGAAAAATCAGCTGTCTGTATCTTTTATTTATTGACAGACTACTGTTAGTGACAGGTATAATGAAAAATCTGTTACCTATTGTGTTCTCCCCAATGGCAACTGCACACTTTTTCTATGGACCCTGAAACAATAAGACCACTTCCAAAGCCACAGATAACTTTATTTACAGCATTTGTAAAAGTCTTCTGAAATGCACTATCTCCACTCTCTTCTCTGACGCTTAAAATGTGTCTGGAGCTTTACCAATCATCTTTCCCTTGAGTTTACAGAAAGATGTCTCCTTGCCCCTTTCCAGAAACAAGCTCTTACCTCTGCCCTCAGTTTTATGGTATAATTTTACTGTTTCTTTGTATATTTTTTCCTCACTGGATTAAGCTCCTGGAAGACAGAACACTATTTTTCTTACACTTATATTTCCTCAACACCTGTCTCTTCCTCTTATATGCCAATCCTAAATTTTAAGATATTCAGAGTAAATTTTCAAGCATGACAGTAGTGATTTCATTTTAGGATTGCATAACTCTCTTAAATCTTTTTTGGTTTTATAATCATTTAAAAATTTTTTCTCACCATTTTGACCAATAGCTCTTTAAATCTTTTTGGAGGTAGTTTTGAAATAAACACTAATAAAATGAGTGATTAATAAATATTGAAGACATCAGAAATCTTACTGGTTTATATTTTGTGAATTAAAAAAAAAAAGCCAGAATAATTACTACTCTCTTTAGCGCAGCACACTTTTATTAGATTGAAGTTTAGACTCAAATTAAATTCTACTCTTCCCTTTCTTTACCTTTTATTGTCTTTAGTGTTTAAAAGTTACAAAATATGTTTATTTGCTTCGTTTATGGTCTTTACAATTGTGTGGTTATCTAGGCTTTTAATATAGTACTTCGTTTAAAAGATGGGCACTTTGTATTGTCTTAGATTATTCTTCAGGAACTGAAAAATTAATCTTCTAAAATGCCAAGAAGACTATATTATACCCCGCCTTTCTCCCCAGCTCCTGCAACACAAATAGCACCACAGAAAAATGTGTGACTATAATTGATATGGTCATCTCACCTATAAAGATATAGTTTGGAAAGAAGCCTGAACTCAATGGCTGGGTCGTGGCATGCTTTGGTATTACTGTTCCAAAACCTCCAAAACCTCTAGATAAGCCTCTGGTTCCCAACTCTGACATAGGGTTGGGGTAAGAGGTAAATTTATTGGTCTCATTATGGTGACATCTCACCAATGTAGAGAAAACATACTTAAATAGGTCAGAAGTAAATAGAGTACTATACCTACTTATGCACCTTGTTTAAATAAATGCAAAAATTTATTTGTTCAGTATCTGCTTTAGATGAAGAAAATAGCCAGAGAGAGTCTTTATGGAGATGAGAAATTTACACGAACATTCACCAGGTTGAAGCTCCAGAGAGTGATGTTTTCAGTGATGTACAAAGTCATTGACGCTTTCAAAGAAAAAAAGCCTACCATCTTTTCAGGGAAATCCTGAGTGAAAGTGTAGTGCCAAAGATCTTGTCAGTTTCTGCAGCAGTTGGAACGTAGGACTGGAAACAATAGGTTTGGTCCTTAATGGTTCATCAGTGAAAGCCTCAAGCTAAACTTTTCCAAGGCGAGGCAACACAGCAGGAAAAGGAGAGTAAAGATTCATTTAGTGATACACTTAAAAGACTTTGGGATGTGAAAGCAGGGAACATCGCACCTGAGGGGAAGGCAGTTTGAAAGGCAGGGGAATGTGGAGAACCAGCAGTGGCATTGATGCTGTTCTTGAGGAAGAGCAAAGCCTAACAGCTGAACCCAGGAGAGAAGGGAGCTGTGAAATGGAGAACAGGGGAGGCACACCTCAGGAAACTGCAGGAAGCCAAGAGAACGGTCGAGGAGCAAGACTTGCTTTCATGGAAAAGGAAAAGAATGGGCAGGAGGAAGTCACCAGTTGACTGGGAAAGGAAGTAGTGATAATACTGGTCATTGAGGTAGGAGAATACTTAGCATTTGAGGATTGATTTACACTATGAACGTGCTGGTTTGTTAAAGCCTTCTCTCAATCTTATTCACAATATTACTTGGCACTCTCATAAATCTTGACTCCCATCCACTGATGTTGTTGTTACACTATGTTAAATTGCCTATGAAGAAGGAGGAAGGCGTTAGATTTGGGTAGATGAACGGTTGCTGCTGACAAGATATTTCTGAGATAAATGAAGGAGGACTGGAAAAAGGATCCTTTGTCTATGCTTTTAGTAATTTTGGAGAGGTCAACTCAAACAGCTGAGAAATGGAAATCTTGGGACCATTTATGCTAGATTTTTTTTTTCTTTTCCCTTAAAGTAGATAAACCCAGACTTTTGAAAAAAATGGTGGCAGTTATTAAGAGGAGAGATTCAGCAATGGGAATACATGTTGAAGTGCCATCTTCTCCAGAATTCAAAAGCTGACCAGAACTATATGTAAATTTACATAAAACATAGCTCATTGAACATGAATCCATGCCTACTGTTCTCCCTAATTGGTTTTTGTGTATCAGTATCAATTAAATCAATCAGTATCTGTATCAATTAAATGCATATTTTGTGGTGAAATGTTGAGATCAGTGGTTCACAATGAGTGTTGCCATTCAGTGGAAGTTTGAAGTACTAGTGCAAAGATGGCCTGGGTAGCTGCCACTAACTTTGATTTGCCTGTAAAACATTACAAACAACACAAAAACAAACAAAAAGGAACCATTACCTAATGAACTCACAATTTCCAAAAAAAAAAAGGATATTTTAAAGCCAAAAATTTAAGAGGAGAAAGGAACTGATTCAAAAATAAAACAAATCGAGTACATTTAACTCTTTGAAAAATTCACTACTTTACCCTATCTTTCTCATTTTTCCACAGGTTGCTGAAAGCTATAATGGATGGCCTGAGCCCACAGAAAGGCACTTGAGAACTACTGTGTTAGCTTATAGTGCGGCGGCTCTGGAAGCGGCAGTGATATTATCAGCCTGCCTGCTAACTTGACAATTGAAAAGGCCAGTGCCCCAGGATTTGTGAGAGGCCAGCCACAAACTAAGTTAGTACAGTAAGGATCTCTCTTGTGCCCAGGTTTCTCAATTTCCATTTCCAATCCAGTGTTCTCTTTGCCATGTTTTTACAATACCATCTCTGATATACCAGATTTGACTAAGTCCTGCTTTTTTTCCCCTTATGCATTAAAGGAGATGTCACAGCTCTAGCTCTCTAGAAGCAGGTGCTGAGATGGTGTTTGTGATACAAGGTATTTTGTAAAGATCAATGCCTCTGAAAATGGGTGAAGAAGCAGTATTGAAGAGGAAGAAATCAAACTGTGACCCAGGTCTGGAGGTCTGAAGCCTCAGCTAACTCATTGTGAACATCTGGAACGTGAAGTATTCATCAGAGTTGTCCTTTTCTTTTTCCAAATGGCTCAAGCTTTGGATCCCCCTTTCGTGAAGTGACTGAATGTGGGGCTGCCCCAGGATGGCATGGTTTACGGCGAGGTGGGTCTCTGCAGCTGAGGTAGACCTTGAAGGAGCTGAGAGGTGGAAACTGTCCACTGACTCCTTCTCTAAAGGGGAAACTGAGCAGCATTTCTCTGTGTCTCCCTCTGGTCACTTGTGATTAGTATTTAAATGGGTGGAGCAAAACTCTCAGATGAGTTATTGGATTGTTTTAATCAATTTTTCTAGTCTAATCCTTTCACTTCAAATTGTTATTTCACAATCATTTCATCCCTTCTTCTACCTTTGAATAATGATTTTGATTCTATAATTTACCTTTAAAATACAAACATAAAGGACACATAAATCTAATAGTTAATCGGCCATGTAGAAATTCATCAATAAATACTTGAATGAATGAATAAAGATGTGCTTGCATATATTGTATATTTCATTATGTCAAAAACTGAAAAATGGAGTGTTGTTGGAAACTTTCCTGAACTGTAAACTGATGTAAGGCTCATCGTATCTTAAAATTTTTGAGAAAACATCTTGTGGTTGGCTTTAAAAAAAAAAAAAGAGTCATTTTGTCAGAAAGTATATGCCCTCAATGTGCAAATACCATATTGGAAATGAATCAGAGTGAGATAATTCTTATATTCAATTTAATTAGTATATAAACTATAAAAAAATTTGAAATGTAAGTCTATATGCCTATTTGGTTTTTTACATGATGATCACTTTTAGAACGATCTGATTAAGTAAGTCAAGTAGACAGGATGATTCTATTAAAAAGAGAAAATATCAATAGATCATTAAAATCTATAACAATACCATAATTGTAAACTCTATGTTCTGTAGCTCTTTCATGCCAAACACAATGAAAAATGAGTTTATATTTAATCATTTATTTTTTCATTCACTGACATACAGTAAATTTACATGATAAATTATAGTATGCAAAAATATGTGACCCATTAAATACTTGACCATTTTGAAAAACGTTTTGAATAAAATTTATGACTTATTATGATTCAAGACACTTCCATTTTCTGATGTGTAAAATAAAAACTGAACATCTGAACTTAGCTTTCAAAACATTATGAAGTTATAGATCAGGGTGTGCCAATCTCCTAAAATTAATCATAAGTATTTAGACTTTTAGTTTCATCTACATGGGATAGACTTATATCTATTTTATCTCAGAGCACAATTTTATTGAAGCATTAATTTTGCCAAACAAAATCAACAGAAGGATGGTTTTTCAGGATACTTTAAAATCTCTTAGTAAAACTAAGAGAAATACAAACCCAAACACTAACTACAGTAAACCACTGCATTAGAAGAACTAACTGTACCTAAGAGATATTTCAGGTTGAAACATTCAAAAAGTATATTTCAAACAACAAAAAACCTTCTTATATCAATAATGCCACTCGTCTTGGATGGTTTTGCTGATTCTACTCCTGTGGCTGGGGCAGAATTGATTCTCCTCTTTTTAGGTGACAAAGTGAACATTGTGTAATGGAAGGTTGTTAAAAATTGCTGACATTAGGATCTATTGTGTTGTTTTATGATAGTATTCCAGGCTTTGAAACCAGAATCTCAGAATGGATAAGATTAACATTCTAAATACAGGTTACACTGTCTTTTTTTTTTTTTTTGGATGAGATACTCATGTTCAGGTACTGAGTGGTCTGGAAAAATATAAGGAACTGATAGTAGTTGTTTAGGGTAAGAGATCCTCACCTAAAATGTTTAAACATTGTTGTATAAAAGTGTCTGGATCAAAAAGGATCTTGCTGTGATTTATGTCATAGAGTGTTCTACCTTTGTTTTCCTCTAAGAGTTTTATACTGTCTGGCCTTACATTTAGGTCTTTAATGCATTTTGAGTTTATTTTTGTGTATGGTGTTAGGGAGTGTTCTAATTTCATTCTTTTACATGTAGCTGTCCAGTTTTCCCAGTACCACTTACTGAAGAGGCTGTCTTTTCTTCACTGTATATTCTTGCCTCCTTTATCAAAGATAAGGTGACCATATGTGCGTGGGTTTATCTCTGGGCTTTCTATCCTGTTCCATTGATCTATATTTCTGTTTTTGTGCCAGTACCATACTGTCTTGATTACTGTAGCTTTGTAGTATAGTCTGAAGTCAGGGAGCCTGATTCCTCCAGCTCTGTTTTTCTTTCTCAACATTGCTTTCGCTATTCAGGGTCTTTTATGTTTCCACACAAATTGTGGAATTTTTTGTTCTAGTTCTGTGAAAAATGTCATTGGTAGTTTGATAGGGATTGCATTGAATCTGTAGATTGCTTTGGATAGTGCAGTCATTTTCACAATGTTGATTCTTCCAATCTAAGAACATGGTATATTTCTCCATCTGTTTGTATCATCTTTAATTTCTTTCATCAGTGTCTTATAGTTTTCTGCATACAGGTCTTTTGTCTCCTTAGGTAGGTTTATTCCTAGGTATTTTATTCTTTTTGTTGCATTGGTAAACGGGAATGTTTCCTTAATTTCTCTTTCAGATTTTTAATCATTAGTGTATAGGAATGCAAGGGATTTCTGTGCATTAATTTTGTATCCTGCTACTTTACCAAATTCATTGATTAGCTTTAGTAGTTTTCTGGTAGCATCTTTAGTATTTTCTATGTATAGTATCATGTCATCTGCAAACAATGACAGCTTTACTTCCTCTTTTCCGATTTGGAGTCCTTTTATTTCTTTCTCTTCTCTGATTGCCGTGGCTAAAACTTCCAAAACTATGTTGAATAATAGTCGTAAGAGTGGGCAACCTTGTCTTTTTCCTGATCTTAGAAGAAATGGTTTCAGTTTTTCACCATTGAGAATGATGTTGGCTGTGGTTTTGTCTTATATGGCCTTTATTATGTTGAGGTAAGTTCCCTCTATGCCTACTTTCTAGAGGGTTTTTATCATAAATGGATGTTGAATATTGTCCAAAGCTTTTTCTTCATCTATTGAGATTATCACATGGATTTTATCCTTCAATTTGTTAATATGGTGTATCACATTGATTGATTTGCCTATGTTCAAGAATCCTTGCATTCCTGGGATAAACCCCAATTGATCATGGTGTTTGATCCTTTTAATGTGCTCTTGGATTCTGTTTCCTAGTATTTTGTTGAGGATTTTTGCATCTATGTTTATCAGTGATATTGGCCTGTAGTTTTCTTTTTTTGTGACACCTTTGTCTGGTTTTGGTATCAGAGTGATGGTGGCCTTGTAGAATGAGTTTGGGAGTGTTCCTCTCTCTGCTATATTTTGGAAGAGTTTGAGAAGGATAGGTGTTAGCTCTTCTCTAAATGTTTGATAGGATTCGCCTGTGAAGCCATCTGATCCTGGGCTTTTGTTTGTTGGAAGATTTTTAATTACAGTTTCAATTTCAGTGCTTGTAATTTGTCTGTTTATATTTTCTATTTCTTCCTGGTTCAGTCTTGGAAGGTTGTGCTTTTCTAAGAATTTGTCCATTTTTTCCAGATTGTCCATTTTATTGGCATATAGTTGCTTGTAGTAATCTCTCATGATCCTTTGTATTTCTGCAGTGTCAGTTGTTAGTTCTCCTTTTTCATTTCTAATTCTGTTGATTTGAGTCTTCTCCCTTTTTTTCTTGGTGAGTCTGGCTAATGGTTTATAAATTTTGTTTATCTTCTCAAAGAACCAGCTTTTAGTTTTATTGATCTTTTGGCCCACCTCCTAGAGAAATGGAAATAAAAGCAAAAATAAACAAATGTGATCTAATGAAACTTAAAATCTTTTGCACAGCAAAGGAAATCATAAACAAGATGAAAATACAACCCTCAGAATGGAAGAAAATATTTGCAAATGAAGCAACTGACAAAGGATTAATCTTCAAAATATACAAGCAGCTCATGCAGCTCAATATCAAAAAAACAAACAACCCAATCCAAAAATGGGTGGAAGACCTAAGTAGACATTTCACCAAAGAAGATATCCGGATTGCCAACAAACACAGGAAAGGATGCTCAACATCACTAATCATTAGAGAAATGCAAATCAAAATTACAATGAGGTATCACCTCACACTGGTCAGAATGGCCATCATCAAAAAATCTACAAACAATAAATGCTGGAGAGGGTGTGGAGAAAAGGAACCCTCTTGCACTGTTGGTGGGAATATAAATTGACACAGCCACTATGGAGAACAGTATGGAGGTTCCTTAAAAAACTAAAATTGGAACTACCATATGACCCAGCAATCCCACTACTGGACATATAAACCAAGAAAACCATAATTCAAAAAGAGTCATGTACCACAATGTTCACTGCAGTAGTATTTACATTAGACAGGACATGGAAGCAACCTAAGTGTCCATTGACAGATGAATGGATAAAGAAGATGTGTCACTTGTATATGATGGAATATTACTCAGCCATAAAAAGAAATGAAATTGAGTTATTTGGAGTGAAGTGGATGGGCCTAGAGTCTGTCATACAGAGTGAAGTAAGTCAGAAAGAGAAAAACAAATACCGTATGCTAACACATATATATGGAATCTAAAAAAAGAAAATGGTTCTGAAGAACCTAGGAGCAGGACAGGAATAAAGATGCAGACGTAGAGAATAGACTTAAGGACACAGGGAGGGGGAAGTGTAAGCTGGGATGAAGTGAGAGAGTGGCATTGACATATATACATTATCAAATGTAAAATAGATAGCTAGTGGGAAGCAGCTGCATAGCACAGGGAGATCAGCTCGGTGCTTTGTGACCACCTAGAGGGTTGGGATAGGGAGTGTGGGAGGGAGACGCAATAGGGATTAGAAATGGGGATATATGTATATGTATTGCTGATTCACCTTGTTGTACAGCAGATACTAACACAACTTTGTAAAGCAATTATACTCCAATACAGATGTTAAAAAAAAAAGTGTCTGGATCCATTTCTGGTCACACACCATTTTCCAAGTTTGGGTTACTTGGTAAAACTCAAACTTTTGATTGCTCTAAGTTGTTCTTGAATTTTTAGGAGGATGGTGGAATATTAAAAGCTTTTAATCTGGGGAAGGACAGACATTTTAGAGCATTCATTCAGACAGTGGTCTAGAGAACTGGCAACGTCAGAATGGATCCACAAAAACCAGTTAAAAACTTCTGCAGTATTCAGGTAAGTAAGGTGAAAAAGAACAAGTTGTTGGTTATGGATTTGGAGAAGAGGAGTATAGTTTAAGAAACAGTAAGGAGGGCTATCTACAAAATTTAACAGGCTTGTTTAAAGGGTCAAAGTCATAAAATTCAAGGAAATACTGAGGATGGTCCCAGACTAAAGGAAACTAAAGAGACATGACAAATAAATGTAACATGTGATCCTAAACAAGTGTGTTTTTCTATAAAGGACATGATTGGGGTAATTGGTCATATTTGAAATGCTCTGAGGACTAGATGGTAGGAATGTGTCAATATTAATGTCCTGATTTAGATGATTGTGTTATGGTCATGTAGAAGAATATCCTTTTTTAGAAATACAAACTAAAGTACTAGGAAGTGTTGAGCATTAAGTTAGCAACTTAATCTCAAATAATTCAGGGGAAAAAAATGTACTGTTTTACAATTCTATGTAAGCTTAAAATTGTTTAAAAATTATTAAAATTTTTTGTTTTTGCAATGGCAGTGTAAATATATATGTAATAAATATATATAATAAATATAAAGGTGTGGTACAACATCATTATAAAAACAGTGTTCTTACTTAAGAAGTCCATGGCACAGAAATGTACTTGGTACTAGCCGTAGTACATACATAATTCATAATTATGCTTTTAGAAAGGCTGCTTTAGTCAACCAGTTGAAATTTAAGCTGAGACTGTTAAAATTTACATGCATTTTTATGTTTATGGAACATAAAATGCTGAACAACCCTATGGGATCAGTTTTGGGGCTTAAACTCCTGAAATCGCACCATTTTCTCTCCGGCTTCTCCTACTTCATGACTGGTTTCTCTGGAGAAAACCTCTTTGTAAAGCACTTTCTTCCAAATACTTAGCTTGGTCACTGTTCTGGGAGAACTCAAGCTAAAAGGGAAAGTAATTAGAATTGGAAGTCAACTTGAAACCGCCAGTACAGCAGGAACTTGGAATTGAATTCTCACAGTGATCTAACTCAGTTTTGACTTTTTTGAGGGATTTTATCCCATCTATCTTACATGAAGACTCTAAAGATCAGACGTGATATTGGGGAGCTGCCTTAGAAAGTGAGGGAGAAGACTGCTGTCTAATAGACAACTGTTTTCCTTCCTCAAGAGGGTAGATGTTCTGCTTGATCTAAGACTCAGTGGCAGGTTTTCCTGGTGGCGCAGTGGTTGAGAACCTGCCTGCCAATGCAGGGGACATGGGTTCGAGCCCTGGTCTGGGAAGATCCCACATGCCGCGGAGCAACTAGGCCCGTGAGCCACAACTACTGAGCCTGTGCGTCTGGAGCCTGTGCTCCGCAACAAGAGAGGCCACGATAGTGAGAGGCCCACGCACCACGATGAAGAGTGGCCCCCCGCTTGCTGCAACTAGAGAAAGCCCTCACACAGAAACGAAGACCCAACACAGCCATAAATAATAAAAACAAACAAACAAAAAAAGACTCAGTGGCATTGCTGGAGCAAAGAAACTAGGGAATATTAGTGGGAAAACACCTATTCCATGCCTGGTGCTTCCTTCTACATGGGAAAGGTCTCTATTGTTTTTTTTTTTTTTTAATTTTTATTTTATTTATTTATTTTTTGTTACGTTGGGTCTTTGTTGCTGCACATGGGCTTTCTCTAGTTGCGGCGAGCGGGGGCTACTCTTCATTGCGGTGAGTGGGCTTCTCATTGCAGTGGCTTCTCTGGTTGCGGAGCACAGGCTCTATGCACGGGTTCTAAGCACGTGGGCTTCAGTAGTTGTGGCACGTGGGCTCTAGAGTGCAGGTTCAGTAGTTGTGGCGCATGGGCTTAGTTGCTCTGCAGCATGTGGGATCTTCCCGGACCAGGGCTCGAACCCATGTCCCCTGCACTGGCAGGCGGATTCTTAACCACTGCACCACTAGGGAAATCCCAAAAGGTCTCCTTTAGAATAACTTTTGGTTATGTGGAAACCATCATTCAGTCCTCCCCAGGTGAGGAAAGACTTAACCTCAACAGTGAGTTTTTAAAGATGTTAGGGATATGTTTCTCTTCTAGGGAGCAAGCTGTTTGCAAGGAACGTTCCTTCTTCTCTGACTCTATCATCCGTAAATTATAAACAGGCTTCAGGAAGGCTGCTGCTATCTTCTTCTCAAGCCCTCATGTTTTTGTTTTCTGTTTTGGTCTAGTGCTGTTAAGACTACCATCACTCACAACCACTCATTCCAGTGACCGTACTGTTGATCTCTTCTTCTTCCTTCTTTTAAGTCATCTCCTTGTCCATTCTGCCTGGCCTCAGTATGGCTGACTCATCACTCACATCTTCTCTAATTCCCACCTCTCAGTGAATGCCTTCTCTCTTCTGGTCTTTGCATACAATTACCTCTCTTGTTTTCATTTATTCACTCAACAAACATTGAGTACCTTCTCAACAGGCCTTCCTCTAATAGTCAGTACTTTACAGAAGCTATGTACAAGTTGTCCCTCTGTATCCACGGTTCCACATTTGCAGATTCAACCAACTAAGGATCAAAAATATTAAGAAAAATCCAGAAAGTTCCCAGAAACAAAACTTTAATTAGCTGGACACTGGAAACTATTTACATAGTATTTACAATACATTACATTGTATTAATACAGTGTAATTACATTACATTGTGTTAGGTATTATAAGTAATCTAGAGATGATTGATTTAAAGTATATAAGAGGATGTGCTTGCATAGGTTATATGCAAATACTATGCCATTTAATGTAAAGGACTTGCGTATCCATGGATTTTGGTATCCTCGGGGTTTAGGGGGTGGTGGTGTGGGTCCCTGGAACTAGTCCCCCTCTGATACCAAAAGATGACTGTATTCTGTCCCATAAACTTAGGAAGGAATGAATTGACTACCAGGATAACAGATTTCTGTATTTTATCTCACCCTTAACTATACATTTTTTTAAAAAAGCCTCAAACTTCTAGGTATGAACACATGATACAAATGGAAAATAGCAGATAATATTCAATATTCAATTCAATAATATTCAATAGTTCAAGCAACAAGTGCTTTTTATATACTTTGAAATCAATTAACTCTTTTCTTCTCATTTTGTAAGTGGAGTATAGTATATTTGTACATTTTTATTGATATGGATTAGGGTGAAATATAAAAGTAAAATATACAAGTGAAAGAATAGCCATACCAAATGAGAGCAGATATAGCCTTAGAGTGGCAAAATTTTATCTAATGATCCAGTACTAACATGAAATACAAAGGTCCAGGGTGTACCTGTGATTCATGATTCTGATTTTAAAATCTTTTCAGATAATAAGCTGTTGAAGGTCAGCAGTGATATGTCTATGATTCCTTCTAGAGAGATTCTAACATCACAAAAGAGGACATAGCAATGTTCAATAGTGCAGTTAGTGAATAGAGAATGATTACAATCTACACTCTGTTAGAGTGGAGGGAATTCTTCTCTGCTTACAAAAAAGGAAACATTGATTTGGCTAAAGATCTTATACAGTTGAGGGCTGGAGCCCAATATGTTCAAGAGGAGGTACTCTTAGCTTCTTTCCTTTTCACAGTCTTAATCACTTACATTCTATGTTTATGCTGATGACTTCCAAATTTTTTCATTCATTCATTTCTCCAGTCTCCATTTATGAACAAGGAACTGGTCTAGATGTGCCGGGGATACAGAGAAAGGCTCTTAATTTTTTTTGTTTCTGACAAACTCCTACTTCCCTTCCAGTATTTTGTTCAGTTATCATCTCTTCTGGAAGTCTTCCTGATCTCACTATGTGACTTGGGCTAGGGTGTCCATTAGTACTTCAGTTATGCTGTGTTAACAACTCTTTTGTGGCACTCCTGTTCTTCTAGTTTAATTGTGAGTTTATTAGTCTGTCTCTTATCCTGGAGTTGAAGTGCCTTGAGGATCAGTATCCTGGCATTATCATTTCTTTCAGGTGTACCAACCAATATTTATTAAACATATAATATTTACTGGTGTTTTGGTTATCTAGTTGCTGTGTAAAAACTACCCAAAAGTTACTGGCTTAAAACAATAACCATTTAATTTGCTTACCCATCTGTAATCTGGGTTTACCTGTGTTGCATTTAGTTGGTGGACCAGCTAGAGACAGGGCCCCCCCTGAAAAGCCTCTCTCTTCTCTCTGTCTCTGTCTCTCTCCCTCCCACTCACTGTAATCTTAGGACCTCTTCCTCCTTCCTCTGAGCTAACTTCTCTGTTATGACAGCTGGATTTCTTACATGGCAACTCAGGGATCCCAAGAATACAAAACAATCTTCCTGGCTTTCTTAAAACAAAGGGATGGAACTGGCATAGTGTCGCTTCCAGCCAATTTGAATGAATGAAGAGAGAGCCCTGCCAAGATGTGAGCAGAGGGGAATAGGAAAGAGAGGGAACACCAGAGCCACTAACAGAGTGGGCCACCATGCGCCATTTTTTTGCTACTAGAAAGCCACATTTCTCTCTCATTGAAGATACACTCCTCCCTTGCAGACCGCCCAGGGGCCTCATCCCTTTATGGCACCTGACTCAGTTTCAAGTCCCATATCCAGGTCTCTAAATCAGGTCACAGCACAGATGAGGCCCCTGGAGTACGTTTGCTGAGGCACAGCTCCTCGAGGCCAGGTCTTCTGAAGATGAACACTAGGGAATTGATGGAACAGTTATCTTCCTCACACTCACCCGACATACAATGACTGGAGAGGGACAGATAAGCACAATAAACTTCACCTTGTAGGAGTGAGGGTGGAAGCAAGAGGTGTGAAGCAGCAGAGCTGTGGCACAGACAGGTAGCGTGATGCGGCTGTCTACCCAGTGTAGGTAATAAGGGATTGGGTTGTCTGTAAGATTTTAAAAACAAAAATATAACTGCCTAAATCCCAGAGTGTCACCATGCACAGGTGTGTGGATACAGTGTCAGTGATAAATACTCCTCCCAATAGAGGCAGCTCTTTCCACTCTTCTGCTTGGAACACACCGCCAGCAGACACGCATCCACAGCAATTCTGAGATCCAGCAGGCACGGACCACCAGTCCCTCAATCAGGTCCAGTCTGTCCCTGGGGAGTAGTTCTTCATGCCTTCTCTCCATTGTAAGTAGTTCATCTCAATAGTTAGGATGAAAACCTCCATGATTTGCCAACTGTGTGACCTTGACCAGGTGACTTTAACTTTTTGAACCTCCATGTCTTCATCTGTAAAGTGGGGATTTTTTTGAATAGTACTTACTGGGAGACTTAAGTGTTGAGAGGCTGTTATAAGACTTAAATGCGATATTACACATAAATCAGTAATATTTTATACATATACATGAGATATATATAAAAATGAGATGCTTAAACATATTACATATAAAAATCTTAAACAGTGACTGGTGTGTAATAAATCCTCAATAGGTGTGCAGTATCATTATTATTTTACATGTGTCTCAGCTCTATAAAATGTAACATGAAGACTAGAACAATATTGGGCCCAGCAAAGCACTGTATGCTGTTCAAATAATATATGAATGTATATATATTTTTTCCCTATGTGTTCATTTATATAAGAAGACAATTTGAAATTGTCGGTATATTTTTGCAGCTGGGAAGAAATACTTGGAGATGGGAGGTGAAATAATTCTGAAGATCAGAGCCAAGTAAAAACCTTAAAATAAAACTGAAACATGGATTGATTTAGATTATGTAGGGCACAAAATCAGTGTAAAAAGCTGCAATTAAGTTAAGTTTTCCAACAGATTTAAAACATGCCCAGGGCAGCATGAGGGATTTTGTAATGGTCTCTTTTGTTATGAAAAGGGCACAGAATGTAAAATCAGATGTCATGGTGCTCTGGCTGCTCGGAGGATGGTATCCAATTATCCTTATCCGTTACTCGGAGACTGCAGTGAAACTTTACATGGTAGCTGCTTGCAAAGTCCAAAGTGACAGTCCTGTCAGTCATAGCTTACTTACCCTTCCAGTGGTCACTGAAATATTGAAAGAAATCAAGAAGAGTTGAATCTTTTGGGAAGACTTGATGTGATGATATATTGGAAAGAGACAACGGGTGCATTAGATGTCAGGACTATTCTTTGTGTTACAACGTTCTTTAAACCATGCTATCTGCCGCTGCCTCCTTTGCTTGGAATCTGTCTTTTCATAGCGTCTCTTGAATCCTTTCTCCAATTTGGACAGATTCAGATCTTTCCAGGTTTTTAAGCCAATTTTCAAAGGAGCAAGGTGTAAATCACTGTAAAAATAATCTTTTCTAAATAATGGATGAGGACTTTAAATCATATGCTCAGCTCTAGAAGCCTATGGCCCAATACTTGCTCTTGGGTTACTGGGTTACTGGGTTACCCTGAATCTCCTCCTCTGTGTGTTTGACCCAGGATTTCATAAATTCAATGTCTGACCTCCACTGCCCACTTCCTCAATTAGTAGAATCTGACTTTTTCCTAGGTGCTTGCTATTTTAGGCTAGTTGCTTCTCCTAACACAAATGTACCACCTTTACTAAATGATAAAATATACCCAGTATTTTTTACGGAGACCCATGTACACCTGGCTGACATGTTGCTGGTCACCCTTTGAGACGTGAGGTCTTGACTTTATGGTTTAATATTTTGGTGCCTGCTGCATTACTGATATTATCTACAATGACTGTCACAATTCTATGATCTGAATTCCTTGCTTGCCTATCCCAGCAGCTTACTAGTTCTGTCAATTTCTAAAACAAATCAATAGACTGTTGGTGTCCCTTGGGTACTTACTCTATCTAGATGACCCTTTTTGGAATCAAGACATTTGCCCTTGGTAGTTCTTTGTCTTCACTCCACATCCCAATTTGGTCCACTCAAGTACCAAATAGACCATAGCTACTCAATTTAGGACATGTGCAATTTCTATTTTCACATTTAATGTGCTTCTTAATGCTGTTGAGCGAAAAGACATAGGGGTAAATCAGCAGCTTTGTTTTTGTTTGTTTTCTAATTATACTACCCCTGTAGATTTCAGCCAAAGGAAATGTTGCATTTATTAACTAGCTTAGCTGAGCAGGACACAGTCCATATGAAATAATTGAGTCTTTATACAAAATTCTTTTTAAAATTGAAACCCAGAGATAATCCACACACTCTGCCTTTGGTAAAAAGCATCTTTTTTTTTTTTTTTTTTTTAAACTGAGCACCAACCATGCCAGAGTGACTAATACATAATCAAGTGAGCTGATAGGATTTTTTCATTTTGTCTTCCCCATTATTTGATAAAAAGAATAATAAATACAAAATTCACCAGCAGAAGGTGGGGGGAAGAAAAGAAATGTTCCTAGATAAGTAGGAATTGAACATTTCTTGTTTCTACCAGTATTACCCTGAGGTGGTTGATGAAGGAGACGGTAACTTCATTAACCAGACTCACTCACTGGAAGTGGTGTAGGAACCTGCCCTAGAGCTTCACGCAGGGATAATTCTTTAGCTGTTGCAACAGGAAAGCCAGACGCAATCCTCTGATCCAATGGGTCCCACAGGTGGGTCCAGCCTGTAGACTGAGACCGATGTCTTCTTTGGACTGAAGATCTGCAGGACAGATTCCTGAAAAAGTATGACAGACTGTGTTTTTCAGAAAGGTCAAAGCAATATTTCAGTCACACATGCTCTTCCAGAACCTTGTTGCACCCTATCAAGAGGTTGAGTCTATTTTCTCTCCCTTTGAACCTGGGCAGGCATGTGACTGCTCTGACCAACAGAGTACAACAGAAGTGACGCTTCATGTCTTATGATACAGCTTTAGTCTGGCTCTCCTTTTCTGTGACACTTACTCTTGGGACCCAGACCTCACATTGTGAAGAAGCCCAAGCAACATGAGTGTACAGTATAAAGAGATTCTCAGGCAACAACCCCAGCTAATGTGTTTGACTGAGCTTTTGTAATACGATTTCAGCATCCAGCTTTGAGACTGCAGCAGGCCTCAGGTATCCTAGAGCAGAGATAATCCCTTCCTGCTATGTCCTGTCTGAATTCCTGACTCAGGAAGCCAAGAGCATAATAAATGGTTGTTTTGTGCATTGAGTTTTGGGATAACTTGTTTTGCAGCCTTAGTAACTGGAACAACAAGTCTTAGCTGGTTGCTTCTTAAAGTAGCCTAATTACTCTCAGCATATATCCCTGTGTTATATGTCATGTGACTATAGAAATGAAACAAACAAAAAACAAGTCGTAATTTCTCTTCTCTCCTCTAATTGGAAAGCCAGGTATACTTTCAGAAGTTTAATTAAGGCTTCTGTGTTTTGTGTCACGATCTGAAAGTTCTCACCCATTCTGAAATTGATAAATTTAGTTTTAAAAGCCCCCCCCAATTTCTACAAGACAAAGTCAAAAGAGAAGTTATTTACTGAGGGTAAAAACATATGCAACTCACTTCACGTAAGGTTAATGTCCTTGACTTATAGCGCTCCTTCCTTCAAATCAATGAGAAACAACAACCTGATAGAAAAATTTGGAAGAAATATATACAGGAAATTCAGGGAAAAAAATTGAAATGTTTGTTAAACATGAAAAAGACTTCATCTCACTCATAATCAGAGAAATGCAAATTAAACTGAGATACTAGGATATCTTTTCACATATAAGATTGGAAAAGATCAAAAGTTCAGTAACAAGTTGGTAAGGGCGTGAGGAAATAGACATTCTCATACTTTCCAAGACAGTTCAGATAAGAACAATTACACACACACGATGTATGTATAAGGTTATTATTTGCTGTAACATTGTTTATAACGGCAAATGATTGAGAACCACCAAAATACGCTCCAACTGAGCTTTATATATATAAATTATGATATACCTGTATGATAGAATAGTACATATCCAAATTTAAAAGCAAATGAGAAAGTTCGTTATGATGAAGTGATATACAAAGTGTCAGAATTAAGTGAAAAAACAAGCTGCAATATCTTGTTTTATTTTTACAATACTGTCGTAAATTTTTAAAAATTATATATATATATGTATATGCATATATACTTGTTTAAATACTCATGGAATATCCCTGGGAGGGTATATAACAACTGTTAGCATTGTTTACCTCTGGAGAGGGGAGCTGAATAACTAGGAAGAAAGGTAGAAGGCAGAATTTTCACTGTCTTACATTTTTGTAACTTTTGCAACATATAAATATATGATCTATTTTTAAATACATAAAATATTTTAAAAATTCTGATTCAACTCTATTATAATAAATTTCTTTATGTATTTGTATCTCTTGCCCGACCAGGAGCATCTAGCGTTACCCCTCTATATGCCTTGTGCCTGCTGAGATCTTAGCAGAGAGCTGGCATTCCTGCATTTATGGAAGGACTGCAAGGTGGCCTCTGGTAAGCAGGATGACAGAGCCATAGTCTGCCGTGTTAAAGGGACGCGGGGGACTTGAATGTGAAATATCTCATGGCAGCCTTTGGGAAGGCTTCTGGGAAGACCTGATGTTTAAGCTGGTCCTCCACTCAAAGAAAGGAAAGATACGTATAGGATATGGGATAGGGCAGGAGGCCTTTATAGGCACAAAAGGAAAAAAATGGCTTCTGGAAGATGTGAGTAAACTGAGGTGACTGGGCAGTCTTGCAAGAAGGGGAGAGAGTATGCAGTTGAGAGAAAAGATCAAGGGTGATTTTTATTTTGTGAGCCTAAACAGGGAACATCTGCTGTTTATCTAGTTAGTGCAGAGGCCCTAGCAGTCAAAACAAAACCTGGTGCATTTTAAATGATTGATGACTAATTGATTCAGGTGGTTGCTTCCTGCTATAATTCTTTAGCACTTCACTAACCAAGCCACCTTATGTGGCTCCCAAGACAGATGCTAGCTGCTTGCAGTAGGGAAACATAACTCAAAGAAACAATTTTTAATGCTATAGTGCAGATTTGAAAGTCATTCTGTCTGCCTCTGAAGATAAAAAATGGACAGAGTCATCTGATATTTCTAAATAGATGAATTCAGTTTATATTTACATTTTACATCTCTCTCTCCACACATAAATTAGCAGTTATAGTATTAACATCTGGTGTTTATATAGTACAGACAAACCCCAACCTTGCAGCTGTCACCCAGAAGTTCATTTGTGGGTTTGTTCTTTTCCCATAGAAATAATGTTGTAAATGATACCCAGATCATCAGGCCAGTCTGCAGAAATTAAATAAGTATTATGTTCCTGAAGTTTTATAAGGAGAGTATTCTTTTAACTCTATATCAATATTACTCACTCCTCTGCACGTGTGTCTGAGAAAATACATTGCGACAACAGGAACTTATTTCTTCCTGTATCGCAATAGAGAGAGATAAAAGTAGCAGCTTCTCAGCATGAGCAAGTTAGTTATTCTCTGTTGTTTCCACCTCTCTACTGTGCACAGTGAAGATGCTAGTCTGGGGACATTATACTCTAGGTGTTCACAGATAAGTGACAAAGGACAACTGCCCGTGGCTTTGACACCAGAAAGTCTTGGGTGCAAATCCAACCTCTGCCCCTGATTTGCAATGTCTCTTGATAAGTTAGTCAACTTTCTACCTCAGGTGCTTCATCTGTAAAATAGGGATAAATCTGCCTACTTTACTGGTCTTTGTAAGTATAAAATGCCATAATATACACACAAGTAGAAGCAGAATAGTAGAACGTTAAGATGTGGGCACCCTAGTCACGCTGCCTGGGTTCACGTATTTGACCTATTTGGTGCTACATGATTGGCCTTGGGCTAGTAATTGAACCTAGTGGCTCTCAAACTGTGTTGTATATTAGAATCACCTGGGAAGGTTAAAAAATTCCTGCTGCCTAAACCCCACCCCATATCAGTTAAATAAAAAAATAGTCCTGTGGGTAAGACTCAGAGGTCAGTATTTTTAACCCCTTTTTCCCCAGGTGATTCCAATGTGCAGCCAAGTTTAACTTCTGTTCATCATGTATACAATGGAGGAATTTATAATTCCTATCTCTCAGTGGAGTTAGAGAATTGAAAGAAATAATCCAGGTGAAGCATTTAGCACAGTGCCTGGCACCTATTAAATACTTGATACAGCTTTGGTCTTATTCTATAAAGTGACTGTGACAGTGAAATTGATGAACACATCTGTGCTTTTCAGAAAATTGATTGTTTCCTGTTCCAATTCTCTCCTGCACTCTGCATTCTCTATGCCCTGGATCATCTGTCATAGTTTTCCTGTTTAATAAAATTGCAGTGTGTGGGAAAAGAATGAACACCTGGGGTCCAAAACTAGATTTACCCTTAAATGGCCTTGTATTTAGGGGTAAAGTTTTAAATCTGGGCAAAGTTTTAAATCTGTCTGTGCCAGGTTTCTCTGTATTTCCCATAGAATCTATCTTACAAAATACTTGCATACTTGAAAGGACAGAAAGGCATTGAGAGGCTCAGGAAGACAGGACAATAAATATCCAGGACGCTGTGCCCCTCTTGGTTTTTCCCGGCAATAATTGCTGCTGTTCTCTGGCGGGGGGAAGATGGGTAGAAGATAGGAAAATGTACTTTTGTTATAGCAACCCAAACTAAGTTAGAAATTGGTGCTGAGAAATGAGGTGCTGCTATTACAAATACCTAAAAATGTGAAGCAGCTTTGGAACTGGGTAATGGGTAAAGGCTAGAAGAGTTTTGAGGTGTACGCTAGAAACCAAGATTGATGTGAAGGAACTTTTAAAAGCAATTCTGGTGAGAATTCAGAAAGGAAAGAGGGGAGCTGTAGAGAAAGCCTCTGTGTTCTTAGGGAGTATGCCTAATCATGAACACAATGTTGACAGAAATACATAGGGACAGGAAAGGCCATTATGTTGAGGTCTCAGATGGAAATAAGAAACACGTATTTGGAAACTGGAGGGACGGTGATCCTTGTTATAAGGTGGCAAATAATGTGGCTGAATTGTGTTCATGTTCTAGTGTTCTGCGGAAGGTAGAACTCGTAAGCTATGAAATGGACACTTAGCTGAGGAGATTTCTAAGCAAAGTGTTGAAGAAGTGGCTCGGTTCCTCCCGACTGCTGATAGCAAAATGTGAGAAGAGAGAAATGAATTGAAGAAGGAATTGTTAAACAGCAAGGAATCAGAACTTAAAGATTTGGAAAAATTTCAGCCTATCCATATTGCAAAAAAAAAAAAAAAAGGAAAGAGAGAGAGAGAGAAATTGCGTAGTTTGGAAGAGAACACAAAGGGTGTGTCCAAGCTACCATTTGATAAGGAGATTAGTGTGGATATGAGCCACAGATTTAATCAGCCATCTCAACAGAAGCCAGGAGCTATTCTTCAAGACATGGAAGAATGACTCTAAAGGTGATTCAGGGATTATTGGGGTTTCAGAAGGTGGGGAGGCCCTCACACTGCTTTCAACAGTTCAGATTGTCTCTATCCATAGATGAGTAAGCAAGGCTTCCCAGAGCCCTGGGGGCATGAGCCCTGCCAGGCAGAGCTGTGGGGCAGGACTGCTGCCCCAGTGGGGAAGAAGGTAGGACTGCTGGACTCAGTGAGCCTGGAGGAAAGATCATGAAACCAAAAATCATTCTTGAGCTTTAAGGTCTCACAGTTTTCTTTATTAGATTTTGGACTTGCTTGGGGCTACCATCATTCCTTCTTACTTCTTCCTTTTGGAATGGGAATATGTATCTTACGCTTGTCGCACCATTGTATTTTGAAGAAATACAATTGTTTGGTTTCACTGGTTCACAGCTGGAGATGAATTTTACCTCAGGGTGAATTGTCTCTCAAGTCTCAGCGTGTCTGATTTAGGTGATATTTTGATGGGACTTTGGATTTTAGACTTTAAAGTTGATGATGGAATGAGTAAAGGGGTTTGGAGTTGCTGGGATAGAATGGATATGTTTTATCAGTGATAAAGGCATGGATTTGGGGGGCCAGGGGTGGAACATTATAGACTGAATGTTTGTGTCTTCCTCAATTCATATGTTGACATCTTAACCCTCAAGATGGTAGTATTAGAGAGTGAGGCCTTCAGGAGGTAATTAGGTCATGAGTGTGTAGCCCTCATGAATGGAATTAGTAAGAGATATGAGAACTTTCTCTCTCTCTCCTCTCTCATCTGTGTGAGGACATAGGGAGAAGATGCCATTTCTGAACCCAGAAGCAGGCCTTCACTAAATATTAAATGTGCTGGTGACTTGATCTTCAACTTCTCAACCTCCAGACAGTGAGAAATAAATTTCTGTTGCTTATAAGTTACCCGGTCTTATGGTACTATGAAATAAAATTCATATTTTATGGCAAGACAAAAATTTAAACATAAAAATTCTTCTCTGCCCTTTGGCCTCCTCTCTCGCCCACACTGTGCGTGGTGTATCTGCATTATGCATCCACTAAACCTCCCCCATCGGCAGGAATACCTGCTCAACCATAAAGAGCAACATTCTCCTAGCAGCAAAAAGACAACTCCTTCAAATGTAGTATTCCTTCTAGATCTTCTAAGGGGTCACATGACCCACCAGAATGACGCTTAGATCTGGATTGTGTAAACTGTCATTTGATGTAAAGCCCTCTGTCTCAAAAAAACTTTTGTAATTGTGCCTTGATTTCTAACTGGTGGAACAGTTCTCAGAGCTTTCTGATATGCTCTTCCTGGGTTATAATCCTCAAATTTGGCTCGAATAAAATTTTCCATTTCTCTTTTAGACCAACTAATTAATTTTTCATCAACAGTACTTTGTTATAGCAGTCCAAACTGACTAAGACAAACTTTCATCTCTTTCCTAATTATTTTTAATCAGATACCTCCCCCAGCCTTTTCTATATCCACTCTACTATAAAATATTTCTACTAAAGAGAAATCACTGAGACAGTCTATCTAAGAGCCTTTTCCCTTAAGGCATGTTTGGAATAAAACTCTGACGTGTGTTCATAACCCATTTGTCTGAGAAGTTGCTTTAACATATTTTTTATCACTGTAACCAGTTTGTTCCACCAGTGGCCAATTTTTCCCATTCCACAAGACTGACAGCAAAATCGGAGAGTTAACATGGGTATTGGTCCAGCCTCTCATCAGCATTTAATCTAGGAGAGGTTTAATGGGGTTTTCCAAGTCATGTGCTTTCCAGTTAATTAACTTTGTTGAAGCCCGATTTATTAGAAGACGTTACTGAGAATTAAGTGTTTTCTTTTCAGGCTTCAGCTGCAGGAGGGGCACTGAGACTTATGTCACAAAAACCCTCAGTTATTAATAATTACAAAGGTCACAGTCATCCCTTTGTGAATATTTCCCCTGACACTTTCATTTAGAATCTCAACACAGGCAAAAGGTGAGGAAATTAAATGGGCAGAGTGGTAGGAAATAGGAAGCCAAAAGCTCAGAGATGTTGGCTGGTTCATAGACACTCTGGAAGATAGTAATTATTTTGCTTCCCCACCCCATTATTGCTTCCTTCCCTCCTTCATTCAACAAATGCTTGTTTAATACATATCATATGCTTGGC
The DNA here is from genome assembly GCF_009873245.2 of Balaenoptera musculus. NCBI lineage: Eukaryota > Metazoa > Chordata > Mammalia > Artiodactyla > Balaenopteridae > Balaenoptera > Balaenoptera musculus. Next base: position 73,021,652 of record NC_045789.1, on the reverse strand, counting down.
GATGGGCAAGGCATGTGATGCAACAATGACTAAGGTGGGCCTAATCTTTGTCTCCATGTAGCATTCTTCCTGGGGAAGACAGACACTTAACAAGTAATTACAGTTACAAAAGGAGCATATAACTGAAGGAATCCAACCTGATCTGGGATTTCACATCAGGTCCATCTGAGAAAGTGATTTTTAAGCAGGCTCATGATGACTGAGCAGGAGATAAATGAGTAGCAGGTAAGGAGTGAAACATTCTGGGCATGCAAGAGGCTCAGAAAGGCAGCTCTCAGATGTCACAATCCAGGGGAGGGAAAGCAAATTATAGCCATAGAAGTGTAAAGAACAACCTGTGCTTCTTATTCTTGATCTTGAAAAGATGTGGTCACCCAGATATAGATTTTCTGCACATGACCTGCTTTGAAACTCTGAACTAGAGGGTAGATGTCTGAAATTCCACCCCTAAACTTTAGTCCTTTGGATCAAGGCACTGTTCCCTGAAACAGTGTTCAAATACACTGTCTTCAGACAGAAATATCTTAGACTATAATTTACCACACCGGAAAGAGAAAATTATATCTAAAACTGCACATTCACAGGTTAGAGAAGAAAGGATAGCTCAGAGTGCTCCCAATGAATGGCTACATTCAAGGGTTAAACTGTATTGGATTTGATGAAGTCAGAATTACTAAAATTTTTGTTTATTTCAGAAATGTTTCAAGATATAGAAAATACATAAAATATTCAAATAAATGTCATCTACCACTACCCAGAATTGATAATCATCAATAAGTTGTCATATTTGACATCTTTTTAAAATGAAAATAATTATATGTCACAAAGTTGAAGTTGGCTAAGAGATTTATATCTAAGGAAGTACAACAAGCTAACGATCAAAGAGTTATGGTTGAGCAAATTAGGTTGGAAGGTGGAGTTTCTGGCACTGGGGAGAACAAATGTCAGTGTGAGGTAAAGAAGGGAAGAGGGATGATTACAGGAAGTGAAGTGAATACTAATGAGCTAGATCCAGAATCGCAAACTCAAATGCCTTCAGAAGCCCGAAAGGTCAATAGATAAATGAAGCTGGCCTAATGCAAGTTGATGGGGAGGGTGAGAGTAATGGCAAACTGCAGACCACATGGCCCCAAGGAGAGGAGTTTGAGGAGGAGGAGGAGAAGAAAAAGGAGAAGGTGGACGAGGAAGAGAAGGCAGTAGAGGAAGGAGAGAAGCAGGAGGAGGGGAAGGAGTAGGAAATTAAATGTGCAGAGTGGTAGGAAATAGAAAGCGAAAAGCTCAAAGATGTTGGCTGGTTCATAGACACTCTGGAAACCAGTAATTATTTGGCTTCCCCTCCCCATTATTGCTTCCTTCTCTCCTTAATTCAACAAATATTTGTTTAATACATATCATATGCTTGGCGATGGGCAAGGCATGTGATGCAACAATGACTAAGATGGATCTGGTCCACCTTAGGAGGAGGAGGGGGAGGGGGAGGGGGAGGAGGAGGGGGAGGAGGAGGAGGAGGGGGAGTGTAGGCTGATGCAGAATTTCATCCTTGATGTCCTATTAGGAATCTCTGATTAAGATGAGAGTAAGTGGAGAGGGAAAAGGTAGGGGCAAGAGAAGCTGCCAGGCAGGGTGCTACATTCATGGTCAATTCATGGCCAAGGCTGAGTCTCTCTGAAGGCTTATCTGAAATTAAAGTTTAGAAAAATCTGAGCTAACATCAGACAATGGCATCTTGGTGGGTGAATCGTTCACGTCTCTGACCAGTGCTACTTCAGCCTGCTGAGAACTGAGACCTCCAGGAATGAATCAACAGAACAATTAAACTTTGAAAGCCAAGAAAGAGGTTCAGAGTCCAGAATATCACCAAAGAAGGGAAATCTGAACAGTTTCTCACTGAGAGCATTCAGGATAACCTGCGGCATTGGCCTACTGGGCACCTGGGAAGGTGTACTTCCCAGGAAGGAGATGGAGGGAGAGAGGGAGAGGATAGAGGGACAGGAGAGGTGAGAGAATAAGCTAACACAAAGGGGAAAGGGATCCCAAGGCAAAGCTCATCTCTTTAAGGTAACCTAAAATAAGGGACTTCTCCAAGAAAGATCACTATACATTTTGTCAAAATAAGTGGTTTGGTATTTGGGCCCTGTTACTGCCTTGGTGTGTGTTCTTGGGTTAGTTATTAAACTTTCTGAGCCTCAGTCTTCTTATGCGTAACATGGCATAATAAACCTCTCAATGGACTTATGAAAATCATTAAGATCATGTGTATGAAATAGCTCTATAAACCTTAAAGTGCTATAAAAGAATGCAGTATCATCACACTCTACATAAGCATCATCTCAACATATATAGTCTTGAGGACTGAGCACATAAGCTGCCCAGGCAGAGAGAAGACTCTGATCTTTGTTAGCAGATCCTGATGTACCACTTTCTGGGTACATAAACAACAAACGCTTCCAGGGTTGTCTTTCCAAGGACATCTTTCATAACCATAGCAAAAAATATGTGTACGATCAACATAAGGCTATATATTCAGACCCTCTGTGGTTTAGAATTTAAAAACTGAATGTTGGGATTAATGAAGACTCTGCTAGGGGCCTGTGTTGGTCATAAGTTTTTCTTCAACGTTTGCAATTACATTAATTCCCAGAAGAACTCAAATTTTTGGTATAAAAAATTACCCATGCTGTTAGAGTAGCATTCAGACTGGAGTATGGCAGTTGCAATCTTTTTCCCCTAGAATTAAATTGTCTGCCTGCTCTGTCATCTGGGCGCTTCTGCATTATGCTTCACTCTCATCACAATCATTTGTGCCAACCTAAAATATCTTTTTCTCCACCTGTCAGGGAGCCTAAACTTTTACATTTGCAGATTTATTCCTCAGGAATCTTCAGTTAGAATGTAAATTTTTTTTTTTTCAAATGAAGGAGAGTAATATATCAAGGACCTATAAATTGTAAAAACCTGGGTGTGAATTAGTTCACTATGTACATTAAATTATTTGGCAATCGACTATGTATCATAGGGTCAATAGCTGGACCATTTTGCCCTCTTCTAGATCTTACACCCTAAGTATCTTTAAAATCTCTCTAAATCTTTCCATCCCTTTTGCTCATATGTTCTTTCTCCTCTGCAATATTTCTCTAACTAGGCTCCTAATCTGGAGTCTAGTGCTTTCAAACTTTAGCATAGTTAAGACTAATTTTGAGGTACTTGCTGAAATATGCAGTATCCTAGATTCCATTTCCAGAAATTCTGATTCATTGAGCATGGGCCTGGAGTCCAGCAATTTGCATTGTAAGGAGGTTCCCAGGTGATTCTGACGCCGGTGGTTCAGGGATCATATCCTGAGAAACACCTTCCTTGATTACCTAATCTAAAGGAGCACTTCCTTCTACCCACCCCTGCTGGAGTTATCTTTATTACATCACCCTGTTTATCTCCCACAGAGCATTCATGAGGTCTCCTTTCTCCCTTTATCTCTAACTCCTAGCCTGGGGCCTGGCTCGTAATGGTACTCAATAACTATTTTATGAATACATTTTACGAATAAGCATTTTATGATTGAATAAATTGTTCTAGGCATCGTTACTCCTGATCTTCGGCACACTCTTCCCATTGTTTTCAGAGTTAATTTTCAGAATGACATTTTTGATCTTATTGTTTTCTGCCTTTCAACTTCTATTGTCTCTGGACCACTTATAGATGACATGCAAGTGCCTTAAAACAACGTAAAAGAACTTTCACAATCTTACCCCAAACTACCTTATAACCTAATTTAGCATGGCTATCCCCAATATACTTTCTTCTTTAGCTGTATCATTTTTCAAAAGTTCCCAGCTTTTATTTCACATGTCCATGGTTGTGCTCATGTCATTTTCTTGCCTGTAATGCTCTTCTTCCTTTTTTTTTTTTTTTTTTTTTTGCTTTCTCCAAACCCCTGTTCGAATTCCTGTTCTTCTAAATTTTACATAAAATGTCACTTCCTCTATGAAGTCTGCCATATTTTGCCCTATTTCTTTTAGGGAGAGAGAGAGAGTTATTTATTTGTTTGTTTGTTTCTGGTGGTCCTACGTCACTCTTTCCATGCCATTATTAAGGCATTTCCTATGTTTTTTTGTGTCTCTCATTTTTGTATCCTGAGAGTTTAGGTCAATGTCTCTGACATGATAAATATTTAATAAATGATCCTTCAAGATGATCTATAAAATATACTTTTTCCAGAACTGAGAATGATACTTGGAAAACTCAGGTAACTTGAGTGCTCAGATATCAAGTCTCCTCATTAATCTTGGCTCTAGTGGAACCAGAAAGAAAGAAGAAAGGGGAGGACCTTGGAGTGTCCCAAAGCCTCTGGCCAAATATTTTTCTTTTCCCATATTTGATCCAGTGCCTGAAATTTTCAGCATTCAATATTTTGTTTTTAATGGCCTTAAAAATACTGTATCAGTAAGCATATTACTGGGGGTTTTGTTCTGTTATTTGACCAGTTGAGGGCTGAGAAATATAAAGTTTGAGTGGAGAAGGGAAGATTGTCCCTAGGATTTATTAGGGTACTGAAAGGGTAGATCCAGCTCAATTCATGTGATGTGAGGGGACTAGGTGAAGGGACTAGATTTTTAAGGTGTCAACAGATTTCCAGTAGTGACTTTTATCATATATTATCCATTCTAATCCATTTAACCATCCTTTCATCCATCCACTTACTAATTTTTTCCATTCTTTGTCTAACTGTCCACCAGACTAAGAGAGGACTCAACAGAAGAAGGTGATAAGTAGAAGTAGAGGCGTCAAGCACCTCTGCTGATGGGGTGTGAAGAGTTTGTGTATCAAAGTTTTTACATCTAAGTTTCTAATAAGACACAATGATATGGTAAATGTGAAATTTCATAGTTAGGTCCAAAATCACAAAGGACATTATTTATAAAAGCAATGGGGAGGACTTTGTCCCTTGATCTCCTCACTTATTTGTAGCACGCACAATTGTTTGGAGAGTGGGGAATAAACGTTTTTCAACTAGTTTCTTTGGAGAGAGTTTTTGCATGCTGTTATTATTCTTCTTTCCTTCAAGCTTAGTGAAGAGGGCTTCTGGACCACTTAAAGATACTCAAGTGTGTTCCCTGTATCTGGGGAACAAAAATGGCTGATGTCTGATTCTTGCTTGAGGAAGATAAAATGACTCAAGGCAGCAGAATATAGTTTACTGGGCACTTTGTGGATTTGTAAGGGCAAAGTGAGAGAGCTAGCTGGGTGCTGTTTAATTCTACCCCAAGGGGTCTTCTTCTTAAGGGCAAGGGGATCTCAAGAGTAACGCCCCTGTGGGGTAGAAACTCTGGGAAGCCAGAGTTTGAGGGCTAATGCCTAGGCCATGTAAAGGAAAACACGCATTTCCCACATTAAGGAGCTGCGCTGGAAGTTCCCAACACGTGAGAATTTCCCAGAATCCCACAGAGGTGTCCCGGAGAGGGTGAGTCTTAAACATCTGTAATCTAGAGCACCCCAGTTCAGACAGTAGAGACATCCTTTATGAAAATGTGTCTTTTCCTCTATCTTTAACATGAGAGGATAGAAACTTACCTAAGCAAGCTGGAGAGAGAATGAAAAGGTAGGCATGGATAAAAGGAAAACTGACTGCATACCTATTCCTGGACTAGACGTTTCTGTTTGCTGAAGATCCCAGGTTGGGGGAGAGGAGAAGATTTTCTGCTACATTAAGTATGGGGCTTGAAGACTGCTTAGGATCAAGCATACTAATTACAATCTGAGTCTGTGTTTATGAGTAAAAGGGGACTGTAAGCTAGAAAGTAATCCCAGTGTGTATTCAGGTCAACTGGAAATTATCATCTCAGGGCAGGGGAAGTAACACTGAATAAAATTTAAAGTGGCAGGAGAGATCAAATAACTAAGTAAATAAGTAAAAAGGGAAGTGACTAAACAGAGAAACCAGTAAATGCAAAACGTTTTGATTCTGTCATGGGTTTTGCTTGTGTAACATCAATTGTACAAGAGCCGTGAGACGTCCACATGTCTGTCCCAGAGAGTTCTCCTCCTCACCCTGAAGGAGAGGGGAATGTTAGTCTCTAAAGAGTAAATCCTGGTCATCTCTGGGTTCCAGGTACTGAGAAGAGTTGAAAGCAGGGGTGAGTTGCCATAGTGAAGACAGCAGATTATGTGAAAGTCTGAATACTGAATGGGAAGAGCTCTGCCCCTTTACCTATTTGGTTCAGAGAATTCTGGCATCAGTCCTGGCATGAGATTGTGAGATTTCCCTCTGGAAAAATGGGCAGGCCAAGAGAAAAGACTGGCATTCAGATAAAAGCACTGAGGTATGATTTTTAACAAAGCCCAGCATTTAGCTCTCTGATTTCCCCTCTTTATGTGCACAAAACGTCAGTGAGCAATTTCCTGATTTACTCTCAAATAGGAACAGAAATTCACAGATCATCCAAGAAAATCTCTGTCATGAAAGACAAAGACCAGAGTGAATAAGAGGAAGTAGAGACAATGCAGGGGAAAGACAGAGAAAACTAAAGGAAGAAGAAAAAAAAACATAATTAATACCCTTAGAAAAATAAAATAAGATATTACAGAAGTGAAACCAGAAAAGGAGATTGTAATAAAGACTCAGAAAGCAAGAAAAAGATTTTGGAAGTTTAAAAGTCCTTATGATTTCAGAAATGAGAATTTAATAGAGGGCTGCAAAAATTAAGTTGAGAAAATCACCCGGAAGAAAAATAAAAAGGAAAAGGAAAAGAAGAGAGAAAGGAATTCCCAGAGCAAAGTAAGAGAAGTTCCAGAAAGAAGGAAGAGTTAAACTGAAAGGGAGAAAACTATCAAAGAAATAATTCAAGAAAATTCCTCAGGGTTGAAAGGAGCTATGAAAATTCAGATTGAAAAGACCCACTGATTGCTGAGTGTGATGGGGACCGAACACACACAAAAAGGAAGATTATTGTGAAATTTCAGAGAGTATTGGATAAGGAGGAAAATTTAAAAGCTCCCCCAAAGAAAAAAATACATTGAAATGTTTTCTTTTCTCAGGAAGCAACAAGAGTGTAGTCTCCAGTAAAACAGAGGAGAAAACTAAGATGGGGATAGGATTAGGGGAGAGATGAAAGGAATTCCCAGGCTGGTGGTGAACAGAATTCCCGGTAGTCACTCTCGATGCATGGCCCATCTTTTCCCCACCCTGGCAACAGAACCTTGACTGCAATGGTCAAAAGTGTCTGCTTAGTCCTGTGATCTATCGACAAATATCTAGAGGATAATTTTTCATTGGAATTTTACAAAAATTCTCCAAAAAATCACAAATTTTATGCTTCTACATGAGAACTCTTCTATTTACAATATAGTTAAACATAACTGTATACAATTGTGAAAACATCATTTATTCTTAGTCAAGAATAACTTTTCTCTCTTGCCCTACTTATTTATTTATTTACTTATTTATTTTTTCTGCTCTGAGAACTGCATAGACTACATCTTAGGTAATCAATTCTGCCATGGTTTTCTCTGCTTCATTAGGGCAGTGAGTTATTTACATTCTACTCTCTTAGCTGTTGAATTCAATTTCCTTATAGGGGACTTCAGTTTACATGTCTCCTATTAAATAAAAGAGAGAGAGAGAGAGAGAGAAAGCCTGGAAGTTTCTATATTTTTCATCTCCTACCTCCCACATCCTGTGGCAGCACTGACAACATCTTACATCCACCTTTCTCTGGGATATACTCACTTTAACTTGTGACATGGATAAGCTGTTATTACTTTCTACTTAGGCTTCCCACAGACTTAATACCCTGAAGAAGGTTAAGGTTGTGCAATCCATAACTATTCATATTCTATAATGGGTTTTCCCATTATATTATAGAAACCAAATGTAAAACACATTTAGCAGTTAGTATCTATATAAAGTTCTCAATTCAACAGTTAGTAAGCACTTACCAATGTATCTAATACTGCTGTAAAACTATGAAACATTCAAAAATATGTAAAAGGTAGTTCCTGACAGTGAATTCCTTTGCAAGACCAAATATACAAACATGCAACAGAATATAAGATACTGTTTTTTGATTAAGTATCTAAATGTGTGGTACAGACCATGGATGACTTCAGAAGCAGGAGACAAATGTCTGCTTCTACAAAAAGAATAATGTCTGTGCCCCTATTACAAAATGATATTGATTCTAGCTGGCAGTAAGCTCACAGATTGGGAGTCAGCCAGCAGCTGAACTCATGCAAAGAACCATATGTCAAACTAGACCTTTTGTGAGTAATGCAGTCTGTCCGCAGAAAAGCCTTTGTAATAGACAAATATTTTAAGGTTAATCCCAGGGTTCAAAAGTTACCTTAACTCTTAGTGGACATGAACAAAAAGTAGACAAAAATAAATTTCGAGGGTCCAACAATATTGCTTCACCCATCTGCCATGAGAAATATAACTGGAAACTCCAAGTTTCCACAAAATGACAAACCTTCTTATATGAAGGGATTGCTTTACTGTCCTCCCACCCCCAGCAGTACGTGTTTTGATGTGAAGAATGATCCTTAAGATAATAAGGAGATCATATTTTTCTTCAGGGGCATTTGCTAAATGTCAGCTTATGCCTAGGGCAGAAAAATTATAAAGAAGTGGAAGAATTTATTCCATGAGATGGAAGTGTTCATTGTAAGAGACTTGAGGTTTTAAAAATGTACCTGAAAGAAGTTCAAAAAACGTTAACAACCATTAAGACTTTTGTCTGTCTTCAGGGGAAATATTGTAGATTTTCATTCATGTTTAGAAATAAATGGAGACATTTAACTGACACTGCCTAAAGTTAACTTTCGTTTCAGGACTTCGCTTGAATGAGGTAAGTTGTGCACCTGTTGAGTTTCCTAAATTCTCCAAAGTGTGCTCCAGAATATACTTATTACAAGCTTGGGCATCTCACCAATGGCAGATAGTTTATATTAGATTCTGCTGGCTCTGGTTGGGCTGCCTAGTGATTCCTCTTACATACTGTCTTTAGTCTGCTTCTCCCTAAACTAGGAATATGCATAAGAGAAAAATGTCTAATATCAGGAAATGCTCAACAAATACCAAGTTGCATAAATGTAGCATGTTCTAATTTTCCTTTGGTTTCTTTCTGCAGAGATTTCTTGACACATTTCTTAAAGTAGAAGTAAAATCTCAACTTTTTTCTTATACTATTTTTGCGAGACCCAAATATGAACCATAAGAATTTTGCATTTTTGAAGTCAAATTTCAGCCCAGCCTACAAAGTGACTTAAATATGGCTTAAATGTCATCCATCCTAGGCATGAGGACCATTTGGTATTAAGTCAGAGGACCTCAGAGGTCTTCTTGGAGGGGGTATAATAATCCATTTGGAGGTGTCTTCAAAAAGTGTTTAAGGGACTTCCCTGGTGGTGCAGTGGTTAAGAACCTGCCTGCCAATGCAGGGCACACGGGTTCGAGCCCTGGTCCAGGAAGATCCCACATGCTGCGGAGCAACGAAGCCCGTGTGCCACAACTACTGAGCCTGCGCTCTACAGCCCGTGAGCCACAACTACTGAGCCCACATGCCACAACTACTGAAGCCCGTGTGCCTAGGGCCTGCGCTCCCCAACGAAGAGTAGCCCCTGCTCGTCACAACTAGAGAAAGCCTGCGCGCAGCAACAAAGACCCAAATGCAGCCAAATATAAATAAATAAGTAAATCTATTTAAAAAAAAGTGTTTAAGACAGCGACACCTTATCTTCACTTTTCAATTCACATCTTTGATTTCCAGATGTTTAAAATCAGTCTCATTTAAGAAATCCCCAATGACGTATTTAATTATTTAAAGGAACATGACGATGTAGGTTATAACATAGAAGTAGACACTGGAAAGCAATTACTAAGATGAATTTGAACTTCTTTGGATTGTAATGAAGACCACATTCCAATATCTTTATGGGAATAGATTCCTGTACAATTGCTAAAGGGGGTAACTTGAATAAAAATGCATTGCTTGGGGCCCCTGTATGATTTTCTTGATCTGTGCAATCAGTGCAACAGCACTAGCCAACTCAAGAGTGTTTCCTCCTGTGCAGAGCTTGTGGGAGGTACTCTCAAAGCATATGGTCAAGAGGTATGGTGTCCAGAGTAGAGCCGTGACCCAGATAGCGACAGGCTTCTGAGAGCTCAAAACAAATTTACCACCAGATAACCAGGCTCATGGAAATGGTTTAAAAAACACTTTGAAAAAAATCACAAGCTGTTTCCTGAAAGAGCCCTAAGCAGTTTGGTTTCTGCCAGCATTTATGGAAAGTGACAAATGTGAGTTTGAAATGAAGAAGTGTCTGAATACATGCTGTTCAGTTAGAAAAAAATTTTCTTCTTTATATAAAATACTTAAATAGAACTTTTTCACTCATCCCATTGTACAACTTCATAAATTTTGCTTTCCATAGAAAGGAGCTGTCTTTCATAATGATAATTAATGGGGAGAAGTGATGTTTTCCACCTCACATTCTATGCTGATGAGCCTATTTAAGAAAGAAGAGGAAGAACTTGATTTTCAATATGCAACTGACAATTACTAATATGTCAATTGACTGTTAGGTTAGGATTGATTAATGTTGGGATGTTTGCATCTAAGACTTACCATGCTCCGTACTGAGTCTATAAAACATCAGTCCTTACAATTTCCCATATGGTCACATATGTCACATAATTTATGCTTATTTCTGAAAAAATACCTTTCTGGGAACCCTCCAAATTCCTATTCATTCTGAAGTGTTTTACTCTATAGAATACTTTGCTAGGGGATTCCCTCTAACACTTTGCTTTGAAGAGTCTTTCCTATTTTAGTTTACTTACCTCATTTTGGCTGGAAAATATCCTTTGGCAACTGCTTAAGAAAACATATATGGGAAGTACATTTTTAAGAGACTGAAAATTTGAAGATGCCATAATTCTACCCACAACTTTGATTAATGATGTATGTTTGTATAAAACTTTAGAAGGAAGATTATTTCCTGAAAGAATTTCTTTTTTGTTTTCTTGCTTCAAGAGTTGCCTTTAAGAAGTCTATTCCAGTGCTGATATCCCATTCTTGTATGTGACCTGTTTATTTACTCTGAAATTTTATATAATGTTTTCTTTGTCCTTGATGTTTTAAGATTTCATAATGATGTGCCTCAGTATGAAACTTTTTGATTCGGTGGGTTGCATTCTGGAGAGTCATATCTATCTAGATTGGAGAAGTGGTCTTTATTTCTTCTCCACAAATATTTTCTGTTTTTTCTTTCTGAAACTGGGCTGGTGAACCCCATGGATTGCTCCTCTAATTATCTCTTCTCTTCTATCTTATATATAAATATCAAAAAAATAAATTGTTAGCTTTTCCCAACCTCTTTTGTCCATTCTATTGAAATTTGTATTTTTGATATCATGTTTATCTCTATTTTTTCTTTGAATATTCTTTCTTTTAATGTGATTTTGCCCTTTTTAAAAAAAAAGTATGCAATATCCTTTTTAAATCTCTTTCAAATATTATGTGTTTTATATATTATATGTAAATTATATAAATACACAAATAAGGTTAATGTTCCTATTTTAACCTATATTGTCTCTGTTCTGAGTTAAATGTTTTAGTCTGTATTTGTCATTCTTTATCTTTCATACTCAGAAGTTTAGTCATTATATTTATGAGTGAGACACTAAAAACTCAATTGCATGGAGGTAGCTTGTAGATCAGTGATTTCACTGTGATGTCATGAACTGGATTTTTACCCCTGTCAGTATCTGTGGAGCTCTTTTCTGGAGTGGCTCAGTTTTCCAGAAAGGGACCCTTCAGTCTTCTGCTTAATGAACACATGTCCAGTTTTCGGCGTCCCGAGCCAATTCAGGCAAGGGAGAGTCTGCCTTAGACCCCTGTACTCAAGAAGATACACTTTTCTCCTCCTTCTCCCACAGCCATTTCTTCTGTTCTCAAGACAAGGGTCTCTCTGTTTCAGTTTCTCATAGGTTATAGTTCCTACTCTTTCAAGCACAGGGAAGACTAGTCACCGGACTCCGTGAGTGGGAGTGAAGATCTGATCGCTGTGAAACAGATTTTTGAACAATTCTCCTGTTTCAGCCTCTCACCAATTTTTGCCTTTAAATGTAACTTGTGCCTTCAATTTCTGTCTTTCTGGAGTTTGGCCAGGAAAGTGGAATTCTCCCTTTTGCTTTTTGCTTAGCTTTGACCTCATCTCCCCTAAGTCATTTACTCTTCCTCTATTATATGGTGTTTTAGGGTTACACATGTCTTCTTGCTTCATTGAAGATGGATTTTACATTTCCTTTATTCTTCTTTGGTGGGGTGGCTTTGGAGAGGGGAAGGGAGCAGAATGGTTTTACTCTGTCCTCTCTCTGGTTAAGTATCAGAAAAAAAATAAGAGTATTATTATTACTATTATTATTATTATTATTTTTAATTCTCCATGCACAGTGACTGCTATAGGATTGCTTCTGTATCTTTGCTGAGTGTAAGGAAGCTGAGAGACCAGTTTACAATTCTCCTGGAGCTGAATATGTGTCCTGCATTGGTCTGTTAATCTAAATCTAACTTTCAGTATGTTCCACTATCAACTTTCCTTCATTAAATTTCCCTTCATTAAGGCATACACACAGATATGTATTATGTATATATATACACACATTTATTTTATTTTAAATTATACCTATTTCTGTAACTAAACTAACCAACTACTCTCTGGATCCCTGAGAGAAAGCAGATAAATATATAAAAAGAGGAAGAAAAGAAGGAGGGAAGGAAAGAGCAAAGGTAAGGAAGAGAGTATAGAAAGAAAAAAAAAAGACTTTAAGAGGAAAGAGAAAATTTCAGCATTTTCATCTATAAACTGAGGAGAATAATTTCCCAGAATTATTTTACTTTGATATATACCAAGTCATGAAAAATCTGACGCATTGTGAGCACTTAATAAATATGTCCCACCCCAGACACACACCTTTCCACTTCACTTAATACCATTGCTTCTCAAAGAAAAGTTAATAACAATGAGCATGACTAATAAAGATAATAGTAATGGCTGCTGCTGCCTCGTAGAGACCTACCATGTATCAGAAATTGTACCGAACGCACCACATAAATTATTTCTAGGACAAAATTATATAACAAGTGAAAGCACTTAGCACAATAACTGACACATCAAAACTGCTCAAAAATGTTTTTCTTTCAAGAATTTATTGATTTTCTTCTGGGATTTCATATATCTTTCTCTGGACCTTTTCTGCCATTTATTCGTGGTTTGATAGTATTCCAAGCAGCACCTGATTCTAGATATTTCTGATCCGTGTTGCTGTTTTCTCGATGTATTTACATTCCGTAGGGGCTTTTGCTTGACTCTTCTGTTTTTCACTAGATGTCATGGGCCTTGTGTGACCTGACCAGACTCCTGGCCTCATGCCGACCACGGCTTCCAGGGAAGACAAATCATGTTTTCAGTTTGCACTGCAAGTTAGCTGGAACCTGTTCATTTAATCGGGATTTTAGCTTAGTATTGACAGCACTTCATGTTTCTTTCCTTATTTGTCTTTCAAAGGTTGTATATGTTTGTTTTCCCCTCAACCAGTGTACAGATGACCATTTAATTTAAAAAGACTGTGCATTACATGACTTCATTATCTGTGTTTCAGTATACTCATTGTAGTAATTTATTTCAGTCCTTTATTTGGGGCCTTTGTTAAGGATTTTCAATGCCAATGACTGCCTAGTGTTGACTCTTCAGTGTCTTCTGATGGGACTTTGCCAACCATGTTAAGATGCATATTAATCTTTTCTTGTCTTTTCAAATACAACCAATCAAGAGCCCAAAGAAGATAGCAAATGCCCATTTTTTCCACTTCTAAAATTAGAATTTATCACCATTTCTTAATACTCACTGATATCTATCAAATTTTCCAAATGATAATATGCTCTGAAAAGTTGATATTTTTCTTGGTAATGATCATACCTAAGTTTTTCCAAATTCTGAATACCAAAAGTCTGTGCACAAATGAACTAAAAATTACACTGAATGGAATTGAAAACAGTGAGAGGGCCCCACAAGTTCATTTTTCTTTGATAGATCTGTGTTATTTCATACTGACTTGCTCATGGGAAGGTGAATGAAACTGACAATCTAAATGACGAGAAAGCTAATAACTGTATTCTATATGTTCATCTCGACACATTGATGTCAACTGAGGCAACTATTAACAACTGAGAAAGCTATATAAATAACTTCTTAACTTGTGGCTATAAAAGAAAAAGGAGTATAATGGGCTCAGAACTGACAGGAATCATTAAGAGAATATTTATGGCAGAATATTCATATGAAGTAAAAAAAAAAAAACAAAACTTTTATTGATGGTTTTTTAAAAGTAAAAAGCAGACATTGAAATTTGTGAGATTGTTGAGCTGTTTTCACTGTACTATGGGGTTAATTTTCTATGATTTACCTCCAGACTTGAATCTTAGGTAGCCCTGGCTCTTATGATTTTGAAATATAAAAATATATATATATTTAATACATTTATAGATACATATATATTTTATATGTACATATAAAGTTTATGTATAATATATTTTATATTAAATATGTATCTGTGTATGTTTTTTGTATATAAAGTTTATTTAAAGTTAATTCAAAAGCTTAATTGAACTTGAACATCTATAACATTTTTAATATTACTAAAGTCTGACTATATTTTTAATTTTACTAGTCTATATTTATGCTTTTCTTCTTTATTCTTGGTATATGCTCCCCCTACAGATTATATTTCTTCTGTGATTTCAAATAGAATCACAGTGTTTTCTTTTCCATATTTATAGTGTTGTTATTATGATTATTGCAATTTAGTAAGATTTATTGAGTTTGGGTCTATCCTAAAGACTTTAGGCAAATTAAAAAAATTTAAAAATTAAAATTAAATTTACCACTTTTCCTTACAAAATAAAACTCAGGATAACTTGTTAAATGCATCCATTATCATTCATCTTTTAGTTATGCATTGGCTGTTTTCTGGTGAATTAGTAAATTTGTTAAAAATAGAAATAAAGAAATCCATAGCCAAGAATTCTCTGATCATGTGCTTAAATTATTGAACAGAGCTTGGGCATCTGTCACCCTGTTGTGGATTGGGAAAGACCAACCTGTCTGTCCCTTGGCTTCTGGAGAGCAGAAACATGGCTTTAGGGAGCTCTAAGCTTGGTCTTACTACATGGAGAATCTCTTGGTTGAAAGGGAGACTTTGAATTGCTTCTATTTAATTTAATTGCTTCTATTTAAACCAAACTTCTATCTAGTATCTAGACTGATGCCTTTGGACCAGACTTTGTTCTTAACTCACAAGACCTTTAAGTGTCATCTCTTCTGAGCTTTGATTCCTCTGAGCCGATTAAGCAAGGAGTTGGTATGTGACAGCAGCACCAGTGGGGGTGGCTATAGGGTAGAAGTTAAGGGTGTGTGTGTGTGTGTGTGTGTGTGTGTGTGTGTGTGTGTGTGTGTACAGAATCAACATCCATTAATGCATAGTTCTAAGACTAAAATTAATCAGTTTCAGTCTATAATAAATTATTCTGTAGATAAAACCATAGTTGATTCAAAATGGAATATTGTCCTTTTGAACTAGTGTAGAAAACATGACTATATTTATATAGAAAGTGGAATGTACACATGCCCACATTTACCGTTTTCTTGTAGACAGAAACCTTAGTATTGTGAAAATTTCCCATTTGTAAACATGTTTCTAACAGGGTATTAAATCACATCTTTAATATTTTGACAGGACTGCTAACATTTGATAAAATGAATCTTACAGATTAGCATCCTGATTTACAGCTCCCTATACTCTTGGAGCTTTTAGGAGAGTATCTTGAGCTAAATGAGATGAAATAAGTAAGTAGAACACTGGTTAAAAGAAAATCTCTTCTTGTTCAGAAGTAAGGGTGGAATACATAGCAATGAAAAGATACTCTAATTCAGAAAATTTTAAAAATTAAGTCAGAAGAACACCAAATTGAATAATTCCAAAGACAATACAATCTTATGAGTAAAATCTTATAGTGGTAATCAAGAATTCTGGATTCAGTTCCGTGCTCTGATGCTGAAGCTGTATCTATCATACCTGTAGACATTTAATCATTCAGTACACTCTAACTGAACAGCACCTACTGAAAGCAATAACACAGTAGAAAAGACGTTGAACTCTGGAGCCCAGCTGTGTTTGAGTTCTGGCTCTGCCCCTATTGCTACGTGGCCTTGCGAAAGTCACTTAACCCCTGGATGGCTTAGGTTCCTTAGCTGTAAAATGGGGATAATAAAGGTACCTTATACATTTAGTTTATTTATTAAATGAGTTAATATGTGCAAAGAACAGTGCTTGACACACATTATGTACTATATGCATCTTTGCTCTTTTTAATATAGAACAAATTGAAGAAATGTTTATTTAACAGTCAAAGTAGGAGAGTTAACACATGTACAAATGTGAAATAGAAATAATTCTGTATTAAGTAGGATGTATATAACTACTGTTCTGCATCTGTGCTTCACCAATCACCCTTTATCTAAACACCACCTCAATTTTAACACAGTCCACGTGGCCCAAGTAGGGTTTAGTCTTTTGCCCAATCTATGCCCTCAGTTCCGAAGGTGAGCACTTCTCCAGTTATGACTGGTAAGTATATTCTATTCCACTAGCCATTGCATTTCATTCAGGAGGAACATGTGAAATAATGTATTTCTAATGAGATAAAACACTAAAAATGTTGCTGATCTATTTTACTGGAGAAGCTCTAAGTCTGTAGGTATCCCTACTTTTAATTATGATGTAAATCTAGAGGTGCCAGGAATGACACTTGAGAGAAGGAAGTAAAAGAGAAGGAAGTAAACCAGAAGAAAATAGTGCCAAGGTATGGAAAAGAGAATGAGAGAGAGAGAGAGAGAGAGAGAGTCCTCATGAAATCAGTTGTGTTCCTGGATGCAGCTGTGTTTGCAGTAAGCATGTGTCTGGGATTTTTAACCTGCATGAGTCAATATGTTCTCATATTTCTTAAAAAAGTGTGAGTTGTGTGTCTTCTGTTTGCTAACAAGAATCTTTCTTAATACACAGGAGTTAATAATTGCCATAAGAGATGTGTAAATAGCATGTTATTGATATTCTAAACATTAAAGAATTCCTTCATTAAGGGGTAGCCGGCTTGAGTAATATTAGAGCTTTAAAATCCCTAGGCTTTAACAATTTTATTGTATATAAAATCTTTACATATGACACCTGAAAAATGGTGTTTTAATCCCTGCTTTTCAATCTACCTTTTGAGGGCACTTTAACCAGAGTTTCTCTATCAGGCTGTGTCATATGGTTTTTCCCAGCTACAAAGGTTGGGCAGTCATCCCTCTTTGGTTCTCCCACACACTCTGTTCATAAAGCCCTGACCAGTTTCCACGTAAATTTATGTTTTACATCTATGTCTCTCCAGTGAGAATGTAGACAGCATGAGAGCACAGGCAACGTCACCTTCATCCTTGCAAACTTTGCACCTGTCACAATGCCTGAAACTTTGAATTGCTTTATATTTGTTAAGTTCCAGGCTCAGGAATTAAAAGCTGAAAAATGGGGTGGTAACAAGTGTCAATAAATGATATTAACTTAGACAAAAACACACAGAGACCAAATATATTTGTTTCCTAGGTTGGCCGTAACAAAGTACCAGCATCTGGATGGCTTAAACAAATTTGTTTTCTCAGAGTTCTGGAGGCAAGAAGTCCAAGATCAAGGTGTCGGCAGAGTAGTTTTCTTTTGAAGGCTCTCCCCTTGGCTTGTAGATGGCTCTCCACACTCTCCTTCTGTCTTCATATGGCCTTTCCTCTGTGTGCACATGTGTCTGTGTCCAAATCTCCAGTCATTGAATTAGGGCCCACCCTAAAGACCTCATTTAACTTAATTACCCCTTTAAAGACTTATCTTCAAATACAGTTACATTTGGAGGTACTGGAGGCTAGGGCTTCAACATTTAAGTTTTGGAGGGACACAAAAAATGTACAAAATGATCTTTTACTTTGGATTGAGTCCTAATTATACATTGGATAGAGTGAAAGTGATAATATTTTAGTGGATTGTCCTCTCTCTACTCAGCTCGTCCTTGGTTGGGAGGTGTTCATTCCAGCCCAGACTACCCCATATTGATACTTTCTTCAGGTCTGTCCCACATTCTAGCTTTTCATCTTTCCACTCCACTTCAGCAATTCCCTAGCCCTCTGCAGTCTCCTCTCCTTTCCCTCATCACCTTTCCCTCTGCACGTCCCTGCAAGGAACTGCCTTACCTTTCCTTCTGTGCCTCAGGTAGAATGGTCTACCATTCATGTTCACCTAGACTTACTTTTAGAGAGCACTGTTTTGAGATGGGTTAGGGGAGGAGATGATAAGCTTTCAATCTGCAAATGAGAGAAGGGAAGGGAGAATCTGTTCATCAAGGTGTGGCCCTAG
Source organism: Balaenoptera musculus (assembly GCF_009873245.2). NCBI lineage: Eukaryota > Metazoa > Chordata > Mammalia > Artiodactyla > Balaenopteridae > Balaenoptera > Balaenoptera musculus. Next base: position 73,003,162 of record NC_045789.1, on the reverse strand, counting down.
AAAGTGCTGTCTACAAGAGTGTTAGTGGATTGACTATCTTTAATACACTCCCTGCCAATAAGTAAAGTAAAAGTTTACAGCAGTTCCCATCACAAGCATATAAAATAAATTTGGGGTTTTCACTCAGTGACCTGCACTGAGGAAAAACAAATATTATGTCCCAGACAAGAACTATCATTGGCCTATTTATGGACAATTGGTGCTGTCAGTTCTCTGGTGGCAAATGCCCTCATCTGGTATCTTAAGCTGCTGGCCTAAGCAGCACAGGAGAGAGCACCATTAAATGACAGGATTCCCTAGCATTGAAGAAAATTACACAACATGTATGGTCTAGTTTTGCAGTAAGACTGTACTCATGAATAATTGAAAAGACAAAAATTCAGACCACAAAAAGTTAAATACTCTTGCTTTGAAAGTGCCTTGCTAATGACAGTTAATATTTTATGATGATATTAGCATGCAAAATGTACTGGTTCCATTCTAATAAAAACATGCAAAAACATATATTATAAGGAAGCTACAGTATCACGGTTTTATTGAGCAGTTTACTATTATGTTTGCCATTCAACTATTACAACCTATCATGTACACGGCCACTATTTGGAAAAATGCACACCATTAGTTACCATGATAAAGGTTGTACACATCTCAGTGAATGACCATAAACATGACAGAAAGCTTATTCAGACTGGAGGACAGTTGAACCAGCAGTGTAAAATTTATAGACAAGGGGCAGCACATTTTCTTTAGAATTCTTGAGATGAACGAGGATGTCTGGTGTATTTCAGTACTGAGAAATTCATAAACGGAGTTTTGAACATGTGTCATTATTTTTAAAAATTTCTGTTTGGTTTCAGATTCCTTTTAAGTTATTCCCTTTTATTTTCATCCTACTGGGAGAGTAACAGAAATAATGATAATATTAACATAATAATAATTGCTGACACTCTCTGAATGTTTACTATATCATAGGCACCATGCTTAACCCTTTCCATGGACTCCCGTAGTTCAGGCTCACAACAACCCTAAAGATTAAGAACTTTGATTATCCTCATTTCATGGATAAAGAAACCGAACTGAGGTATGTTGAGGTGAAATAATTGGCCCAGGATCATACATGCAGCGAGCAATAAGGAGGTGTTAGAAGAGCCCTTTAACTTTCCCATGTTCTTTTAAATCCAGATTTGCTTGGAGTGGAAATCGTCATGCGCTCCTTAGGATGTAGGGCATGACCCCATTTAAAAACTGGTTTCCTCATTATGCTGGAGGGTTTGAAGTACCTGTACTCCATTCAAACCAATAATAGCCTCCAACTATAATAGACCCTGGTGAGTTCTGATTAACCTTTTCATTACAGGTTCACATATAGGATAAAACAGCAACTGCAGGAAAGCCATTAAGTGCAGTAATAAGTTATGCCAGCAGGAAAGATTCAGCAACTTTCAGAATAAATTATTTCTCAAGTAAGAGTGTTTCTGGAATAGGCTATGGCTTCTCTTTCTTTCCAGTGGCACATCCATTTTCAGTAAGGATTCTTTCTGGAATTAATGTGCCTGCCAGTGCTTTAGTAAACGGATAGATGTATGTATTGATATCTGTCTGTTTGGGGGCAGGAAACTACAAGACCAGTTCTTCTTCGGGAAAATAAGCAATATATGTGTGTGTGCTTCGTATTTATCCATTTACTTATCTCTCTGGAAAAACACATGTTTATATAAAATCATTTTGAAGAATTATTTTCAAATCTTTAAAAGACCTTCAAATTCAATATAAAGAGAGAGAGGAAGAGTAAGTGAGCATATGAATGACTGAACAGTAGTTTGTTCCTGATACAATATTTAGACCTGAAATAAAACAGTGAAAAAAATCATGGACTAAAAGTCAAGAACTTACGGTTTCCTGACAACTCTACTTGGATTCTTTCTCTTGATTTCTCCTTAGATAAGGTTTTTAAGGTTTTTCTTCCTTTGGTCTCTAGTTGCTCTCTGTTTTTCAATGGTGCACTGGATTAAATGTGAATACTGCCCCCCTCCCCCCAATTCATATGTTGAAATTCTAACTCTTAACGTAATATTATTTGGAGGTGGGGGCTCTCAGAGGTTATTAGGTCATAAAGGTGGAGTCCTCATGAATGGAATTAGTGCCCTTTATGAAAGAGGCCCCACAGAGCTCCCCTGTGTCTTCTGCCTTATGAGGACACAGCAATAACCATGAAGAAAGGTCCTCAGAAGATATTGAATTTGCTGGCTCTTTGATCTTGGACTTCCCCGGACTAAAAGTGTGAGAAATAAATGTTATTTATAAGCCACCCAGTCTATGGTATTCCGTTATAGCAGCCTGAACAAACAAAGACAAAAGGAAATGAAGGAAAATATAAGAAAAAGTGATTCCTTTTACTGCTGCACCCAATCCCACACCCAAGGCTTTGCCTTGTGAAGTGTGTGGCATTGCCCTGTGATCCATGATGCCTTTTCGATTCACTTTCAGTCAACTGTAAATAGCTTATTTCTTATTTTCCTGAATTGCCTTTTGGTTTCAGGATTTCAACACTGGGGTCAATGCTAAGGAAGTTACCCAAAGAGATCAAACTATCTTGTTTTACTGTTCATAACTGAACTAACACTTTTGGAAAAAGCCAAACAGTAGAAATCAGATTTTGTGTTTATTTGAGATGTATGTTATTTACAGCACGTTATTCAGAAGCCTAAATACTGAATAACTTTTTGTTTATTTATGTGTTTAAGCAGCCCATTGGTAAAGAGTTCTTTATAAAAATCTAGAATCTCTTCCCTTTAATTAACCAATTCTGTGGATATTTACTGCTGATCCTGGGATTGTCAGACCTGTGGATTTTGCTGGCCCTTTATTTTGAACTGCTCAAGGCAAATGCCACTTCTTGGAGTTTGTATGGTCTTCATCTGAGCAACTGGGGAGTGACAATAGAGAGTGAGAGTTCAACCTGCCTTTTCAGTAGAAAGAAGTTTGTGGAGGTCTGAGCTAAGTGTCTATGATTTACGGGGAACTTCCCAGGAGCTCAAGCCGCTGTGTTTCTTTTTATAGCATAAGATAGTTCTGCCGGCACATTTTCCCCCCAGCTCATGCATTGGCAGATAATACATTTTTTATATGGGTCTGTAGACACATGAACTTGAAGCCTCAGCAACAGTAAGGGCATATGTAAAAGCGCCACACAAACTACAGGAAAGTCAGTAGAAACTGGGTGAAGAAAACTTTCCCATATTCAAGGAATGTCCTCAATAAAATACCTTCCTGTGAATCTTAGTGTTAACCCGGAAAGCTGGCTCTTTTGATTTCTCCTTTTTTTTTTTTGCAAGAGATCTGATTTGATTCTGTGATGCAGAAAAAGTCTGATCTTAAGCTTATGTCTCAAGGCCATTTCCACGGTGCTTGAATGCACTCGTACGGTTATCCAGGCACTCAAGGGCTCATAAAAAAATTCTGTGCAACAAAGCACCAAAGTGAAGAGGTGAAAAGAAATCATACAACATTTTAAGAAGCAATTCATCATTCACAGTGGCATCTAACCAGATATTAATTGTCCTGCGAGAAAGAACAAAGCTCAGTCAAAATATTGAGTCTCATGCTGGGTTATAATGTTATGCATTATTTATCTAAGTGGTGTCTAGAAATGAAATAATTGTTTGCAGGATTCTGTTGTCACATACAGCCTCACGGGTCTGACTCATTCCTCTGACTCATCAGCCCCACATTGTTCCCTTTGGGTAAGTTAGGCAGAATAGCAGGATATTGACCACTGAAACAATTTTATGGGGTTAACTTTCCAATTAGTGCTAGATGAAATTTCTGATTTTTGAAATGAGTCTCTTGTGATCTCACCAATGAACTACTCTGCTTTAACGAATTCACCACAAACATATTTGAAAAGAATTCTACAAAATAATTTGCAACACTGAATAGTAAGGCATTATGGAAACTTTTGGTGTGATACTTCTGATTTTAAGTTTAAGGGTATAATTAAATGCTATTGTTTCTGCAGTAGCACATACGAGCTAAGTAAGTTTTAGCACCACATTTGATACATTAATAAAAGATTCATAATGGAATTGTTGTCAATATTTTTCTGGAGTTAGAGAGAAGAAAGTGTGCCCCTTAAGGGAAGATGACTATCTTATTTTTTCAATCTTTTTTAGTTAAGTGCTATGCTTGCTTAATTATACCAATGTGGTTTCCACTTTAAGATAGAAACTAGTGTTGTACACGCTTACAAGGATGTAATTGTCCTCATTTTAAAAATGTAAGATTTTATTATATGATGCTGTAAGTATATATTATATGCAGAAAAACTCATATGGAATGGCAGCCTTGATTTTTAAAACAAAATTTAAAGCATAATGAGAAAAATGAAAAAAGATGTCAATTACTCATCCATCCTCAAGCTGCTGTTATTAAAATGATTCTAATGATACTGAAAATGACTCCATTTCACCATTAAGAAAGATGCACTCTGCTATCAACCTACCTCATAATCTTTCCAGATGAAATAAAATAAGCGGGTTAAACCTTTATCTAGAAGGAGGAAAAAGCTCACAAATTTAAATGCTTTTTCATTTCAAAGCAAGATGTGTTGCTAACACCTAACATATTTTCTTCCTATTCTCAGTTTGCATATATGGAGAAACAGTCAAAGTTTAGGCCATTTATTTATTACATTTATTCTGCATATGTTTACTGTGTCCCAGGCATTACTCCAACACTTCTGATTAGATAAAATAGACAAAAATCTTTTTCCAATGGAGCTTGCATTCTTTTGCTTTGTCTTAAAACGGAACAAGACGGAGAATAAGACAAGGCAAATTTTTACCCATCATCAAATGCCCTTTAGATGAGCAAAAGGGCACTTGACAGTCACATCAGTCAGTATTTGGGGAAATCATGGGAATTTAACAGCACACACACCCACACACACACATATGCACATAACACACACAAATGTGTATATGTAAAGATGTGTGTACATTAATTATCATATATGTATGTCTATATACTTATTATTTATTTTAAGGCTACAGTAGCCTTTTAATCATTATATAAACCCTTGAAAAATACATATTTTATAATAAAAAGCACCCTGTAGAATAAAAAGTATTATCAGAATATTTACACCCTATTAAACATGTTTCTGTTGCTAGTTAATATTTATTTAAGAGCTGTGATATATTTAGTGAAAGATTGAAAAAATCAATACCATCCCTGCTTCTGGCATCTGATAAAATGTAATGCAATCTTTCTCAATGATTTACACATTCAAATCCTGTTTTCTCATAAATTGTTGTAAGCTTTTTGCCTAGCAGAGCAAATGTTGCGAAACACTGTTCATTTTCCCCAGAGAATTATAAATCTAGAAATAGAATATATAGGATAATAAAAGAGAATCCTTTTTTTTAGAATTATGAATACAATCATTATATGCTGAGGGTAATTAAGCCCTGGGCATGTGTTAGCAGTTATCCTTGGCTGCAGAAGCCATTTGTAATTTTTTTTTGCAAAACCCATACAATTTCTCTTTATATCTGGAAAGTTAAAGCTTCATGGAATTAGGTGAGCACTGAGATACTCAGCAGAAACCTATTTTTAGGTAGAGAAATTTGCCACTCTCTGGCCTTCCACATGTTTATTGTATCAAGTACCTGTGGTGGATACACAGGCTACTTGCAAAAAATCTATTTCATGGGTAAAATTCATTGGTAGCCTAGATTACAGGATTAATGTTAATACTGGGTCCAGTTATAAATCACTGTATGGTGTGTGGGTGGATCACAGATGGGGGCTTGAGATGCAGAGGGCTATGTTTTAAGGAGAGGGCTTGTTTCCTAATAGTGAGAACACAGATTTTGTTGAGAGACCATACTAGCTTCTCATCCCAACTCTACGATTTACTATCTTGTGACCTTAAGCAAATCATTTAATCCCTCCGAGTCCTGTTTTCTAATTAGTAAAATGTGGATGATAATCCCAGCCTTGCAGAGTTGTTCTGAGGACTTGCTAAGAATTTAGTAAGCTTCTTATTTCTTGTGTAGTCAAGTTTTGTTGACAGCGATAATCTTCCTTCTCTAAAGGAAACCGGGAAGGTACAGGGGCAAGGAGGAGTTTCCGGTGCAGTCAGTCATCAGAGCAGCTAAAGAATGGTGGTATTTGCTTTATTCTACACTATCTTTAGGATTTGTGGCATGAGGTCCTCATCCTCAAGAAACAGAAGAACTTGGACTGAGGTTAGACCTATCCCAATCCTGTAGAATAAGAGTGTCCTTTTAACCCTATTAACCTAGAAAATGGCAGAGTCAATCTCAGATTCAAAACCCAAGTTCTTGATTTCTAAATTCACTAAGAAATCTGAGCTAACACTCTGTTAGTTTTCTATTGTCACAGAACAAATCACTCCAGCTTAGTGGCTTAAAACAATATTTATTTAGTATCTCACAATTTCCAGGGGGTAAGAGTCTGGGTACCACTTAGCTGATTCCTCTGCTTCAGGTCTCACAAGGCTAAAATCAAGATGTCATTCAGGCCTACAGTCTCATGTGAAGCTTAAGTTCTCTTTCAAGTTCATGTGGTTGTTGGTAGAAATCCGTTCCTTGACAAAGTATGACTGAACTCCTCAGGTACTAGAGGCTGGCCCTACCATACGAAGTTGACAGCACGGGTGTTTGCTTCTCCCTGGAGAATCTCCTACTGCACCTGCTTTATAGGTCCTGCCTGATTAAGTGAGGATCACTCAGGGTAATCTCCCTTTGATTAACTCAAAGTCAGCTGATTAGAAACCTTAATTATATTTGCAAATTCCTTTTAGCTTTGCTATATAACTAGAGTTGCCAGATAAAATACAGAACACCCAGTGAAATCTGCATTTCAGATAAACAACAAAATATGTGTATATATATAAAATATATGTATATATGTATTTATTTGTTTGTTTATTTACTTTTCTGAATATACCTTGTCCTTCCAAGCTTTCAGTCTACATCTTTTTAATAAACATACTGCTTACTTTCTGGATAACTTCCAATCCCTCAATGTCTGCCTGTTTTTCCAGTCCATAGATCAAAAACTCTAAGTCAGTCCAAATCTAGGTGTTTTGTTTAGTAGACAAGCTCTATTTTAATTCCTTCCCCCCTCCCCCCTTCTTTCCTCCCCCCTTCCTCCTTTCCTTCCTCCCTTCCTTCCTTCCTTCCTCCCTCCATCCTTCCCTCCTTCTCTCCCTTCTTTATTTCTTTCCTCCTTTCTTTCTTTCCTTCCTCATTTAGCCAGAGCCTACTCCCTCTAGTTGCCATTGGCCCTGTCTGCTTCTGTTTCATATTCATTCCTAATTGCTCATTTATTTCATCTCTCCGACCCAGAAGGCATTCAAATCTTTATCCCTGTTCCAGTTCATCGGTGTGTCTTGCTTTCACTTGCCTCCCTACACAGATAGGAGAACCTTATTAGCCATGTTGATATCAACAGTCCTTCAGACCTTGAGCCCCGTCTTTCTTTGATGTTCTCTGGTGCTCTTCTCACTTCCCAGTACCCCCTCTCTATCATCTTCTATGGATAAAGTTACTCAATTCTAAACATTGTTTCAATGACTCGTGTATCTCTAGCTAATGCATTGCTGTCAGTGATGAGATGTGTCTTTCTTGGCTAGCATATACACCACAGGGGTCTAACCTAACCATTTTTGTCTCACCTATTTCTCTCTCCTGAGAATGGTCCAACCACAATAACCTTGACTTCCCAATTTGCAGCCTTAAAAGTGTTCTCTTTCTTTACCTATCTTCTCTCTTTCTTTTTTGTGAGTGAGGAAGATTGTCCATCCTCATCTCCATGGCTAATCCTCGGCCTGGACTCTCTTATTGCTCTAATGTGGTTTGAGAATTAGAAGAAATGTTTTTTAAATCCTGCTTTTCAAATATCTGTCTCAAATCTAAAATTCTATTTTTTGTTTTTTGGCTGCACAGCTTGTGGGATCTTAGTTCTCTGACCGAGGATTGAACCTGGGCCCTCGGCAGTGAAAGCGTAGAGTCCTAACCACTAAACCTCCAGGGAATTCCCTAAAATCCTAGTAATGGAGTTTGATTGGTCCTAATTTCAGGTTTTGATCTGAAAATTCATATATTTGTCTAGGAGAAGAAATTCTTTGTGGCTTACGTGTCCACAATGCTCCTTTTTAAACCTCCAGTTGGGCAGTTGTCAGTGTCACATCTAGTTATCCTGTGTCTTTATATATCAACTCCACTCCTGGTCTGTAATCAATTCCAAGACCAAAGACATGAACTTATTAATGTTCTCCCCAGTATATGATGCTTGACGCATACTTGGATTTAATGAGTGACTGTAGAAGAAATAAGTGTCAAGTTGTTTTAAATGCTTATACTAAAATGCATCATTCCTTACACGTTTTGTATGTTTGGTTCACACTTTTGGTGATAGTGTCCAAATGAATACGTGTGCTGCTCCCCATGACTTGACAGATCAGGAGAATATCCAAGTGTAATAATAATCTTTTATTAACCAGGTTAAAATAATAAATTATTAAATAACAATAATTAGTAACATTTGCTGGTAATTTTTCATGAGTCAGGATATGTTCTAAGTGAAAAGTTGGCCAACTATAGCACAGGTGCCAAATCCAGGCCACCAGCTGTGTTTGTACATCCCATGAGATAAGAATGGTTTTCAAATTGCTGAAAAAAAATCTAAAGAAGAATAATATTTTGTGACTAATATTTAGATTTCGGTATCCATAATTAGTTTGAGTTTTATGAATAAAATACTTGTGATTTTTCTCTCTCTCTCTTTTTTACAATAATTGTTTACATAATATCCTCAGGTTTTCCTCTTGGCCCACAAACCCTAAAACATTTACTACTAGCTCTTGAGAGAAAAAGTTTACTGACTCCTATGCTACATGATTGACATTCTGAAAGAGGCAAAGTCAGTGGCCCACACTGATGCAGTTAGTATGTGGCTGGACCAGAATTTTGATTCAAGTTAAGTGATTCGAAATTCTTTTAACTTCAGTACTCACTTGGAAGGATAGTTTTTTATTGTCCTCATACATAATAATGCATAATCTATTGAGAAAACACGGTCACTGGTCTCCCCATGTATGTGCAAAGACTTTCTCCAAAGGAGTTGATGTCATTTTTCGGTGACCTTTGTCTTTTGAATGAAAGCCAGATCCGCTGCCCCACCCTTGCCAGCTCCTGCCCTGGGCTCACGCTCACGGCTTGGAAGTGGCTGGGAGGGAAAGTGCTGAGCTGGGGGATTGGGACAGCTGCTTTTGCAGCTTCAGATCCTAAATGCTGTACTTTCACACCAGTGTGCCTCAGCACTCCTTAATTGTGAGCTATAAAGTTCTACAGCTGTCTCTGTCAAATGTGTCTAGATTCTCACAAATTCCTGGGGAGGATGATTGGTGTGACACTAAGACACATTTTTTACTCACCCCCTAAACTCTGTTTCCTTTTAGCTAAAGGCAGGCAAAGTGTTCTTATTCTTCGTGAGTTCCAAGAGCTCCTGATCCTCTTCAAAGACATCATCTCAGAGTTTGAGATCGATGGTGACCCCTCTCTCTTTGTGTTTACCTGTGGTACTGGAAGATTATTGAAGACTAGATTTCAAGATTCCAAATCTCTCCCACAGAGCCTGGGATATTTCCAAATTAGTCACAGTTGCTAATGACATCATAAGAATTACTCAAAATATATGTATGGACTGAACATCAGTGATGGCCCTGGCTTTTAACAATGGCTTGATAACTAATCCACTCAACAGATGATCTCTAATGAATGAGCGAACACATGTATTAAAGAAAATATCAAACTATGATAAAGTCAATGTTATTACCAAAGATTCCTGATTTTCAGTTACTTAAAATATGGATTAGCCTTTTGGGATTCCCAAAGAGAGTAGATTTGAAGCTTTATGTTTAAATAATATATACTTTCAGTTACTGATTGATATAACACATAAGTTCATATGTAACAAGAAAATACCATGATTCATATCATGTTCTCACGAATGTTACTGAAGTGTAATGTGATTTGTCAAGACTAAATATTAGACTTTCAATTTTAAGTATTTTCCACTAGAAATCAACAGTTTTTATTTATTTATTTATTTTTTTTGGACATTTTCCCAATTATATGTGAAAATTTTAATGAAGACATTTTAATGGATAGGCACTGAGATACAAGGTAAAACAAAGAAAGTAACTGTCATGATTTGATTAATTTATTATCAGTAGTACTATTCTTTTTTTTTTTTTTAATTGCGGTTTGGTTGATGTATAATGTTGTGTTAGTTTCAGGTGTACAGCAAAGTGAATCAGTTATACATATAATGTATCGATTCTTTTTTAGATTCTTTTTCCCATATAGGCCATTACAGAGTACTGAGTAGAGTTCCCTGTGCTCTACAGTAGGTTCTTATTAGTTATCCATTTTATATATAGTACTGTGTATGTGTCACAAGTATTTTCCACTAGAAATCAACAGTTTTTATTTTTGTTTTTTGTTTTTGTTTTCTTCTAAGAAGAGGTATAGGTCATATTATTCCTTCTCAGGGAGAGGCAATTGAGGTAGAATGTTGTTTAAGGTGTGATGTTCCTCAGGCTGCCTGCTCAGAGTCAAAAGCGCCCCCCTTCTTTCATAGTTATTGCCTCTAATGGTTCCGGATGATAGCCGACTGTCTTCCCCACAAGGAAGCGCCTCACAAAACTGTTGGGTCACATAGAATGTCTTCAGCAATGGCATATTTCTCCAGTACACTCCCTTCCTTATAGATTTCAATTTTGTTACAGATTTATAGATTAAAATCTCAAATTGATTTAGGAAAAGTCGTTAGGACACTTGATATTTTTTAAAGGACTGCATCTGAAAGGCCTCTTCTCTCTTCCATTTATTTGGCAATTTGATCTCACTTTTGGCATCTGGTGCAGTTTTCTGAGTGCAGCCATCTTTGCTTCTCTTGTGCACAAGCTCCTTTATCCTGCTTTTTCCCTGTCACTAGAGCTACTTCTACTGACCACTGCCCCCCTCCAAGGGGCCTGCCTTTAAGCGCTCCTCAAAAACTATTATGGTTTAATTTTTGGCTATTGTAAGTTTGAGAAATAAGACCTATACTTATTTTGATTCTAATTTTTAAATTACCAGATAGGTTAAACATTTTTATTTTTATGAGTTTGGCCCATATATTTTGGAATGATTAACATTTGTGTACTTCACATGTGTCTCTCTCTCCATGATGCATATTTCATACATTAACTTGTTTAATCCTTTGAACTTTTGTTGTAGGCTCACACGAAATGGTAAATTTTGAAGAATATACATTTTTATGTTTATGTTCATGTGAGTATTATTTGTATTTGTTTTGTTCGCTGCATTATAAATTCACTGAGAAGTTTATGGTAACATTTGAGTTGGAAATAGGGCAACAATTAGATCTAATTTGCCAAAAGTTAATTTTGAACTACAAACTGCTGCCCATCTTTCGTCTTGAGCCCAAGGTCCAAAAAAGGAAACACCATGCCGTGTTTTCACTGTATTCTAGCATTTTGTATAACCAGAGCCTTTGGGAATCTTGCTGCCTTTATTCACTTTTGCAGATGGAGACATTAATCTCGTCTGAGCACATGACCAGCTCACTTTCCACATTCTGACTATTTTACAATTTGTGCCACAGTTTATGAGGGAGCAGGGAATGGGCATGAGATGGAAGGGAAGTGTTCAGGGCACTACTCATCATAGTCTTTATATTCCCCTAACTATCAAACATGACGAAACCATTTAAACCCCAGTTTCAAAGACAGTACTAAGGAGAACTAACATGAATCAAAAGAGTTCATTTTCCTTAGAAAGAGTTGTGCTTTCACATAAATTGTTAATGTTCTATGGCGTTTTCATGTATAATTTCGACTTTTCCATTTCTCCTCCCCGGTTTGGCTGTCACTCACTGCCAAGAAGAATCGTTAGTTTAAAGTTTGCTCGTTCAGCATTTGTTCCTTCCTGCTGTTTAGTTTTTATGAACTGAAAAGTTTTAAAATAAAATTCATATTTGATTTTATTAAGCCCTCATTTCTGGTAAAACCTGTTTTGCCTCTTTCATATTTTCACAGATTAGAGTATTAATGGATAAGCATAAAACGTCAGAGTGTAATTTCTCATTGTATTTTTAAAGGTGACTTTTTGTTCAGGTAATGAATTATTTCAAATGACTAGACAGAGTCTTTGTTCCTCTTATTTTAGGAGATCCATTTATAATGCCTATTCTTAAATGTTTATTGGATCTGACCTAATCAATCCATTAAGATAGGAGGATATTCACTATTTTTCTTTTTCTTATTATTGCCTTTTGATATTAATTTCACTAAGGACTGGTATCTAATTCTGCCACTTCATCTTCGAGTAGTCATTCTTCAAATCCAGAGGTTCTCAAAGTGATAACTATCTAATGAGAGATATAACATCAGTTTTTTTCAGCTGTTCATTCCCAAGCAATGAAATATGAAGGCACTTAAAAGAAATCATGTTGGTTATTAATGAGGAATGAGAGAGAAAAAAAAAGGAAGGAAGGAAGGGAGGGAGGGAGGAAGGGAGGAATAACAGTGGAAGATGAAACATTCTAAGGATAGAGTCTCTGGCTCCTGGAATAGTGAATTTGTTTTCTTCTTGTCCTGCCTGGTAGCAATATGAACATTGGCTGTGTAGAACTCCATGGCATGCTAGAGCAGAACACTTATAGTGTGATTATTTGGAGTTTTCATCTCGAACAGATAAGTTCAAAGGGAAATGGATAAGTTGATGACATTATTATGGTTATTTGCTCATTTCTGGCCTAGAGATATTCTATTTTAGCTGATAATATGATGTTTTTTCTTTTTTGCATTTCTGTGCATTTCTACTTATATCTTTGATATGACTCTTCATGAATCAATATGCAAATGTTAATACCAGAAATATAGGTGATGATCTGCAATCCCACATATAACCAAACACACACACACACACATACATATCCTACCCACCTTGGTTTTGTGATTGAATTATAGAATTTATTAAGGGACCTTAGATATTATCTAGTGTAGACTTTTCACCACACAGACTTAAAAAGAGATGTTAAAGAAATTAGATGATTTGAGCAAAGTTATGGATTAATCATGATCATTTGTGTGTATAAATGTATACCAGTCAGTATACCAGATTGTGATGTATGAGTTTTCTTTTTTATTCATAAAAAATCATCAAACAAATATTTCCAATTATAATGGTTCTTATGGGGAAAAAGAAGTTAAAGGATTGAAATAGAGGAAGAATACAATAAGGCACTTAGCATTTATTTCAGCAACTTCTGGACCAATAATTTTATATGTGCATTTTATTCAGGACTCATGATAACTCTATATCGTAGATATTTTTCTCAATTAATAAATGACAGAATTATTGTTCCGAGGGATTAAAAATCTTGCCAAACTAATAAAACATTGTTTAAATTCAAGTCTGTCTCAGTTGAGAGTTCATTTTATTTATTTAATAAAATCTTTAGAATTTAAAACATAGGAAATAATATTTACATTGATATATACTTTTTATATTTTCCCACAATTCTGTATTACCCACCAGTCATTTATTTAAAACTTTTTTTTTTTGGAATTTACTACTGGTAGCCTCTATACTATGTGCAGAAGATAGAAAAAGACCTTCTGTTCCTTGGAGCTTACCATATGGTATTGATACTCTTGGAAGTATGGCAATATGTCATAGGAGAGGTATAAGTGATACAATAATTCAAAGGTGATTCAAATAATCACTCTTTGTTCTTAAATCATCAGTGGTTTTCATGGAAGAGATGGCTTTTTTTTTCTGACTGCAAGCTATTGGGCAAATGACACTCCATGAGAGGGGATGGCATGAGTCAATTATCAGGGGTTTGAAAGCAGAGAACATATTTAAGAAGCTCTGAGTACAATCTGACCAAAGTGTTCCTACTGTGAAAAAGTATATTACAAAACTATTCTGGATAGATAAGTTGAGATCATATTCCAGGGGTCTTTGATGCCATCATAAGAATTTTAAGTCTTTTTCAGTAGGCAATGCAAAACCACAGAAAGTTGACGAGAAGTTGTAGTTTAACCTGATCAGAATTGGTTTGAAGCCTTTCTCTAACACTTAACAGTTGTACAATACTGATCTAATTACTCAGTGTTTTTGGGTCAGTCTTGGTTTCCTCATCTGTAAAATGTAGAATAAAATGCCTTGTATTAGTCACCCCTTGCCACAATAATGCTAAGTAACAAACCACCCCAAACCTGGTAGCTTACAATCATAAGTATTTGTTCTCATGCTCACAATATGTAGATGGACTGTGTATCATCTGATCCAGCGTGGGCTTCATGGAGCAACTCTGCTTTGGTTGCTGGCTGGATTCAGCTCCACTCCATTTGTATTTGTTCTGGAGCCCAAATTGAAGGGTGACAGTCGTTAGCAATGCGTAAGGATCTCTTGGAAAAAGATTCTAGACAGATATATGCAGGCAGGAAGTATATTGGGGAGGCTCTTGGGACCAATATCTGTGAGACTAGTGGGAAATAAGATTGGGCAGGAGAAAGAGAAGAACTCAATGATGTCACAACCAAGGTCTCAGCTAATTTCACTGGATGTCTGGAGCTAAGATCATGCATCAGAGTAGTACAACTTGCATGGATATCGATGTCAATTCAGACCCCATGTCCAATAAGTCCTTGAATTATCTGGGTATTATTCTGCTTTTCCAAATGTGTGATTACCGTTACAAATCTTTTAAGAAAAGACTGCGGAAATTATTACAATATTCTTTTGTGTGTGGTTGCAGTGTCCTTCCTCCCTGGGGCCTGGTGAGTTCAGTATTTGTGTTTTAGGACCAAAATCTGGCTCAGGTCTGGAACCAGAGAAAATATTATGACATTCTTTGGGGGCAACTGCTCCCTGACTCCTAATATTCCCTCCTTGATTGCTTATAATTTGCATAGATTCAGCAGTTCCAATAATGGCTCCCTATTTATTTCACTCTGATGAAAACTTTGCTCTATAAACTATCTCCATAATTCTCAGTGGGTCAAGCCCCCTTGATGATTTTTACCATCTTGCTACTCATTTTGATAATTGAGCTCATCTTACTTCTGACAAGTAAGTACTGCTACCTGCCCTGTACTGTTTGGGGGTCCTTTTATATCCATTGTTCCTAGTAGTCTGGTTGAGTAATGGCATCATTTACCATGAGACCTGGCCTACAGGGGTGATATCACTGAACTTAGAGACGGTGACCCTCTCACCAGCACATCACTTACTGCTTTTGCAAATTATATATCCTCTGGGCCCTACCATTAAGTATTGTCCTCTGGTCTTAGATGCTTACCCACTTTAACATCCCACATGTCTGAGCCTTTTATTTCTTTATTCCACTATTAGCCTTGACAATTTAGATGACTACTTCACTTAGTGTGGCCCTGGGCTTTTTCCACACTTCCAAGAGCCATCTTTCAGCCTATATTCAGCATGCCTATACCATCTCCAAAAGACTTTACAGGGTATTTAATTTATATCATGAGACAGTGCTCCCAAATCAGTGTACTTTTATTCCCAATATTCCTTGATCCAGCACCCTGAGAATCCAGTCCATGTGTATTTTTGTATCTTTTTTTTTTTTTTTTAATTTATCCATTTATCTATTTATCTTTGGCTGCGTTGCGCCTTCGTCTCCACGCGAGGGCTCTCTCCAGTTGCGGCAAGCGGGGGTCACTCTTCATCGCGGTGCGCGGGCCTCTCACTATCGCGGCCTCTCTTGCTGCGGAGCACAGCCTCCAGAAGCGCAGGCTCAGTAGTTGTGGCTCACGGGCCTAGTTGCTCCGCGGCATGTGGGATCTTCCCAGACCAGGGCTCGAACCTGTGTCCCCTGCATTGGCAGGCAGACTCCCAACCACTGCGCCACCAGGGAAGCCCTATTTTTGTATCTTTTATGAAACATGTTGGATAAATCCTATAGTTCCCTCTGGATGTAGTCTCTTTCCTTTATTTGCAGGCCCAGTTTCTCCAGCTGGGTTATCTTTTGACTTAACATAAATGACTGGCTTAGTGGCCAAGAGCAGAGGTGGAGGAGAGCAGATCCTGAGTAGGGGGGTGGTACATTTTGTCTTGTAGGGAAGAGGTCTCTGAATTGTCTTCAGTCAATGGAGGGAGAGAGAGAGAGAGAGAGAGAGAGAGAGAGGGAAGGAATGTGGTAGCCCTTAATAAGGAGGAGTGGGCTGCTTTTGCAAGCTCATGGGGGGTTCATAGGAATCTAAAGTTTCAACATTTTTAGCTGAAAAAACCCAGATGTCCCTATCCCATGTGTCAGGGTTCCATTCTTTCCCAGTTATCACCTTGACTTTGATATAACAGACCAGCCTTGTGTGGAATTTCAGTTTTCTCTACTGCATGCCTACCTACTCTTACCATTAATTTCTGCATTTCATCAACATTCTCTGACAACCCTCTGCAGGAGATAAGGATCTTGTTGACTCTCACACTTTAGATTAATAGCCCAGTAATAACTATCAGCTTTTTAATTATCTTCTCCCCAGAGCATGAATCTAGCTTAGTGATAGCCCCCGGATTCCATTTTCTTTAGAGTTACTATTTCCCCCAATAGTCCTCAAATACCTACCTGATACACTGTATCAGTTAATGTATTATCTTCCACTGTTGTATCATCTCAGTTCATCACCAAAGAAGGTTTTAACAATTGTCCTGCTACCATGCTCCAAGGACATTTTATGCTCTATCTACCACCATTTATAGGGTACTCAGCTCCCAAATCCCATTTTATTTCTTGGACCACCCCTGCTACCAGCTGTCACAGGTTAGGTTCTTGGGGGCATTCTCTGAGCTGGGGGCTAAAAGGTGGAAAGCAAGACTAGACAGAAAGAGAAGTTGAGTTGTGATGTATCCCCAACAGAGGCTTCCGGTGACCTTATGGGAAACTCCCGAGCTCTCAAGCTGTGAAGGCCCATGTTGGGGTGATGGAACTAGGCCTTTTTACCCCTGCATTGATCAATCATTAAATAAGCACAACCCCAGGAAGGAAACAAAACCTTGGGAAAAATAATTTTCTTCAGCTGAGGCAATTCTGAAAGAGGGCTGACAGCTAAGCCACATCTCCTGGCAGGAATCCTAGCACCTGGGGGGAACAATACCTCTGATGTTATTTCTGATGGGATTCGTATCATGGCATGCACCACCATCACTGTCTCCACTACTTTCATTCTAGTTCAGAAATCACCCCACGGCTCTCTGACTTTCGTAATCCTCACTCCACCAAACAGCT
This sequence comes from Balaenoptera musculus, assembly GCF_009873245.2. Taxonomy (NCBI): domain Eukaryota; kingdom Metazoa; phylum Chordata; class Mammalia; order Artiodactyla; family Balaenopteridae; genus Balaenoptera; species Balaenoptera musculus. The sequence continues at coordinate 72,985,804 of NC_045789.1, read as the reverse complement.
CTAGCAAAGGTCACCAATGCCCTCCTTATGACTGTTCTGGCCAAAAACACTGTGGCTGAATTCTTTCCTTGGTCTGACCCACCCCAGTGCTCTTCTGTCTACCTGGTGGCAGAAAGTATGAGTTGGGGAGAAAACAGCCTGGATCCATGTAGAGAAAGGAGTCTGTCTTTATTGTAGGTGATTCCCTCATAGCACATTTTGCACATTTGGTCTTAGACTCACCACATTTTATTGCATTCTTTTGCATATGTGTGTTTCCTACTAAAGACTAAAATTCTTGAAGACAGACATTCATATTTCTATTCTCATCAACTATTACAATTGCTAATACACATTATGCTAGTTTCCTTTTCCCTTCCCTCCATGGTAATAGTACCCAGAAGGAGAAGCTCCAGATGAACACCAATGAAGATGCTACCACAGTAGATCAAGTGACAAAAATTAAGGCTGAACCAGGATGTGACAATGGAGACAGGAAAAGCAATAGGTAAGAAAGATAAAAAAGAATTGATTTGACAGGATTTTTTTTTCATCTTTTTATTTTATTTTATTTTATTTTTGGCTGCACCTTGCGGTATGTGGGATCTTAGTTCCCTGACCAGGGATCGAATTCATCCCTCCTGCATTGGGAGCAGGAAGTCTTAACCACTGGACTGCTAGGGAAGTCCCCTTGACAGGATTTTATAGTGGATTCTCTATGACGGTTTAGGGAAAAGGTAGTGGGAACAATAATGATGTTAAGGATGCAGAGAATGCAGGAAGACTGGTTTGGTAGCAAAGGAAAATGATGAGCTCACTTCTGGCCATTTGACTTGAAGGAACTTGAAGGCCTCAATTTGAAAATATCTAGAAACCTATTGGAAATGTGAGACTTGGCATTGGAAGGTAGAGAAATCAACACCAGAAACATACATCCAGAAGTTATATGAATAATGCATATAATGGAAACCATTGGTGTCAGTTGCCTAAAAGAGCCTTTGGAGAATACAGAGGAGGAAATCATGAGCTGAACTTGGGTAATACCTATATGTGAGGACATAGAAAAAAGAGGACACCAAGAAGGAAAGGATGAAGAGGTGAGAATAAAACAAATGTGGTGTAGTATCACAGGTGCTATTAACGAGGAACACTTCAAGAAGGATGAATCAGCAGAAGCAGCAAGGTTACAAGGACATCAAAGAGAATGGGGAAGATGAATAAGGGCACACTGAACTCAGCAATTATTTATCCTAATGCATTAACAAATATTTTTGAGCATCTGTTTTGTTTCAGACCTTGTGACGGACATCTGTAGATACAGCAAAAAACAAGGTTGATACGGTTTTAGTTCCTCTGGAAATATTATACAAGCATCCTTGAGAAAGCAGTTTCATTAAAGGGCTGGGAGCTAAAAGGACATAATTAGTCTCACAGACAAAGCTTTAAACTAGAGAGGTTGGATGTCTTTCCCAGATTCTGTCATCTGAATTCTGCTACTTCTTTCCCCATTATGGATGTTGTCAGGCAGTATTTACTTATTTTACGAATGAAGAAATTAGCACTGAGACATTGACCATCTTGCCAAAATCGTAAAGCTAGGTAGTGACAAAGCTAGGAAAAGAATTCTCATTCTGCCTTTTCTTTTATGTTGTGTTTTCACTGTGCAAGTCTGAGTATTATTGAAATTCAAAGCAATTGCTTAGAACTTAGAGGTTTAGTATTTCTTATCAGGATATCATCATTATTTCCTTATTTTGGTTACAAATGAAGCATAAGAAAATAACATCCACTTACCCTGCTAGGCACTGAGATTTATTGATGAGGAAAGCAAAACAGTCCCTGAATTCACAGATAATAGTGAAATGGGGGAGAAAAGAAAAAAAATAATTTCACAAGAAAAAAAGAAAGTCTGTTGAGATCTTTGAAGAAAGAATACAGATTAATATTTGTACTTTATTATTATTATTATTTAATCATTTTATACAAATGTCTTCTAATCCATGCTTACTTCTATTCAGTTAAACAATTTATAGAAAAGTTTACTTTTTGGACCCATTAGCACATTAATTTTAAAGCAGCAGATTCATTTAATGACCATTTACCCTGATGGTAGTATAGAATTCTTTGTCCTTATACAGACTTTATACCATGTGAGTTCAAACTAAAAACAGAAGTCATTTTCCCCACCCCTCCGTTGGTCCAGAATAACATAACTTTGCATTCCAAGAATTAATAATATAATATAATATAATTGTAATAATGTATTTATATATTATGGATGATATAAATTTGTATACAATGTATTTACTTTTATATAATATATACTTATATATAATTTATATAATGTTATCTAATAATAGTTAATTAATTATAACAATTAATTATAAGCCCAGGTTTTTAATCCATGCATGCAAACACTACCCATCTTTTGCTTACCAGTAACTTGCTGGGTGCTATGAGATACAAAGAAGCCTAAGTCCCAGGATCTACTCTGGAAGAACTCTCAGCCTCAAGAATATCAGGTTATGAGGAATTCCATAACAGGGCATTTTGCAGAGAAGTGAAATCTACTCTATAGGGGATCAGATTAACACAAACAAAAGAAAATCATTTTAAGGAGATCTGTTTCTTAAAGGCATTACTTCTCACTGAGTACATCCTGAATATAACTTAGTCATATCTGACCTATTCAGGGTCATCTTTACCCACATCACCCAGTGCACATGGTGTTAAGCACTGTCTGAGGGCTTAAGAGGCAAACAAAGTATAGAAGTTGCTTATACCTTCCACAAATAACTCCAAGCTGTTGGATCTTTAGTTTTTTTTTGTTTTTGTTTTTTCAAAACTGTCTATTTATTCAGTCTTTTTTTATTCCCTAAAGTAGGAAATAAACACAAAGAAGTGACTTTACCCAAAATCAAGTACCTTAGTGACTATATCAGAGTTAAATTCCAGTTCTATTTTTTCCTGCCCTGTTTTCATTATATAAGTCTAGTTATTTATTTCATGAACTACTATTGGACTTCTGTAGGGAATCTCTTCACTTAGGTAAAGATGCTTATCTATACACCAAGTGAGTGAATGTCTGAGAGTTTTATTGGTAAGGGTCACAAAGAGTTAACAAGATTTTTTGATGATGGCAGACATAGAGAATGGACTTGAGGACACGGGGAGAGGGAAGGGTAAGGTGGGACGAAGTGAGAGAGTGGCATGGACATATATACACTACCAAATGTAAAATAGATAGCTAGTGGGAAGCAGCTGCATAGTACAGGGAGATCAGCTCGGTGCTTTGTGACCACCTAGAGGGGTGGGATAGGGAGGGTGAGAGGGACGTGCAAGAGGGAGGGGATATGGGGATATATGTATATGTATAGCTGATTCACTTTGTTATATGGCAGAAACTAACACAACATTGTAAAGCAATTATACTCCAATAAAGATGTTTATGAAAAAAAAAGAGTTAATAAGTATTTAAAGGCACTCTAGTAGAGGGTCTCCCAGCATACCATAACTAACAAGTTAGTTTCAGTAAAGGCAAATCCCCAGGAAAGGTACTTCTTAGTTATTGGCTGAAGCTATTAGCAGCCAGAAGGTGGCAGTAGGGGCGATGAATGTTGTTATTTAAACTAGTAAGACAGGCTATTCCCTCAAATCCATTCTACATGGTCAGATCCTTACAGACTTCAGACCATGGTCTGTTCCAGTGGGAGCAGCAATACTTTCTCTGGACAGATGAAGAGAACAAATTAGAATATAAAATACTCAACTTTTGGGACCCAAGCTTCCAGCCTCCCCCCTTGGTTCAATAATTGACTTGTAATAAGGACACTTCCTGGGCTACGGTTGTTGAAGGAATAAGTGTGCTATTTCTAGAGTAACATTTTCTACCTGACCACTTATTCTTGGCAATAGATGCTAACATATATTATCTTGTGAATGATAAATAATTCATATGATGTATCGTATTATTCAGGGTTTTTCTATGAGAAACTGACACTACTCCATTCACTGAAATCTTAATAATTGTTGCTCTTAATACACTTGGATCAACACAACCAGGCTGACTATTTCTGTAAAGATTATTTTTTCCCCCAGTTTAGATAGATAGCCACAGTTAAGTCATTTAAGAAGTATTCCATTATGAATTTCTTGCTTAATACATTATATCATGAAAAATTTTTAATAGTGGCAGAAATATCTGGAAACCCACAGTGAGAACTGACATGGTAGTTCAGGATTTTCTTATGATAACAGTCGTTCTAGGAAATCAGAAAGGGAGGTGATTCTATCACTAGAATGAGGGCATAGGCTTACAGGGTGACCTGACACATTTTGGAGGGAGTAGACTAAATTAGTACTTGTAGAAACAGAACAGAGGCCAAAGGAATTTAGTGACCTAGATTGCACTGCACTGTTTTGAATATCTGATAATTGTATTAGATATAACAGACTGCATTAAGATGACATTTAAGAGAACCTACTTTGAACTACTAAATTAAACAGATACAGGGATGTTCTCCAAAGCTCTCCACCTCCCCCACACAATCATTAGACACCATCAAAACACTGTCTTTTTTTCTTAATTAATCTCTACTGCAACCTATTTTCAACATTATAGAGGGAAACTTTCATTTTGACTTTATAGATGTACTAGTACAATTACTCATTGATTATTCTGGCAAAATAAATCTCTTACAGATTTCAAGTTAAGAAAGTCTTCAAACTTCACACATTTTAGGATTAATTTAGTTTGGAGATCTGCAATTGGGAAGAAGAAATTATTGGGTTTTAATTTTTTTTTTAACTTTACCTCTGTCATAGGTGTATTGACACCAGTAATATATGATTAAGGTATTCCATAAATATTTATTCAGTGCCAAGTCTGGTCTGATACTGTAGATTTAGAAATGAGCAAAACAGATAACAATCTTCGCCTTTTTGGAGCATACTTTTCAGTAGAATCTCTTGTTTGCACTGTCCTTTTGAGATTTGAAAAGCTTTCCCACTCTGTTTCTTTCCACCTATTTAAATTTCCATAAAGGATAATTGGGCAGGAATTATTGGTAACAGTTTTTACAAATTATGAGAACAAAGCCTAAGTGAATTCCCCCAAAGCACACACATGGCAGACAACACAGTATTTTTCCCTAACCTTAAATAATACTAAATAATAAACTAATTCTGAGCGATACAAACTTTTTCTTTTTGCCTTAAAGTCTTAGTATGCAGTGCTTTTATTTGCATGTTGAAAATAGAATGCGATACTTGGAAGCAGATTATCTAGTGAACGATTCTTCTACTCATATAATGTAAGTGTGGGCTGTAGCTCAGAAATGGCTATACCTCAAATAAATAAATGATGAGCTACTGTCCTTAGATATAAAATAGTGGTTCTTGTCTAATAATGACCGTGATTTATTCTACTAATAAACATAATTAAGTGGCTCTTCCTAGGCACTTCAGACTCCACATGTGTCCATCTGAATGTAGCAGACTGTGGTGGATTGAGTATCAATTGGAAAACATGATGGAACTGCGCAGAACCCTGCACCCCTCCCCCTCCCCCATCTCAAGAACAAAGGCTCATCCATGTCTCCTGCCTCCTGTGTGTAGAAAAGCTGCAGTCTCCCAGGCCTCCCTGAGTCACAAAAGAGCAGGCTCAAGCAGCTAAAGATTAGGACAATAGAGTCACAGACTGTCTGATGCGCATTCCTGAGTTGTTTTACAGATGCTATAACTGCCACCAGAGGGAAAAGTCTGACTGCGTGAAGACCAGACGGCAGCCATGATATAAACTGCTCTATCTTGAGCGGTACTGAATCTGTGGCCAGCACAATTCCAAGATCTGGCCTTAGGAGAATGGGATTAACACTATTGTCCATAATAATCTATATCTTTGTGGGCATCAAAATAATTGTAGCTTGCTCTGCTTGTATATGTAAATGGGCAACTACAACTGTCAGCAGAGATGCTACAGACCCGTGTCGACATCTTCCACTCTATGTATACAGTGCCCAATGTCAGCATGAAGAAGATAGACTTTTGCCCGTGATCCCATAGAAACAAAATGATGTTCTGACAAGTGGGGATTTGTAAGCGGCTTTTGGCAGAAAAGGGCTCTCTGCAGGAGGCCCTTTGTCACGTCACTAGCCTTAAACCAGTCACCCCCATGCTCTACTCACCTTTGGCCCTAGCCCACCTTTCAAATCTTTTGATCACACAACTAATGGAAAAGATTCTGTGACTATCCATTGCAACAACACAATTTGTGATTGTTTACTAACAGAAACTTAATGAGAGCAGAGACTCCATATGTTTGTGATTGTATTCTTAGTGCCTAAAAGAATGCCAGAAACAAAATAGTTGCTTAGTAATTATTTATTAAATAAACAATGGATGCAACACAGGCTGTAACAGAGGTACGCACAAGATTTATTCTCAGGATTGTTTGGAAACTCAGCCAAATCGGGAAAAACTTTGACTGAGGCTGTAACATTTGTTAGGAGTTTACCAGGTATGTGATATACGAGAACAGGGAGAAAAGATGGAATTTGCAAAAACGGTACATATGAAATAGCATTTCGTAGTGTGTCAATATGGCAAGTGTAAAGTTCTTGGGAGGATCAATGGATAGAAAAAGGTTTTTAAATTTAAATTTTAAATTAAAAAAATTTTTTGAGGCATATATGCATTAGAACACCTGATCTGCTTTCATTCTGAAGTTCATCCTTTAGAAATCTTACTGGTGATGTCTGTTGGTAGTAAATTGTCTTAGTTTTTCTTGCTTTTGTTAACAAACACATCTGCTTCAACCTAGTTTTTGAATGATAATCCAGTCATATATAAAATTCCAAAATAGCAGTTGTTTTCGCTAATTAATTAGATATTATTCTATTGAATTCTGGCTTTCATTGTTATTATCGAGAAATCATTGTCAGGCTAAATTTTATTCCTTTTAAAGTAATATGTCTTTTCTCTCTGATAATTCCAAATGTCTTTTCCAGCTTTGTAATATTCTCTTTAGCTGGATTTCAAATATATGGATGATGACATTTCTATTTCAGACCTTCACCTTCTTTTATCTTTATCCTGTGTTTTTCCTCTCTCTATTCATTTCTGATTCCTTCTGGAGAGATCTTCAGCTCACTAATTTGTTCTCTGAATCTATTTGGCTGTTTATCACACACATTGTATTCTTAATTCAACAACAATATTTTAGCACATTTAATACTTCTACCTAGTTCTTCTTTCAAACTGTTTATTCTCTTATGGTTACCAAAGGGGAAAGGGCTGGGGGTAAGGAATAATTAGGAGGTTGGGATTAACATATACACACTACTATGTATAAAATAGATAACCAACAAGGACCTACTGTATAGCACAGGGAAGGATATTCAGTATTTTGTAATAACTTATAAGGGAAAAGAATCTGAAAAAAGAGTGTACACAAATCACTGTGCTGTACACCTGAAACTAATAAACTATACTTCAATAAAAAAAAAATCATACTTGAAAGTTATAAAAAAAAACCTGTTTATTTGTTCATATCAAAAATAGTTTCTCTTACTCCTTTGAAGCTATTCATTATACTTGCTCTAATTTCTTGATTTATCTGTTCACTTAATTTTGCTTCTTCTAGTATAGGTTATTCAATTCTTTTTTAGGAACTGAACTCCTCAGAGCACTTTTTGTTATTTTTGCTGCAGGGTCATTTTCCTATGAGGATATTAACTAAATTTCAGTTTGCTGTTCCTTTGCATCTTTAAAATATTCTCTTTACTTTATTCTAGTCTTCAAATGAGGTACTCTAGGCTCGCTTGGATTCTGTCAGTAAATGATGTATGAGGATTGCCATTGATCCCACATTCTTCACTGGAAACTGGTTGACTCCCCTTCTCAGACAATAAATGATTACCACAGAACAGTGAGAGTAGATATCCATAAAGAGATATAATACATAAATAATACATACCAGTATATATTTCTTAGCTATACACTTATCAGATAGAATTGAAATGTGCTCCGATGTAGGACACAAAATAAATTGTGGGCCTCAAGGAGACTACATTTTGAATCACTATACTTGTGTTAACTGATCATATGGATTATTCTCTAAAATGAAAATCTACTCTCTGAAAATATCACATACTGTTGGACTCTAGGTTAGCTAGTATTTGAAATGTTCCTTTATAAACTAGCCTATTGGAACAATCATACTTTTTGTAGGCCCTTACATTGCTCTCTAGATTACACAAAAAAAATGATGGAAATATACATCAAAAATATTGTAACACAGACTTAAATATGTGGAAGTAAAAAAACTTTTAGATGACATATTAATAACATAATAAAATGTTATTAATAGTGCAAGCTCTATTGTATGGGTTCAAACCCGGCATCACCTTTCATCAACTGTGAGACAATAGACAAGTTAATTAACTTCTTTGAGCCTCAATTTTCCCATATGTAAAACAGAGGTAGAGTTTTATGATTATAAAGCAAAGTAAAACATAAAAAGTTCTCAGAACAGTGCCTGACTCCTAGTAAATTCTCAATTAATGTAAGTTGTTAGTAGTATAGCCACATATAAGGCTTTCAGCAGTATGTTTTTCTTCTCTTTCCTAGAGGTAATTTTAATTAATGAACATGCAAATGAACATTTAGAAGATTTGGAAATTATATAATCATAGAGCTTTAGAGCTTGAAAAGGATATATGTTTTATCAGATCTAATCAAATATTTTGTATAGTTGGAAACTGAAACTTAGCAAAGTGACAAATTTTACCCAAGATTACATAGTTAACACCGGATCTTGTACTAGAACCTCTGTCTTTAGACCAATTTTTCATTCAAAGAAATCTCTGTTATCTAAGATGCTGGTAACCATAAGCATTGATAGAGGAATGTAAGAAAGATTTGGAAGAATTAAATGTGACACTTTCTAAACATAAATGTGGCAAGATATTAATGTGAATATGAACTAGTATATTCTTTTCTTCTCCATCTTGACCCTCCATTTAGGCTTTGATCTAAAAATGACTTTGTTAAGTTTTTACCCCCATTAGAATGGAGCCTAAATGTACATAAAGTAGAACTACTTAAAAAATTAAATTGCAACTTTTTGCATACCTGATTCTATATGCCTGTGAAAATACAAGGGACAAAGCTTATAGAGAACAGAATCTGATGAAGGAGACAGATTTATTTGGCAAGGAAAAAAATTATCATAAATAAGACGAGATTTCAAAATGCCTGAGGCTTAGAAGTGCTACATTTAAATGTTTGGGGTGACTAGATTATAAAAGAAAAAAAGAGTGGATTAATGCTTAATATTTAGGACTTCATGTAAGATGTTTTAACTAATGTGGAGGATAATGTAGTTTAAGCTTTGAGGGGTGACCTCTCTCCATCCTTTGAGAATTTGATGGCTCTTACTCATGTTTTACTCAGAAACTTTCTACCAGTTTTCCCTAGCTTTAGAGTTCTGCATTATTCATGATGGTGCTCTTTCTGTTATGAAGGAAAATAGGACATTTTAGGTGTCAGTTCTCACATTCTAACACTTCTCCCATCTGTAACATGATGGGACTCGCTAAAGCGGAAAAATATTAGAAACGTATATCCTTTTATACTGGATGGTATTTAGGTAGTTGGCCCAGGAAAGAGGCTGCATGTGTTTTCCAAATGCTACTGTTTTCTCAAGGATGGAAATGAAACGGATGTTTTCCCACCACCACCTACTGCTGCTTTGATAATATTCTCTGATGCACCAGATGGTGGAAAACAAAGTTGCTCTTCCACAGCTCTTCTGGTGGAACGGTTATTTATGGGCCAGTGGGATCCATTTATCCACCTTTATTACAGTGTTTCATCCTTACAGACAATAAATCCAGATAACATGATCCTGGTAAGTCGATAAAATTTACACAAGTGATGAGCTGAAGTGTATGGGGGTATTTATTGGACTTGCTGTTCACCCAGCAGTTTATTACTTTCTCCAAAGAGCAGAGGAATATAGAAACTTTATTACAAGGAAAATCATGTCTGGTTTCTTAATAACTGTACTTGTGTAAACAGCAAGGTGTACCTGCTGAACGAAATCAAATTCAATATGTTCAACCACCCTGTGAGGCACTGTTTCCCGGTACTTTCTCTTAACTTTTTTTTGATATGTTATTATGACGACATTTACCTATAACGTGTTGTTTAAACTTGTTTTTTTTTATGACAGTCCATAGTAATAATAATAATAATAATGTGTATTTATTGACAAGTATTTTCCTGCAGACTTTTGTTATTCCCAGTTGCTCATCAGCTTATCCTTACATTACCCTGCTCTTTGCCAACCTTTGAACAACAGCCACAAAAGAGAATTATTGTTCAAACTTCAGTTGCTCCTAAATTCTTAGTAACCCAGCAAGCCCTGAGGGGACCTGTATTCATTTATATCTTGCTGGACAAACAGACTCATAAAGTCTTCATTTTCAGTTTCAAAGTCCAAGCTCACAGTGAAAATGTGAAGCTGAAATGCTTATTCTCAATTTCTCCCCCCCCCTTTTCACCCCACACTCATTTAAAGCTAAGCATAATTTGAGTCGTGGGAAATTCTACATAAAAAATGTACACAAATGCGTTTTCTTTTTCACGCATTAGGATGATGCTTGTTGTTAGCCTCATGGTTTAGAACAGTGTTTCTCAAACATGAATGTGTATATGAATGACAGCTCACTTTATTAAAATGCAGATGCCTTTATAGTTCTAAACAAGACACGATGCTGCCTGTCTTGGACGACTCGTGTGTGGCAAGACTTTAGAATTTACAGTGTATTACCATAATAATTCAACTCACTGGATACTTGTAAAATTTTGTGATAGAGTAATCTGCAACTTTTATGATTTGCCTTTATACCATGAATAAAAATTCAGATCAGGACTCTCATCCAGATTTGCCGACATTCTACTCAAAATTCTTCCCACCACAAATTATGCTGCTGTTAATGAGTGGTTCTCAATTCTCACTGGTTATCAGATCCACCTGGGAGATGTTGCCTCACTATGTCTGGCACAGGTCTGAGCATCAGTATTCTTTAAAAGGACTGGCAGATTATTCTAATATTCAGCCAGATTAAGAGCCACTGTTAAAGATAAAGGCTGGGGATAAAATATATATTTATTTAACACTAACCATGGATTAAGCCAGTGTTTGTCAAACTTGAGTAGTGTCAGCATTTGCTGGAGGTCTTGTTAAAACACAGATTGTAGGGCCCTATTCCCAAGAGTTTCTGCTAGTGTGGGTGGGTGCCCAAGGTTTTTGCATTTCTAGCAAATTCCCAATTGCTGCTGATGTTAGTGCAGAACCAGTGAGTTCAGCTGAAGTTCAGATGATGACTCACACAGACTGAAACGTTAATAAATTTACCTCTACATTTGATTATTATAGGTCCTTAATATCCAGCCAACATGATTTATTCAGGTTGGATATTAGGATCTATAATAATCAAATGTAGAGACTTTCTAATAAACCATTTTTTAACAAAAATAACATGACAAGAAGAATGCTATGTAAGGAAAATATTTGCCACAGGCTAAGTGTCTTTGTCATTGCAACGGCACTAGATTTCACATGGGATATTTCAAGGTATTACACTTGTTTCTCTCCATATATTTAAAGAATTAAATCCATGCATCATAGGAGAGAAAAAGAAAATTATATGCCTCACAATGACTTCCTCTTTCATATACTTCATTCAATCATTTAAATGATTTCAACAGTGCCTTCATTATTATCTGCAAGTTGTCAATCTCATTCTAGAGACACTGGTGATGAAATTTCAAATCACTCAAATTCACAGGGAGCAGTGGAATTTTTGTTACCTGTTTTTCATTCAGGTTATAAAAGAAAATTATTATTGTACCTTGTACAAATATAAAAAGTCTTGTTAATTTCCTTTTTTTTTTTCCTAAGGAAAGTCTTTAAAATACAAACCACACAAAATAAATCTTATTTGTGTAGGAAATTTTGGGTCTTGGTCTTTTGTTTTAGATGCAATATAGGATACCTAACCTAACCAAGAACAAGGAATGGTCTTGTACAGTAACATGAATGTGGTCAAAGAAACAGGGAATCATATTGATGTTAATGACTAACATAGACATTCAACCCAAACTTCCTCTTTCTGAAATGAGAGCACATGTTTTGATGTCATCCATATTGGAGTTGAATCCAGGCTTAGCCCCTTACTAGTTATTTGAGATTGGACAATTTATATAACCTTTCATAGCAGTGGAATTAATTATATCTACTCATGAAAATTGCAGTGAACATCAATAAAATGGCACCAATAAAACACCCAGTATATTACCTAGCACATAATTGGTGTTCAATAAATGATAGTATTTCTCCTCATAAAAGGCCATCAAACTTCAGCTTGAACAGATTTAGCACTGAGCTACTCATTCTCTTGTAATATACTTCCATTTATAGGGCAGTTTACAAATTGAGAAAGTTCTTTCTTGTGTCTTCACATACTTCATTTTCATCTATGATAAACTGCAGCAACAACAATATGTTAAGGAGTTGAAAAGATGAAATCTTTCAGCAATAATTGAAAGGATTTTACAATCTAATCTGAGCCTACACAACCTTAAAGAAGTAATATAATGCAATGAAGGCTATAAATTCCAAAGAAAGGTAAGAACCATATGGACCTTGATATAGAAGTTTGTCCTGATTTTGATAACTAATGGGAAGCCATTAAAAAATGTTGGCATAGATTTCAAATTCTAGGGTTCTTTTTTCTTGCTCCTATCCTCCTTGATCCCTTGCTTGCATTTTTTGTTTTTTTACACCTAGGATAGGTTAGCTTATGTTGCATAATAAACAACACAAATTCTCACTTGCTTACAAAAACAAAGAGATGATTGTCACACTACATGTCCAGTGAGGGTCAGCTAGAAGATCTGATCTGTGTTATCTTCACTCCTGGAGCCCTGAGTGGTAGAGCAGAACTTTCTGGAATGTTGCTGGTGACTATAGGTGCTCTGTCATTTAAAGGTTCCACCTGGAAGTGACACAGGTTAGTTCTGTTCATATTTTATTGGCCAAGTAAGTCACTTGGCCATCCCTGAATTAAGTGGGGACGGGTGAGGCATGGGCAAGAAGAACAATCTTATGTGACCAGGAGAGAACCAAACATTTGTGAAAAGCCCAAATAACTTCCACAGTTAACTCCACCCCTAAAAAAACACCTTCTTGTGCTCTCCTTTTGTAATACTGAATTATGTTGGTTCCCTTCCCATCTCTATAAATTCAATTATGTTGGTTCCCTTCCCATCTCTATAAATTCTCCTCTGTGAGTTCCTTTTATTCTATTCCTTCTTCCCTTATATGTGGTCATTACCTAAGAGTATGCCCTTGGCTGTATTATGTGCATGTGTGTGTGCGTGTGCACACGTGTGTAATTCTCTCCCTTAACTTTATCTACCGATATATTTTTCTTTTGGAAAATCTCATTGGACCCTTCTGTTTTCCTAATATTCCAGGAGTCAAAATATTCAGTAATTTTATTTGTTTTCTTCCAATCTATCCATTCCCTTTTGTTTTCCTTTTTCTAATATTGTTTTGCTATCTAGCCTTCCTTCTGCTATCTATTCAAACAAGAAGTGAGTTCTAAGCAGAGATTCTCTATGTATCATATTTCCTACATATAATTTGTTGATATATATCAAGTTGGCTTATCTACACTTTCCTTTGAATGAATATGGCATTTTGTTTTTTCTCACTTCTAAATCTACTTCATATTTTTACTATTAGTGTACTTGACACTTCACTCAACTTCCCTATACCCCACCACAATGATTATTATTTCTTCGAGGGAATATAAGTTTTTCCTTGCTTAGCATTCTCTGTAGTATATAGCAAAGATTTTGCCATAGAGGTGATACTCAGTTTTTAAATGTAATATGTAGATCTCAACACTCAACTCCAGCATTAATACCCCAATGGTAATTAATTAGGTTAGTTAAATACATTATATTTAGCAGACTTTTTGTCTTACATTGAACTTATTTCTTAAATTCTTAGTTCTTTTGAAATGAACTACTACTGAGTTGTGTGACTCAGCTCACACCTTTCTGTAGTTAATTTTTGCTTTATGCATGTGTAATTTTCACTTAATTCTGTTAAATTCACTTTGTTGATTTTAACTCATTTTCCAAGATTTAAAGTGCTAATTTCGGAATAATGCTCACAGAGGTGAGGTAAACACCCTATATACTAACACTGAAGACATACCTATTAATTTGCTAAAAGAATCAAGCATTTCCATTTGGCACATTCAAGTGTACAGAGTATTTATCATTCTTTTATTATCTTTTGCTTTCAGTTAAAAATAAATATGCTCTTTGTAGGCAATTTGTGTTGCGTTGAATTTTGTCCCTCCAAAAAAGATACATTGAAGTCCTAACTCCCAGTATCTCAGAATGCTATCTTGCTTGAAAATAGAGTCTTTACAGAGATAATTCAATTAAAATGAGGTCATTAGAGAAGACCGTTGTCCAAACTGACTGGTGTCTTTATAAAAAGGGAAAATTTGGACACAGAGACAGACATGCACAGGGGAAAATGAAAACACAGGGAGAAGATGACCATGTGACTGGAGTGATGTTCCTACAAGCCAACAAATTCCAAAGATTGCCAGCAAACACCAGACACTGCAAGAGTCAATGAGGGATTCTCCTCTAGAGCCATCAGAGACCATGGCCCTGATGATAACCTGATTTCTCACTACTAGCTTCCAGACTGTGGGACAATAAATTTCTATTTTTTAAGCCACCCAGTTTTGGGTTTTTTATTATTTGGGTATTTATTATTATGGTACTTGATTATGGTACTAATAAACTAATACAGTTTGTATGTAAACATTTAAATGGTGTTCTTTTCCTTCCTCTGCATTTCATGCTAGTATAATTCATTTTCCGCAGTTTATAACCACAAAAATCTCAAGAGGAAAGTTTCCACAAATCAGCACCAATAGCTATAAACTTATAGTGACAAAATAGTAGAATAATGAGAGTTCTAGACCAATGGAGTTTTCTAAAGACATCCATTAAGTGTCGACACTCAGGTATTTAGATACTCATCTGTGTGCCTGTAACAGGCATTTTAGCTTGTAAAAATTGCTCTAGAGATAAAGGCAAGACTTTTCTTTTAAGGCAGTATAAATTCTAAATAATTCACTTTTAAAGATCATTACTAATTTCTGAAAATTAATTGTATAAAATAAATTACCTTTGCTTATATATACTTGTTTTGCAGAGGAGAAACAGTTAGGAGGTCTTTTGTGTCCCTTTGTGAAGTATTTGAATCTGTACAAATAATATCATCAGTAATTGCCTCTGCTTAATTCTATTCACAGTCCTTGTTCTTTTTTTCACAGTGAGATTGCAGTTTTGAACATTTCCCCTGATATTTGGACTTTATAGGTTCTGCAAAATTAGTTTAACTGAAGTTTTTCATTCACAAAGTGTAGCACTCTGCTGTAAGTCAAGGCTGATACGTTCATTCTTGTTGATAATCGTGCGAATTTACTCAGGCAAGGGATGACCCTTAACATTGAACTTTTCTGGGTGCATGCAGTGCATTCTTAACCCACAGCTGATGGATTGGCCTCAAAGTTGTAGATTTTGTAATGGATTTGTGTCATGGCAGTTTAGTACCTAATATGGTTGATGTTTCAGATTATGTCTCCTTGGGACTTCCCTGGTGGTCCAGGGGTTAAGACTCTGCCCTTCCACTGCAAGGGGCTCGGGTTCCATCCCTGGCTGGGAAACCAAGATCCCGCATGCCATGTGGTGTGGCCAAAAAAACAAATTATGTCTCCTTGGAGAGTGATATTCCAAACAGCCTCTAATGAAAGCAGTTCTCCTTGACCCAGTTCTGAGTAAAGAGTTTTCCTAGGAGTACTTGTTCAAAGAGATGTTCCATATCCATAGGAAGTCAGCAGGGACAGACTTTATTCTCTAGGACTGTGACTTGGTTTCAACTTCTCTGTCAATGCTTTTAATTAAAAAATATGGAAGCACCAAGGCTAGATTACTGGCATTTTGCTTGGAATGAGTAGAATGAGTGCTGGCAAGACAAACCAAGCCAAACCATCCCTATTTCCTTCTAAATGGTCTCTCTTGGGGAAACAAACTCAGGAAAATAGTTATGGAAAATTTTAAGGTCATAAGAGGAGATTTAAAAATTTTTATTTTTACTCTATTTCCATGGACAAGATGCTTTTGATCAATTAAAGTCAATATCCTTGAGTCTGTTTTAAGACTATCCTTTCCAATGATATGTCTATTTACCAGTATTACCCTGTTTGAATTATTATTATTGTGTATTACATGTCAGTTACTATATAGTTTAAAATAGGATAAGAACCAAAACAGTATGAAAGTTCGTCAAAAAGCTAAAAATAGAACTACCATATGATCCAGCACTTCCACTCCTGGGTATTTATCCAAAGAAAATGAAAACATTAATTCGAAAAGATATATGTACTCCTATGTTCATTGCAGCATTATTTACAATAGCCAAGATATGGAAGCAACTTAAGTGCCCATCAATAAATAAGATGTGGTGTATACACACACACACACACACACACACACACGCACGTATGCACACACACACACACACACACACACACACACTGGAATATTATTCAGCCATAAAAAGAATGAAATCTTGCCATTTGTGACAACATAGTTGGATCTACCAGATATGATGCTAAGTGAATAAGTCAGACAAAGAAAGACAAATACTGTGAATTCGCTTATATGTGGAATCTAAAAAACAAAACAAATGAACAAACATAACAAAGCAGAAACAAAGTCATAGATACAGAGAACAGGTGGTTGCCAGAGGGGAGTGGGGTGGGGAGATGAGAGAAATAGGTGAGGGAGATTAAGAGCTAAAAACTTTCAGTTACAAAATAAATGAGTCAGGGGTATGAAATGTACAGTGTAGCCAATAATAATGTCATATATTTACATGGTAACAAATGATAACTAGAATTATCATGGTGAGCATTTTGAAATGTATAGAAATAAAGAATCACTATGTTGTGTGCCGGGAACTAACATAGTGATGTAGGTCAATTATACTTCACAAACAAACAAACATGAATTTACTGAGATTTTATGACTTTAACCTAAATTCACCTCAGATTTTGAGCCTATGTTCTACACCTGAAGGCCGTGGGTCTGATGATAAAAGCAAGATACTGTTAAATTAAAATGCTGTCTCTCACTGGCCAATATTTTTCTTTCCCAAGACCTGAGAAACAAGGCATGCTGAAGACAATATCAACTTAGTATCCATTATGTGTTCTCCTAATGCAATACTCTTGACTCAACCCACTTGGGTGGGAGTTTTAGAACATTTTCTGATGAAGACAATGAGTTAGGGCTGATCTAGTCTCACTTTCCTGTTATTATTATTTTTTCAAATATTTTAATTTATTTATTATTAATTGATTTTGGTTGCTTTCAAATGTTGTGTTAGTTTCTGCTGTATAGCAAAGTGAATCAGTTATACATGTACATATATCCACTCTTTTTTAGATTTCTGAGTTCTCAGTGTGGATACCAACAAGAGTTTGACTCTTCTAGACTTTAATTTTTTTTAACTTGAAAAAATAAAATGTTTGTGAAAACAAAAACAAACAAGCAAACTCATAGAAAAAGAGATCAGATTTGTCGTTACCAGAGGCAGGGGGTGAGGGGGACAGGGAACTGGATGAAGGTAATGAAAACGTACAAACTTCCGGTTATAAGATAAATAAGTACTAGGGATGTAACGTACAACATGATAAAGATAATGAACACTGCTGTATGTCATATACGAAAGTTGGTAAGAGACTAAATCCTAAGAGTTCTCATCACAAAGAAAAAATATCTTTTTTATTTTGTATCCATATGAGATGATGGATGTTCACTAAACTTATTGTGGTAATTATTTCATGATAAATGAAAGTCAAATCATATGCTGTACACCTTAAACTTAGACAGTTCTGTATGTCAATCATATCTCAATAAAACTGGAAGGAAAATTTCCTTCTTAATTTTTTTTAGCTATTTCATTTTACTAACGTTTTAGATTAAGTTTAGAAATAATTTCTCAAGTTAAAGATATTTTCTATTTTGACTGAGATTTTGCTTCATTTATAAATTATTTGGGGGAATAATGGAAAGTTTTACAGTCATCGGTTCACTTTCATTAAGAAAAATAGCATATTTTCTTATTTAATTATTTTCTGCCTTTCTGAATAGTTTCAGACATATTTTTCATATCAAACATAATAGTTTCAAATCATATTTTTGTGATGAATATCTTCAGATAAAAGTGGCTATTATCAGTTAGTAATTATATTTGTTTGACATGTAAAAAGAGCCTGAATATCATTAGTTTAAATAAGATAGAGGTTTGTTTTATTGCTTGTAAATAAGTCTGGGTTTTGGTTGTCCAGCACTACCATTGGGCTTTATGGCATAATCAATGTTCCAGGCTTCTACTTTCCATTTGCATTGCTATTCTTAGGAAGCACCTTCCCTCTTAAGATTGCCTCATGGTTGAAAAATTGTGGCTGCAAACGTAGCCATTGTTATCTACAAAGCCAGCGTCACACGACAATTCAGGAAGGAATGAGAAGGAGAGGGGAAGGCCAAGTGAGTAAGCCCCATAAAAGCTTTATTGGAAGTCCCATCCAATGATTTCTGTTTATATATCAGCAGGCACCCTTGTCTTCAAGTGTATTTGGGAATGTAGATTTATTTTTGATAGGCATAGTTCTACCCTAAAATATAGTGGATCTTTTCATGAATAGATATTGGATAGTATCAATCTGTCTATCTATCTATCTATCCATTTATCTTTCTATCTAGATTTCTAATTCCCATTCCAGTTTCTCTGCATTTTAGAGATCAGTAAAATTCAATGTTGAAATTTGTTTTTAAAAATACCAGTATGAGAAACTGAAGGACAGTAAAACTGCATTATTAACCTAGTAATGGGTCATCAGTTCTCTTTGCTGCCCAGAGTTTTCCATCACTGATCTTTTTATCACTATCCTTACTTTCAATAAACAATGGACATCTTGCATGACAATAGTGAGCTCTAAATAATATATCTGTTCAAATATGAATATGAAACTGACTGCTAAATCACAGATTCTTTTACTGTACTTATTCCTTGACTATCATTCATGCCAAGGAATGACTCAATTTCCCCACCATTTTATCTATACAAGCCTGTTAAAGTTTTCTTCATATAATATGCTATGACTTCATTTGTATGTGACATAAATGTTTGATTCATTTATTAAATTCTGTTTCTATTCTTTTCTCATTAGCTTGAGATAAAGTAATACAATACTGTTATTTGCCATATTCTTTTTTGTGATGTCAAATCACACTTTCAATTTATTAAATAACTTTGGAAGTAAAAGTCTAAGTCTGTGAAAATGTCTTTCAATCACAAATTAACCCAGGATTTTATCTGAGTTCTGTCAGAAACAGAAATGACTCTTTGTATTGCACATAGAGGAAATTTAAAACTGGTAATTGGATATATGGGTGATGGAAGACCTGAGAATTTATACAGAGAAACATGAAACAGTAGAAGCAGCACAAAGAGGCAACCATCCTCAGGCTGAAAGGACATAGGAGGTAGTATTACCTCAGTCCAACAGCCTGGACTTGTCTTACCCTGTAAGAGTTGGGACCATGGTGACAATGGCTCTCCAATGGTAGCTGGACCATAAAGGATACACAAACACTTTGGAGATAATGTCTAAGGTAGAGAGAGATGGGGAAAGATAGTGTGACTTTTGATTTCTTTCATTCCTCCAATCCCTTCCCACCACCTTCCAATGACCAGATATGGTTAGAAACAAGATGGTAAGAAAGTCTGGGAAATGCAGTTCCCTGTGCCAATGTCAGGTCAAGGAAAGGACAAGTAATGGGTCTGAGGGCAAACAGACAAATAAATAATAAGCACACCGCTCTGTTTTCCCCTACAAATTCATTCTCTGCTCTTTTCTGCCCAAATCTGGGGCCCTGAAAAATGACCCCCACGGACTGTACCACCTGTCTTTTTGCCTTTTGGCTTCCATTTGTGTTTAGAACTGAATGAAGATTGAGGAGCTGGGAAAATTCAGTTGTAGGTATTTATTCTCCTGATTCCTCTGTGCCAGCCACAGTCTGAGTTTGATGTTTGGCTCTGGATTTTCCTTGCTTTTGGTAACACTGTTCCCTCATTTACCCTCCTGGGTTTAGGTGTGGTAGCAGTTCCTTGTTCCTTCCAGGCCTAGTGTACTTCATCATTCCTTACAGGTTCCCTTTTTTTTTAATTTATATTTTTTATTTTTTTAAATTTGAGTATAATTTCTTTACAATATTGTGTTAGTTTCTGCTGTACAATTAAGTGGATCAGCTATATGTACACATATATCCCCTCTCTTTTGGACCTCCCCCCCCATCCCACCCATCTAGGTCATCACAGAGCACCGAGCTGAGCTCCCTGTGTTATATAGCAGGTTCCCACTAGCTATTTTACACATGATAGTGTTATTTAGGTCAAACCTAATCTCCCAGTTCATCCCACCCTCCCCTTCCCCCTCTGTGTCCACATGTCCATTCTCTACATTTGCATCTCTATTCCTGCCCTGCAAATAGGTTCATCTGTACCATTTTTCTAGATTCCACATACATGCATTAATATACTATATTTGTTTTTCTCTTTCTGACTTACTTCACTCTGTATGACAGACTCTAGGTTCATCCACATCTTTACAAATGACCCAATTTCGTCCCTTTTTATGGCTGAGTAATATTCCATTATATATATGTACCACATCTTCTTTATCCATTCATCTGTTGATGGACATTTAGGTTGTTTCCATGTCCTGGCTATTGTGAATAGTACTGCAATGAACATGGGGTACATGTGACTTTTTGAATTATGGTTTTCTCAGGGTATATGCCCAGTAGTGGGATTGCTGGGTCATATGGTAGTTCTATTTTTAGTTTTTAAGGAACCTCCATACTGTTCTCCTTAGCGGCTGTATCAATTTATATTCCCCCCAACAGTGCAAGAGGGTTCCCTTTTCTCCACGCCCTCTTCAGCATTTATTGTTCATAGATATTTTGATGATGTAAGTGACTTTTTCTTTCTGTAATCTTTTCTTTTATCACCATGTGTTTTGTGGCAGAAACTTTGTTTTCTAAAAATGGTTCCTAAAATCTTCATCAAAATCACCATCAACTTGGGTTGTTTTGCAGATTATGAAAAAACATAGAAACAGAGAGTAGATAAATGTTTTCCAGGGGTTAAGGAGTGGGAGAAATAGGGAGAGATTGGTGAAAGTGTACAAACTTCAGCTATAACATGAATAAGTTCAGAGGATCAAATGTAAAACATGGTGACTACAGTTAAGAACACTGTATTGTGTAATTGAAATTTGCTAAGAGGGTAGAACTTGAATGTTCTCACTAAAACACCAAAAAAAGAAAGAAAAGAAAAGATAAATATTCGAGGTGATTGATGTGTTGATTACCTAAATTAGGGGAATCTTTCACAATGCATATGTATATCAAATCACTATGACGTACACTTTAAATATCTTACTATTTTATATGTCAATTGTACCTGAATAAAGCTGAAATTAAAACAAACAAAAAAAGAAAACAAAGTAGCCTTCTTTCTTGAAAGACATGTTTCTTAGAATTGATTTCTTAGTAAAATTACAAGTAGAGAAATGTTGGCTTTAAATCTTACTTCTGACCAATCCTTGCCCTCTCCCCGTCCCGAAAACATTCAGAGTTTCGATAGCCCTTTGGCGCTGTTAGTGGATGTTATTAGAGGCCCCTCTGGCTATGTCTGGAGTTCTTTCTTAATCCACATATGAAACATGAGCTTTGTGACACATCCAGATACATCTACACTCCTTGAAATTTTTATTGAGAATTCTAGTAACCTCAGGAATCATTTTAGACCTTGCAGTCTCTTGAACTTAATTATTTTCCAAAAGATTTTTTACATGTAGTGGATGAAATTGAGTTTGACAAGCTGAAGCAAATGAGGTTTAGTATCTTTGTCTTTTTGACATTTTTCAGCTTCATTTTCACTTTGCATCCTGCAGTTCACTCTTTTCTGGTATCTTAAAATGTCATTTCACCACAAACACAGTTCATACCGCTCACTCACCACTACCAGTTAGGAGATAGAAAGAACAAAATCGAATAAAGATTTTTAGCTGCTGGTTCTTTGTGTTTCATCTGAATTTTTATTAAAAAATATAAAGAATTTTAAGATTAACTATTGCATCTATAAGGCAAGCTACTATTTACTACTTCAATAAAATGGATTTTTGCCAAAATGTTATAATATACAAATTATATATATATATATATTAAACATCTGATCTTAAAACTTTAAATATCTGATTTTAAAATTTCACAGCAGCTCTTCAATATTGACTTCTACTTTACGTGCTTTAAATTTTCATGTGTGGATTCAAAAAATAATTGCCATCATTCTATGACCTTCTAAAATATATGGGTTCCCTCTGAAACCATGTTTATGGTAACTAACATAAAATTTTCCAATTGAAACAACACTGGTTTTTACATTATTTTTTCATTTTTGGTTTTCTTACTTCGAAAACTCTATTTTCTTATAGACTATGCTCTTTTAGAAACACGTTTTTATTAGTTGTTTTCTATCCTTTCTATCCTTTTGATATTTCTATCAAAATATCCTTCACATTTTGATTGACATGTTTGTTTTCATTTATGAACTAACTTAATCTTCTTTTTTTCCCTTCCATGCTTTTTTTCTTCTCTGCTTCCTTTTACCCCCAGCTTTATTTAGATATAATTGACGTATAACATTGTGCAATTTAAGGTGTACAACAGGTTGATTTCATACACTTATTGTGAAATGATTACCACCATAGTAGTAGTTAAAACCTCCACCCTATCACATATATACCATTTCTTTTTTCATGATAAGAACATTTAAGATCTGCTTTCTTAGCAACTTTCAAGTATAAAATACAGTATTATTTATTATAATCACCATGTTGTACATTAGAGTCCCAGAACTTATTCATCATACAACTCAGCTGGAATTTTATACACTTTGACCAATATCTCTCCATTTCCCTTACCTCCCAGCCTGTGGTAAACACCACTCTGCTCTCTAACTCTATGAGATTTACTTTTTTTTTTTTTTAAAGATTCCACATATAAGTGAGATCACACAGTATTTGTCCTTCTTTGACTGGCTTATTTCACTTAACGTAATGCCCTCAAGATTCATACATGTTGTTGCAAATGGCAGAATTTCCTTCTCTCTACTGGCTGAATAATATTCCATTGTATATTTATGCCACATTTTCTTTCTTTATTCATCTATTGATGGACACTTAGGTTTTTTCCATATTTTGGCTATTATGAATTATGTTAAAATGAGCATGAGGGTGCAAATATCTTTTCAAGATTCTGTTTACATTTCATTTGGATATATACCCATCAATGGGATAGCTGGATCATATGGTAGTTCTATTTTTAATTTTTTGAGGGATCTCCATATTATTTTCTGTGGTGGCTACACCAATTTGAATTCCATACCAACAATGTTCAAGGGTTCCTTTTTCTTCATATGTTCACCATCATTTGTTATCTCTTGTATTTTTTAATGATAGTAATTCTAACAGGTGAGATTCCCTGTCTCTGATGATATGAATGAAACCTTCCTTCTGGTATAGAGAGAGCATCTTCCATATGGGGATTTTATCTCCTGTATTCAGCAAGAAAATGGAATGGTCAGAGAGATTATTTTGGCACCTGCAGTTTTTCAAGTAACTTTAGTTCAAAATAATCCTTGTGCCAAAGTGACATATTTAGGGGTGGCATATTCTGCTACCTTTCAAGTGTTAAGCTAATTCCCTTTGCCCTTAAGGGCTTTCTTCTATGCAGTAATAATATCATAAAGGACAACTGAAGAGATATGGAACTAGGATATATCTAGTTTATTTACGTGACCTATGAAAAGGGCCATCAGCAGGCAAAATAGGTCTCTGGAATGGAAGATGTCCCCTGGTACACAGATCCAATTTAATTTCTTTGCATGTAACTCAGATTCTTTCCTTCCTTATATCATTCTTTGATGGATTCACAAAATTTTTAAAAAAATTCTTCCCAGACTCTCTCCCACATTAAAACTATCTGAACAGCATCTTTTTGTGAAATACATACTCTCTTGCTAGTTACTCTTGATTTAATTAACATATGACTTTTCCCACTATAACATCATTTGTGTAAGGAGAGAGCTCTGTTGCCAAGGACTACTGACTGAGTGTGATTCATTCTTAGTTCAGTCTTTGCTGAGCCCTCAGCTCTACTTGGTAAAACTCCGTCGATGCCCTTAACTTACTACACTCCTGCAGACTTTCTGCCTCTTTTTTCTTACTCTCTCTGCCTCTCCCCAGTGTGTCACCGACCTCTGTGTCCTTGCTTCTGAATTCAATGAATTTAACTCATTATCTCTAGTAACTACTTTTGAGAATTTTCTTTTCTTCAGTACAAGAGATTCCTTTTATGAGCAATGCCACCCAACACACTAACCAGCATGAGGTGATTATCTCAATGCCTGGCATGTAGTAAGCATGCAATAAATAGTAACCTCCAAGGCAGGATAATGTTTATGAGAAGATAATCTTTCTCTTCCTTATGGTTTATTGATCCCTCCCCATCTAACACAATGCTATTTACTTAAGGGCTGACAGAAGAAGTCATCAATTCTCCTGGCTTCTTGTTTGTTTTCTTCCCAGAGCGAAGGGAGGATTTGGAGTAGAGGCAATATATCTTGACCTATAATTTGAAGTGAGAGGGATTTCCTCTGAATCTATAAGTAAATTACTGTGAGCTCTAGGAAGGAAAGATAAGAGCAAAGAGATGTATGTCTAAGAGCTGAAGTTCCTGAGAGCTGCCAGATGGAGAACTGCCTTAAGTGCAAGGTGGTGGATATCTCAAAGCCAACTTGGGAACTGATTACTGAGGTCTAGATCTTTCTCTTTCTCTCTTTTTACTCCAATTAGATCCTTGATCCTGGGGAGTTGGATTGGAAAGGAGATCTAAAGAGGACTAAGATTATTTTCTTCCAGCTGAGTGTTATGGGGCTCAAAACAGGAATTACCTTATGTCAGAGAAAAAAATATTTTTAACACAAATGAGTTTGAGGACTATAACATGTGTTATGTTATTATTGTGATTAGCATTTTATTTTCATTATCTTTGTTCTTGTTACTGTCACTCTGTGAGTGAAAGGACTTATAGAAAAAAAATATCCCAAGATCCACAATTCCAATGGTCTGAGGATAGAAGCACATTGCACAAATCAACTTGGATAAAAATTTAGCTACTCCTAACTTATAACCAGTGGTAAAAAGTTCATCTTTCACTTACATATTCCCATCACACACACACGTAATAATGCATTCAGCTTATCTCACTGCCCACCTGAAGCCCACTGTCCCCTTATCAGCAAATATAATTATATTTTCATGGGCTTTCTTCACATTTACATTTTTTTGCCTCTCTCCTGCCCCAGTGCATTCCCTCATGATCTGTGTACATTCTCTTTTGCCTCTCACACCACTCAACCTCGAGAGATTGTGTGAATTTCCTTGCCCTTGCTTTTCACTCTTGGGAGCTTTCACAGAGAAGTTTTATCTTATTTACTTATTTACTTATTTATTTATTTATTTTCAGGCTCACACTTTTCTTTTTCTCTAGGCTTCTTTATTTTACTTCTTTTTTGGCTGTGCTGTTGTTGGTCCTTTTTTCTTTCTTTTTTTCTCTTTAAGTCATTCTTATAATACTCTTTAAAATGAAGGTAACTTATAATTTTAACTATATTTAAATCACCCTTCATATGAGGTAAATTAAGAATTTCAACCATATTATTACTAGAGATGTTTCTTTCACAGTATTTAAATGGAAGGGCTGCAACAGTTATTATCATAAATGTCACTTTAAAACTATTTCTTCATTCACTCAGCGAAGGTGTATTGAGTACCCACTGTGCAGCAGGTTCATGCCAGCCCATGTAGTTGAAAAGATGCTGTCCCTGTCCACAAAAATTTGGGGAAGTTAGATATGCCAAAATTACAAAACAAAATGATCCTTGCTGTAATGTATAATGTTCAGAGAAAACCTAGGGGACTAGGGACTTAAAACTTCTTAATTTGAAGAAACAAGTATACCGAGGCCAAAAAGAGCAGTTGTATCTAGGGAGGGGTGGGAGCAGGGTACTTCAGACAGAGACACCATGCAAAGCCATAGAGGAGTGAAACATAGGGGTCATGTGTCACAAAAGCATGGAGTGATCGTTGTGTATGGTTTGGAGAGGCAGACCGAGATGACAGGACCTGAGGGTGGATTTGATTCAAGATACTGAAGGGTCTCTTACATTAAATAGAAGCCTTTATATTCTACTGTGTAAGGTTATGCTTCTCAAACTCAAGTATACATGCCCTAAGGGTATGCTTGGTTTAGCTCTAAAAGGTGTAGGATCAATATGGTGACTCCTCCAAGAGGTTGTAAGGGTACTATAAATTTTTAGTCTATTTTAAAGTGGTATGTGGGAGATTATTTTTATGTATTAAAACTCACCTGATTATTTGTAGTAGAAGACAAAATCTATATGATATTTAAAATAAAACAGTAGCCTTCAAAAATATTTGTCTTCTAGTGAACCACTTTGAATATTCTTCTGTCCCCAGGATTCCATCCCCTAATTCTTAATGAAAACATTTAAGAATTACTGCTTAAGGATGCAGAACCATGGAGGGATTTTGAACAGCATCATGGCATCACCAGATTTGCAAGTGTACAAGGTTGGCATGATGGTGAAAGATGGATTGGCAGATGGTGTAGATTAGAGGAAGGGGGTCTATTTGGAAGGCTATGACAACAGTGTAAATGAGAGATGATGATTGTATTTCATAATGGAATAAGGAGTTTGACTCCAGTTTTTGTGTTTGATTGATGATAGCTTTTAAACCTTGCTTCTCCCTAATGCCTCCTGTTTGGGAAAGCTGATAAGAAAGTCTGGTACTATCTTTTTTAGCTCCGGTGGCTAATGCATACCACACAAGCCCCTGACCACACACTGAAATCCTCATCCTGGCCTTAGATCCTAACCACAATAGAAAACCCTAACCAGTCTTCTTTCCTTTCTGTCTCAAGCCATTTTCTTGAAAAGCCTGTCCTTAAATCCCCAGAAAACTTTATTACGTAAGTAATAATACTTTTCATGCCCTCTTGGTATATGTGTGGAGTCACTAGTTTTGACATCTGAACCAAGCAGTAGGGGTCCAGCCCGCTTCTGTAGGGTGATCACAACACATAAGGTAAATGTGTAGAATATAAGAAGGGAACGATGTTGATTAAGTGGATGAGGGAATATGGAAGAGGATGGACTCTCTCAATATGGTAGAGAACAAGGCCAAATCACACACATGAAATCCAATTTTCTACACATTTTCCAATAAACGAGTTTTCAAAAACTTTAAAAAATAAATTGAATGAGAAGAGAAGCAAAATGAAAAAGCAAAGTAGTCAAGGAAGGGCCTTTTCATCTGAATTTCTTTGGCCTTTCTCTAGTAAATACTTTTTAAGAGTTAATTTTAAAGGCTGACCATAACTATGTCAACTAAAACAAGGTTACATGATAAAGGAAAATAATTTTTGATGTAAAGTTTTAAAACTGAAAATAATTTAACTGCAATATGCACACACACACACACACACACACACACACATATGTACCTTTACTCTGATTATCATGGTGGGTCTAGATGTCTAAGACTGGGAAAAACAAGAGTGAGAAGAAAGACTAAGAGAACCATTGTTCTTTCCTCTCTCTCTATCCCAAGTTTGATATTCTTCTGATTCATTTGGTAGTTTGCTGCCAGTTTATTTTTTCTTCTAAAATACTATTTTTATATTACAACTTTCCTTAAAAACTTTCAATAGCTCTCTCTGTCTGTACAATGATATAAAGCAAATTAACTCCTCCCCCCAACCCCAAACCATTAATTTCTTCAATAGTCCAGTTCTAGACTTTCATTCTGTCTATTACATTTTCATCCCAATGAGACCTTTTCCCTCCAGCCTGTAAGGTCTACCCATTTTCTCAAAATACACTGATTATTATTAATACACCCTGTGGTTTTACTCATACCATTTTCCCTATGTGAAAAACCTTAACCCTTCTTTCTTCACTCTTCACATACCACTCTTTTTTCAAACTCTGACTAAGCCCTCCATCCTCTGGGACACTGGCCCTGAACATCCACCAAGCAGTGACCTCTAACTTCTCCAAACATTTGTCGTCCTTGCCTTCTCATTTTATTTTACTCATTATTTTCTAAAATATGCTTAGAATTTGAGGATGTATATGTCAATCTCTGCCATGAAAGAATTTTCAGTGTGGGGAGGAAACAAGCATTTTAGTCAATTGATGGAGTATGATTTGATCTTCTTCACTTGAATCACTACCTAGATCTCATAGAGTGGTTAAATCTTATAGGTTTTTGATCATGCATAAGGGCCCAGGACAATATGTTTGAAAGGGACCATTTTTGCCTTTCTTCATGTTTCCATGTGACTCAGTCTTCCATTTGAGCAACACATAGTTTTTCTCTTCCCCCTTACTCACTCCTCTAATTATGGAGAAAGCACTAATTTGTTTCATTAGCACTTACTCTGACTCATATTTTCCAGTATTGGTATTATCAGTAATAAAAGTTATATTTCCCCTTTCATATGCATAGCCCACACCTCTCTCTTAGTTCTGAACTTGACTTGGAGAAAAAGGGTAATAATTATTAGGTCCACTTACACCCCAACACACTTCTTTGTACATGAAGTTATCTAAGAGATATTTGACCTACTCACTCTCTAAAATAATGATTTCCCAAATAATTTATGGTGACAAAAACAAGTTTAATTTAGATTGTTGAGTATATAGCTGTTGTCCTTATCCAGAGTGGCTAAAATGAGGAAAGTTATTTCATTAAACTTCAAGCAGGTACAGTTTAACTTCTCAAGGTAGTCCGATTGTGATACATAGTAGATTCTTTAGAAAAATACCTCTTTTTCGTAAAATCCATGTATAATTTTGAAGGGGAGACGATGACAGGCGGAGTATTACTCAGGCTTACAGCTCAGTATATTCTCTAAATTCATCCTAGCTCTTGGATTTTTTCATCTCCTCAGTGAACATAATGAATTATTTTTATGAAGGAGGCCCTCTATCCAGAGACTGCAAAACCACCCATTTTATCTTCCTTTTTTGTATATAAAGTATACTTAGAGCACATTATACAAAGTGAAAAGAGAAGACTCAAAAGTTAGCAATGGAACTGATAAATATGACATTTTTTATTATGACAGTATCTCCCTGTTTTACTTGAAAAGATTGTTTTCAACTATTATAGAAAACTCTGTTACATAAAATCTATAATACTATTTAAATAAAAATCTCTTCAGTCAGCTCTAAAATGTGGATAGCTAAGTTGTTAAACACAATGATTCAGTGTTATTAGATTAAGGAGCGAAAGTGACATACTTGCTTGAAATTGTATGGACAATTTAGGCCGAGAACACAATTTCCTGGCATGAAATTTAACCAAGTCTCTTTAAAGTGGAAACAGAGGATCTTGAATGACAATTGTTCTGTATTGCCGTTTCACTTGAAAACTCAGTGAAAATGTATTGAACATCTACTGAGTTCATTTTTTTCTTATTTACAAGCTTATTTTCACTATAACATCAGCATAACCATAGTTCAGAAACTTTGTAAAATAGAGGTAGAAAAAAATCAAACTACTTTTCTGGTTTGGAGTATGGCTTATCCTCTTGTGTTACTTTGAACAAGTTATTTAACCTCCCAGAGATACTGATTATACTCTGAACCAAGCAAAAATAGAATTAATTCCTATCTTGCTGAGTTGGAGTAAAAATTGGAAATTATATATAAAATATTTTATAGTGAGTTGAGTTTACCAAATTCTCTTAAGAACAATACAAGGCATAAATTCACAAAATAATTAGAAAAAAACATGTAGAGAATTGTTTTGATGTATTTCTTACCAAGATTTTCCTAATAGATGTGGTTCCATTCATTTTTATAGTATATGTAACACACACATACCCCGCCCCCGCACACACAACAGATTTTTCCCATAATGTTTTAGTAAGAAGTCTCTTCTGGAGGATTCTGGAATGATATCTCTTTAGGATGGTTGCACAATGGTCATTTTGGATTTTTCTTAACTGTCAGTTCTAGAGATTCACTTCTTTTATCTCTTTTGTTGGAGCCTGTGATCACTCAACCCTATCAATTTCTCTTTCTTGGTTTAATTTTTGGTTTTGTGGAACACATCTAACAACTTCATGAGTGTCCTAGTTCAGGTTCCCTGGAGGCTGGCTGATGCTCCAAAAGAAAGAAAAGCATATACATATCTAGAATATGTGTTGATTCCAGTCGAGATGAATAGCTGCCCCTTTCAGAGTGGAAGGTCCTAAGAATCAACTTGCCACTGAGTATATGGCTGAAGAGATGTTTCCATACTGTGACTCAGAATTGGTCTTTGTTTCAGCAGTAAGTAAATCAGTGTTGGCAGGTGAGACCTTGTGCTATTAGGCTCATGAATAGTCTTCAGTGCTGCCATCATGAGTACTTTGGTCAAGAATCCATTGTTACAAGATAGGAATGTCCAAAGACAGAGGCTGGCTTACGTCAACTGGCTAAGGTATTCTGTCTACTTGGTTGTTTAGTGCCTCTCCCATAGTGGGTTATCTCTGATAGCCATTGGCATGTGATGCAAAGACCCTTACACTTCACAACCACTCAGATAGGTCCACTCACATGCTTCTCCTAGAACTTCTTGTCTCTTATCTACCAATTTTTATCTTTTCAGGCCTCTGAACAAGAAATCAAGTAATTGGTACCATGAATTCATGTATATTTTGCCTTGGACAACGTCTCTTTCTAAATGACATGGAACAGCAGATGCAGTGCCAAAAGCTTTTCCCACTAGAATGATTTCCCTCACTGCAGTTTTCAGGGCCATCCTGAGTGGGACTGTTCTGTATCAGCAATATATAGTTCAGCTTGTATACGTGTAATGAACTGACCCATTTATAAACCAAGCTTGGCCTTTCTCCTCCTAACACAGTTTTTCATAAGGGGGAGAGTGTCCCTATATCAGTAAGTTCTCTGTATCCATGTTATACTTAATCCACCTTGATCCAGCTCTTCAGATTCTACAACCATACATATTATTGTGGGTCTTACTAATATACGTTGGTTCTTATCTACAGCTAATTTTTTCAAGTACTTTTCCTTTTTTAATGGGTCAGCATATCTCTGGATTATGTTGTGATTCGGCCCTAATTTTTTGTCTGTTTACTAGGAGGATCAGTGTTGTAGATTCTGAGTCACGTGTGTTGTCCTAAAGGGCAAAGGCCTCTGCATCATCTTAAAAAATGGGAGTGTTCTGGCCTTTAATGGGGAGGAGTGGGCCACTTTTGAAGGCCTAGAGATTTGGGTAAGCTCAGCTCTCAAGGTTCTTGACTGCTTCATCCAGGTGTCTCCAGCAGTTTTGTGGTCCCACCCCTTCCTCATCTGAGCCCTGATTTTTGCATAGCACAATTGCTAGAGTTGACAAATCGACCTTCTTTGGAACTCTGTTTTGCTTATAATTAAGTCCTAGATCTGATATTTAGCTTTTTTGGCTTCTGGCATCAGCAGATGTAAACCTCATTTTCTTTCATCAATGCATCAATAGCATGAGCAACTTCTATCCTATCCCATTGTCCTTATAATAACAACCTCTTCAGAACCTATCAAGTGCCTGAGATAGTGCACCTGCTGTTACATTTTCTTTAATTGTCTCCCATCCCACTTCACAATCAACGTACATTTTAAAAATTTCACTGCTATAATATGCCAGTTGCTATCGTCACTCCAATTACCACCCATGATGCCCTTCTTATTGCCAGCCAGCTGGTGATGATCTAACTCCAAACTCTCATTTTTAGACTCTGCTTCCTCAACCACTTCTGATAAGAATTGTTTTAGTTGGGTTCCTCAGGAAATAGTCTCAAGAAGGAAATTTGTATTCAAGACATTCATTCAGGGATGATCTC
The DNA here is from genome assembly GCF_009873245.2 of Balaenoptera musculus. Classification (NCBI taxonomy): domain Eukaryota; kingdom Metazoa; phylum Chordata; class Mammalia; order Artiodactyla; family Balaenopteridae; genus Balaenoptera; species Balaenoptera musculus. The sequence goes on along the minus strand of NC_045789.1, from coordinate 72,953,548 downwards.
AAGAACACTTGTGAAGGAGTGAGAGAGTTGGGCAGAATTAAAGTTGAACTACAAGACACAACATACTTTTCAGAAGATCCAAAAGGGAGCTCTGGAGCTGAGATGGCTCTTCAGAGTTATTGCAGACTGAGGATAAATGGCTTAGCATTTATACCCTCCCCCACTGGCCTGTCATTGGATGCAGGCTGTTGTGGGAAAACAGATATAACTTTAGGTAAGAATGCATCCTTCAGTCAAGGGCATCATATTAGTTCTCTGACAGCTGCACGCTGTAATATCCATAGCATCTGCTAATACCACATTTCGCCAAAACAGCTCCGTCGAAGGTAGCCAGGCATCCAGATACTTTAACTACATGATCATACATCCTGATGATCACTGCCTCATTTCTTCTTCTCTTTGGAAGATTGAAATTGAGGAGACTTGACTCCTTTGATTAATTAGTTAAGATGCACAGGGCAACAGTGTTCTATTTATTTGAAGAGTTTGCTTCTCGTTAATTGGGGCACACATCCTGCCTCACATTCTTGACAGCTCTTCCCCATCACATCCGGTTCTGCAGTGTTCTTGCAGGTATATGCTGGAGCTGTTGTTTACCCATGTTCCCCATGTCCCCCTGCCCTTTCCCCAACTTCAGATCTTCCTCACAGCCAACCCCCCCATTATACAAGACTTTTTTTTAGACTTCTCATCTCTGTGAAAACATGGGTCCATTTTTTTCCTATTCTCCTATTTTCTGTAGGTCTTATAATGGGGCAAATATACTTATAATGGGGCAAATACACTTTGGGAACTATTCCCTTAGAGGAAAAACTTTAAACCTGCTTTATTTTGTGATGCTTTATTGTGCTTCCAGTTACTTTTTGGGAAGATGCAATATAATTTTAAATATTTCCTCCATAAAACAATATCTTATTATAAGGTACTTGGCAGTGGGAGGTACTGATGTGAAATCAAATAAATAATAGACTGTGAAAACGCTAAAAGAGCAATTTTACAGATCTCTTTGCTTGAAATGGTTAATACCCCTTCCAATATACCTACCTGAATTTCAAGGAGAGATTTAAGTTCCTCATAGAATTTGGCCTATAGGCTATTATTTATAATCTCTGAAGGAAAAAATCTAAAATCTAACATATACCTTTTTATGTCTTTTATGAATATGCTATGTGTAATTTTAAAATATAATTATTGCATCAGTAAGAGATATAAAAGTGTAAGGAAAGTTTCTCAAACTCCACTTTTTAGAAAAGTTGTAGCAAGGGGCTAAAATGGCCTTTAGGTAGCTATTCATAAGTGGTGGCAGAATGTTTAAAAATATGATCTTCCTCTTTGCCGAGACTGTAAAAGATAATTTTAAAGAGGCACTCACAAAACGTAAGCTCCTCCTCTGGAAAAAAGAATCATCACCCTTGTATGCTGTGAAAATTCATCTTCTTCTTTTCAGCTGAGGTGGAAACTCACTCTGTCCTTCCCTGTAGGTATCATCTGTGTCCAAACGAGGCTGTTACTCTAACTCAAAGCAGACTTGCAAGAATAAAATAATCAATCTTCATCATATTGCTGCACTTTCGACAGTTAATTTTCTAGAGTAATTTGTCAGCACACGGTTTGTGTGAATTTGTGTCAAAGGTTATTGACTGAATAGCCACCTTGTCTTTTCAGTCAATCTATAAATATGGGCAAGTTTGGGCAGAGGCTAATGGCCTCTTGCTGAGTGGATGAGTGGATGAGATTGTCCAAGTTAGGCAGCTGATAAGAGATAGAAATATCTATTGTTCCACTCATTCTTTGTGGTAGCCTTGACTTAGTGTTAATCTTAGAAACTTCTAGTGTTTTATTCATTTGTTTTTTTTTCTGTAAAACGGGGCTAAAAGTAGTTGTGACCATACCCCAAGTTCCATAAAAGCTAATCTGTGTATTAAAATTTATAACTTTATGAGTGACCCTATATTTTCCACAAAACTAAGGGTAAAATATTTTTATTTATCTTCCACTGCATTTTTATGGATAGCGTTTGGTTTCTGGGAAAGCCATGTCATCTTTACACTAAGAGTGATTATCAACCTTAAGTCAGATTCTTGTTCCTTGTTTGTATTCAGAGTCTGATATTGAGAATGTCTAGGGGCTATATGAGGGATTTTATCATGCTTGCTGATCTGTTACTTTTTTTGCTCACATTAACAATCTAATAAGAATAGTAAGATTATAAATTTTTATCAGGAAATACCCATTCTCAGTTCCTGCTGGTGGTATGTTTCCTCCTTAAGACTGGCAGGGAGGGAGCAAGGGGGAGCAGAGAGAAAAACCAGTTCACATATTATGGTTAAACACTAATAAAACATTTGGCTGGATATCTTAAGTGGGTAATTGTAGAATAGATTAGTTTAAAATACATCTAGCCCTGAAATACATAGTTGGATTATTTTTCATAGATGTTGATTCCTTTTGCTATGTCATTATATTTTTTTTCATGCCCGTATTTGAACTCCTTGAGGAAGTTACCATAGTAATGGTAGCAACAACTGCAGTAGAGAACTAAGAGTTGTTGCACTCTCCATGTCTGCCACACAGCGCTCTTGGTGCTTGATATGAATAATCACACATCACACTCATGATAAACATAGGAGGATGAAGAAGGCTAAATAATGGATTCCCAAAGGTGTCTACAACCCTTAATCACTGCAACCAGTGAAGTATCACACTAAATGGCAGAAGGAACTTTGCAGATGTTGGTAGGGATAAGGATCTTATAATAGGCAGATTAGCCTGGATTATCTGGATGGGTTTTAGAAGTGGAAGAGTGGGTCACAGAGATGTGACTATAGGAGAAGAAGCAGGAGAGACTCAACCTGCATTGCTGACTTTGAAGATGGGGGAAGAAGGCCATGAGCCAAGGAATGCAGCTACTTTTAGAAGCTGGGAATAACCCTTAGCTGGCAGCCAGCTAGGAAATTGAGACCTCAGTCCTATATTGCAAGGAACTGAATTCTTCCAGGAAACCTGAGAGAACAAGGAAGCAGATTCTCCCCAGAGCCTCCAGAAAGGAATACATTCTAGCTGACACCTTGGTTGTAGTCTGTGGAGAGACCCATGTTAAACTTCTGACCTGTGGAACTATAAGATAAATTTGTGTTTTTTAAGCTGTTAAATTTGTGGTAATTTGTTAAGGCCACAATAGAAAACTAATGGAGAGGTAAAAACCATCTGCATTTTATAAATGAGGAGACCGAGTTGGGATATACCGTTAAACACTAATTTTTATCTCAGTTCTTAGTAGTGCCTGGCATATGATAAGCCTTTAATGTGTTTGTGGAATGAATGAATAAATAAATGAATAAATGGATTTTTTAATGTTTTCTTCCCAAACCAATACATATTTAATTCTTTCTTGAACTAGGTTTTTTCCTAATGGAAACATTTTAACTAGTCAGTGATTCTACACACCTGTTTTGTTCATATCACTGCTTTCTGAGGGTATACCAGATTTAACTCCTCAATAAAGTACAATAGGGCTTCCCTGGTGGCGCAGTGGTTGAGAATCTGCCTGCCAATGCAGGGGACATGGGTTCGAGCCCTGGTCTGGGAAGATCCCACATGCCGCGGGGCAACTAAGCCCTGAGCCACAACTGCTGAGCTTGCGCGTCTGGAGCCTGTGCTCGGCAACGGAGAGGCCGCGACAGTGAGAGGCCCGCGCGCCGCGATGAAGAGTGGCCCCCACTCGCCGCAACTGGAGAAAGCCCTCGCACAGAAACGAAGACCCAACACAACAAAAAATAAATAAAAAAATAAATAAATAAATAAATAAATAAATAAATAAAATAAAAAAAAAAAAAAAAGTACAATATATTTGAAAAGCAAAATAGAGAGCCATCAGAAATTCAATGAGTATATATTAATTATTCAATAAAATAGAAGCAATATTTTACTATAGTACCTGTGTAATTGGAAAATATATAAATTGCTATTGACCTCCTCAGTTTCAACCAAAATCAAGTAAATAATTCCCTCTGTTTTTCACACTGGAGAGTGCTAGATAGTGCTTTCTATGTGAGAAACAGCTCAATTACTACTCTCTTCCTGTAATTCAGAACATCTATATTTGTGACTTATGATCTGAAAATTTTCAACCATTTTTGCAACCATTATAGATTTTCTCTGTTCACGGTATCTTAACAGCAATGACATCCCTATAGATAAGAACTTTTTATACTTCCATTCCAACTGTCCAGGAGAGTGATTGCATATCTGCATAGATCTTTAAAGTACCCCTGTTACCAAAAGTGGGGTCTGCTGTTCACTGCTCTAAAGCCAATAAAGAGGCAAGGCTGGTGGAAAGAAAAGTTTGCTTTATTTCAGGCAGGGGGCAGGGTGGGGGAGTGGTGGTGGGGCTCACGTCCAAAGGCTGACTCTCCCCCGTGACAGCCCGTGGGCAAGAGCTTTTATAGGCAGAGGGAGGGGCTACAGGCAGAGACAGCACAGTCAGCTCTGGCAGTCACCTTGAAATTGGTCATGCGGTGGTCTGATCAGCATCTTCTTGATTGTTGTAAGTACAGTTAATCTTCACTTCCAGGGTTGGTTTGTTCCCATTTCTTTGAGGTCAGTTCTCGGAATTGTGGCAGCTCACGTCATGGCTACAGTCTGGTCATCATGCAGTTAACTTCTTCCACCTGGTGGGAGTTTCAGTATCTACAGGCCAGCTCACAGGATATGGCTCAGAATATCATCTATAGCCTTTGAGGAGGAACTAAAGGTCCTTGACTTTGCTTAATGACTAAACTCTTATTAATTTGTCCTGTTTGAGCGCTTTTCTTTGTTTCTGCATTTTCTCGCTTCTCTTATTAAACTTATACTTTGGCTAAAGTTTTTCTACAGACAAGAGGCAGGCAGAGGAAATGGGGGGGAAGGACCATAGAATGCTACTCCGTTTCACCCCTACCTTTTTCTTTTCCCCATAGTTAACTTGCATATATCGCATAGCCTGGAAATTAGACCAAATTTCACATACTCTCCAGTACTGGTGCAAATCAATACTCCAGTTTCAGCTGCTCTGGAGGATGACAGCCTATTTCTTCAGGAAGGTTTCCATGAAGTCCTAAACTTTATGTAGGATATGTAGCCTTATTACAAGCAGCCCATCAAAGACAAAACACCTAAATTTGGTGACAATCTTTCCATTTTATTTTGAATAACATAGTAACAAACAAATACAATGTTTTATTTATTTATATAATATTTAGATGGTTTCAGAAAAAGTTGAGATAACCTCACTTTGGATAATAAAAAAAGGACAACCCAAAAATGTGGAAATAGACTTAGGTCTTGAAATATGTGTAAAACAGAAAGGAGGAAAGTAAATTACTCAGATGGAAGGAGAGCCTGGATAAAAGCAGGTGACGGGCAACTGCAAGGTGTTTCAGGGGAACATAAGCAGTTTAAATAGAATTAATTGTAAATTAATGAGAATTATAGGAAATAAGCCTGAAACGTTACATTGGAGACAGAGTGTAAAAAGTGTTGAAAGTTAAATAAGGAATTTGAACCCAACCTCAAGTCATTCAGTTTAGTTGAAAGTCTTTTAAGATGAACAGTGTTACCATGAAAGTATGTTTCATATGTTCAAAAAGTGTGCCTACTATGTATTTTAAAACATGAGTGGCAGTTTAATTCATAATGAATGATTTCTAAAGATATTATAAATCCATCCAAATGACTTGATAGCTAAAACATATATGAGTTTACAAGTAGGAATGTTATAAGATAAGCACACTTCTTTATCTACATTAAGACATGACTTTTGAGATTGCACATGAATGAGACTATGTGTTGAATAAGGAGTAGTGGGTGGGAGACTATGCATTCAGCAATAAATTGTATTTTAGATGGACATTTATGGATGTGGTGAGTTTCAATATCTGCCTATTGAAACCTTTTGCTTTTACTGTTTTGGTTGAATATAGTGTTGAGATGAGAGCCTCATGTTCAGCCTGGCACTTCAGGTCTCAAAGGATTAACCTGGTGACAAAAAAAAAAATCCCACTCTAGGAGAACTGATGACATGTTGTGTCCAACTGACTGAGATGAAATAAATTGACTTTTTCTAAAATGCATGCTTTGAAAGTTCAAGTGTATGGTGTATTGCAAAAAAAAAGCAGGGGGGAAACAGAGTGAAAGTTTTTCATCAAAACGAGCCAAGTAATTTAAAAAATTCTTGGAGATAAATGTAAATCTCATGCTTCAAGGAAAAATCTAATAAATATTTAACATGTTATTTCATGAGACAGACTTGTGTATGCTGTTGACAGAAGGCTTAAGATGGAATAGACATTGCAAGTTAACATAATATTTTAACTTTTTAGAAGATAAAAAAAGGCGATTTCAAAATATTTCTTTTTCTATTAGTTTTGAAAAGAATTCTCACAGAGGCAAGTGAAACAAAATGTCACTTTCAAGCTGGTTTAAGAAAGACATCCAAATTAATTCAAATGAATTTTTATCATGAGTTACAATTCCTGTTACTTCAGTGAATATTGGACAGAGTGTTAAATTTTTATTTTGGTGATCAAAGGTTACATGTCAATAATTTCAATGTAGTTTTTCTTGGTTAAGGTGCTGTTTAACTAGTTGGAGCGACTATCATAACAACACAGTGTGAGTTACAGGTGCAGACGACATCAATCACTGGAGCAAGTCTAGTCCAGCCCCAGGAACTTGAGACGTTCTTATCTGAAGGACTGTCCATAAGGCAAGTTGTTCTAAGACAAAGGTAAAACAGATTAGGCTTCTGTAACAAACAGAAAGCTAAGAATTCTCTGGACCTCGGGTCCCAGCATGGACACACACGTTATGTGTCTGCTGTACCCTTATTTCTTTATAACAATATTGTTCTCACAATGAATTCTTACCATTCATTCTCTCCTCTTCTTTCTTCCTTCTTCCTCCCTCCCTCCCTCTCCCCCTCTTTCCTTCTTTCTTCCTTCCTTCCTTCCTTTCTTTCTTTTTCTTTCTTTCTGCTTAAATTTTCCTGTACTTTTACAAACCAAAACCAACAATTTAGCCATTTCACTTGATATTGAATCTTTCCTACTTTTTTTGTTCATTCCAGTTTATCTTCCAACCCCTCACCAACTTTTATTCCTGATGTCTTTAATGCTCCAAAATGCAAGCCGTTTTTAAAATTAACTGATATTTGGCTTCCAGACTCATTGTTAGTGGGGAAGAAAGTATTTATTGACATCTATCAATAAAAGTATTTATTGACATTAATCATTTCCCTTAGCAAGGGACCTGTCTTTGATCATCTGCCAAGAGGAAGGTAGCCACTATGGGAAGGAAGATAAGGTCATGGGATCACGGAGTCATCAGGGACCTGGGAAAATGAGAGAAGTGGCTAAGCTCATCCCTCAGAAATGAATGGAAATCTAGGGTGCCAGTAGGGGTGAGGGAAACAGAAATGAGAGGATGGTAGAGAGGAGAAGGATGGTCTATTGTAAGACAAGACAGGAGGCAGGGGTGAAATAAAATTCATATCTTATGATAAGACAAGAAAAATTTAAACATAAAAATTCTTCTCTGCCCTTTGGCGGCCTCTCTCCCCCTACTGTGCATTGTGTATCTGCATTATGCACCCACTAAACCTCCCCCATTGGCAGAAATACCTGCTCCACCATAAAGAGCAACATTGTCCTAGCATCAGCAAGACAACTCCTTAAAAGATAACATTCTTTCTTGATCTCATAAGGGGTCACATGGCAAATGGCACATGGTCATTCTGGATTGTGTAAACTGTCAATAATACATCATTTGATGTACAGCCCTCTGTCTCAAAAAACTTATAAAACCATGCTTTGTCTTCTTGATGGGCAGGACAGTTTTCAGAGTTTTCTGAGATGCTGTTCCTTGATTAAAATCGTCAAATTCTGCTCAAATAAAATTTTCCATTTCTTTCTTAGATCAACTGATTGATTTTTTGTTGACACAGGGAATTGAATTGAGGATGTCATAGGGCCTTTTAGTAACTGGAATCACTGCCACAGGATTTGTAATTGCCTGAGTTGTTGCAATGTAAATTCCTACAATTTTTCATCACTTTTAATACCAAAGTCTTCCACATACACATATGGAATTTATAAGTAAGTGGCTGATCTAATGTAAATTAATTTTTAAAAATGGGAACTAATTCCATATCTGGTAGAATCAAAGACATTACAAAGATAAATCAAAGATCATAAATTCTGGCTCCCTGTGAAGTTAGGGAAATTTTGATAGATGATTTTTTTTCTTCTGTGTGGCAAATAACAGGGGTTGGATCAATTTAAAGTTGCTCTGAAGGGGCAGTGAAATCTCTAGATTACACATGTTTTTATCGAAGTTTTTTTTCTTGAGAATTTCTGGAGATCTCTATGCATTTGGGGTCTTTGGATGTGTGATGGTTAATCTCATGTGTCAACTTGACAGATCACAGTGTGCCCAGATTAAACATTATTTCTGAGTATGTCTGTGAGGGTGTTTCTGGATGAGATTAGCATTTGAAATGATGGACTCAGTAAAGTAGATTGCCCTTCCCAATGTGGGTGGACATCCAACCCTTTGAGGGCTTGAAGACAGCAAAAAGCAGAAGGAGGAACTTGTCCCCTTTTTCCTGCCTCATAGTTGAACTGGGACATTTCATCTTATCTTTTGTGGACCTTGGGTTGGGATTTACACCATCAATTCTCCTGGTTCTCAGGCCTTCAGTCTTGAACTGAATTACACCACTGGCTTTTCTAGGTCTCAATTTTGCAGATGGCAGATCGTGGGACTACTCAGCCTCCATAATCACATAAGCCAAGTTCTCATAATAAATCTCTTTACATATATAAAATTCTGTCCCTCTATAACCACTCTCACTACCAAAATCTGTACTAGTAAGGGTTCTCCAGAGAAACAGAACCAATAGTTTCTGTTTATAGAGGATTAAATATTCCAGAGGTGTATTTGTTTTATTTTTTTCCAAAGGGATAAAGCTAGCTTGATAAGTTATGCCATTCTTTTCTAATTCATCCATTTCTGCTTTTTGTTTTATTCACGTCTTTCTTCTGATTGTCTTAGTTTTAATTATTGCTCTTTTATTTTTAATTTTTTTGAGAGACTTCTTTAAAAGTAAAAACAATTAAGGATATGATTTTATTTTCATTACAAAAACATTTTATTTTAAAAGAATTTTAGATTTACAAAAGTGTTGCAAAGAAAGTACAGAGAGCTCTGATCTATCCTTTCCAACTTGCCTTAATGTTAATATTTTACATAATCATGCTACGTTAATCAAACTAAGAAATTAACATTAGTACAATTCAATTAACTAAAATACAAACTTCATTTTACCAATTTTCCCAATGTGTCCTTTTTCTACTTCAGGATCTAATACATAGCATTTAGTCATCATGTTTGCTTAATCTTCTCAGTCTGTAACAACTTTTGAATCTTTCCTTATGTTTCATGACTTTGAAAGTTTTGAAGGGTACTGGTCAGATATTTTGTAGAATGTCCCTAAATTTGGGTTTGCCTGGTATTTTCTCATGATTAGCCTAGGGGTATGAACTTTTGTGAAGAAGACCACAGATGTGAAGTACCCTTTCCATCACATAGTATTGGGGGGGAGGTGTGATAACACTATAACATTATTAAAGATGTTAACTTTGATCACTCATTTAAAGTGGCATCTATAAAGTTAATATTCTTCCCTTTCCATACTCCATTAATTAGAAGCAATAGTAGTCTCCTATAAAATGTAAACAACCCCATATATCCATCAACTGCTGAATGGCTAAACACATTGTAGTACATCAAATGATGGAATAATTTTCAGCAATAAAAAGAATCAGACTACTGGTACTTGCAAAAACACAAATGAATCTTGAAAGCATTATGTTATGTGCAAGGAGAAAGACTCAAAAGACTGCATACTGTATGATCCCTTTTATATTAAATTCTGGAAAAAACAGAAATCAGATCAATGGTTTCTAGGGCCTAGATGTGAGAGTAGGAAATAGAGTATAAAGAATCATGCATTTTGGAATGATGGAAATATTCTAATCCTAATTTCATAGTGGTTACATGATTGTTTAGGGTTGCCAAAATTTGTAGTGATTGCATGTATTAAAATAAAAGTGAATTTTTCTGTGTATAAAATATATCTTAATACAAATGTAGAGCCAAAATAGGCTATTAAAGACAAGGCTGACAGTTGCCATTATATGCCCACGAGGAAATACTGAGCTCCCACTATAAACAAGTGGATCTCAGGGCGAAGTATGTAAAAGGAAAGTAAAGTTTCATAAATATAGACTCTGTCAGTGCCCCATCATATAACCCTGGGCACTCAATATTTTCCTAAAACTGATGGCTTCCTACTCAGAGCAGAAGTGAGTCTTAGTCTCAAGGTTTTCTTTGACTACTGCAGCCCATTATATCCACAGACATGGAAGAACTAACCATTCCACTAGAACAGTCCTCAACCAATGACTTATCAGAGTTAGTGGGTAAACCTCCTTGTCCCCCCGTTAGGACTGAGCTCCAGTACCCACGTGGCATCCTGTTTGATAAAGCACTCTTCACTCTCTTTCTTCCCTTCCCTCACATCCCCACTGCCCTACTGGTGTTTCCAGGATCACAGGCTCAATAAACCACTTTTACTCACATCTTATCTTGAGGTCTACCTCTGGGGGAACCAATCTATGGAGACATTTGGAACAAATTTTCGTTAATAAGTAACATGATCCCTGAGGTGTCATGATAGGATAGCCCTCCCTCAAAGGGGAACTAAAAATACCAAAGCAAAGTTGTCTTATCACTAATATAAGGACCGTACTTTATACTAGTAACAGGCCCTGTGGGGTTTATGGAGTGGCGACAAAGACTCTCTCCTTGAACAAACTTCAGTCAGGTTCCTTTGAACCCTGACTGAACTCCAACTTTGGGCTTCTGTGCTTGTCTTTACATGGCCTAGTTTAAGTGAGGATCCAGCTAAGTCACTTTAGCAAGAATCCTCTACCCTCAAAATCTAATCACCCTGGCCTTCAGTAAGAATCCTGTTAAGTTCATTTAGTCAGAATCCCCCCAACCCCTGACGTTTCCATCTCCCAACCCCTCAGCTTGAGCCTTGGCTATAAATCCCCACTTGTCTTTGGACAATTTGGAATTCAGCTCAGTTCTATACTGAGGCCTCTTTTCCTTTACTGCAATCATTCCTCAATAAAACCTGTTTTTACCAGTTTAATTACTGTCCAGCTCTGGTTTTCTTTGACAGTAGTTACAATTGGCAGATCCCAGATCAACAGACTCATGGGGCTAGAGCTACTTCAAATTTTCTGTCTTTGGTTCAGAGTAATCCCAGGCATAAAAGCAGTGCCAAGCAAGTCGTGTGGTTTCCATGATCCCAGCTGTGAAAGAGGAGAACTAGAGATACTGGAATCCTGGCCAAGTCTCAAGTAGATAGATTTTTAAATATTTGGTGTTTGATTAGCGAACTCTACTGGTATAGACTACAGAAAGTATTTTTAGCCCAATTTGAAATGCCACATACATTGTATAAGCAGAGTTTGGTATTTATTCTCTTTCATTATTTTAACTCAAAAGTATTCATACTTTCATGAGTGATGAGAAAGTAAATTGAGTGACAATGGTCTGGGACGAGAAATATTAGAAAGTTCAAGATCTCTTAATAAATAATACCTGCAGTATCAAGGGGATACTTTTGAAGGGCATTATAGCTGCATATAAATGTGAAGAATTATTACTGTATCTGGAGACCTTCTACTTGAACTAGTTCACTATATATTATTTTGGTTTGGGTACATGTATAAAAAGAAGCAATGAAAAATCATAAACAGGGATTACACAAAAATTAAAGAAATAGATGCAACAAATGCTAATGGAATTGTTACACTGGCTGGTAAATATTTCTGAAAGGACTTCAAAACGAAGAGTTATTTAAGTGAAAAAAATTCAGTCATTAACATCTTGATGAACATTCACAGCATGTTTCCAGTTTGTGTTATTCTTTTTCATGCCACCAAATGTAACTATTATAATAGTAATAAGAGAAAATTATAGTTTTTTTTGCATTACCCAAGCAATTATTTTTATATTATATATATTAAGTATATATATATGTGTATATTTGTGTGATATATCTATGGGTAATAAGGTAATATTTGGTATCATTTCTATGAGTTACTGACCACTGGTCAGCTGATTAAAATGAGTTTGGGTGAATTACCATATAAAATATGGTAGAAATATGAATAACTACCTGTATAATGAAGATTATTAGTAGTCAAGATAAGAACAAGAGAGATATTGTTAATAAGCTAAACAAATAGTACTTTCTCAGAGTCATTTTTGTCAGAAGAAAAATGCATGAATGTAATATTATAAGATTATTTCTCTAAATTACTTTATTCCTAAAAACCATTATTATTACTTAAAATAATTTTCAGTTATCAATAGAAATTTTTTTCTTTTTCTGCTGTTAAAAATTTCTAAATAATGCAAGAATTTCTTCATATGCCTTTTGTTTATAGCTTACAGATTTTTAAGATTTAATTCTGCTTGTTTCTTATCTAAAACTTGTATAAATAGCACAGAAGCATGCTTGATACAGTTAGCTTCTGACAGGGCGGTCTGGACACAAACCCAGCAGTGTGAGCAAGTACAAAGAAATAGATGATCATTCTTGCACGAATGTTTCAGGTCTTCTGTGATTCAGGAAAGCCTGTGACAAGATTTTCAACTGGTGACTGCTGAGGCCAGTCACAGTATGCCTGCCAGGGGAGTTAAGTAAGGAACTCTGGAACATGCAAAACAAAACGCAGTGGTGATTGTTTGGCTCCATGTGATCTAAGGGGAGAAAATCAGTCATCACTGGGAACACTGCACTGTTCAGATAAGATATGTTCAGGTTCTCAAGGAAATGTAAGGCACCCACTCTCACTAAATAAGCAGTAGAGTAGCATTCATGGATAATGTACAAACAGAAGAGCCCTCATCACGCTTCATGTGGCAGGAAGAGCACTGGCTTGGGAGTTGAGACACGTGGTTCACAGTTTTGTCTCTAATATATGTTATTTGACTTTTAAACTTAGATAAACTAGTATTTATAAGCATTAATTTTCTCATCAGTAAAACAAGAATAATAATACCTCTGACTACAAAAGGATCATTATAAAGATCACATGAAATAATATATATAAAAGGTTCTGAGTTCCCAATACACATTCATAGGTATCAGTGTATATAAACAAAGGGATCTGTTTTGTGATCAAACATCTGGACTCAATCCTAATTCTACTACATACTCCCTTATTTTGTGTGTCTTCTGATTATCAACTTCTTTATCTTTAGAATATTTGTAATTATATATCATCATACTTTGCTGGAAATTATATCAAGTAACACTTGTAAAACACTTAGTACAGTGTCTGGCACATATCAGAACTTCATATAGAAACTGTTACTTTGTTTAGTAATTTCTAACACTTATAGAACATTTACTTTGTGCTAGACACCATGTATATATCAACTCATTGTATTCCCATAACAACCTTCAGAGGACTCTATGATTATCATATCCCTTTTATAGATGAGGAAATCTAGGTGCATGGCAATTAAGTAATTTATCCAAAGTCATACAGTGAGTTAATAGTGGTGCCAGATTTCAAACTTAAGCAATAGAAATTCAGAGCTCTGCTGTTAACCATCATCCAACACTGTCTCAAAGTGGAATTGTTGAAAAAATATTGTTCATAATCATCTACTGTGTGTAGGACTCTGTTCTGAGTACTGTGCATATAAAGTAGAATAAGATTGAGTTAATATATATTAGGGAAAGAAGAGGTCTGTAAAAACCACGAATAATTTAAGGGAGAATAAGTGTCCCTAAGTGTTTGGAAATAGAACCATCTCTCAGAAAGGTTATAGTTTCACTGCAAGGATGGAACTATTTTATACTTTGAAGTCCAGGTGGACGTCGGTGAGAAGAAGACATTCTGGAGGAGGGAAGGCAGAAAATCAAGGGTGTATCCAATGTGATTTTTTGGGGAGAGCGACAATGAGAGAAAATTCTATTTCAATTCCTTTAGGGGTTGACTGGGATAAAATTTCTATGCTCAACAAGCTCATTATGAGTTTCTTTTCAGTGATCTATCAGGCTGAATTATTTCTGGATACAAAAAGACAAAAATCCTAACAGTTTGGAGAGTCTGATTAGAGGATCAGAACTATTTTTGTTTGGTGATAATTCCTGCTCCCATGGTGAAGATAGCTTGGTTTACCTTATTTATTACATGTGGATCTTTGGGAAGCAGTTTCTACAATGAGAATGTGATTAAATTCATTTCTAAGCTAGACTCAAGTCTGAATATACTCTGAGATTTCTTATCAAAAGGAAAAATTGCTACTTTACACCTGATAAAATGTATTATTTTTGGATAATTTTAGATGGTAAGGCAGAACGATTAATAACCTGTAAAGATGGATCTCCCCTGCTTATCAGAAGACCTTGAAACTGGGCCTCAAAGAAGTAGGTGGCTTGTAGTCTGTTACTCAAGGAAGAAGTCCAGATTACTCTTTTATTTGCTAGGTTCAGTATAAAATTCTGAAATGAATAGAGTTTGAGGAAAGACTGATCAAAATCTGTCATGCAAAATTATTTTCACCATAAGCAGTTAAAAAGATAAATAATTTAGTTCTCTTAGTCCCATTTGTGTATATTTCATTGAAATTAGAGGGACGCTGTCCTGACACGTGAGACTTGAAACAATTATTCTTCCCCTTATCTAGGTTGTCTAGTCAAAATGATGTGCCATATGTCTCCAAGCCATATGTCCACTGACTTTTTCTTTAATTCTAGTTTCTGCCAGAAATTGGCTCTGGCTGTTAATTTCTTCATGTTATGAATCCTGTCTGGCTTGTTCTACTATTTCCTTTGAACTTTTTCAGTTCCCTGGAATGAGGGAATTATGACCTGGATTTTCTCTGTTCAGTTCCAGTGACATATTAGAAAGAAAAACACCATATCTGCAACATACCTGGTTATTTAAAAATGCATGGAGATGTTGCTCCTGGAATAAAAAGTCCTGTAATTCCATCAGAATCCTCAAGGGAACTTGATTAAATGATTTTATCTTAAAATAAGAATTAGCAAATATTTACTCTTGTTTATCGTAAACTTGCAAGCTGTTTACCTATTTAGTTAACACTCTACATTTAGTAATTTGTTCCTCTGATGTTATCAGAAATAAATCTAAGTGATGAACTTGGGATAGTTGAGTAAATGTAGTGCATAGGAAAAAATGCAATCTCTTTTTTAGGTTGTTGTTACACTACACTACTAAATGTGCAAGAAACAACTATTGAAAAAAATGATCAAGAGCCAAACTGGCTTGTCTGGAAGTGCCCAATCAGTGGCTCTCTAAAGCTATGTGTGTGGAGCAACAAAGTGCAACTGGAATAGAAAGTGTCACTGAGACAGCTGCTCCTGTCTTAAATGAGCTTAGTAGGAAGTGAAGTGGTGTTGAATAAATTGAATACATGAATGAATGGATGACGCTATTTGAACTCCAACCAAACTTTCTGACTGCAGTGAAGGAAGTGTGGTGATTCATGCTTTTGAGTTAAAGGGAAGTTTATATTGAGGTTGACTTGGCCTTGTGCACAGTACTGCCTGGCACAGGGCAGACACCCAGAAACCAACAGGTAGGATTTTAGCATTAACCAAGTCAGCACAGTGAAGTTGAGGAAGCTTTCCAGATTTCAATTACAAACACATGGCGTTTCCTTCTCATTCCATTTATTTCTTGGTTCTACAGGCATTAATGAAGGCCTACTATGTGCCAAGCAGTATGCTGGACACTAGGCATATAAACACAAGTGGTCTTTACTCTCAAAATCCTTTGGTCCAATGAAAGAGACAAACTAGCTGTTTATTCCAATTCAATGTGATTCATGCTAGAACAGAGATTTGTTCCAGGCTTTATGGGAGCAGCATAGCAAACAAGCACAGAGGCTTTCAGAGTTGAAATAAGTTTTACACAGGAGGTGGGATGTAGAAATACCCAGATTCAGCCTTGTGAATAGAGGACCAGACTCTGTAAAAACACAGACAAGAGAAGAGTCTGATGTGTTTGGAAAATAGGAGGTGTTCTCCATGGATGTAAAGAACATATTTGGTTCGTAGCCAGAGATGAAGATGAAGCTGGTAGAATCACTTGGAGATAATCTGTGAAGCCCTTTGTATGACTTGTAAGAGGGGTTGAACTAATGCAGGCAACATGTATGATCTAGATCAATTGACAGGTAAGCCACACAGGTAAAGTTCAAGTGGACACAGACATTCTCTGAGAAGGTACATATGGAAGGATACTCCCATGGAAGATACAGGATTATCTGTTGTCATCTTAACAAAGGATTGTTGTCATTTGCTTAGCTTTTGGTAATAACTAAGCATTACCAGTGAGTAACGAGTAATGGTTGCTATGAATAATGGTTGCTATGGCCTTGTTAGAGACACCTGGAGAGACCTCAGGAATAGAAAGGTGACATAACCTAGCTCTTTATGTGGCGAAGAGATTCTAGGATGTGCTAAAATATTTATGATGTTTGTGTGCAAGTGCACACATGTGTGCATATATATTTATTTCTTGAGTTCAGAAGAAGGGGATTGTGCAGAAGATAACATAACAAAATCATAGCTTTGGTAAGCCTCCAGGACCAACTGGAGCAACTAGTTTTAACATGGTAATTTTATGTACAGATAGACTAAATAACATTCTTCACTCAGTGCTGGTTTCCTTTGCATTTTTAAAATGTAGCTAATTAGGTTCTGTCTGAGGATTTTATTAGAAAATTAGTTAGAACTGGAATCTGTGTTTCCATGTTGAATTAGTCAATGATGACAGAAAAAACATCATCCTGACATTTTCTTTTGTGTGCTTTTCAAGGTGAAGAAGAGAGAAGAGTTTTTATTTTTTTTTCATGTTTCCTGTTTATGAAAGCAGACACTGACTGGACATAAAGCATTAAGTGATGTTTGTACAAGCACACTTAGGGTGATTTATAAACTTCTTGAGCAAGTTACTTTACTTTGGGTAAACATTTTATATATACATATGTCCAACACATTTACTCACTCAGATTCCAGGAGAAAACAAATGCCTGTAGATCTTAGTTGTTACCGCTGTGATGTTTAAAAAAAAAAAAAAGAAAGAAGAAAGAAAAAAGATCATTACCTGAGTATTTAAATCCAAATCAAATGCATTAAAACAACCTCTATATTGGATTTTTAAACCTGAAGAACCAGAACTCCATGTATTTCTGAAGCTTCTGAAGTTGATATTTAAACCCTCAAACTTGGAGCTCTTTTCTATTATAGTAAAAAAATTTTTATTGAAGTATAGTGACTTACAATGTTGTGTTAGTTTCAGGTGTTACAGCAAAGTCATTCAGTTATATATATACATATATTCATTCTTTTTCAGATTCTTTTTCCCTTATAGGTTATTACAAATACTGAGTATAGTTTGCTGTGCTATACAGAAAGTCCCTTGTTGGTTATCTATTTTATACACAGTAGTGTGTCTATGTTAATCCCAAATTCCTAATTTATCCCTCCCACCCCTCCTTTTCCCTTTGGTCACCATAAATTTGTTTTCTATATTCCGTGGGTCTATTTCTGTTTTGTATAAGTACATCTGCTAACTTTTTTTTAGATTGGAGCTCTTTTTTAGAACCAGTGGAGGCTTCAGTTAAGAAAAGCTTCATGGTAATAGAGGCAAGATGAGAAGTTCAGTTTTATATTGTAAATCATGATTTCCATACACCAGTAATTACATATGCAAGAGAAGAAGCAAATGAAAATTCTCACTTTATAATAAAGCTCTAATTGAAATTTACTTTAAACTCGTTGTAATGACTTCCTTGTGTGCAATTAAAAAGATTTCTTTATTTATAAAAAGGTTTTTGCTGTTCCTTGCAATTTATATTAATTAGGTGCATAGCAGAATCCATCAGTACATGTGGATTTGTCTGTACTTTTGCAGAACAATTATGGTAACTCAGTTCCAAAGTGACAGGAGTGACTGCTAATTTCATAGACATTTTTCTATCCACAGAAGTGGCTTAACAGTGCTCTATTACTTTTGTCATAGAGTTGTTATGAGGTTGACATGAGGCAAAAACATGTTTAAAGCATTTTGTAAACTACAAAAATACATAGGATTTTTAGAATATGATACCGAAAGTCTTGTTCAAAAAGTGATAATTAGCCTTTTTATACTATAAATTTGCTTAAATTCTGATTTCAAAATCCTTTTCCCCACTGTATATAAGATGTCTACTAACTCCTTCCCATTAAATAGAAAGACCTAATGGAGAAGAACTGAACTTTTTCTCTAGTCACAGCTTTAAAATGCAGTTCTATACACATCAAAGTTCAGAGCTATTAGGTTCCATTGGCTTACAGATGAAAATAGATGAAAGCTAGGTACACCTATTCCACGTTATTATATAATGTACTATTTTGTAAATACCTTTAACGAAATGAAAACTAAGGAATATAATATTTATTTAGGCCTCTAAAGAAAACCTTCAATTTAATTTTCAATAATATTTATAAATGTAATTTAAACGTCTTCTGTCTCCTCTACTCAAATTACAGCGTCAGTCCTAAGAAACTCAGAGGGACTACTGGATACAATTTCCTGTCCTGACTTTTTGGTCAGAATCAATCTGTTTATCATGTCACAGTATAAACAAATTGGGGTTGAAAAAGAGGAGTCAAGCTTTATTGGAAGTAACAGAATGAAAAATCGATCAAGCTGGACGTTGTTAAAAATGTATATTTTAATAAGTGAGTTTTGCCGGGATGTGCTTTGAAATTGCTTTCATGCTAAATAGAATTTGATCGAAATGACAGTGTGTGGACAGCCAGTTATGTATTTGAGGGGCTTTTGGCTTGGCTTCTTGGACTCACTGAACAAAGTTTGCTTCTAAGTACAGTTTCTTGATGTATCAGTATGGTTTTGGCGGCACCGCTAAAGATAATCAAATGAAGTATCTAAGCAAAAGATACTTTTGCTTAGATACTTCATTTGATCTGAAGCAAAACAGGCATCAACTTCATAAATTAAAGCCGTTAGTCATTGTTTTATGTGCACCTCTGCAATGCTGGGTTCTATCACAGTTACTCAAATCATCACTTCCAAAAAGAGCACTTGAGAAAAAAGCCTAACAACTGTTGGATACGACGTCTGTTCGTTAATGTTAAGTAAAACAAAGTAAGAGACTTATTAGCAAATTTAGATCTTAGAAATAAAGTGAGACAGATTACCACCTGTTAACACCTGTGTCCTAAACGTTCACGTGCTTACTAAACAGGTGGCATTTATGAGTAATTTATGATGGAATAAGTGGTCATAAAAATCAGTAAGAACCTTTTGGCTTCCAAATAAATAAATATATAGTTGTGATGCCCTAATAATACTTGTAACATTGGGATTAAGCAAGAACTGAAACTGTATATTAATTGTACCGGAGGAAGTATTAGGTGGTGGAATAGAGTTTTGAGTTTGGACCATGAAATTGTAGAGTAGTCTAAAGGATATTTGTACTCATGTTTGAAAGGGTATGATGAAACTGTAAAAGAAAATAAGAATATTAATTTTATAAACTCATGAATAAAAGTATAATAATCTCTGTTCATTGAAAAGCAGTCACTTAATGCATACTGGGTACATCCACAGGCAAAGAATGGTGTCTTAAAACTAAGTCTTGTGCTTTAAAATCATGATCAATTTGGGAGAAATGATTTTTTATTGATAGGCTTTTTTTACATATTAAGTTAGCATTTACTTGAAGTAAATGGTTGTTTTTCCTTTGGAAAAACATCTACATCATTTAAGGAGTGTTACTAGTGTGTCTAAATTGAAGTTGCTCATATGCTTACATAAAAAGGGAATAATTTCACATGTAAAAATGGATACTAACAAAAGAAGTTATTATCACGCATGTATCATTTCGACTGTTGAAAACAGTGAATTTAATTTATTGCTGAGAATATATGAAATACACATTAATTTATATACACTGATTAAGCCATATAGACTTACAAAATAAATACATTGAAATATATGCTATCAATTGGTATATTGGATGAGTATCATGCTGCAGTCTTAGTGACTTTTTCTTTTTATCTCAAGATTTATTTTGTTCATTCCACAGTTAATTTATTTGGATTGTATATAGTCTCTGGTCAGGAAAATAGGGTGTCTCCAAGTCGTCAATGAATATGATGCTTAATATAGGAATTTCAGTGCTATATTTTTACCAAAGGGAAGAGCTACAGGAGTTAATATCTGAAAATCTGCCTCTACAATTGGAGAAAGAGTCCCCCTGACACTCGCCCATAAGCCGCTCTGAAGCAGAATGGGAAAGCTGAGGACTGTAAGAAATGCCTGTACCATCATGATGCTGTAAAACTCTGTGAATCACTTTGGCTGCAGAGTGGGAGCTAGTGAGGCATCTGGAAGCTTGCTGAGTCTGTTCACCTTGGCCCCTGCTTTGCTGAGCTTGATGATAATGGCTTCTGCTTTGCTGACCTTCCTATTCTCATGAAAGTTCTCTGCAGTGACAAACTCTACCTCAAACATAAACAAGGAAGGAGATGCCGGGAAACAAAGTTCCTGATCTTAGAAGAGACAGGTGGTGATAATGCCAAGTTGATGAGCACTCCTGCACAGGTGGATACTCATAAAATATTTTTTTTCATTTTTTGTTTTTTGTTATTGTTTTTGTGTTTGAATCAAATTTATATATGCTGTTCTTATTTCAGGAATAAACCACCCGCTATGTATCACTATTCCAACTATACCAAAATGAACTAAAGGACCATGAAAAATGTCTCTACAAAAAAAACAGAACAAAACAGAAACCAACACCTATTATCTGAGCCTTATTCGAGTCAAAAGGAAGTTAACACTAAGGTTGGGATTCCTAGTTAGGAAGTTGAGGGGTAGAAATCTAATGGAGGTTTGGAGCATAGGCAATTCTACCAGCTAACTATTATTCTTTACAAATTCATAGCTGCAAAAATCCAATGTACTTTTTCTAGTCCTTCAACCTTTATGTGGCTTCAAGTTTCTGTATCAAAAATCCATAAATGAGGCATCTTACAGCATTTACATTATCCAGCAAATTTTATTGCTAATAGATGGCCTTTAAAAATTGTGTCTAGGAGGCCAATATAGCATAGCACTTAACAATGTTTTTACTTGGATCAGAAAACATAAAACAAACAAAAACCTTGATTTGAGTCTTATCTCTCCATTTCATGACCCAAACATACTGCTAAATATCTTTAAGACAGGATTTCTTCACTTTTAGATGGGGATAATAATATATTGTTTACTTCTGGGGGGAATGCTTACTCCTTACCTTTAAGATTCCCTTTCTGTGGTTTGAACTCATTACTGCAAAACACATGGGCTTTCTTTCCTATAGTCATTATCTCCAGTGAGAACAAAAGTGAATTATTAGATTGATAAGAGTTGGGGAAAATAAAATGTCATGGTGAACATCACTCTTCCCTTCTTCCTCTTGGAAACACTGGTCCTGATGTGGAGAAGGTCCTGCCCAAGTTCAGCCCTGCTTGGAGCTATGAGGATATTTCCAGTTGATGTCAATGTTCCATAAGCACACTTGCTTATCAGGCCTCAATCCACATAGTCCAAGCTGATTTCTTTTCAAGGTGATATTTTAGTTTTTCAACTTTCATTCCTTCTTTTTATGTCTCAGTGTGTTCAGAATGTGGGAAACTGGATGTAAGTTATTGGGCCATTTCAGAGATCCCAACATCCACCTTGTAGGACTATATTGGTACTAAATAAAGTAATTCAGTTACAGTGCATTCAATAAACTTCAGTAAACATGTTGGTGACTGTTACCATAGGTCAGTCTGAAATTAAATATCTGTAAACCAGTCATTGCATGTGCCTTAGTGCATATATCATTTGTAATTAACATTATTTTTCCAAATGCTGCTCTCCTAGCATAATTTCAATCAAATTTTGAAGCATTTCATTGCTAATGATAGTGGGAATATGTACTAAAAGCCAAGTATTTTGCTTCAGTGATTAGTTAAAAAGTAATATAAAGAAAACATATTGGCTTGACTTATAAACACCTTAGAATCTCCTACCTTCCCCCAAAAAACTATAATATTTGATATACTAAGAGCCTTGAGTTTTTCCCTGAAAAATTGAAATATCTGTATTCTCTGTCTTATGAAGATGCTTGCATGATTGGCAATATCCACCAGTCCTGGTTCAATGAAATACAATAGAATAGAATTTACCTTAGACTTTAATTAATCTTTATTTACCTTTTGAGTTATTATATTTTACTAAGAGAGCTAGGGACATTCTCTGGGTGATAAATCATTTTATTTTTTACAATAACCTATTTTGCCCAAATTATACTCTCAAACTTTCCATGTAATTACATTTTTCACATAGCTTTATTCTCAATAAACATTTCAAATTACATTTGCATCTTTTCTTCTGACTCATAAAGCATTTTTTCTACTTTGGTTGTGAAAAAATTGCTTGAATTATGATACTGATGATAATAAAGGATAGCAACATTGTTGAGTACTTACTATGTGCCAGGTAGCCTTATTAACATTCCCATTTTACAGATAAGAAAATGGTGATACAGAATGGTTAAGTGATTTAGCTAAGATTACAAAGCTATCAACTATGGAGCTGGGATTATTATAGTTCAGAGACTCTGGCTCCAATGCACATATGTTTTTATTTTTATTTTTTTAATTTATTTAAAAAATTTTTAACATCTTTATTGGAGTATAATTGCTTTACAATGGTGTGTTAGTTTCTGCTTTATAACAAAGTGAATCAGCTATACATATACATTTATCCCCATGTCTCCTCCCTCTTGCATCTCCGTCCCTCCCACCCTCCCTATCCCACCCCTCTAGGTGGTCACAAAGCACAGAGCTGATCTCCCTGTGCTATGCGGCTGCTTCCCACTAGCTATATATTTTACATTTGGTAGTATATATAAGTCCACGTTACTCTCTCACATATGTTTTTAAAAATTACACCATTTTGTCTCTTGTGATCTATGTCTCCATATAACAGTGATGAAAAAGCTTAACTGTGTGTTATCTCATACACTTTAATTCTAAAAGAACTCACATGATGCTTCTTTATCTCTTTTGAATGAGATGGGCTAGAATATGGTGATTGATTGATTGTATACTACCAATACACACAAAAATTATCTTTAACCTCAAGCTCTGTTCTGAGGCAAAATTAAGTAGGATATGTGAAGTGCATTTTAGAATAAGGATAGTAAACCATGTATTCTTATGCAAACATCTTTAATAAATCATTTTGTTAGCAAGGTGAGATTTTAGTGTGAAAAGAAGTTGGCTGATCACAGACTGACTCTAAGAAAAGAATTATTCATTGAATCTGTCTGCAAGCTAAATAAAACAAAAATGGAGAACTTCTCTACAAATTCATTAAAGAACTTTGACTTAATTCAAATTTGAGTAAATATCAAACCTGTTATCTATTTGCTTCCAAAATTGTGTTCTGTTGTGTTCTTGGAATGTGTATTTAACATTGGTTAGATAAGCAAAATTATAAAAGTTAATGCGGATCTGAACCATTTTAATTTTTGTTAGGTTTTATATAAATTGTAAACTTGGCTCTAGAATACTCTTCCCAGAATTGACCTAGAATAATTTTGTCCAAGAAGAACAGGTATATTTCTAAAAACATCACTTTACACTAATACAGCAGAAGATAAGTATGTAGTTTCCCTCTATACTGGTGAAAGGAAATTATTATTTCCTTCTTTGTCATAGTAGAAATGTAATTTATTGCTTTTATGGAACTTCAAGGATAAATCTAGGTTTAAACTTTACCATACATACATTATCTTGTTCATTTTCAAGCAGAATCATATAATGAAAATTGTTTTAATATTCTAAAATGGAAACTGGAAACACTTTAAAGGATAGAACTTCCCTAAGGGAAATAAAAGTGTTGGTTCACGTTGAACATTTGCTCAGGTATTAAAACACAGAAGCTAAATGTCCTCCAAACGACAAGGTGCCCTAATAACTGCAGGCTCAGAAATATGTGTGTCTGGTAAATGAGGCAGAGGAAAAATCTGGACCAGTGTCAGAAAACAACCTACAAGATTAGTTCACCACCCATTGTTCCTGTTGTATGTCATTTCTAAGACTTCAGGGAAACTAGACCAGTACGTTCAAGCCACATTGCAATGTCACAATGGCCACAGATCTCAGAGGAACAAACTTGTCAAGTTCAGAACATGCTCATGTTACTGAGACAACATTGCAGCAACATTGCATTATGTTTGAGTTTGAGTGTCAGAGGAGGAATTCATGTAAGAAAAGAGAAAAGCATTTTCTGATAGATACAGCGCCCTGGGGAAGCTGTGAATGGGAGTGGCATAGAGGCAGTACTTCACTGGATGGCAAAAGCACCTCAGCAGACACCTGGCCCACTGTGCTGTAATTGACATCCTAAGAGCACCCCAGGGAATGATGTCAGCTTTGTGTCATCTTTCCTGTTAGAAGAGGATTTCTTAGATGTGATTTGTATATTCATTTTAAAAATTAATTAATTCAATTTTTTGCCACGTTGGGTCTTCGTTGCTGCACGTGGGCTTTCTTTAGTTGCAGCGAGCAGGGGCCACCCCTCTTTGCGGTGCGCAGGCTTCTCATTGCGGTGGCTTCTCTTGTTGTGGAGCATGGGCTCTAGGCACATGGGCTTCAGTAGTTGTGGCTCACGGGCTCTAGAGCGTAGGCTCAGTAGTTGTGGTGCACAGGCTTAGTTGCTCCGCGGCATGTGGGATCTTCCCGGATCAGGGCTCGAACCCGTGTCCCCTGCATTGGTAGGCGGATTCTTAACCACTGCGCCACCAAGGAAGTCTTTATATTCATTTTAGAACTGCCCTTCATAATAGCTTCCTAAATCAATTGAAATTCATTCAGAATGTGTTGATGTTTTCACATAGAAGTCAGAGTTTGGAGTTATAGATACATGGAATTTAAAAAAATCTGTGACCTTCTGATAAAACCCGCTAACTTTTGAGCTGAATTTTGTCCCAAAGTTAGTTCTTTGTAAAGGCTCTGTCCAATTTATATCTTCCTGTTGGTCACAAAATTTTTGAAAGATAAATATTTTATGCAAAAGCAGAAGTAATGTGCTCTAGATCAGGGGTTCATGGATTTATAATTGGAGATAAGTAGCTTCAAGTTAGGAAAGTGAGGTAAAAATTAAAGTCAGTTGGAAAGTGATCCCCTTTTGATTTGTGTCATGAAAGGAAAATGGAGAAAGGAGACGTTCAAAACTCTCTTTGATGAGTGTAGCACTATAGCATAATTTGCTTATTTTTTTTTTGTTTTGTTTTGTTCATGCAGAAGAAATCTTAGAGAAGCAACTTATTCTGATGAACTGGGAGATTAGGAATTGGATAAGAATATTGCTCATGGAAGAATACTGTCAAAGGAAGATACCCCATGGAGCCAAAGCAGACTTAGGCAATTTAGAATACATTGAACTATGGTAAAAGGGTTAATTAATATCAAGATATCAAACAGGTAACTGGTATAATAGATAGATAGATGATAGACAGATAGATAAGTAAGGACATATATGTGTTTCAAAACAGCAAAATGAGTCCCCAAATTGGAGAATGCACAATGGATAGAAAAAAATATCAAGAATAATTGAAATGTAAAGTTTTAGATCTAAGGTGGTAAAAATTGAGCAAAAATTCCTGCAGGAAAGGGATGGCTCATACTGGATTAATTCAGAATAAAACAAGCAGACAAAAAAATAACAACACATAATGGAAAATCCAGGGTTAAAAATATAATAATTAATAAAAGAAAATTTAAAAATTATTTCTCTTCCCTCAATTGTCCCAGTATTTTTGTTGATAGCTAAGAGAGAGAAAAAGAGTGAAATAGTCGTTATGCCACTTAGGTAAGGGAAGGTAAGTCATTACCGTTAGGACTTTACCTGGAACTCTGGAGAGACATATACAGCTGCTAGGATTTTGAAACTATTAGAAAACAAGTAGATAAGAGTCCATGTACTTTTTTCTTTGAAGTTCTAAAGAAGAGAAAGACTCAGAGTAATAGGAGCTAATATTAATTAGAGTATAGAATCACAATTCAGGCTTTCTTAACCTTAAAATTTGGTCTAAAGCCCTACATTAAAAATGTAGAAACTATTTACATGTAGAAATAGGGGTTGAAGTTCAAAATTTGCTGAACTACAGGTTATGGAGGAGGCAAATCAATCATTTTAACAGTGTTTATAAAATTCTTTATTTATAATAAAGTATCTAGAAATACAGAGATGGATAAGTATTTAATAAGTATCATATTAATAGCAGGGACATAACACTGGAAAAACACAGGGAAAGAAGGAAAATTCTCATGGGATGTTCAGGGGTAGCACAGGAGTGGATGATTCAATTAGAAGGCAAAATTTGTACCATGTTTTGTAGTTTGAATAGGATTTTGCCTGATGGAGAACAGCAGGTGTGTGTGTGTGTCTGTGTGTGTGTGTATGTGTCTGTGTGTGTGTGTGTGTCTGTGTCTTGAGGTGAGAGGCCAGAGATTTCTTCTTTTCTTCCTTCAGAAGAAATGACTGGAACAAAGGAAAGCGAGAGAACACAACTTGCTTAAGGCTCATAAGACACACATCTGATGGGATTCTTGGGTAAAGAAGGGCAGAACTTTATGCTGGGAGAAGGTGTAATATGAGAAAAAGAACGTTATACATAAAATTCTAGGATAGCTGGGGAAGGCAAACTGGAAAGGTGACTAGGTGACTTTCCAAGGAATATGGAGGTTTTCCTGTGACTAGTGCACGGCTTAGGAGAAAACAGAGCTTATAGCACTGAGCCAGAGAAACTAGCGGTCATGTGAGATGGAGCCCCAAAAATAGGTGGAGGGCTGTGTGGGAATGCAATCCCTGTGTGTGTGTGTGTGTGTGTGTGTGTGTGTGTGTACACTGTAGCTAATCTTGCAAAACTTCTGAGTGTGATTTGGTCTCTTGTGGGACGACAAAGAGAATGGGTGGTGTATTGAGATCCAGGACTCATCGGGGGCAGAATCAAGGCAGCCTGCATGGTATTAAAAGATTAATCCCACAAAAACAGACTTACGTTGTTATCACACCCAACATTCAGTTTACCTGCAGAGATTAAAATGTGCTAACATCCAAAAAGGGAAGCCAGAGGCACCATAGGTCATGGAAATTAGAGCTGGTTAGGACCAGAGAGTTAAGTGTATTTTTGAGTCTTGTTAAGGAAGTTTAGCTTTATTCTGATGGCCTAAGTCAGTACAGGCAAGCATATCAAGCTGTTTCTTCATTCTTGATTTCTTCTCGTTCCCACAAGAAAGAATTTAGCCAGCAACATCATTTACATAACTCTGTTGCTTTTTATCCTTTTTTCTTTTGGTAGTTAAAAAAAATTTTCTTGTCCACCACACCACGCACGCACCCACGCACACATGCACAGACACTTACATGCACACACGCTCACACACTCATGTCTTGCGCTCTGCTTTAGTTAATCCGTCTCTTTGCATACTCCCTCTTTGATAGCAAAGCAATATGTTATACATGCATGCAGGGCTACCACTTTGAGTCCCATCAATAGTACAGTGCATTGCCCTTGGTGACACAATAGTGATTCTTTGTATGTGGCAAGTCCAAAGTAGTGGTAATGTCACATTTCATCTCAGGTAGGAAGTTAAAATTAAAATCAAGATAGAGCTGATAAATGTATCATCTCGCCCCATAAAATCTCTGTACAAGAAAACAATGGGCCACTTTTATTATAGATTTGATTAAGCATTAACTATAGCTTATAGAGAAAAGGTGAAAGCAAGGCTTCTTCCTAAACTATATAATTCATAAAATTAAGTAAAAATATATACTGCAAAACTCAGATTTCCTAACTTTTCGGTACCAACTGCTTTATTACAATCATTGCCAAAGCAGTGAGATGGTGAAGCACAGAACATCTTCAGTTTAGACCGTCTGTTAGGGGAGCTTTTGAATGTTTCTGTCATGTTAAAAAAAACATTGTTGCAACTTATGCTGTACAAAAGGTTGTGATTTTATAAACTCTATATAAAGACAACATTCTGTTATTGAATTTGCCTCAATGCACTGATTCCTGCAAATAACTACAGGCAATCTCCTAAGGATTTAAAATTTTAAGTATTTAAAAATCTATTTTCATTAACCAACACCAATATAAGATTAAACGGATTTTACCCTGAGATTTCTTTGAGTTAAATCACTGTCATGTATGCAATGTTCCATTTCTAAATAGTCATTCTTTGGAAATGAACAAGTGTTCAGTAGTATGGATGAGCTAAAAGGAGAAATTAAATGAACATCAGGAAAATTAGGTAGTGCCTGTAATTTTAAAGTATTAAGTTATAAATGGATATTTTATACTTATAAAACCCTTGGGGACAAATGAATGCTTAAGTTGAATTAATACTTAAGAGAAATGGCTTCAAGAAGATATGCCAAACAGATGTACTAGATGGTACTAAAGTCTATTTATTTCCACTTATGTAAACAAAGATAAAGGGGGATTTACCAAAAAATTCCAATTCCTTGTAGTGCTGCCAAGTAAAATTTTCCACAGTTTGTCTCAATGATTAAGCAAAATAGGATAAGCTAGGCACTGTACTGTCCAGTACGTCTATGTTCTGCCGGGGCCTGACACATCACATTCACAGAGGAAACAGCTCGGTTCTACAATTCCTCTCATTAGCCTGTACTTGTGGATTGATAAAAAGTGGCCATTAGCGCACATCCAGACCTTAGTAAAAATTCAGATTCATTCACTGCCCTCTAAGAAATCTAGAGTAGAGCTATAAAGAGTGGACCCCCAAACTATAGGGTCTTAAGTGGTTATGTTTGTATTGGGTATACATTTGGGGGATAGGAAATGAAAACAATAGATAATTAGGTGCATTCCTTTGTCAGTTTGGGTATGAGCTTGGGGAGAGGTGGTGGCAACATGTATTTACTGCCCACACAGCCTAGTAAAACAAACAAGCAAACACTGAACTGGCAGTTAGAGTGCTGAAGTTTTGGTTCAAATGCTGCTGTTTATCTTCTGAATGATTTTAAACAATACCCTGCCATTTTCTGGTATAAATTTCTTCATCTGTAAAATGACATATTTAAATTAGGTAGGTCTCCTCCAGTTTGAAAATATAAAGGCAATATACAAAGTAGGCAGAAATGGTACCAGAATTCTAGTGAACAAATATTGGCAATATTGTTTCCAATGGAAAATGTTGTTAAATTCAATTGGAAAACATTAAGTTCAAATGGAAACTATTGTTAAATAAAAACAAAATGTAAACTTTGGAAAAGGCGGGGAGATTGCCAGTTTTTGAGCGCTCCTTATGTACTGGCACTCTACCAAATTCTTTACCTACATAATCTTGTTTAATTCTACCAGCATCTCTATGGGATGTAAAGAGGTTGTAGTTGCAATCTGCCCATTTTATATAAGTGGGTAAACTGATACACATTCTCAAAATAATAACAAATATAATTAAGGAAAAAACACTTTACAGGCACAGAAAAGGTTATTGGAGAACACTGAAATGAGAAAACGAAAAACAAAAAACACTTTGACCACCACGGGACCACTTTGTTCAGTAGGTAATTACTCAGCCTGAAGATTAAACTTGGAAGCTTTAACCTCATGTTCCATTCTTAGTTGTTTTAAGAATTCACCAATCCATTTATTTTCCTTTTAAATTTGTTTCTCAGATGCATTCAAGAAAACAGGTTTAATCCCTACTTTTTGAGAGGGTTAGAGAAGGTTGGAACTGAATGCTTACGATGATCTTGATTTCAAAAGTTTAGAGTAGACATAGGACACATAAGCCATATCAAAAATAATAAAAGTTTGAAACTAATTATTCTACTCTTGATTGGATAATGCTCTTCTTCTGTGTGTTAGAATTAGGCATCCACACTCTTTGCCATGTAACTTCACAGTGCCTTTTACTATGGGTGGGGCATATATTCCTGTTCCTTTGATTTTGGGATGGGTGAAATGACTTGTTTTGGTCAATGGGATGTGGATGGAGATAGCGTGCAAGTTGCCCTCAGAAGTCTTAAGAAGGAAGTATCCCGAGCTTCCATATAAACTCCTGTGCTCCTGCGATCCATGAACAGAAGAGCATTCAGCAATAGCTGTTTTCAGCCTGGGTTCCAGAATGAAGATAGACGGAGGAGACCTGGCCCCGAGAAGAAGCCTGAAGTCTTGCCTGACCCAGCCATGCCCAGCTTAGATCAATGGCCCTGCAGCCACACTGCATGCCTGGGAGCATGAGAATATGTTTGTTGTAAGCCACTGAGATTTTGATATTGTTTGTTACCCAGCAGAACATAACTGATACAGTTCTCAAACTATTTTTATCAGGAGTCATTTTTCATTTTTTAAAATTGCAGAATCTTGTAGGGCTGAGTCAGGAGAATTAACACACTGCTCTAACAAACTTCTTAGACTAGGCTTGTACAAATTAAATATTGTATGATACACTAGACTAGATCCTCATTCACCAAATGTTTCATGGGTTAACTCACTAACTCTGTTTCTTGGCTTTAAAGAATCTATTTTCTAATATTTAATTACAGGAATATGAAATTTCTAAAGGGAGAGTTAAACTTATCCAGTGATGTTAATTTCAAATTTTATTTCAAAGGGAAAAGTCCACAAAGGGATGGATTTTTAGGAATTGGTACTCAATATAGTGTTAAAATGGAGTAATGCAATTTCTTATATTAAAGCTTATACAATCATAACTGAACTATTACATTATAATCAAACAGTCAATCATTAACATGACAATTTTAGATGGCATAAAATCTTACTAAATCAATGTGGTGAGGCCTATAGAAAGCTCTGCTGGCTTTCCTTCTATTTTTGCAGTACAGTCAGGGTACTGTATTGCCCTAAATAATGATATTTTATTTTGGATCAGTGCTTTTCAGCTTTAAGGGGTGTATGGCATACAAGCCACCTAGAGATCTTATTATAATGCAGATTCTGAATCAACAGCTCTGGAGTGGAGACTGAGGTTCTGCATTTTCCATTTCTAATACCCAGACTGCTTTCCTCTGAAGGTAAGCTTTATCACAAACTCATTTTAAAAATATTTTCAGTTACTATTGCATATTGTCTGAGATATGTATTCTCTATAATTTCTACTTCTGCAGTATCCTAATTACTTACTGAAACTCACCTAGTAAGCCAATACTGGAACTAGAACCTAGCTGTTTTGATATGCAGTGCTAAAGGCAGTAATCTGCTTTTCTCTTATTTTTAAATGAAGAAAAATAAATGTAATCAAATCTTTTTTAGATGACTGAGAATATGAGATAATCATTTTGTTCTAATTTCCATTCATATAATTTTCATCAAACAGTATTAGCGTTACATGAAATATAGTGGGTTGGATTTTGTTTCCCCAAAAGATATGATTGAGTTCTAACCTCCAGTACCTGTGAATGTGACTTTATTTGGAATTAGGGTCTTTTCAGATGTAATCAAGTAAAGATGAGATAATATTGAAATTAGAATGAGCCCTAAGTCCAATGACTGATGTCCTTATGAAAGGAGAGAACACACAGAGACACACACAGTGGGGAAGCACATGTGAAGATGGAAACAGAGATTGAAGTGATGCGGATACAATTGCAAGAATACCAAGAATTTCTGGCAACCACCAAAGGCTGGGGGACAGGCATGGAAGAGATACTCCCTCAGACCCTCCAGAAAGAACCCACCCTGATGATTAGGCTATGCTGACGTAAGCACTCCAGGCATGATATTTTACTACATGTCCATTCAGAGTTAACTGGGGGTTCTGTACTACTTCATTTTCAATCCAAGATCTGGGATAAGGGAGCAGACAATTATTTAAAGTTACTCATCATCATGGTAGATAGAAAGAAAGAGGTGAAGCAAGCAGTGGCACTTATAACTTCTGCCCAAGAATGATACATGTTGCTTCTACTCACCTTTCTTCAGCCAGATCATGTCACATGGGCTCTCCCCCACTTCAAGTGGGAGGTGGAATCCGAACCTGCCAGGAAGAAGAGAGCACCAGCGTTAATGATACTACATAAAGGGTCTATTATTTTGTCCATATTATACAGAAAAAGAAAACACAGAGATCTTATGTGAATTATCTGGGGTCATGGAGCTATTAAGTTTTGAGCCTAGGATACAAATAAAAATAGCTTATGTCCAAAGCTTTTGAAGATGATGGGTATACCACTTCATGCACAATTTTTACATATAATACCAAGAACTTCGTGAATGTCCACCCATCAACTTTATATGAGGCAAGCCAGGCCAGATTATACTGTAGTAATAAACCACCATCTAGTTGCATTGACCTAAAACAACCAACTCATATTCCTATACACTCAATTTGTCCACAATGCACTGGAAAGAGGTTTTGCTTATTATCTTCATTTAGGATTTCAAGCTGAAGGAGCAGCCTTGATATCAAATATTTCTGGATTGATATGTGAGTCATGAAATATGAGCTTTGGGATGTTTCACACTGACAATTTAGGTTCAGTCTAGAAGAGCTATCTGCCAATTTCATTTACAGTTTATTGGCTAGAACTAGTTTACGTGTCCTGAGTCAATTAGACGGCAGCCTAATGTAATTCTACTAGATGCTCGGAAGAGATAAGAACCAAAAATAATGGACAAAGAGTATTAGTGATAACTACAGACTCCATCCAAGTTACTAACTACATATATTACATTGAATTACAAAATTATCATATGATGTGGCTCCCCGCTCCCAGGGGCAGTATGCCTTTTTATAGAAATACCACAAACTAATGTATTTACTAAATATAGAAAAAATTTTTTCAGTTAACATAACAAAAAATACCTTCTACGTACATAGGGTTTCATCAGTTCCCTGAGACACAAATTTTGAAAGAAGAGTTTATGCTTTTATTCATAAAGTTGTTTTAAAATAAATCATCACCTTAAAACCAACATTTATGATATCAATCACTCCCTTTAACACCCAATACCAGTTACCCATCCCACTATAACTTTTCTGTTTCAATCAATAATTTGATTATTTCCTAAAAGTTACATGACATTTTTTGCTGTGTTTTGATTACTTACTCTTCAGCATGATACCCACTGCAAATGCTGAATGCTAATCATAAAGGAAAGGAATTGGTTGTGGTCATGCTTAAGCAGAAAATTGCTCTGGTCCACGGGATGCCTTTAGGACACATTTATTCATACACCATGCTGTGGTATCTCAGGTGTAGCAGATGGTCTGCAATGGCTGTCCATCACTAAAATGGCATGGTTTGACTATTAGGGTGGCAGGAGTGTGGGGAGTCAGTATCCATTAGCTTTTATTAAGTATCACCCAACATGACATTAGCTAATCCCCTCCATCTCCTATGTTCACTCCATTACTTTAATTAAAGGCCCAATATTTAAAGGTGAGAAACCCAATAATAAATGAAAAAAATACCTAAAAATGTAGTTGTTACTCTAAAATTGGCAGCCATCAAAATAAGGCAATGGTGATTTGCTACTTCCAAAAATTAAAAATAAAAAAGAGAGACAAAATGAAACAAAAATATAAAAAACTTCTCTTTCTCTCTTCTTCATTCTTCACATTCAATCAACCATCAATTTCTGTTAATTCTCCCTTTATGTTTTCTTGTACTTTTGTCTTCTCTTTCATGTTCCTACTGTCATTTTCATAGTTCAAGTCTATGCTCTATTTCAACATGACTATTGCAATAAACTGATAGCTTCTTTTCCTACTACCAGGAACACGTGCTTTTAATTCAGCACCACCAGGTTTAGTAGCTTCTTTCCTTTTCTAACATTTTCACAATTCTTTATTTTCTAT
This sequence comes from Balaenoptera musculus, assembly GCF_009873245.2. Lineage (NCBI taxonomy): Eukaryota > Metazoa > Chordata > Mammalia > Artiodactyla > Balaenopteridae > Balaenoptera > Balaenoptera musculus. The sequence goes on along the minus strand of NC_045789.1, from coordinate 72,919,479 downwards.
GCCAATGTTTTTCACCGGGGGTGATACTGAACCCTAGGGAGAGTTTTGGAATTTCATAGGCAAGGATTGGTGTTTTCACCGTAACTGAGGGGATCCTACAGCATAATCGAGGGTGCTGGACCCAGGCTTGCTAGATTGCAAATGTGGGGTAACCTCATACAAAAAAAAGTTCCCTGGCATCTTGCATGATTTCTATCATGTGGTCAAAAATCTACTTAAAATTAAATGAATCTAGAAACTAACCCTATTTTTATAAAAATATAAAATATTTTGTACATTTTAATATAAAATGAATTTTCCAAGATGCCACTATCATTTGTATTGAAAGAAGACATTTTTATAACTTGATTAAAACTTACTTATTATTTCTGAAAATTATGCCACTAACACCCATTGTATTTGTGGCTTTTCAGACACAAATAATCAACACTAACTTTGTTACTCTCTTAAAACATTCATTCATGGTGACTCTGAATATAGAGTTGAAATTTGTTATGTGTTCTACTGCAGTCATGTCAAAGCACCTGCAGACCAAAAATACATATTATTTCATTATAAATTACTTTCCATATATATTTTCCTTTATATTACAGTTAAGACATTGTGTTTATATTTTTTAAATGTTTCTAATTTATTTCAGGATATTAATAAATTTGTCATCACAAAATATTTACCATAAAAATAGAGTTCTGTATCTAACACTGGTGAGAATCTGCTCAAATAAATGGAGACAAATTATTTTACTTGTCTTCTCAGGCCCTCCAGAATTTCCTTTTCTATCTTACACTCTACAACTTCTCAACATGTATCCTCTGCTTCTGCCAAACTGGTTGAGTTCCTCTTCACTGAGTGATCTTTAGTCCTGCCAGCAACACCTCCTCTTCCTCTTTCCTCTTTATCAAAAGACTCACTATTCCTCAAAGCCAATCTTTCCTGATTGCCCTGACTTATAGCGGGGACTCTATATCTTTAATCTTCAGCACCATGCATTCGTCACTTAAATCACGCTGTGTATATGTTTTTTGTCTGTGTCTTCTAAGTCAATTTTCAGCTTCTTGAGGATGAAGATGTAGGAACTCTCTCTCAGACTCCTTCATCTTCCCTATTGTGCCCAGCAGACTCTTTATAAATAATAAGTACTGAAGAACATTTGTTGATTGATTCATTTGTCTTTAATGTACATCTCAGGGCTTCTCAAAACAGGGTATATGAGGATCACATGAGAGGTTATGAACAGTGAAAATAGTGAGGCTGTACCCAGATCTTTTAGGTCTACTTTATTTACCTAGAAACTCAGAGTCTATGTAGAGCTTCCGATGCATTTGACTGGTAACTCCTGTATCTTCCTGGAATGTGAATCTAGCTGCCCTTTACCTGATGTCACACGGCATTTGTGATGAGGGGTAGTTAAATGTTACTACATTTTATCAAGAATGCTGGTGCTATCAAGTACCATATTGACCCACTGGCCTCTGTTGTAGATGTTACTCAGCTGAGTTTCTGTAAAGTAACAGCTTTTTGTACCTGCATAGAAACAGTCAAAATGACAAATAATTCCATCTCTTATCACCACTTCTATTCCACTATCCAATTTTAGTTGCCAAAAGATTGGAGACTCCTGAAAAATGATGGAAAAAATAAATCATGGGCTGCATTTCTTTTGCAGTATTCATAAAATTTCCATATCCATCAAAACTTTGTACTTTCCTTGTTTATTTCCATGAATACATTATTGCTTGAGAATTTAATCATTGGACTACACAATAAAGCACAAAAGAAGCAAGCAAGAAAACAAACTAAAAGCCACCTTATTTTTTTTACTTTGGTATTATCATTCCAATTTTAGGCAAAAGATAGAGTAATTTTTCTCTTCATTTTAATAAGCATCATTAATGTTGCCATACAAATATAATACCCAAATATACATCTTCCAATATTCTGCTTTCTTTAGGAAAACACATAAAGTGAAAACCTCTATTCAAGATAAAATTTGGTTGAGTAGCCTGTCAAAGTCAGTTGTATTATTGATGTTTTCTTCTCCAGTGAAAGAAACTGTCAAATGCTCTCTTGTACAGGCTCAAGATCACCTTGAAGCAATTTTTAGTAGGGTATCTCAAATTATATAAATGTGTTAGATGCTGGCTCCCTAACCAGCAGAAAAAAGTATAGATCATTCAATCATTCACTTAATAAGTTAATTTTGAGTCATTCCATGTGCCAGACACTGTTTCAGGCATTGGGAATACAACAGGGGTCACAATAGACAAAGACCTTACAATGGTATAATTTACAAGGGAGAAAGAGAAAAAAATCATCTAGATGTTTGATGAAAATATCAGGTTGTGTGAAGTGCCGTGAAGAATAATGCACTGGATTAAGGTTGTAAAGAGTGATGGTGGCTACTCTTTTAGACGGGGTTGTCAGGAGAAGCCTCTCTGAGGAGGTGGCACTTGGGCAAGGCAAAGAGAGCCTCAGGGGGAGAGAAGGAGAGAAAGCAAGTATCATGTGTAGCAGGGAGCCCATGCCATGCTGGGAGAGCAGCAGGGAGCCCATGCCATGCTGGGAGAGCAGCAGGGAGCACATGCCATGCTGGGAGAGCAGCAGGGAGTGCATGGCATGCTGGGAGAACAGCAGAACATCTTGCTGTGAAGGGGTCTTTGTGAGGGTCCCTGAAGTAATATTACATGGGAGTACAGTGAAACAGGGCATTGAGCTTGTTGGGACACCGTGTTCAGAAGTGGGTGAGTGTGGGGTTGCTTTCAGAGCACATAAACTTCTGATTCAGACCCGACCCTCCTGAAAGATCTCAGCCCTGAGAAGTGCTGCACTTGGGAACTAGAACCTGCAGATGTGGGTCTCCAACCTGCTTGGATTCTTCCATCTCCACGGAAGCCGGAGTGTTTTCCCTCTTTCAATATAAATGCATTTGGAAAAGGTTCTCTGGGGTCAGTTGGGGAACTGCAGAAAAAGGCATCTTTGCCTTCAAAGACAGCTTAGTCTCCCTGATATCACCTCTGAGCAGCTTGGTCTCACAGGCTGTCGGCTCCTCCTTGTAGGCTCAGCTTACCACCAGGGGTAGCTCAGCAGCATCTGGGTCCCTGAGCTGTGCTGCACACATGCAGTAGTTTAGTCCCAGAGGATGTTTTCTCCGAGGCCAGAAGTTTCCCTGCCTATGAAGGTAGTGCACATAAGAACCTACACTGACCTGACTACCTGGGGTGTCTCAGGACCCATGGCAGAGACATTGGCTTTGAGCATCTTGATGAATTTGCAGAGGCATATCTAGGCTAAGAGCATCTTCCATAAGAAAAGGAATAGACGATTACAGATTTGAAATTAAATTTGAAAGTGAATGTTTACTTTAAGTGAGAAAATAAAACACAATGAATTATGAATGCTTACAGATACATGAACACTATGACATTTGAAACAAATAGCATTTTTTAAAATGAAGTGATTTCTTTACACATTTGTAATACTTTCCCCCTGCATTTTCTGGTTGTATACACTTTTTCTTTTTCTTTTTTTCTTTCTTTATTCTCCCTCCCCTAACCCCCTCCTCTGATAACCACAAATCTGATCTCTTTTTCAATTAGTTTAGTGGTTTTTGGGTTTGGGCTTTGGGTTTTTTAGATTCCACATATAAATGAGATCATGGTGTTTGTCTTTCTCTGACTTATTTCACTTAACATAATGCCTGGAAGGTCCATCCATGTTATCACAAGTGGTAGGATTTCTTTGCACTTTTTTATGGCTGAATAATATTCCATTGTATATATATATACTACAACTTCTTTATCCATTCATCTGTCAGTGGACACTTGGGTTGTTTCCATGTCTTGGCTATTGTAAATAATGCTGCTAGTATCATGGGGGTGGTTGTATATTCTTTAATCATCTCCACACAGGACAAAATTTTTGTATAATCATTTTCTATAGAGAGAATAAAGAATTCCATTCTTCCTCTAAGATTACTACTCAAAATTTGTTTTTATTATTGATAGTTTAGAACAGTGGTAGGCAAACTTTCTCTTGAAAGGCCAAGTAGTAGAGATTTTAGCCTTTGTGTGCCAATAGGAAAAACTGACAATATTGTGTAGGTGCTTGTATAACCATTTAAAATGTACCTGTGTAAAATGTAAAACACATTCTTAGCTCATGGGCAATAATACAGACAAAGGCGGTAGGCCAGATTTGATCCATGGATATAGTTGGCTGACTCCTGGTTTAGAAAATTTTCTTTTAGCTTCAGAACTCCTTATTTGTAATATTCATGTAAGTTTGAAAACTGTTAAATTTGGAAAACCTGACAATATAGTTTATTAACCAAACCTTTGAGAATAAAAAGAGTGTTACTGCTAATTAAATTGAAACTACAGGTGTAGACAGGAATAGCTTGAACAGCTTTGACATATGGCCACATTAAATTACTTTGGTATCTGACTTCTAGGATTTACAGACCTAAATTTTCTAGCTAATCAAATATTCTTCTAATTCACCGTACTCATTAATATGATTGTAGTGGCACTGCATTGGTTTCTATTGCCGCTATAGCAAATTACCACAAACTTGGTGGCAAAAAAGCACAAATGTATTATCTTGCAGTTCTGTATGTCACAAGCCTGACACAGATCTCACTGAGCTAAAATAAGGAGTGTCAGCAAGGCTACATTCCTTTCTGGAAGCTCTAGAGAAGGATCTAATTCCTCATCTTTATTAGCTTCTAGAAGCCACCCACATACCATGGCTCATGACTCCTTCCTTCCATCTTCAAAGTCAGCAATGTTGCATCTCTCTGACCCTTCTTCCTAAGTCACATCTCCCTCTGACCAGGACTGGGAAAATTTATCTGCTTTTATGGAAACATGTAATTAAATTGGGAAAATACAGGATAATCTAGAATAGCCTCACCATCTCTAGGTTTTTAACTTAATAGCATCTGCAAAGTTCCTTTTGTCAAGTAAGGTAACATATCAACAGGTTCTGGGGATTAGGATGTAGATATCTTTGGTGGCCGTTATTGTGCCTGCCACAGGAACATATTAATTTTATTTTCTTTATTGATTTTAGTGTTTCTTGTCAAGTCAGCAACCAATTTGATATTTTCCACAAGTGTTCGTATGATACAGTCATCTTCATTAACTGGATTATCAAATAATCTAGGAGACTATTTATTACTTTGGTTTAATAGTCCTCTCATCCCCTTACTGCTTTTATTGTGAGCTGCATATAGTTTCCTCTGCATTTGTCCCACTTCATTAGGACCAGCTACATTAGATGTGCTAAAATGACCCTATATGCTGGAATGAACTAAACATGTGACTTAGGAGTGATTAGTATGTGTATCCCTGGCTCCAAATTTGTTCCCTATAAATTCTATTTAGCATGATTTCATCAAAAAGTGAAAAAATTATGGTACATTTATGATTACACATGCTGTTTTATTAGGTATATTTATGATTGGAAAAAATTTCCATTTTGACTAGGCATTGATAAGAACCAAATCATCTGCTTAAAATTTTATATATGATGATTGGACAAATTTTCTGCAGACCAGCTTTGGTCTCCAGAACCTGTTTCTTTTCTTCATCTGCTTTCCTTGCTAGACCCTCTAGGGCATATTCTTATGTTCAAGAACTTCTGGCTTTGCATCTTCATGTCATGGTAACATGTAGTTAGGAAGGATACTCCTGGAAGCTAACACCAAGTCAGCCTTGCTGACACTCCTTATAACTTTAACTATACTCAAAACTAACAGCAAACCACATAAATATAATCCAGCCAATTGTATTCCTAATTAAACTTCTCCTCACCAGAATCCCCAGCTGAAATGATAATTCATTCCAATGTCACATGACATGAGGGGAAATGCAGCTCACGGGACAGCAGAGGAAAGAGACAGCAGTCTAAACTGCTTGTAGTTAAAATGTCTTACTTTGCATATTAATAAAGCACCTGCCCATGTGAATGCATGTCTGGGAGCTCTCCCATGGTCCTTGAATAGACTTATTCCAAGCAAAGCACAAAAGCATAAGTTTCACTAGCTTCAAGATATCTCCACCTCAGCCAATTTGAAAAAGAGGCCTCTTCACTGAATGTGACACTGGAGAGTGGGTTTGCTCATCTTGAAAGTTTCTCTACATGAGAGAACGATACAGTCTTGGCACCTGAATGGTACCTTCCACTGATTGGAAGACTTTATCCAGCTGCATGCTTTACACAGTAGCTGCTTTTACCCAGAAGTCAGGGAACAATCCTTCATGGTACTTGATTCACCAACACAGGTAAAAACATGTTGAATTCTCCCCTTTTACAAAACACAAGTGAGTCAGCAGATCCTTGGGGGGCAGGAGGGGATTTGCCTGTATTTTGGAAGAATTTTCATTTACTACTGTCAGTGAGGACTCAATTTCTGAACATTGATGTTGGACTTTTGTTTACCCCAAAATATAAAAAAAAGAAAAAATATCATTACAAAGACTTTAGAATTGTGGAGTCTTCTTTAAAAATGCTATATGAGAATGATATATATTCTGAGCCTTGGAATTCAAGCAGAAAATCAAAGCAGTCATTAAAAAAAAGTTAGAGTCTGTTTCTGCCTTAGAAAGCTCTTTCTAAAATCTGGGTGCTTTAGAGAGGTATTATATTCTAAGCCAGTGTCCAATAAGAGCAACTGATACATATGAAGCAAACTGTGGAAGAGGTTATACTTTTTTGAGCACCCATGGTGATTCTCACAGCAGCCCTGAAAGGCAGGTATCTACTTTGCAAGTGAGAAAACTAAGTTCAGTTACTTTAAATGAGCTACATACCCAACCCAACCCAACCTACCCGAGACCATATAGTAGCAAAACCGGGATTACAAACTAGGACTGTTTTTATCACTGTGTTTCTATTCTTTCCTACATAGCATACTGCAAAAACCTATTCTGGACCTCTGTGGAAAATTTTCAAGTATAAAACAATTTTTTGTGCTCAGAAAACTTACAGTATACATTGAGGATAAGTTGCAAAACATAAAATTACAAGAGATCTTATAAATCAGATATTATAAATGCTACATGGTTAATCACAGGCTAATTTGTCCAAGCAACCTGAACTTATTTACCTCAAACCCAACAGGAAATTTCTAACAGCTATCTTCATAATGATTTTTACATTTAAACATAATTTCTAGAACATTAGAGATAATGTGGTTTGTATATAAACAACTAGGTCAACTTGGTATCTTCCTATACAACTTTTAGATATATCCTTTGCTTCTTTATTTTTTTCATAAGGAAGAATAACCTCAGAAAAATGGCTGACGACATTATGGTTCCTGGAGATGAGCAGAGATGTGCTTGGCTTTCTCCATATTAATGACCAATGTCATATATATATATCATAAGTATATAATTTATGTCACATATAAAAGTCATACCATGGAGTTGCAATTAAGAGTAAATCTGGAGTCAAGCTGCTTTTGTGAAAATGTCAGCTTTGTCACTTTGTGACCTTGGGAATGTTTCTCAGGCTCCCAATGCCTCAGTTTTCATCATAGAACTGCTCCTTCTGATGAACAGCGTCCAACTCAGAGCCAATCTCTGCTTCCTTTCATCTTCCCCAAATCGCTTAACACATGCCCAGATTTTTTAATAGGTCCTTTCTCACATGCCCTTACTGAGAGGGAGTATAGCTCTCCATGGTACGTATTCTCCCCCTCATGTCAATAAGTCAACGAACCCAACTGTATTCAACTACAAGTGTGCTCTTGGTGATCTATGGCTGCAAGGTGTAGATGAAAACAAAAAATGCCCTCAGCATGGTCAACCCCAGACCTGAGCTACTGCCTTTTATTTAGTTTGAGCATGTTAGAAGTCTATATAATTTACCTTCAACCCAGTTCTTTCATTTCTAATCTATGACTGAATCATTTTATTTTCACTGCAACTATCTTTGCCTAAGTTAATAGTATCTCTTACTTAAACAACTCTATAACCCTTTAACAGTCCTCTCATCCTCCATTTTTATGTCAACTTGGGAGAGATTTTTCTAAAGAACCAATATGATGACGTCTCTTCTGTGCTTATTACTTTCCAATTAGTTCCCATTGCTCTTATGATAAAGACCAAAATCCTTAACATGGCACATGCAGAAATATTACATTTTATTTGCCTTGGAAAGTCCTGATTTGTGCCTGGTGTCCTGGAAAAATAATAGCGCCACATTTTAATCTCAGAACTGTAATAGTTTTATGATCACTATATTCATAGGGAACTGAATTATGTTGTGTGTAACCACATCTCCATTCTCATCTTATGCTACCCTCTCCCTCTCTCTCTGTGTTTCATCTACACTTACTTTTTTTTTTAAACATCTTTACTGGAGTATAATTGCTTTACAATGGTGTGTCAGTTTCTGCTTTATAACAAAGTGAATCAGTTATGCATATACATATGTTCCCATATCTCTTCCCTCTTGCATATCCCTCCCTCACACCCTCCCTATCCCACCCCTCTAGGTGGTCACAAAGCACCGAGCTGATCTCCCTGTGCTATGCAGCTGCTTCCCACTAGCTATCTATTTTACGTTCGGTAGTGTATATATGTCCATGCCACTCTCTCACTTTGTCACAGCTTACCCTTCCCCCTCCCCATATCCTCAAGTCCATTCTCTATACACTTACTTTTTATTTCCTTTTCATTTTATGACTATGACATAATCCCTCTATTACTAGCTATCTTTCATCATATCCCTTTCTCATCAGCTTTCCTCTTAACTAAAAAGTTAGGCCCTTTACTAAGCTCAAAAGTGAGTTTCTAAATTAAAAAAAACAAATGAACAAACAAAACTGTTCCTGACCCTCCAGACAAGGTCAGAATCCGCCATATGCTTCCACAGAGTTCTGTATTTATCACAGGACTTATCACAATTATACTATTCCATGTTTATTTTGTTGTGCCTTTTTCTTCAGTTGGACTTAAGCTACCTGGTAGGCCATATCTTTTAGTTTGTTTGTTTACTCTCCATTTTATCATGAGGCCTGATACTTAATTATAAGCATTGAATAAATACAAATGTATTTTTCTTATGCAGAAACGGATCTGAAGCATAACTAACCCTGTTAAGTGTGACACTGAGGTAACCAATAAAGAGGCATCTTTAATCTCAAGCAAAACATTTGTTTATCTCTTTCACCTCCAGGAAGCTATGACTCAAAGATCACCCTTGAATGATAGTAAAAAGCATCAGCTCTGTCTAGACAGGGATTGTTCTGCATGTCTGCTCACAGAACAAGAGGAATGAAGGACAGGATGGAATGATTTACTCCGATCTTCCCTAACTTAACCAAGTAGACTGATAAAATTGAGGTTTTCTTTTTAATATCAGGTGCTTAAAAATATGTTATCAACAAAGAAAGAAAGAGTGGCAATTACCCAATCACCAAATTGCCTCCTGTAGTTTCAAGGAGTGATAGTTTCCCAGTTGCAGTGATCCCGTTAAGGACAGCTACAGCTACTAACAGATGCCATGTGGGTGATCCTCCTGGGAACAAGCACCTGAATGTCTAGTTTCCCAGCAATACTACTATCTCAGGAAACTTCATTTTCTTAAGGGTGTGGTATAAATAAATAAGGAGAATTTGTGATATGCCTACTGACAGGAATATTCCCTCAGTTCTCCAATATTGTCACAGACACACCCACACACCCACACACCTTTCATCATTAGAAGAATTTGTCTGATTCTCATTGTTCCAAATATTCGAGGGTGCAAGAATATATTTCTCAAGGACATATTACTTGTGCAATTCATTCACTGTATGTTTAGTAACATTAAAAATTACAATATATCTGGATATCAGATAAGGAAACCACTAAGTACAACTTAAATAAACTTTCTGTATCAATGTAAAACAGGACAAAGTATGGTCCATATATTTGTGACATATGCAAAAAAGAGGGGGGAAGCAAATCCTTTCAGGAAATCTGGGTTCAGGTATTTTTATTTTATTTGAAACACTAATTTCTTATTTCCCAAATTTACGTTTTATATAAAATTACTTTCATGACACACACCTCCTCAAATAAATTTACTTTCATAACTAACTGACTCATTTGACAGGCATAAAGAAGGAATTTACTCTTTAAAAAAGGGTGAGAGGTCACAGAAAAAGAGGAGGAAATATGAGGCATTTTATAACGTAGTGGGATGTAAGTATCAAAACTTACTTTTTAAACTCATATTCAAATAGAATTCTTGTTTTAGATTCTCCATTGCTCAAGGTCAGCCAAATCATAACTTTTCTAGAACAATGCGAATACTAAGAGTTGGATGTCACATGCTTTCCTTTCTCTCTAGAGAACCATCTGAATGTGAGTTTCTGTTATGAATAAAGTCAAGGGCAGCAGGTCCATACAAGTGAGAGAGTGACAAATACACCTTGTCCACAGTCAGGACTCTGGTTTACTAAAGTAGGAATTATAGATGGTTTACCAGATACCTGTTCATTTATTGCAGAGGTTTTCTGGAGGGGGGAGGATAGAAGTCACTGAATACTAATCCCTAAGAGAAGATTGTGTTTGCTGTTATTGTATATGGCACTATGGCATTAATTAATTGTCTTCATATGAAGTTGGTGGAGGCCAGAGATAAACCCACGCATATATGGTCACCTTATTTTTGATAAAGGAGGCAAGAACATACAATGGAGAAAAGACAGCCTCTTCAGTAAGTGGTGCTGGGAAAACTGGACAGGTACATGTTAAAGAATGAAATTAGAACACTCCTTAACACCATACAAAAATAAACTCAAAATGGATTAAAGACCTAAATGTAAGGCCAGACACTATAAAACTCTTAGAGGAAAACATAGGCAGAACGCTCTATGACATAAATCACAGCAAGATCCTTTTTGACCCACCTCCGAGAGAAATGGAAATAAAAACAAAAATAAACAAATGGGACCTAATGAAACTTCAAAGCTTTTTTTTGCACAACAAAGGAAACCACAATCAAGATGAAAAGACAACCCTCAGAATGGGAGAAAATATTTGCAAATGAAGCAACTGACAAAGGATTAACCTCCAAAATTTACAAGCAGCTCATGCACCTCAATATCAATGAAACAAACAACCCAATCCAAAAATGGGCAGAAGACCTAAATAGACATTTCTCCAAAGAAGATATACAGATTGCCAACAAACATATGAAAGGATGCTCAACATCACTAATCATTAGAGAAATGCAAATCAAATCTACAATGAGGTATCACCTCACACAGGTCAGAATGGCCATCATCAAAATATCTACAAACAATAAATGCTGGAGAAGGGTGTGGAGAAAAGGGAACCGTCTTGCACTGTTGGTGGGAGTGTAAACTGATACAGCCACTATGGAGAACAGTATGGAGGTTCCTTAAAAAACTAAAACTAGAACTACCATATGACCCAGCAATCCCAGTACTGGGCATATACCCTGAGAAAACCATAATTCAAAAATAGTCATGTACCAAAATGTTCATAGCAGCTCTATTTACAATAGCCAGGACATGGAGGCAACCTAAGTGTCCATTGACAGATGAATGGATAAAGAAGATGTGTCACATATATACAATGGAATATTAGTCAGCCATAAAAAGAAACGAAATTGAGTTAGTTGTAGTGAGGTTTGGACTTAGAGTCTGTCATACAGAGTGAAGTAAGTCAGAAAGAGAAAAACAAATGCCATATGTTAACACATATATGTGGAATCTAAAAAAAAAATGGTTCTGAGGAACCTATGGGTAGGGCTAGGGGTAGGACAGGAATAAAGACGCAGACATAGAGAATGGACTTGAAGACATGGGGAGGGGGAAGGGTAAGCTGGGACGAAGTGAGACAGTGGCATGGACATATATAAACTACCAAATGTAAAGTAGAAAGCTAGTGGGAAGCAGCCACATAGCACAGGGAGATCAGCTCGGTGCTTTGTGACCACCTAGAGGGGTGGGATAGGGAGGGTGGGAGGGAAATGCAAGAGGGAGGGGATATGGGGATATATGTATATGTATAGCTGATTCACTTTGTTATACAGCAGAAACTAACACAACAATGTAAAGCAATTATACTCCAATAAAGATTCTAAAAAAAAAAGAAAAAGGTTTGTCATACATTTCTCTATTTATATCTATGTCCCAGGTAAGGAGACAATGAAGATGCTCAACAGGTCAGGAGAGATTTTATTTTAATTTATATATTATTTTACTTAACTTTTTAATTTAATTTAATTTAATTGTATTATATTTTATTATTTTATTGTATATTATATTATTTTATTTTTAGTGTAGGGGATACATAACAGCAAACTTCTTTAGTAAAATAGCACTTCATGCATCATGTCAGATAGATGAATCACTTCTCTTCCCTCCCACTGTCCCTGGAATGGATATCCTCCTGCTATTGAGTGCATTGCTGAGCTGTGTTTCCTTTTGTTTATTTGTATGTATTTGTTTGTCTTTGTACCCTCAGCAGCCAGGTCAGACAACAACTCAGATCTAAATTTAATTGAACTAAAAATTAGACATTTTAAATTTTGCAAGGCATACTCTACTTCCTCTTGATTTTTTGGGTATAGATGAAGAATGGGATGAAAATTAACAATGTCACTGAAAAATCATGGGAAATGTGAATTTAAAGTAAAACATTTCTTATTCAAGTTTGATTCACTTCACTTTACGCAGGGATTACTATGTGGAAGTCATTGGCTTACATGTGAGAGTGAGAAGACAAGGTAAAACATAGTGGCCACTTGCAAAGGAAGAAACACATATATATGTTGGAATGAGACTTTTCCTGATGCCGCACAATTCACTCCTGAGGCCCAAACTTCTAAGGAGAGTGGCCCTAAATACCCTACATTTAAAAGAGACTTGCTTTCTTTAAAGCTGACAGCATTTGGAACCATGACATCTTTTCTAGAATGTACTAAAAGGGAGTGTAACCAGGCAGGTTATGACAAGTGCCATTACAAATGTAGGAAATTCTATGGGATCGTAGAGAATGGAACCATCTGTTCTTACTGGGGTGATCATTCACTCATTCATTCATTTACTCATATACTCATTCATTCCGTAAATATTTATTGAACACATTTAATGCCTCAGGCACTGTGAAAAGTGCAAGGCTAAAGAGGTGAATAAGAGATCTTTGGTCTTTGCCCTCAGAAAACTTACATTGTGTGTGACCATGAAGAACAACTAGTATTGTAAAATGCAGAGATACTAGTAGCAGATTCCAGGTGAAGGAAAGGGAATAGTATGAGAAAGGGCATTGTAGATCACAATGTCTGATAAGGTGGATAAAGAAGGCTGGCAAAGGTAGGTTTGACATAAGGTTGATTTTTGTAGATGAAGAGTATAAGAAAATCATGTTCTTATTTTAATACAGAATAAAAAATTTACCTCTCTCTCAACTATTAAATTAAACTTATCTCTACACGTACATTTTTGGGTATACATATTGAAATTTATTATGCAGTGACTATTCTTAGTATCAGCTTTCTCATCTGTGAAGAGAATGGCTAGCTGCATAGCTCGGAATTCACACACTAGCTGTCTGTGGTATATTACTAGTCAAAGACATACTCCAGAAATTTCTATATGAGTTGACATTATTAAAAATGTGAGAGACTATACATAAATATATAAGCATGCTATTTATCTTGAAAAAATATGAATTTATGACAACACTGGGTCTAATTTATCACATGGCAATAATTGAATGAAGCTGATAAAAGCTGCTTCTTTTAGAATGGTTGTGATTGTTCTCATTTGCCTTAGCTTTCATCTTCCCTGTTACCCAATGTACTCAATTGCATAACCTGCCTGCCCACTGTTAGTATTTGAATTAGAAACATTGACAAAGGATTCTGGATGTGCCTTTCAATGTTAAGTGTCGGTGGTTCTGTGCCTCATTTTATTTCATACTTTACAATGTACTCTTCCAGAAATAACCAGGAAACTCTTGTTAAGCCTGGCAATATTCTAAAAAATCCTTGGGGAACAAAAATATTTCCATTGAAATATTGACGTGGAGAAAAAGGAACTCTTGTACGCTGTTCCTGGGAATATAAATTGGTTCAGCCACTATGGAAAACAGCATAGAAGTTCCTCAAAAAATTAAAAATAGAGCTACCATATGATCCAGAAATTCCACTTCTGGATGTATACCCAAAAGATATGAAAACAGGATCTTGAAAAGATAGCTGCACTCCCATGTTTACTGCAACATTATTCACAATAGCCAAGATATGGAAATAACCTAACTGTCTGTCAATGAATGACTGGATAAAGAAGATGTGGTATATATATTATTTCTCATATATTATATATATGAGAAAGAAGGAAATTCGAGACAACATGGATGAACTTTGAGGGCATTATGCTAAGTAAGATAAATCAGACAGAGAAAGACAAGCACTGTATGCTATCATTTATATGTGGATCTTAAAAAGCCAAACTCATAAAAACAGAGTAGAATGATGGTTACCAGAGGCTGGGGTGTGGAGGGAACTGTGAAGATGTTGTTTAAGGGTACAAACTTGCAACTAGTAGATAAATAAGTTCTGGAGATCTAATGCACAGTGTAGTAATTACAGACAACACAGTATTATAACTTCAAAACTGCTTAAGAAATGAAATTTCTTCACAAAAAAGAAATGATAATTATGTGATGTGATAGAGTTGTTACCTAATGCTATGGTGGCAATCCTATTGCACTACATAAATATATTAAATCAATACATTGTACACCTGAAAGTTACACCATGTCACATGTCTGTTCTATCTCAATAAAATAAAACTTTTATGAAAAATATTTTATGGATGCTGTTTTTACCACTGGAAGTCTTTGGTAAACTAAGATTTTTGGTTAAGTAGGTCGAATGTCTTCCTTTCCAGTATTCATTAATTGTAAACTGTGTTGGGAGAATAACAATTACTCTAATTGAGGTAACAAGACAGAAAACAAAGCTGACTCCTGAAAGGAGCTGAAGAAGGAAATAATCCCTTCATACTTCTTACCATATCCATTCTTCACATTATTTGTAAAAGAATATATATAAATCAAAAGCCAGGAATTACTAACATTATTGAATAATACTCCTGCCAAGCACTTTACATAGATGATTTCATTGTTAATTCCCACTTGTCATATGAGATTAAAAATATTATTATCTCTATTTTATGGATAAGAAAATTCAAACTTAGAGCTGTTAATAACTTTATACAAGACCATGTGGTTGGGTGTAGTCAGATTCCACAGTATACTGACATAGCTCATCCATTGAGCTATTTAATGGCTCTATTAAAACCATCCATTGACTGGTAAGCCCAATCATTGGTATTCACAAGATTTTCTATTTACTATATTCACTAAGTATTTTCCTCCCCCAAGCTGGCATTATTTAAGCCCTGAAATAAGTTTATATCTGTTCTTCATCAAGTCCTTTCTGTATCTTATAGAATATACATGTAAAAGAATGAAAATTATACTGTAGAATCAATCAACTGCTTTGAGAGGTGTCTACTTGAGTTGTCTTCAATCATATTTTAATCAGCATCTGAGAAACCCTAATTGCAGAGTGGGTAGAGAGAGCTGGACACTGAATCGAATTATTTTGGCAACAAAAATGGCACAGAAATAGGATAGATAAGAGAGTAAAACTCCATGTCACATATTCTTTAGTAGTTAACCTGTTAGCTGGGTGGTGATATAATGTGCAATTCAGGCTGAATTTAAGGTTATCAGTGTCTAGTTGTATTAATACACTATCTAGATATGAAATGATTGGTTTTTGATTGGTTTTTGAATAGTTTGGCTTGTATCAGCTGCACACACCAGTCAACATTAAATTGCAGGACATGTTTTTACTCATGAATTTATTTTTATAAATATGTTCTTTGCAAGAAAGTTATTGAGGCATACTCCTAGAAAGAATTTATATCAGTTACTTAGTAGACAATTTCTTTATAATATGTGCTGTACATGCTTGGGAAATCTTAACTTTTGCATTTTAAAAATTATATCTCCAGATGTTTTTGCAAACAATATTAATTAAAAGGGCATATTTTGCAGCACAAGGTATTCCTAAGAGCCTCTGAAGATAGGAATGCTTGTTAAACTGGCATATTTTTGTTTCTACCAGGGTGTGTCAATTAGGTGGATTCTATCATATTATCATCTTATTGATATTCTATATCATATATTCATCATCAACTCATCAGCATTCTTGATTCCCTAACTTTCAGATGAATCTTATTTGGATAAGGATAATAACTCATTGAAACAAGTTTGCTCCTAGTGGAATTTTTCTCTCCATGATAGTTTTTCTAATGGAGTTTCTTTGTTTGTTAAATAAATTTAGGTGATAGAATGGAGCCTCCAATATAATTTTGGGCTCTATTATCTTCTTAAGTTTCCACACAAATTGAATATAAAAATTGAAGAAAACCTTTGCAATAAATAAGAGAAAATATTTTATTAGGATCTAAATGTTTTCTGCTTGTAGCCTCTGGTCTATAATTGACTTACTCTGGTATCTAACTTCTTCTTACTTGTCTTATTGGGCAGTTCCTCAATCGTCCATTACCTCTCTGGAGAGAATTTTTGATTTTCTCTACCCTGTGTCTGATACTCTTACAACCTTGACAGGAATGCCTATTTCTTTTAATAAAGTCCTAATTTTATAATGTTGACATTAGCAATTTAAGTGGGACCTTCACTAAGAAGAAAAGTAACTAAGATTTACTGAATACCTACTACATGTGAAAAACTGGACCACTCAAATTTGAGTTTATTAATTCATTAGTAACTGGATAAAAGACTTTGATTTATTTTGTTATCTAATCTGTAAGCTATTTTTTATCAGTTCAGAATGGTCTTTTCTGTGATTATTTACATTGTTGACACAATCTATTTAATTCTAGTCAACTTTGATGGGACAAAGACCAAAAGTGGGGTTAAAGTGATAATGTCAAAATGACAATTGGTTCAAAATGGCTGGGGAACATTGAAGTTTTAAAAATATCTGCTGTCACTGAATTTAGGAGCCATTCTCTTAGAGAAGTGGTGGTGTGTATATGGGTTGGATGGGAGTGTTCCATTAACATAGGAATGGGGAGGAGGGACATGACACCCTTGTGTGAGTAAACTTTTGGGGCATTTGGGACTTTTTAAGTCTTCTAAATACCTTTCAAGTTCAGACTCATTGCTTAGGCTTGTGACTTCAGGTTGAGAGAAGAGATGTCTTCATTCTTGGTTAAGTGATAACTACCATAGATTCAGTGAGGTAGCATGCTCTAAAGAAAAGAGAGAAAACAAAGTGTTAATCTTGGCTCATGGAAAAAAATAAATAAATGAGAGTTCTTAAATCATCATTTTAAGTTCTTGGCTGAGACCCTCACTCCACCTCGTATTAAAGGACAGATTAATTAGGAGAAAAAGAAACAGAATTTTAAATACATGTATTCTTTCTGTATACAAGGAAGAGACCCAGAAAAAGTGAATAACTCCCCAAAATGGCTCAAGGCACCACCTTAAATACCATCTCCACCTAAAGAAAAAAAAAAAGTTGGGTAGGAAAGGTCAGTATAAAGGTTACCAGGAAAAGGCACAGTATACAAAGTTATGGTAATTATATAGATTTAAATTGTTGCCTTCACCATTGATAAGTTTCTAGAGATTTTTTCTCATCCTCCACTTCCTGGTATAGAGAGGAAGGCACCCTTACAAATTTCTCCCTTAAAAATGTAAATGTTTCTTACAGAAGGGTAACTTTTTCTAGGTTTTCAGAGCTTCTCCTGTGTCTACAATGTCTTAAAAATAACCAGCTTAAAATAATCCTTATGCCAAAGAGGCATATTTGGGGGGGAAAATTCTGCTCCCCTTCAATATGAATAAAAGACACAGTTTTGTGGGAGATAGTGACTGTTCTTCCATAAAATATGGAAGAAACAGATTTGCTTCACATATTCAATTCTCCCATATGTCCTGCTGAGCCTTTGGTAAGATTAGGTCAGCAATAACGCAAATACGACAAGCTGTTAGACAAGTGCAGTATCATTTTATTTCAGTTATTCTTTATGCAGAAAGATTTGTATAGTTGATTTTTCCAAGATCAATGAATCATAAGCAAATGTCACAAACCTTTACATTTTGAACTAAATGATGTTGTAACTCTGAAAGCAAATACACACGGAAAAGATTTTTAAAGAGAATTTTCCACGGTATAAATAGGGAAAGAGATCTTTTTTCCCCCCTCCCTTTTCTTAGAGCATTTTTCGTTAGAAAACTTGTCATTTATTTCTCTTTGAGATGTATGTAAATATTTTTAAAAGTTAAATAAGACTTTTTGCCAGTTTTAAAACCTTTCTCAAAGATCTGGGAGTCATCTCTGAAATATAATCATCAAGGAAGGTAGCCTCGTAGCCCCTTATTTCCCAGTTTCTGTGGGGAGGTAGGAGCTTAAATTTAGCTAGTGCTTGGCTACATGATACAAACCCCTTGTCAGAAAGGTATGAGAAATTTATTTTTCCTTTGGATAAAGTCAATTAGCTAATGTAGAAGGCCGCCCCAATTACCATGTGTTAGGATGAACTGTTTGGACAAACGGTGCCGTCAAGTCCTTTTATTGAGGACTAGTTATTGTTTATCTCGAGAATATGAATCTAGCGGGCTGTATCTGCTTGGCTATATGAAAGGGTGAGGTTATTGTTTTTTCGGTCGTTGGAATCCCTTTGGCAGATTGCCTGCGAAACCTATCACATTTTGGTTTAATGCTTATTCAATAATAAAAATATTTTCTTTCTTTTTTGGAGAGGTTTTGGGTTGGCTGGGGATTTTGTTTTTAATTGTATTTCCCCAACATCACACACATTTGATTATGTCACTATTTTATTTCAACTTTTTGGATGGCTTTCTCTTATTCATGAGACCAAGTCCAAATCCCTGGTATGGGTTCTACCATGTAGCACTAACATATCTTTTAGCTTCATCTCCTAATGCCACCTACATACAAGCCACAGCATAATGCTCAACATTATCCTGTCTCCTGAGCATGCTATGCAAATTCAAATATTCATTCAAAAGCAGAATGGCAGAGTAAGAAGCTCGATGGAACATTTTCCTAGCAAAATAACAATTTAACTGGTGAAAATTACAAAAATAAATTATTTAAAACCTCTGGAAATTGTCCTAATGGCCGGAATGGATACATGATATGGAAATACAAGATATAGGAAACACAGGAAATAGAGAAACATTAATTCAAGAACATCTGCTAAATCTTGGTAAGAACATGAGTCTTTGACATTCAAACTGTGAATTGTTCCCTTATATCCTCTCCTACAGCTCCCTGTTATGGAAACTTTAACCCAGTGCTCTTCTCTGGGCAAGTGCAGTCAAGAATACTGGGCTGCTTTTCCCACTTGATCCCCGTCTAGGGCTGGGAAATCAAGCTTAAAGAATCCAAGGACGATATGATGAAAATGTGTCATCAAATAAATAATATCAGTAAAGGGACAGAGATCATTAAAAATAGAAATTCTGGAGTTGGAAAGAACAACTGATAATTAAAGATTCACTAGAGGCACTCAACAGTAAATTTTAGCTGCTCTCAAAAGGAAAATCAACAAAGGTGGTAAAGAGATGAATAGATAATTTAATCTAAAGAACAGAAAGAAAAAAGAATGAAGGACAATAAACAGTGTTTCTGAAAAGTGTGGGACACATGCATAACTTTGAAACAACCAGAAGACAAGTCAATCTACCCAATGGACTCATAAATGGAGAAGAAAATGAGCAGAAAGTATAATTAAGGAAAAACACACATGAGTTCTAACATAACAGTACTTTCAAAGAAGTGTCTATTGGCTTAATTTATCAATTAGAAAGACACTTTTAGATTGAATTAAAAAAAGGCCCAGCAATGTTTTTCAAGATCTTTTTCTTAAAAGTATACTAAAGATTAAAAATAAAAGTGTTAAAAAAGGATACCAGGCAAATAGGAATCATCATAAAAATGCAGGTAATAACCTTAATAATTGTCAAAATCGAATTTAAGGTGAAAAAGAAAATGGGTCAAAGAAAAGAGATCTTATAAAAGGTACAATAGATGAAGAAGTTATATTCATCAAAAACATGAAGTATAAACTACTTCAAGTATATATTAATAACTTTTGACAGAACCACAGGGTAAATGTAAATCAGGAATTGTAACTGGAAATTTTAACATACTTCTCTCACAAACATTGAGATAAAACAGTCAAAAATAGACTTGATTGGATATTAAAAACGTTCAACAAATAAAGGAAGCCTTGAATTAGCTTCCTGTCTAATTATTTTCTTGTTCATTCAAAAAATAGTTAAACATCTTCCTGAAGTTCATTCAAACATTTAGGAATTATTTACTGGAAGGTGAAAAATTCTCTGCCACAAGAATGCAACCTCGGAGGAGCTTCAAGATGGCGGAAGAGTAAGACGCGGAGATCACCTTCCTCCCCACAAATACATCAGAAATACATCTACATGTGGAACAGCTCCTACAGAACACCTACTGAATGCTGGCAGAAGACCTCAGACCTCGCAAAAGGCAAGAAACTCCCCATGTACCTGGGTAGGGCAAAAGAAAAAAGAAAAAACAGAGACAAAAGAATAGGGACGGGAGCTGCACCAGTGGGAAGGAGCTATGAAGGAGGAAAGGTTTCCACGCACTAGGAGCCCCTTCGCGGGCGGAGACGGGGGTGGTGGAGGGGGGAAGCTTCGGAGCCATGGAGGAGAGTGCAGCCACAGGGGTGCGGAGGGCAAAGCGGAGAGATTCCCGCACAGAGGATCAGCGCCAACCAGCACTCACCTGCCCGAGAGGCTTGTCTGCTCACCCGCCGGGGCGGGCGGGGCTGGGAGCTGAGGCTTGGGCTTCGGTCGGATCGCAGGGAGAGGACTGGGGTTGGCGGCGTGAACACAGCCTGAAGGGGCTAGTGCACCACAGCTAGCCGGGAGGGAGTCCGGGAAAAGGTCTGGAGCTGCCGAAGAGGCAAGAGACTTTTTCTTGCCTCTTTGTTTCCTGGTGCGTGAGGAGAGGGGATTAAGAGCACTGCCTAAATGAGCTCCAGAGATGGGCGTGAGCCACGGCTATCAGCGCGGACCCCAGCGACGGGCATGAGACACTAAGGCTGCTGCTGCCGCCACCAAGAAGCCTGTGTGCAAGCACAGGTCACTCTCCACACCGCCCCTCCCGGGAGCCTGTGCAGCCCGCCACTGCCAGGGTCCCGTGATCCGGGGACAACTTTCCCGGGAGAACGCACTGCGCGCCTCAGGCTGCTGCAACGTCACGCCGGACTCTGCCGCCGCAGGCGCGCCCCGCCTCCTCCGTACCCCTCCCTCCGCCCTGGCCTGAGTGAGCCACAGCCCCCAAAGCAGCTGCTCCTTTAACCCCGTCCTGTCTGAGCGAAGAACAGACGCCCTCAGGCGACCTACACGCAGAGGCGGGTCCAAATACAAAGCTGAATCCCAGGAGCTGTGCAAACAAAGAAGAGAAAGGGAAATTTCTCCCAGCAGCCTCAGGAGCAGCGGATTAAATCTCCACAATCAACTTGATGTACCCTGCATCTCTGGAATACCTGAATAGACGACGAATCATCCCAAATTGAGGAGGTGGACTTTGGGAGCAAAGATATATTATTTTTTCCCCTTTTTCTCTTTTTGTGAGTGTGTATGTGTATGCTTCTGGGTGTGATTTTGTCTGTATAGCTTTGCTTTCAAAATTTGTCCTATGGTTCTGTCCGTCCGTTTTTTATTTTTTTTACTTTTTAAAATTTTTTTCATAATAATTATTTTTTATTTTAATAACTTTAAATATTTTATTTTACTTTATTTTATTTTATTTTATTTTATCCTCTTTCTTTCTTTCTTTGTATTTGTTCTCCCTTTTATTCTGAGCCATGTGGATGAAAGGCTCTTGGTGCTCCAGCCAGGAGTCAGTGCTGTGTCTCTGAGGTGGGAGAGCCAACTTCAGGACACTGGTCCACAAGAGACCTCCCAGCTCCAAGTAATATTGAACGGCAAAAATCTCCCAGAGATCTCCATCTCAATGCCAAGACCCAGCTTCACACAATGACCAGCAAGCTACAGTGCTGGACACCCTATGCCAAACAACTAGCAAGACAGGAACACAGCCCCATCCATTAGCAGAGAGGCTGCCTAAAATCATAATAAGGCCACAGACACCCCAAAACACACCACCAGACGTGGACCTGCCCACCAGAAAGACAAGATCCAGCCTCATCCACCAGAATACAGGCACTAGTCCCCTCCGCCAGGAAGCCTACACAAACCACTGAACCAACCTTAGCCCCTGGGGACAGACACCAAAAACAACGGGAAATACGAACCTGCAGCCTGTGAAAAGGAGACCCCAAACACAGTAAGTTAAGCAAAATGAGAAGACAGAAAAACACACAGCAGATGAAGGAGCAAGGTAAAAACACACCAGACCTAACAAATGAAGAGGAAATAGGCAGGCTACCTGAAAAAGAATTCAGAATAATGATAGTAAAGATGATCCAAAATCTTGGAAATAGAATGGAGAAAATACAAGAAACGTTTAACAAGGACCTAGAAGAATTAAAGAGCAAACAAACAATGAGGAACAACACAATAAATGAAATTAAAAATTCTCTAAAAAGGATCAATAGCAGAATAACTGAGGCAGAAGAACGGATAAGTGACCTGGAAGATAAAATAGTGGAAATAACTACTGCAGAGCAGAATAAAGAAAAAAGAATGAAAAGAACTGAGGACAGTCTCAGAGACCTCTGGGACAACATTAAATGCACCAACATTCAAATTATAGGGGTCCCAGAAGAAGAAGAGAAAAAGAAAGGGACTGAGAAAGTATTTGAAGAGATTATAGTTGAAAACTTCCCTAATATGGGAAAGGAAATAGTTAATCAAGTCCAGGAAGAACAGAGAGTCCCATACAGGATAAATCCAAGGAGAAACACGCCAAGACACATATTAATCAAACTATCAAAAATTAAATACAAAGAAACATATTAAAAGCAGCAAGGGAAAAACAACAAATAACATACAAGGGAATCCCCATAGGGTTAACAGCTGATCTCTCAGCAGAAACTCTGCAAGCCAGAAGGGAGTGGCAGGACATATTTAAAGTGATGAAGGAGAAAAACCTACAAGCAAGATTACTCTAACCAGCAAGGATCTCATTCAGATTTAATGGAGAAATTAAAACCTTTACAGACAAACAAAAGCTGAGAGAGTTCAGCACCACCAAACCAGCTTTACAACAAATGCTAAAGGAACTTCTTTAGACAGGAAACACAAGAGAAGGAAAAGACCTACAATAACAAACCCAAAACAATTAAGAAAATGGGAATAGGAACATACATATCGATAATTACCTTAAATGTCAATGGATTAAATGCTCCCACCAAAACACACAGACTGGCTGAATGGATACACAAACAAGACCTGTATATATGCTGTCTACAAGAGACCCACTTCAGACCTAGGGACACATACAGACTGAAAGTGAGGGGATGGAAAAAGATATTCCATGCAAATGGAAATCAAAAGAAAGCTGGAGTAGCAATTCTCATATCACACAAAATAGACTTTAAAATAAGGACTATTACAAGAGACAAAGAAGGACACTACATAATGATCAAGGGATCAATCCAAGAAGAAGATATAACAATTGTAAATATTTATGCACCCAACATAGGAGCACCTCAATACATAAGGCAAATACTAACAGCCATAAAAGGGGAAATCGTCCCCACAATCCTAGTACGGGACTTTAACACCCCACTTTCACCAATGGACAGATCACCCAAAGTGAAAATAAATAAGGAAACACAAGATTCAAATGATACATTGAACAAGATGGACTTAATTGATATTTATAGGACATTCCATCCAAAAACAACAGAACACGCTTTCTTCTCAAGTGCTCATGGAACATTCTCCAGGATAGATCATATCTTGGGTCACAAATCAAGTCTTGGTAAATTTAAGAAAATTGAAATCGTATCAAGTATCTTTTCCGACCACAACGCTATGAGACTAGATATCAATTACAGGAAAAGATCTGTAAAAAATACAAACACATGGAGGCTACACAATACACTACTTAATAACGAAGTGATCACTGAAGAAATCAAAGGGGAAATCAAAAAATACCTAGAAACAAATGACAATGAAAACACGACGACCCAAAACCTGTGGGATGCAGCAAAGCAGTTCTAAGAGGGAAGTTTATAGCAATACAATCCTACCTTAAGAAACAAGAAACACCTCAAATAAACAACCTAACCTTACACCTAAAGCAATTAGAGAAAGAAGAACAAAAACCCCAAAGTTAGCAGAAGGAAAGAAATCATAGAGATCAGATCAGAAATAAATGAAAAAGAAATGAAGGAAATGATAGCAAAGATCAGTAAAACTAAAAGCTTGTTCTTTGAGAAAGTAAACAAAACTCATAAACCATTAGCCAGACTCATCAAGAAAAAAAGGGAGAAGACTCCAATCAATAGAATTAGAAATGAAAAAAGAGAAGTAACAACTGACACTGCAGAAATACAAAGGATCATGAGAGATTACTACAAGCAACTATATGCCAATTAAATGGACAACCTGGAAGAAATGGACAGATTCTTAGAAATGCACAACCTGCCAAGACTGAACCAGGAAGAAATAGAAAATATGAACAGACCAATCGCAAGCACTGACATTGAAACTGTGATTAAAAATCTTCCAAGAAACAAAAGCCCAGGACCAGATGGCTTCACAGGCGAATTCTATCAAACATTTAGAGAAGAGCTAACACCTATCCTTCTCAAACTCTTCCAAAATATAGCAGAGGGAGGAACACTCCCAAACTCATTCTACGAGGCCACCATCACCCTAATACCAAAACCAGACAAAGATGTCACAAAGAAAGAAAACTACAGGCCAATATCACTGATGAACATAGATGCAAAAATTCTGAACAAAATACTGACAAACAGAATCCAACAGCACATTAAAAGGATCATACACCATGATCAAGTGGGGTTTATTCCAGGAACGCAAGGATTCTTCAATATACGCAAATCAATCAATGTGATACACCATATTAACAAATTGAAGGAGAAAAACCATATGATCATCTCAATAGATGCAGAGAAAGCTTTTGACAAAATTCAACACCTGTTTATGATAAAAACCCTGCAGAAAGTAGGCATAGAGGGACCTTTCCTCAACATAATAAAGGCCATATATTACTAACCCACAGCCAACATCGTCCTCAATGGTGAAAAACTGAAACCATTTCCACTAAGATCAGGAACAAGACAAGGTTGTCCACTCTCACCACTATTATTCAACATAGTTTTGGAAGTTTTAGCCACAGCAATCAGAGAAGAAAAAGAAATAAAAGGAATCCAAATTGGAAAAGAAGAAGTAAAGCTGTCACTGTTTGCAGATGACATGATACTATACATAGAGAATCCTAAAGATGCTACCAGAAAACTACTAGAGCTAATCAATGAATTTGGTAAAGTAGCAGGATACAAAATTAATGCACAGAAATCTCTGGCATTCCTATACACTAATGATGAAAAATCTGAAAGTGAAATTAAGAAAACACTCCCATTTACCATTGCAACAAAAAGAATAAAATATCTAGGAATAAACCTACCTAAGGAGACAAAAGACCTGTATGCAGAAAATTATAAGACACTGATGAAAGAAATTAAAGCTGATACAAATAGATGGAGAGATGTACCATGCTCTTGGATTGGATGAGTCAACATTGTGAAAATAACTATACTACCCAAAGCAATCTACAGATTCAATGCAATCCCTGTCAAACTACCACAGGCATTTTTCACAGAACTAGAACAAAAAAATCTCACAATTTGTATGGAAACACAAAAGACCCCGAATAGTCAAAGCAATCTTGAGAAAGAAAAACAGAGCTGGAGGAATCAGGCTCCTGGACTTCAGAGTATACTACAAAGCTACAGTAATCAAGACAGTATGGTACTGGCACAAAAACAGAAATATAGATCAATGGAACAGGATAGAAAGCCCAGAGATAAACCCACGCACATATGGTCACCTTATCTTTGAAAAAGGAGACAAGAATATACAGTGGAGAAAAGACAGCCTCTTCAATAAGTGGTGCTGGGGAAACTAGACAGGTACATGTAAAAGTATGAAATTAGAACACTCCCTAACACCATACAAAAATAAACTCAAAATGGATTAAAGACCTAAATATAAGGCCAGACACTATAAAACTCTTAGAGGAAAACATAGGCAGAACACTGTATGACATAAATCACAGCAAGATCCTTTTTGACCCACTTCCTAGAGAAATGGAAATAAAAACACAAATAAACCAATGGGACCTAATGAAACTTAAAAGCTTTTGCAAAGCAAAGGAAACCATAAACAAGACCAAAAGACAGCCTTCAGAATGGGAGAAAATATTTGCAAATGAAGCAACTGATAAAGGATTAATCTCCAAAATTTACAAGCAGCTCATGCAGCTCAATATCAAAAAAAAAACAACCCAATCCAAAAATGAGCAGACGACCTAAATAGACATTTCTCCAAAGAAGATATACAGATTGCCAACGAACACATGAAAGGATGCTCAACATCACTAATCATTAGAGAAATGAAAACCAAAACTACAATGAGGTATCATCTCACACCGGTCAGAATGGCCATCATAAAAAATCTAGCACTCTTGCATTGTTGGTGGGAATGTAAATTGATACAGCCACTATGGACAACAGTATGGAGGTTCCTTAAAAACTAAAAATAGAACTACCACACGACCCAGCAATCCCAGTACTGGGCATATACCCTGAGAATACCAAAATTCAAAAAGGGTCATGTACCAAAATGTTCATTGCAGCTCTATTTACAATAACCAGGACATGGAAGCAACCTAAGTGTCCATCAACAGATGAATGGATAAAGAAGATGTGGCACATATATACAATGGAATATTACTCAGCCATAAAAAGAAACGAAATTGAGTTATTTGTAGTGAGATAGATGGACCTAGAGTCTGTCTTACAGAGTGAAGTAAGTCAGAAAGAGAAAA
Source organism: Balaenoptera musculus (assembly GCF_009873245.2). Lineage (NCBI taxonomy): Eukaryota > Metazoa > Chordata > Mammalia > Artiodactyla > Balaenopteridae > Balaenoptera > Balaenoptera musculus. The sequence continues at coordinate 72,892,341 of NC_045789.1, read as the reverse complement.
ACAATTACCATATGCTAACACACATATATGGAATCTAAGAAAAAAAAAATGGTCATGAAGAACCTAGGGGCAAGAAGGGACTAAAGACACAGACCTACTAGAGAATGGACTTGAGGATATGGGGAAGGGGAAGGGTAAGCTGTGACAAAGAGAGAGTGGCATGGACATGTATACACTACCAAACATAAAATAGATAGCTAGTGGGAAGCAGCCACATAGCACAGGAAGATCAGCTCGGTGCTTTGTGACCACCTAGAGGGGTGGGATAGGGAGAGTGGGAGGGAGGGAGATGCAAGAGGGAAGAGATATGGGAACATATGTATATGTATAAGTGATTCACTTTGTTATAAAGCAGAAACTAACACACCATTGTAAAGCAATTATACTCCAATAAAGATGTTAAAAAAAAAATTCAATCTCGATCTTCTGCTTTCAATTCTTGTCCAAAGCATTTAAAAGAGTGGAGATCAGTGGCTCCATTGAAGTTAATGTCTCACAGTAAAAATCCAAGCTTTCTTCCAGAATCTTTGGCTGCAATTTGATGAGTTTTATGAATCATGATTTGTTTACATATTTTTCTTTGCGCAAACAGCAAAAACAGTATTACCAACCGTTGCAGATATTCCATTTCTGAACAGAGGATCAAGCATTTATTTTCAGTTAAAGATTTTAATAGCAGAGAAAATTCGGGGGATTTTGAAGATTCTAAATGGAGCTCTCCAAATAGGAATTCTTTTTTGATGTCATCCAAGTACATATTAGCTGAAATCTAGGAGTTGACTGCACAAAGAGATTTTAGTAGTTTCATATAGCTGCATGCTGATGAGAAAAGACAGCATCCCTAATGCTTCATGACCTTCTCTAACATTAGAAAACAAATGTTTCTAGAGTGGGTGATATCATTTATCACAGATACTGCTTCACTTTTTTTCCTGAATAAGGTACAAACCAGCTTACTCATTGCCAGGAAATATGGTTGTATCAAGTTCTCTCCAACTGTGAGCAGCTCTGTTTGACAATTGGAAATAGAGTATGCGATATTGTAAAATGCTTTGCAGGAAGGTTTTGATTTAGGATAGCTTGAATTCCCAGACTCTTTAAACGAAGCCATCTGCTCATGAGAAATACAAATACTGTGACATTTCCTCAGGTTCTACACAGCTGAGCAGCTTTTGCAGCCTTAAGCACTTTAGGTGACCCTTGGCAAAAAAGTTTGTCCCTCTATAAATACTATGTTTTTATGGCCAATCACGTCCTTCAGTGTGATGAAAATCAAAAGTAATTTCAATTTTATTTAACCTTCTTTACTTTGATGGTTTCCAACTTAAGTTATACCCAATATAAGCAATGGCAAAAAGATGTGTTTTAATTAATTTATATCAACCAGAAATTATTCTAAATGAAATATGGTGTGAGTAATGACTATACTCACATATGTATACACAGTGGCATTTTAGGCCATTTAAAGCAAGGACATAAAAACATTGACGTAACATTTTCTTCATTTCTCAACATGACAGAAAGATAAATCAAAGAAATTGGTGTGTGTGTGTGTGCGCGTGTGTGATTGTATGTGATGTATTTTCTGGGCTATGCCCTGTTCAGGGAATTCCTAATGACCATTCATAGATAAAAGATTAAAGCTCCTGATCCAGAGGAATTTTAAAGGGTCTACTTTTACCAAAATTGGGTACAAGATCAGAGATATGATTTGTAACTCAGATATGAGGCTAGTCCTGCGCCTCGTTGGCCTGGACTGGAGAGGGAGGGGTACTTAAAGAAATGTCACTGCTTTAATTGAGTAATGCCCCCTTGCTCAAAAATCTGTAATTAATCTCTATTTTAGCCAGAATAAATCAAACTCCTTAATTTTGGCATTCAAGACACTCATGATTTCTAAGCTTATTTTCGACTATTTTCTAGCAGAAAATCTACATTATAGCTAAATGGAACTACTGAGTTATTGTATATATGTGTAGCACTTCCTCACCTCCATTAAAAACATATTTTGTTCCATCCACACTCCTGTTTTTTTAAGGACTAAACATTGCTCATCTTTCACAATACAGTTTAAATAGTATGCCTTCTATATTGTCGGCCTTAATCACGTCAGTTTACAAACAAATCTCTTCAACCTAGAGACTCTATTGAGATTTTTCTATGCAATTCTATTGATAGTATGAAAATTTTCACACTTTATCCTGTATTCATCATATTTATGTATTTTTATTAGCACTGTCTTTCTTGATTTATCCTTGTAAATTCTGTATCATTTCAGTGCTTTGCAAGCATTAGTCATTCATTAGCTACTTATTGAGTGAATGAATCAACAAGTGAAGTAATAATGAAGAGTAGATTTTTTTTCTTAATAATTCTTTAGTTTGGCTTATGTTGCTTGTCAACTCAAGTTAACAACTACTCTTGCTGTCAATAATTTCACAGTTGATTATCTGTTTAGCAGCACCTAATGAAAAAGCAATTCTTAGCTGAGAATACTGATCCAAAGAATATTTGTTTTGCTGTAGTTGATGTTATTATGCAAATAACAAATTTTTAATTGTCAAGGTTTAGCAATATTAGATTTTTTTTTAAAGAGCCTTGAAGCTCTAGTTAGACAGAATCACACAAATATGACATCTTAGAGCTACAAATTTTATGTTAAAGGCTATTTATGATTAATGTATAAAGATCTGTTGTAAACGAGGCACTGTGTACAGACTTTACATCAAACCACAGAAGAGCCCTTATATTAGATGTAACTCCATTCCTCAGATGAAGGTATAAGGTCCACAGAGGTTAGGGAGGTTCACATCATACAAGGATTGACTGTTAGTTTCAAGATTCATATCCAAGTCTGTTCTCTTTCCACTATAGTAATCTTGCTGTTAAATTTAATGCAATTTTAACATTGGGGATGACAGATATAGACTATTGGTATAGTGAACAAAATCCTGAATCAGAAGTCCAACAACGAGGGCTCCAGAAAAGAAAAGAAGTTAAGCTGAAGTGGGTAGGGTTATAAAGAATTCATACTGGGAAGACAGAATATTATGATGTGTAAGAGCAAAATTCAAACGGTGCAACTAGTGTTAACAAACAACATAATTTGGGGCAAAGTCATAATATCTTTAAAATGAGATATTAGAAAAGAGCCTCTTCCTTTAATATAAATTCATTTTTCTTATCATTCATTGTTTCAGAGCAGCAAAATTTCTCTTCCAGGCTACCGAATTGTTACCTTCTCATCCTCCTTCTCCCCTTCCTCCTCTCTCTCCTCTTTTATCTGGTTTTGTTTTTATGTGTGTATATAAAACACTTACAGGGTTTTTTCTAAGTAAAATAATACATATGTTTGACACTTAGGAAATGTTCTATAAATATTCAATAAAGATTAGATTTTGGGGGAAAATTTTTAATCAACTTTAACTAAAATTGGGTATATTACTGGCTAGGGCTTCCATAAAAAAATGTCATACACCGGGTGGCTTAAACAACAGAAATTTATTTTTTTTTCACAATTCTGGAGGCTAGAGTTCCAAGATCAAGGTGTCTGCAGGGATGGTTTCTTCTGAGGCTTCTCTCCTTTGCTTGCAGATGGCAGACTTCCCACTGTGTCCTCACATGGTCTTCCTTTTGTCTACGTTGTTTGTGTCCTAATTTCCTCCTCTTTTAAGGACACTAATCATATTGGATTAGGATGCACCTTAATGACTCCATTTTAACTTAATCACCTCTTTAAAGACTTCAGCATATCAATTTGGGGGACACAATTGAGCCCATAACACTCGGGGACTGAGAATATAATCCCAGGAAATAATATTTTAAGAACAAGATTAAGGATATGTGATAGAAATACTGGAATGCCATGTTATGGAGAATGACTTCATACTGTATATACAACCGAGGCATTAGCATTTTTGATCAGGTGAATTATGAAAAGAGTGTTTTCCTCCCAGATATTTTTGGTTGTGATCAACCATTTAATAAGTACTTAAAAATTAGACAATTAACAAAATGTAATGTGGATTACTTTTACTTCATGAGAAAATTACAGGCATAAATGTGCCATTATATGCATGATCTAAAGTCAATTCAGCACCAGAAACTGTGTGATATTTTGTTCATACTGACTGGAATTCATCTCTTTTAACTTACTTCTACTTTTTTTTATCATCCACTCAGGAAAACCACTAATCCTTAGAAAACCCTGAGACAACCAAGAGGTTGCTTGTCTTTTCAAAGTGAGCCAGTGGATTCTTCCTAGTCACTTCCCTTTCACAGAGTTAACTAAGCTATTCTCATTTGAAATACCTGTCAAGAACCCAGACTTAGTGAAACATGAATCCTTTTAGCTTCTGTGATGGCATGTAGATGCTTTATTTCTATTTCATCTTTCTCAAGGGTGAATGGCTTCTTGCTTTGTTTTCTTCCCATGACTCAGCAGAAGGACCATCTTCACTCTAAGGAAAAAAACTAATGTGTCACTATTAAAAGGAGGTTACAGAGCCCTGTTTCACTTCTTTCCCTGCTTGCTTTCATCATCAGCTTTAAATCTTCCTTACTGAAGGTATGGCTGAAAGGAATTTGAACTTTCTCTTGCTGAAATATTTAAAATATGTTTTGAACATAATACTTTTTCTTTTATCCCTGATTCAACTATATTATTTTCCACTGCACAGCAAATATTGATTACTTGATTATTTATAGTCTAACAGAGAACACTTTTATTAAGAAGAATTTTTTTCTCCTTATTATTAAAAGCTCATATGTTAGGGTCTTGAATTAACTTCCTTTAAGAAAATCATTTGGAGGCCCACATTTCTGATTTCCTTTTTCATTTTGAAGATGAACTGTTCACTCTTTTCTAATTCACATAGTGCAGACATGTCCCTTATGCTTTGCTGACACAGCAAACTTCTTTTCTGTGGTGAAAATTTGTTCACTTTGTTTTCTCTCCAACTGATCATTTTAGTTATGTTGTTAACAGCTAATATATACACACACAAAAACAAGACCAGATGAAAGAGGAGAGAGAAGAGGAAGAGGAGAAGGAGGATGAGAAAATATCAATTTGGTAGGCTGGAAGAGAGCTTTTGCTGCTCTGAAACAATGAATGATTGGAAAAATGAGTTTATATTACAGGAAGAGGCTTGTTTATTCCTCCCCAAATCGTTTATTAACTAACAAAACCTGAAACCAGTATAAGTCAACAATACACACACAAAATCTGCCTGTTCTCTTTATATCCCTGATAACATAGTAAACTTGGAATGACACATTTCTTCTGCATATACTTGCATTTCCCTGTTAAGCTTTGCAGATTGTTATACTGTGGATGAAATATGAAATGCTATAGGAGGCCAGGTACCTGAGAAAATCATGTTATAAAGCTATGCTGTGATTCATCTTCTTTGCCTGTTCCTGAAGATATAGGGCCTTACTACACCAAAGCCAGATATAAATATTTTTTAAAATGTATTTTAAATTGAGATTCTGGGACCTTTTTCTTAGATAGGCCAATATCAATTGCAATAACTTTTAGGATGGGTTTCTTTTCCTTACACAGTCAGCCCTCTGAGTCTGTGGGTTCCACGTCTGCAGAGTCAACCAAATGTGGATATTTGGTTATTTTTTTTTTAATTCCATAAAGTTCTAGAAAGCAAAACTTGACTTTGCCATGCTGACAACTATTTACATAGCAGTTACACTGTATTAGGTATTGTAAGTAACCCAGAGATGGTTTAAAGTATCCGTAAAGGTGTGTATATGTTATGTGCAAACACTATGCCATTTTATTTAAGGGACTTGAGCGTCAGCAGATTCTGGTATCTGTGGGGGGTCTTGGAATCAATCCCCATGGATACTGATGGAAACTGTATATCAAGTGACTCTTAAGAAGGAAACATATAAGGTATTTAAAGAGAAACATTAACCCTGGGTTTATGGATATACTATTGTCTTTTTGTTTGTTTGTTTCTGCTTTTTGGTATCCATTAACATGGGTGACTTAGCAAAGCAATTGTGTAGTGCGTGCCCTGGTAAATGTGCAGACACCTCTTCTGCAGTCTAGCTCTAATAAAGTATTCAATAGTAAAGACAAAAATAAGTTGTTCCAGAAGACTAATACCAAGTGTTTCCTTCTTTTCTACATTAATTTCTGGTGTATTTAAAATGAGGAAATTGTCCTCTAAAGGGATTTAACAGAAATAAATCTGTTGTATACATAATGATATACCTTAGGAGCATAAGGCAGTCTCACCCTTGTTGCTGATGTCAAAAATTTTTCAGAACCGTGACCTTTGGGATTCTTTTCTTTTTCTTTTTCAAAATGAAGATAAAGCCTATTGTTATCGACTGAATAGTGTACCTCCCAGAGTCACACATTGAGGCCCTAACCCCTAATGCAACTGTATTTGGAGATAAGGCCTTTAAGGAGGTAATTAATAGATTACCTAATAGATAATCTAATATTAATAATCTAATATTACCAATCTAATAGAACTTGGATGCATGAACATAGAGAAGAGGCCATGTGAGGACACAGCAAGAAGGTGGCCATTTTCAAGGCAAAGAGAAAGGCCTCAAGAGTAACCAAACCTGCCCACACCCTGATTTTGGACTTCCAGCCTCCAGAACTGTGAGAATATAAATTTCCATTGTTTACACCACCCAATCTGTGATATTTTGCTATGGCAGCTCTAGTTGACTAATACAGTCAGACTTTTGGTAATGTGGAACTTGCATCTTCTGAAGTCAAAGTACCATGGGGAAAATATGCAAAGTGACATGTAAAGCTGCTCTTAAAGAAACGTTGCAAAATCCTGTCCTCCAGTCTTTCTCGGTCAACTTCACAATTTTTATTGTCTTTCCCCATGTGATACAATAATTACCTAGGAATGTGTATGGGGGCGTGCCTTGTATCAGGAGAGGTAGGCTAGGTCTGTGAGCCACCATGAACAAAAGTAAGAAATATATCATTTTGTTTATGAGCATGAGACAGCAGAAGGCTTCAATATGTAAAAGTGAAAATTAATACTTAGGAGAAAATAATCCAAAATACACTTAGAGGATGATGGAATCTACATGATTAATATTCAAAGAAATACATGGAAGAGAATTTTTGACCACTCTCTTAGGCTGTTAATGCTTTGTGCTTCTGTGTAGAAAGGATAACTTGGGTTATCAAAAGAAAAGTGCAGTTCAGGGGAAAAAAGTAATCAGCAGCGATTTTTGCACAAGATCATTGTATGTTTACAAATGGAAAATTTTACATAATTCAGAGGATGATTTAAGGAGCTTGAGAAACCATGGATAAGGGTAACTAAAGTAATCAAAGTAATCTGGAAACAGGAAGGCTGCATTATGAGCATAATATTAAGGATTGGTACCTATCAATCTTCGAATGTAAAGAGAAAGAAAATGATTAGAATCTACATTGTTATTAAGGATAGAAGGTGGAGAGTAGACTTGTTCATAAGATCAAATCCAATAGATATAATGGATATTCCTTGAAGCTTGAAAAATTTTAATCACATAATAACACTTACTTAAAGAACTTCAAAGAGAAATTTCTTTTTTATATGGTAAATATGAACATTTTTTCCCTGCTAAAGTTAGACTAATTACATCTAATTTAATGTTATAGTGTATCAGTAGCTATATTATTTCCCAATAATTGATGGACCTTGGTAGAAAATATAGCAATTGTGAAGAAAAAACCCAAATGTTTCTCTTCTTTCCATATATCTAATAATTGAACAATGACTCATATCCCTGATAGACCCTGTGTATTTATACAGTAGTGCTTAAGTTAAAAAAAATCTTTGTTAGGGTTTAAGTGTTTTTTTAAAAACTGTGCAATATACCATCATTGTTGGGGTAAATTCTCAGGATATTTGTTCTAATGTAGTTGGACAAGATGATCCATTGAAAAAAAAAGTGCACAAGTTAGGACCTGATGTCAGCGATGGAATCTCATGGAAAATAGTTCTTTATGATTCTTGGTTAATAAACACACCAAAATGAGGCATTTTAATTAAGACCCATGGTAGAGATATGAAGCTACATTTTCAAGCCTGAAGAGGGACTGGGAATATATCCAAGAGGCATAATGAAGAGATACTACTACTTCTGTGATGTTTTAATCACAAATGTTTCTGTTGTTTTATCTATCCCATACTGAGATACAATAAAAACTCATTTTTCCATACACTGGTAGTCAATTATATGACTAAAGGAACTGTTGGTTAGACCATTCTAAAATGAGTGTATTATTTAAAATATCAAAATTAATTTATCTTTAAAGATCCTTTTCTTCATTCGAGGGACAAATATTTTTAAACAGTACTAATAAAATCTTTCAAGCCACTGTATGTTTAAAATATAAGATTCTTTCCATTATGGCTTGTACTCTAGCTTTCAATTTAAAACTAATTTCAACACACTGTGATTTAATTTAAAACTCCAGTTAGTGACAAAGGATAATCTTTAGAGGAAATCAATAAGTTTTCCATATTTTAAAATAAATAAGTAGTAGGAACATTGTGAACAAGTGCTTTATTTGTCAGCACAATAGGTTTACAACTATATTTTACTGTGTTTTTTCTTCTTCTTCTTTTAATGTAGAATGCCTTTAGTCACCTTTAGTATCCCAGATTAACAAAGATTCATATTTTTAATATAATGTCATATACAGTTCACATAATTCGTAACATAAGAATTGCTTTTGTTGCTTAAGATCCCTCAACTTTCTTAGTTTCACTATTTCAAAATAATAAAATATTTTTAAAGTACTTTATAAATGCTACAAAGGAGAGAAAATTAAAATGTGTCTTGGCCATGTGTTCAAATATCAATTGAGGAGGACCAATTTTAGTGGCTGAAGCAGTTAGGGATATATGAGTCTCTAGGACACAAAATTCTTCTTCAAAGCAGGAATATGTGACATTGTCACAAGTATGGATCAACCTTTTGTCTACCTTACTTTGCTTCCAGAGGCACTTAATCCTAGGATACAATCGTAAAGAAAGAGGATAAAGCAAACTTCAGAGTTCTAGACTAGGCACCCATGACTTTATGACTTGTTTCGTGATAGTATATTTCTTTGAAATTCAAAGATTGTAAAAGCATAAAAATATGGAAGGCTCTCATCACATGAACAAGTTAGGGGAATAAGAAACACACTCTAGAATACTGAATATTTGTTTAGGCTACATTTTACACCTACCTATGGGTCAAAACCAATTTGAAATGAAGAGCACACCATTTTTACATTCATAAACATTTTCAAGTGAATACCATCTCATTTTAGTATTTTATAGAAAAGCAATTGGAAAGAAGATAAAAATATTGTCTTACATATTTGCCTTGCATAACCCTCAGTTTTTTTAAGAGTTTCCAATCTTCTGGAGATATTTCAGAGTTAACAGATATTTTTTAGAAAAAAAAAATATAGCATGCAGTTACATAATCTTCTGCAGAGGCAATGACAGATCTTTTGCAAATAAATCTTTTCTTATCAGTGTGTCAGCAGCTTCTATTTTTGCCAGGTTAATCATTTAGCCAGCTGAAATCTAGCATATTTGTTTTGCTGATTTTGGCCTTGTCAGCAGTAATGCAAGTAAAAGTGGTTTTCTTAATACATCCTTTTTTCTCCCTCTTACCTTAGTTAATAGAAATAGACTCCTGTTCAGAGGTTTTTTTTTTCCCCCTTGGGGAAATTACTTTCTTAAAAAACGTGTGTGTGATCTAGAAGATGTTTAATTTATTAAGACTTCTTATCCTATAAACTGGATGAGTTCTCAGCAAATCTTCAAAATAGGTATGGTTCCTATTTCCTCAAATTCTTTTATAAACTTTTTGTCAGGTCCTCCACAATCCTCTCCAGCTGTCAATCAAAGGGCATCCTTGAAGAGCGTAAAGTAGTTCAGGACCACCTCCTAACTTCTCTCTGCCATATTCACCAATGTAATTCTAGATACAATGCTCACTTATTTCATATATTTTAAAATCAAATACAAGACATTAATTAAATATGTATGTATATATGTATATGACATGAAAAAAATCTGAAATTTAGATAATACAATTATTTTTAAAAGACAAAAATAATTAGAAAATATATCAAATATTAATATTTAAAAATACATCCTTTTTGAAATAAAAAAAAGACTTAATGGGTAGGTAGACAAAGTTGAAGAGTAAACAGGAAAACAAATCTGAAGAAATTAACCAAACAGATGAGGAGATGAAAAATACAAAAAATGAAAAGTGACATGTAGGGTACATTGAAAAAATTATAACACACGTCTAAAATCATTATTCCAATAGAAGATTGCATTAGATATTTATTACTCTGTTAGGCTGAACCCTGCAGGCCTGCAAGGCCTGTACTTGCCCAGCTTCAAGACCCAAGAAAGAGCCCAAAGTCAGCAACAGAGACATCAATGGTTTAATGGACAGGGGAAGCTTACACATCTGAAGCAAGGTCTTGGAATGACACCCCATCGTGTGTGCCAGATGGTGGGCAGGACATGGCGGCAGTCTTTGCTCCTGGGGATAGGGGGAGGTTAGCAGTTATAGGGGGAATTGACGTCAGGTTGGCTCATTGGCTACGAGGGAACCCAGCAGAGGGGCACACCCTTCACCACCCCTTCGATAAGGTAGGGTGCAGGTGAAGCAGGCACTGGTCCAGCAGGGGGTGTGCAGAGTGCAAGAGAATAGCCATCTTGGGTGGCCTGATCATACATACTACATCACAAATTATCTCCAAATATAGCAACTTAAAGCAACAATTATTAGCTTGTTTGTCTCCCTCAGGGCCCCTTACAAGTCTGCAAATTGTTGGCATGTTGGCCAGGACTGCAGTCTCTGAAGAACTGACTGTGCAGTAAGCTCATTCACCATTCTTTCGGCAGGAGGCTTCAGGTTTTCACCATTTGGGTCTTTGGAGAGAGAGAGAGAGAGGAGGGAGAGGGGCTGCCACAAATCATCACGAATGAAGTGGCATAAAACAGCACACATATACTGTTGTACAGTTCTGGAGGTCAGAAGTCCTAAAATCACTGTGTTGACAGGGCTGTGTCCCTTCTGGAGGCTAAGGTGTAATCCATTTCCTTGCTTGTTTCCAGCTTTCAGAAGCCTCCTGCATTTCTTGCATACAACCCCTTCTTATCGCTCCAGGCTCTGCTTTGTTCATCACATCTCTTTTTCTGAGTCTTTTACCCTCCTGCCTTCCTCTTTCAAGGACCCTTGTGGTCAGTCACGCCTGCATCATCCAGGATAATCTCCCCATCTCAAGATCCTTAACTTAATCAGAACTGCAAAGCCCCTTTTGCCATATGAGGCAATATATTTACAGATTTCAGGCGTTAAAATGTAAACATCTTCTGGGGCATTATGTCTACCACAGCCCCTTGTCTGTAAAATGAGGGTGTAATGATACCTACTTCCTAGGGTTGATATAAGGATTAAATGACTTTAGTTTTTTGTTTTTTGTATTATTTTTAGCACTTCAGGGTATGGGTTAGCACATATGAAGTGCTATAAAAATGTTTGATGAATAAAATAAAGCACTGCATGATCTGGCTTTCTTATTGTTTAATTATTTTGGGTTTGTGATCACTTCTGTTTATACCAACTAGCATGCCTGGTTATTTTTGATTGAGTACCAAACAGTGCACATGAGATCTATAGAGATAAACTGAAGTGCTAGCTTTCTATTCTATTTTATTCCTTCAGAGAAGATGTGCATTTGCTACTGGCTGGTGGCTAGCGAAAATCACTAGCCAACCTGGATTAATTTAATCAAATAAAGGATTGAGATCACGGTAATCTGGGCCTCAGACCTCTCGAAGATTCTCAGGGTATTTGCCAGGCGTCCTCTACTTGTGAGTTTAAACTCCAGTCTTTGTCTTTCCCATCTGTCTGTGAAAAGCACTGCCCAGTTACCCGGCCTCTGAGTCTTCTCCAGAATTCTGATGAATTCAAAAGATGAAAAGCATCTATAGACACTAGCCTCACCTCTCTTAATTTTCTTCTAAATCTTTCTCTTATAATTCTTTACTACTTTGGCAATTTTCTGATGCCTTCTAATAAATATACATTATATTCTCTCCTGTTATTCTCCTCGTTTTTAGTCAGCCATTATCAATAGCCAGAACTGAGTGACTGGATTTTGTTTCTAGATCACATGCTCTTTAGAAAATAAAAATACTTCTCTTAAGAAATAGTTCTCACACTGCCAGCACCCTGATAGAATCTGAATGCTGGATTATGGAAAACTAGGTGATGATGTGACCTGAGCCACTGAGTCATAGGTCAAGGAGGCTAGCAGCACACTTTCATCAAGTGAAATTGTACATACTTGGCCATGCTGAGTAGATCCTGAAGCCACAAAGAGAGTGGCACAATTATGTCAATTGTGGCATAGTTTCCAATTGTTAAAAATCGACAACTTCTTATATAAGGAGATTTTCATATCGAAGACAATGGAATACGATAAAGCTTAAATGCATGAACTAGAATTTTTTGTATCTACCTGAACACTTTAAATTCAAAAGTTATGAGAAAAGTGAGTCTGTAAAAATATATACTGTTTAACACAACTTATTTGAAGACTAAGGCATATTAAACAACACTGTACACATTTATTATATATGTATACATTTTATATAATTATATATATTTATATATTATTTATATACATGAAGTAAAATTCAAAATACACTTACAGAATTATCAATTATAAAATTCCCTAGAAATAAACAGAGGAGAATAGGTTTAGAATTATATACAGGGCTTCAACTATATACATATTATATATATATATATTATATATTTGTGTGTATATATATATATATATATATATATACACATTTTAATAAATGAAGCAAATACGGCCAATTTTTAAGATTAGAAAAAACCAGGTTGTTACACAGTGGTACTTAGTAGAACATTCTCTAGACTTGAATTATTATGTGTACTTGAATTATTTTATAATACAAAATAAAATTTTTATAATAAAAAGCCTTCTTAGAAAAACTTATTTTCACACGGTGCCATTTATATACTTTTATAGTACTAATTGTGTAAGTTTTGTGTTTGCCTCACTCCAATCCACTTTCTGCCCTTCTCTGCCATATTCTGCCCTAGGAGACCAAGCCTTGCGGACTACATCTTTAAATTTCCTTTGATGACTGTCTTCTGGTTGGGTCAAGCCAACAGGAGTCACTGGCAGATTGTACTGGAATGAAGTAAAAGACCACAGTGTTTCTTCCATGCTCCTTTCTTTCTTCTTTATGGGGTTTCTGGCAGTACCTGTACGCCATCCAAAGCCCTACTTCTCAGTGAGCTCTGATAATGCACTTCTTGTCTTTTCAGCCCTAGGAATGATAATGGCTTTGCACTGATGCTATTGGTGTCTCACCATTCCTTGTTTACTTCCTTACCCTGCTCATTCCTCTGTAAGTGGAGTTCTTTATACGTCTGCTCATTGAAATATTTGTGTCTCCTGATGGTACCTTGGCTTATGCATTTATGAAATGAGAAAGCAAAATAATACAATAGTACAAGTGGTAAAATCTATTAAATATATCAATTTATGCAATGTAAAAAAATTAAAAAGTGTATACAACTATTTTAATTAGTTGCTGAATTGACAAGTCTGATTTGTTCACACCAAACTGTGAAATATTTTATGGTCTATTTGGAGTGTCCTAAGCCATAACACAAACTGGTTTAGTGATAGTTGTCAGTTGTATTTAGGACAATTAAAATAGTACTATATGCAAATGTAACTTTCAATATACTTAATGATTATTTTGAAAGAGACTATAGTAATATCTGTTGTGATCATCAATCCAGTGGTCAGGTTTTAACGTGGTTACAGTGATGTGAAAATTTAAAATGTAGCAGTAATATTATTATTCATTTTCCAAAGATTATTCACTAAAAATAATATATCTCATTAAAAGCCCAAGGGTTTTTGAAATGGAAAGTAACCAGGCTCCTTTAGCAAAACTGATTAGTCTGTCTTCCTACTTCAGTGTGTTTATCTATTAAAGTCAGACTAATTAGCAAAGTCGCTAATGAGGTTCCCACCTCTGCTGTAAAGAAAAAACCTTTTCTTAGCAACCTTGTTATTAAAATAGTAGGTCAGACTAGAGCTCAGCTTGGCAAAATTCTGCAATCCATACTTGAGAGATGTAAGCATATTTTCCTTTACTGCCTGCCATGTTGCCTGGTGATAACAGCATCTTAGTTCAAACAAATAATTAGAGTTGATGATAACCCTAATTAATGACTTTGCTAATGGCTTTGCTTGTTTAGGGCATTAAGCCAAGTTCATTGTTTAGCATCTTCATACCTACTAACCTATATGAAATAATTAGCAATTCATTGACTCAGTCTTAAGGCATTACGTGATGAAGAGTGACTGTATCCTTGAGGTGCTAACTAATGATTTTGCTTGTCTATTCTGCATTCTGGCCAGATCTTCTGCTGTGATTTTTCATCTTGGGCTGGGCATTCCACTCCCATGAACTCATTTTGAAGGAAGTGACTGACTGCAGGTACTTCTGTAAACCCAGATCACCTGGGGTCACAGTGAAAAGAAGGGCACCTGGATGAAAGACCACCTGCTTTCTTATTGTCTATGAGCAGAGCTTCTGCACAGTACTGGCTGCTGACAGCTAGACCATCAGATCCTCCCACTTTCTCTTTGAATTCAAAACATGCAACATGTTTTAAGGGCTCAGAGACAAGAGATCATGGCCCCTTTAAAGAGCTGAAATAAGTTTAGATGCACAGCAGGAATGGCTAGAAATGAGGTTATAAAGTCATAGCTTATATATTGGAAGGTTTCTAAACTACATTAAGGATTCTGGTCTTTATTGGAATCCTTGACAGATATAAAACCAGGAATCAGACTTACATTTTTCTTCTTCTCTAGATTATTACATTAAACATTGATTGACTGAGGTAACCTAAGCATGTTTCTCTTATAACCTGGAAGATGAAAGCTAACTCTCTTCTCATTTGACTGATCATAAGCTTAGATGATAATTTTCTTTTGTGCTCTGGGTGGACTCATTCTGTACTAGACTTGAGCTTTTTACTTTTTCCCAAGAGTAGATGTTTTAGCCTCAATTTCTGCCCCTGTTAGGGAGCTTACTTTAAAACAAAAACAAACAAACAAAAAACTACCCTTACACAACTTCTCATTTCTGGTAGACCATGTTTTACCACCGCTTACAGCCTTACATCTACAGGCTCTTAATTCTTGAATGAGATTCAGGGTCAGAAGCTTGTGCCTTGGCTCTGCCCCTTGCTAACTAGAAGACTTGGCACCATCTCATCTAAATCCCATAGTCTGAATTTCTTTTTTCTGTAAAGGAATATCTTGCTTATTATACTTTAGAGATTTATTGTGAGGGGAAATTAGAAAGTCTAGATGAGGGTATTAAGAATATAAGATGATGCATGAATCAATTATTATGGTAAAGTGAATTTGACTCATATATATTATTGAGGCCATGAGAGGCAGATCACAACCCTGGGCTTTAGAGTCAGACGAGTTTCAATCAAACTTTGCTACTTAGCATCTGTGTAAACTTGGGCAAATTAATGAACTTCCCTAAACTTTATCTATAAAACAGAGATGACAATCTACTTCACAAAGTTACCATAAAGCTTTAATGAGGTAACATACATGAAGATTTTAGGGGAAAAAAGTAACTGGGACAGAGTAAGCGTTCAATAAAAGGTTGCGATTACTCCATTAAGTACTAAAAACCACTTGGCATTTTAACATTTATTTTTAATTATAGGAACCTCTTATAATTGACTTTTTTTCAGGGCCTAGGTACATTTATTTGTTTGTTTTCAAAATTTACTGAGCCCAACCTGGTCCCAGGCCTGGGTTCCAGCAGGGCATCAGCTGGGTCAGGGCACCTCACATAATGCCAGCAGCCCGGTAAGCAGGCAAATGGGAGCCGGGACAGGGAGAGAAGAGGCCGCCGCGCTCAGGTGTGAGTCACGGGGGCGCTAAAGCAGCGCCGCGGATAAAAGGCGGTAGGCAGAGCGGGCTGGGAGCGGAACCGGAAGTAGTGCCGCCAGCCGGGCGGCCCTTTCAGCCAATGGCCGCGTGGTGGGGTGTCTGACGTCACCCGAGGAGAAAGGCGGGAGGTCCAAAAGGCGCGGGTTACCAGAGCGTCCTTCTGCGTCAGTAGGTGTTACTGGGCGAGTTGGCAGAGCAGTGCTGTCGGGGAGAAGCGTCTCTTCCAGCTTCTCTTCCACGGGTTAACCAAGCTCAGGTACACCACACCTTCAGCCTGAGGACGGCCTCGCGCCCGCAGCTGCCCTCAGTTCTTATAATTGATTTAGAGGTCATAGCACGCGGAAAACTGATTCGGATAGAGTGACCATGCTGTAGCAAAATGGCCTTTGGTAAGTAAAGCTACACACTAAAAAAGGAGCTAATGGGAAGTTAGCAGCTATTCAGGAAAGTGGGAACAGAGTTTTTCTTTCTGTCTTCCACATTCAGCTTTAACCTTAGTGTTGAACTCACAGTCTGCTGTTTACTAGGTGCTGTTGAATAGCTAAGTGAAGGAAAGAATGAATAAATTAAGATCGTGTTTTGCAAAAGAGTCCTAGGATATTCAGGTCACTTTATGCATTGGGGAGTAACGTTAGAACCTGCAGGGGTATAAGGTGAGATTGCTGCTCTAACGGTAGCTCTAAGGAGTGGACTCAGAAGTCTTTGGGGCAATAATAAATCAGTAAACAAGATGATAATGACACAGACTACCTTATCCTGCCCTATAAATTACTGTTGTACCAAATACTAGATGTTTCATTATTAGTTCAAATTAAAATATAAACATCTGGCAATAAGGAAATTAAACTTATTCTCATAGAAACTTAAAATAATCACCTTAGGACAGTTTGGGACTGATTAAATCCCAGAACAAGTTATATTGTTAAGTATTGAGACTCATCATCATATAAAATTCCATATAAGGAGAGTTTGTCCTGGAACTTCTTTTAAGGTTTTTACCATTGACAGTTATATGTAGATCAGATAAAATTATCATTCTGACTACACACTTTAGAACGTGGTTCTATAAGGCCAAAAAGTGGCAAAGATCCTAAAATTATAGTGCAATTTCAATAATAGTACTTTCTATTCTAAATACTAGATAACAAGAATGAAGTATATTTGCATTTGGAAGCTTATAAACAGAATTTGGAGTCTTGGTCTATTATCTTCAAATCTCAAGTGTTTCTTGTATATTTAATTTTTTAATATTATTAGCATTATTCCTATAATATTGTCATCTTGAGTGCTCTGTTTAACTTGGACAGAAATAACTTTCATTATGCCCTGCTTTTTCTTGCTGCTGATTTTATCCTGTTTTCCCATTTTGTATGTGGGACCCTCAAATATCTAATCTGGCTCTTCTTTCTTACAAGGTATCTTTATATTCACTTCCAAAGGTGTCCATTTCTTCTTAAGGTTAAACTATTTTTTCCATTGTCACTATTTCTCCTAGAATTTGATGGTTTTGGTCACTAACTTGTGTCTAATCTTAGGACAATGTCTTAGTTCTCGGAAGTAGGGACTTTTATTCCAACTCTGGGAGAAAAAGAAATCCATTTTCCTGAAAGTCTCTGAAACTAACTCTAAATATCCAGAGCATGCAGAAGTTATTAACCTAGTAGTTTCACTCAACTTAGAGTCTAAATTGCTCACCAATGATTGTGCCTCATTCTCTTCCTCAATGTTTCTATCTAGTCCTTCTCTTCAAACAATAGTTTCTTATTTACTGCTCTCTCTCAGTCACAATCTTTTCATTCTTCAAAGTTTCCATGCCCCCCTCCCTTACCACTTACCTCAACAGAGAGGAATCGTCCTTACCAGTTGGCATTCTCTGCTGCCTTTAGACTCTTCCTGAGACTCCTGTATAACCATCCTTGGGAGTAAATGGCATTGGGGCATAGCTAAGTGGTAAAGTGATTATAAAGCTAAGCAGTCAGTCATGACTTTCTGTAAAGGAAAATCAAAGCTTTTACTATAGTATATCAAGTTAGTGTAAAGGTCAGTATAATTTTCATTAATCCTGAAAACCTCAGATGGAAAGAGTTACACCCTGGAGAAACAATCCGTTACAATAACTGCTTTAACTTTTGATCAGAAGCTCAGGCTTTCTCCATCTGATTGGATCATATTTCCTGTTTTCACACACGCTAACTTCCCATTACCAAGCACTACTTTTTACTCTCAAACATTGTTTTTCTGCCCTTTGTTCCCATTTCTCAACAACCTCATGTCATACGTATAAGAACACACACACACCATGCTACTTTTCCAGTTTGCCCCAAACCTACCCATTTTCCAACTTAGTCCATATTGCACCTCCTTAGTGAAGCATGGCTGACCGTCCCAAAACCCCAGCACACCACCTCTGGTGTGAAAAGCCAATCCTCCCACACGCTTCACACAGTATGATTAAGTACATGTTAAGGACCTAATAGGTTTAAACAAATAGTTTAATCTTATTTAAGCAGGCTTTTTTTTTTTTTCCGCCCCCAGACATCAACCGGAAGGAAAAATTGGGGTAGTCAGTATGGATATTTGCCATGATGGCCAATTTTGGAATAAACATGCAATGCCCATGGAATTTCCTATAGTGTGAACTTTGCCTTCTCAACTTAGAAGCCAGAAACTCACTATCCCAGTCCTTCCTCGTTGTGTGATTTACCTTCAACTACCAAACTGAAAATGCAAGAACTACATGGCGTCTATTTTCTCACAGAAGTGTGTCTTTCTGGAGAAGGAGAAGTGAGGCTCTGGCATGTGTCCTGCCTCAGTGTTGGAAGCTGCAGCGTCTGTGCCCAGGCAGAGGAGTTAGGTCTCACTAGAGCAACCTGAAGGTAAGGATTGGGCTTTGTTTTGGCTATTTTATGTACAAGCTTAACTATGTGATCCACTGGGAAGTTATTTTATGCTCAAATTGGCTAAAGTGGATAATGTTGTTTGTGAGTTAAAACTGATATCTAGCCACAGAGCCATATAACTTAAAATAGCAACATAATCAAAATAATTAGTCCATTCTGACATGGAATTGTCACTAGTTCTTTCTTTTCCTTAACAAACTTCTTATCCTGTTGTTTTTTTTCAACATCATATAATTCCTCATCTTTTAGCATTTGTCCTTAGCTGACTAGATTTTTTAAAAGTCACTCAACTCCTCTTGAAAGTTGCGTTTTGTGTGTGTGTGTGTGTGTGTTTTGTAGTTATGGAATGGTGATGTAAAGGATGCAGATTCTTGGGTCTTTGTATCTTGTAGCAGGGACTGAAGACACAGGTGTATTAAGATCAACTGGAAGTTTTATAAAGTGATTTCAAATTAACCAAAAGTGAAATCATGTTTATAAATAAAGTCATTGTTTTTCTCTTTTTAAATGAAAGTCTGATACATAAATACACTGCTTCTCATTTTTATTAATCTAAAATGTTTAAGTATTCACTACAGGCTACTCGGTTCCTAGAAATGGATTAATTTTCTTGAGAAATTACATTTAGCTTTGAGTTGTGTCACAGTCAGTTCTCAAGTTTTTTATTCTTTTTTTCTGAGATTATTCAGACATCATTCTATGAGAACTAGTCAAAAGACCTCATTTGACGTCTGGCTCAAACGTGAACTTGTGTTGCAATGTTGACAAATTTATTTAATCTCTCTAAATCCTACTCTCTTTTACTGGATGTTGTCGGTGAGATTCTTCCACAAGCAGGTTATGAGGTCAACATCTGTGGAAAGCAGAGGAAGGAAGCAGGATAGGGCAGAGGTAGATCTTGAACTGTGATGCAGGCCTGACAAGTCTTAGCCAACCCTACAGGGAACTTTGGAGCTAAAATGGCTGGTCAGAGTTGTCTGGCATTGGGCCAAAACTAGCTGTGGGCTAAACGAGAAAAGATCTTGCTTGCCCTTGGTGAGAGTGGCTCTCTGCAGTTGAGGCAACTCCCGAAGGGGCTGAGCTCTAATAGGCATCTGCCAACAGCACGCCTAGTAGCTGGGGCAACAAGTCCTTCCTTAAAGGGATAACTTGGGCAACTGAGTGTCCACAGCGCTATGTAAATAGTGACAGTAGTTATCACACCTCCATCAATTACCACAAGGATAACACTTTTGAAAACAGTTTGAAGAATATAAATTACTATGTAAATATTATATAACTATATCAATATCTGTACATTTTGTTTGATTAATTCTTAACGTGATAAAATTCTAAACTACAGCAATTTTTACTTTAAAAAAATACATACAAAATAAAATTGAAGAATCAGATTATTTTCTAATAATTTTAACAAAAAAGTCTGTAACATTAAAAAAAAAAAGGATTCTGATTTCTTCTCAATTTATTGAAGGTCATCTTCTAACCATTCAGGACATGAAAGGAAGTGAAGCTCAGGTACTGAGGTACATGTGAGGGTGAAGCGGGAATTGGAGGTTGGACCAGCTATTGCACGTGCACCCACTGGGGTCAATTTCATCTTCCGGTACCTGAGCTGTTACAGGAGAGCTGGGGGGAAGACTGAGAATAGATCCTGGTTTGCTCTATGGAGTGCTGCAGAAACTCACAATGAAAATATCCAATGATGTATTTCAATTAAAGACTCTATATTTCATTAATCTTTTGCTATAGTGTAGAGAGTCGTACTTTACAACATCTTATAATATTTACTCAGTCTCATATCTCTGGTTACATTAAATATTTTTATTTTTATATTTGCTTTGGCTTTCTTGCCTTTTTTCTTGGTTAGATTTTCCTGAGCTTTATTTATTTTCTCGAGGTTTTCAAAGAAAAAAAATCTTTGATATGTTATATCTTTTTTACATTTTTCTTGTTTTTTATTCCTGTCTTTATACATTCCTTTTTCCTGATTTCTTTCTCCTAGGCTCATTATTACTATTTAAAAGTCATTATGACTGCTTTAAAATAATGTTAATGACCATTATTTATTGGAAAGTTGGTCTCTGCAGTGCTAAATATCTTGTAGACATAGCACATTTACTTCATTTTTGTTTAATGTAAGCAGTCCCTTTAATTTTCCTATAAATTGGTTACGTACCTTTAAAAATGTAAAGTTCTTATTACTTACACTTATTCTTTAAATAGTCTGTGAAGGAAATTCTTATTTCCTTTTCAATTAAAATTTATTTAGAAGAGAGTATGTTTTAGTTTCAAAATTGTCTTACAAAATTTAACTTGAGGCATCTGGATCAATTGGGGCCCTGACATTCAGGGAGTCGTACCAGGATTAAGTAGGCCACACAAGGTGAAGGTCCTTTATGCTAAAGTTGAGATGCCATGCCCTGGGCCCTCTTTTGAGCTTCTTGCAGTTGTGTGGTAAGAAGATACAGGACATGTCTGTTAACCTTTTCTCCTTCTCTTTGAATTCATGCAGCTGGATGGTAAGAATACCAGTGTTTTTTTGCCCCAAGGTGCTATTTCCTCTCTGTTTTCTATTATCCCCAGTAGATTTTGGACCAAGGCAACTACCCTAGCTGTGATCTAGGCAGCCTGACCAGCTCCATATGGGCGCATTGGCAGTGGGGACAAAGATGGTTAATTTCTCCAATTCCTTTGATACTCAAAGATATACTTTAGATTGTTCTTTCCTTTTACTCCAAGGGTAAAATCTTGCTTCACACTTTGGAGTCTTCAACAATTCCTGTCATGGTCGTGCCAGGCCTTCTGAGGCAAAAAGCAATATGGGAAAAATCAGGGCTGGGGTGAGTAACATTACTAAGCATGTCCAAGGCCTCAAACTGAAATGTTAGGGAGTGAATCTTGATTTGGGACGTGCTGAGGCAGGTCTGGGGTGCGGGGGGTGAGGGCTTTCCTTAGTGACCTGGGATTCGAAAGACTGCTTTTCTTCCCATTGGTAGAGCCCCACTTGAGAGGACCATTCATTTGTTGCTGGGTTCAGAAAAGCAACAGGCAGGTTGTACAGGCACTATTAGGTAGAATAGCTTTCTATAGCAGTGTATGTGTGTTTAATTATCTTCCCTTCCCCTCCCTTTTTTTATCATTTGAGATATTTCTCCAGGGAAAACAGATTCTACCATGATAGGAAAAATTTGAGGAAATAAAGATTTTTTTTTCTTTTATTGGAATAATGAAACTAGTAATAACTAATGAAACAAGTAATCTTGCCTGGTATTTTGAAATAATTCTCTGAGCATCCTATTTTTGAGAATTGTATATACTTTCTGAGTTATTGAACATCAGAGAATTTGTTTTTTAATTTTTCCTAATTCATAGCAAATCTTATTTTGCCATAAAATTTGAGGTCCATAGAATTTGTGTTTGGAATTCAGGACACATATTTCTTTATTCTCTTGTATTTTGTGGTTCAGAAATGTTTAATGAAAATTTGATTTTATTTTTCTACATAAACCTCTGTATATAGTCTTCATACACACACACACACACACACGCACACACACACTCCAGAGCTTTAACTTATCCATAAAAATCGAGAAAAATTTCCAACTTCTAGATTTTTTCTTTTTTCTACCTCTTTTCTTTTCTGTTAAGCAATATTTTTTTGTCCTAGATCAGGGAAAGTAGCAAGGTGTTTTAAAAGATGATTGATCAATTTTTGCTGTATCTAAACTTTTTTGTTGTATTAATTGAAGTACACATTTTGGCAACTAAGTTTTCCATTTGAAAGCAATATTTGAGACCTTAGATTCTTCCTGTGTTAGAATATAATGACTTTTTGAATTTCGTTGATTATACAAATTGTAGCTGTTTGACATTTTTGACTTTCCTGTAGTCGTTCTGTTCCTAGGGAAACAAACAGTTTTATTTCATTCTGAAAAAAGAGTCTCTTTTTAAATTACTGTATAGTTTCATATGCTAGCAATATTTGTATATTGTTTTTCCAGTATATAAGAATATCTATATTCAGTTTTGGTAGTTGAGAAGGCCTCTTTAATAATTAGGATAGATTTTCATTAAAATATTAAAAACTCCTTTAAAGAAAGATATTTAAGATTGTTCTACATCCCCAGATGGGAAATTTTACCATGAAAAATCAGAGGCGTATTTTCAAAAAGATTTTGCCTATGAGATAAACAAACTGACAATCATTTTAACCTATTGATATTTTTTAACCAGAAATTCTTATAAGATTGCCTTTGAAATGAATTCATATGAAGAGATAAAGAAAATGCAAATTTGCTCTTAAAGAATATATATAATATCTATATCATTAATATATATATTAAAGAATATATACATATATGTATACATGCACATGTATGCATATATGTATAGTAATTAAAAGCAAAATAATATTACAGACTTTGAAATTAGGGATATAATTATTTCTGAGCCACTGTACTTTAAAAATCCCTAATAGAAGCTCCACAGTCACTTCTCTTTGCTTTTGGGCATATGTGGGCTTAACATTAATCAGATTGAATTTTACAACTGACTGGCTTAAGGAGCCTAAATAAATGAAGCTAAAATAAACCTTGTTTAATCTAACAGGCTCAAATTGATGGTATACTCCCAAATCATGTGGCGCCTCTCAAAAAGTCATTATATTACTATTTGTTTTTCTTTTTAAAAAATTTTTATTGGAGTATAGTTGCTTTACATATATTACTATTTTTGTTAAGATCATATTTTCCTCCTTAATGCAAGTGCTTGGACACCTATCTTCGGAGGCAAGCGATCTGGCAGTCTTTTAAAACTTTTGTCTAGTAATGAGATAGATCTAAGTACTAGGAAATAAACTCAACAATAATTCCTATTCTGATGTTGGTAATAAATGTATCACTTATGATTAATATTTCTTCTACTAATTAGAAGAAATCAGAAATAGAGTTAACAGATTTTTAGTGAGTTTCACCTATCAGGAACCCAGTAAAGATTTATTGAGTAAACAAAAGTGACATTCTAGTCAGTTGATTCTCCACCTCCTTTTTCCTTAAGGAAAAGTCACCCATAGTGGATAACATTTGTATGCATGACAGTACTCTGGAAGCTTTTATATTTTGATGAAACCAAAATTATTTTTTAAGGAAGTAAAGCTCCTCCGTAATTTATATTCAGCACAACCATCAAGTCCTGAAAAGAGTTCCTCTGTGTGGGCTGAGGCTGAACAGATACAGAGTGTGTTCAGTTCCAAGGACACTGTCCATTGTTCCACGTCCTTTTCACTCACACAGGAATAAAGAAATAGCAATGCAAATGACAGATAGTCATTATGGGGATAATATCAAATTCCTCTAACTCATTCAAAATAAATTAATTATGGTGAAATGTTTATGTTTTGATGTATAACAAACTAGTTTTAACTAATCTTAATATACCAGTGGGTTTTGATGCCACTATGGAGAAAGCTTCATGGCTTTAATCCTGCCATGGAAGAGAGGGACACGTGAGCTGTTTTGAATAGTTTGTCAATTTTAAAGGCAGAAACTATCCCTATATATTATTAGGAGCATTATCTTTAAGAATAAGCAAAAATTAAGATCGTGAATGAAAACAAATCATTTGTAAAACCCCATTTACTTAAAAGGTTAATGCATAGTAAACCATTCTTTTAAAAGCACAGAAAAGTACTTTCTTTCTCCACTCTTTCTTATGAGGGACCTCTTTTGTTGTTGTTCTGTTGGGTCTTTCTTTTTCAGTTAATAAAAATTAGGGTGGTTATTTTTGACCTCTTCCTCTAGCAAAGAGATATAAAGTGTTTATTGATTTATGCGACTTAACAAAAATGATCCAAATTGTTGTCTGACAAGTTTTAGGTAAGAACAAGAAGAAATGAATAACCTGAGAGATCCTTGTTCTATCTGTTAATGACCAAAGACTAACACTGGCACATATCCAAAAATTTACCTTGCAGGGATTTTATTTTTTATGAGAATATAAGAAAAAGTTGGGGTTTTTTGAACTACACAAAATTCTATAAATACATTTCTATATATCTCTTGCACCTAAAGGAATTTGTCATTGAAGGAGAGAGATGGGTGAATGGTTATAAATCATCACTAAAAGAGACCTGATTTAGAATCAATAGGGATTTGAAATCATTATTCTGTCCACTAGGAGGAAAGAGCTGAGATGGGGGGGTCAGGGAATTGGGGAGCAATCTTAGGAATGGGCTGGAGAGTCATAATAGGAGGTGCTGTTGGACTTCATTCTTGTGTTATTCAGAGAAGCTTAAGTTCTCTATCCTGGTATAGTCAAATGGGGCATTTATTGCTCGTATTTACAGATCTTGGTCAGGACAGATATATAGCTGCTGGTTTTAGGGAAGACTAAGAAAAAAAGAAACTAAATGTTATTAGGATTGCGTGTGTTTCTGTTTCTCTCTGTGTTGGCTTCATTCTCTACTAATACAAACGGGCTGTCTCAATGCCTTCTGCTCAAATACCTCCAACCCATTAATCAGAGGTGAAAGGGAAGCTGACTGGCCTAGTTTGGAACGTTTACCACTTGTGTGACCAGGGGAGTAGGACTTTTTATAATAAGAAGAATGGTCAGCACAGGACTGTGGGCCCTGTAAGCCAGATACTAGCATATCAGCTAAGAGGAGGTTTTCTTTCTACAGGATCCAAGTTAGAGACTACACGATGTTTCCCGGTCAAAAGCACTGAGTGTACTATGAATGACAAGGGTCATTTGAAGTACATCATTTGTATTTGTTTATCATTATTTTAAAATAATGTGCTTAATATATATATTTAAAATTTTATGGAAACTAGTTTAATTTTAATGTTGGCAAGCACTGAGATAATATTTCTGAATAATAATGGAATTGACATTAGAAGGTCAGTGAAATAATAACCATTTATCAAGTATATATGTATGTATAATCATTTAAGAAGTTGCTCATGAGGTTTTTAAAATCTAGTTAGAAAAGCTTTATATACACTTAGGCTAAAATTTAGAAAACTACTTCAAAATATGGATTTTGTTCAAGTTCAGTTATTTTACTATTTACTGTACCATTAAGAAAATTACTGAATTTAATTTATTTAGTTCATTTATTTATTTGGAATTTTCTGAAAGCAGTTAGCCCTCATTATGATTTCTCAGGCATAATTAGTTGCACACTAACACTTCTAGCTGAGATACAGAAGTATATGAAACGCCTTTGCTAGTGTGCTAACAACCAGAAAAACATGGACAGGAAAAGTCTCCTTTTCTTTAGGCTTAGTGAAGAATAATGGATGCAAATACAAAATAATAAATAAATAGGTTAATACACAAACAAATTTTAGAAATGCAAATACAATATCTGAAAAATTTTAAAAATCTTATGTAGATAAAGATTTTTTAAAATTAGAGAAGACATGCATATAAATGTGCTCCAACAAACAAGCTGAGCAAAATAATGTAGAATCATGTGTTTGTCAAACGACTCATTTAATTAAGTATTTCAGAGCAGACGTAATATTTTTGGAAGACATTTATTTGGCATATATGATGATGTTCTGTATGGATAAAATTTTAAAAGGCCTTAATGGAATATAAATAAGTAGAATGTCAAAGACTGAAAAAAATATTTATGGAGCAATTTGGAAAAACAAATATCAAAATGCAATCCCTGGTGGACCTGGATGACTGGCTGCTGGGTGGAGGCTGTGGAAATCAAAACAGAAATTGGTGGACCACTAGGAGGGAAGGGCAATAATTCAGGAGAATAAGACTAATGTCTTGCACTAAGAGATTAGTGACGAAAGATCCATTATCTTTTAAACCTCCATTAATGTGTAGCCTGTTGAATCACCACCAGTGGTTTTAACTTCTGTCTTGTAGCCTGGTTAAAAGCTGTGCTGTCTTAATTAACATATTCATGGTCTCCTTCAACTGTGTGTAATCCTAACTAGACTACACTTAGGTTGTAGGAGTTTTTGTCTTAAAATAAGTGATTTTAGACCTTGTGATGATAATAACGTCCATAGCCTAAATTCAGCTTTTAAGCAAGCTTGTAAAGTTTTTGTCTAATTTAAGCTTTTCTATGTCAGGATGTATAGAGGGAACTGGGAATTCATAATATTTTATGGCCAATAAATTCAGTTGCTTTCTGAGTAGGGAGGAAGTTAAGGTTAAATGAGATAATGCACTGGAGAGCAGTTTGATCTCTTTAGAGGAAAGTTATACACATTATTACATTTTTGTTGTTCTACATTTTATGTTGTTTATGCATATAACCACTCCATTTAACATGCTTTTATAAGATTTTTTTTTAATACAAGCAGAATTATTTCCTCACTGTCAAACAATCTGAGACTGGCTTTCACCCAATATTTTAATTTTGGTATATATTTTCTCTTTGTAAATATGTGTAATATGTGCCATGGAAGACATTTGAATGTACATGATTTTCTTCTCTTAAGAAAACTCAATACACATGTAGTAAATTGAGTTGATTATTCACTTTCCAAGGAATTCACAAAAGGAAGTTAATCATCTTGCAAGTTCCTTAATAACTTTATTAAATTATCCAGTTATGAAAATATTCCATGGAAAAACATATTTACAGGTATTTCAGAGATATAGTTATTGGATAAAGAATGTATTTTTGAATTACTCTGGGACCTTTACTAAAGTCTTCTTTACAGGACTGCTTTAGTCTCTGCTTCCTGTTTTTACTGCCGAAAAAACACCCTATAACACACCTCAGGGATAATTATGGCAAGGCAAAGCAGCCTTTTATACACTCTCATGTGAGAGGGCTACTGACATGATACACTCTGTCAGCTGCCATTCTGCATAACTGTCAGAGATTCCCCTGGGTTCATCTGCAAGGCTCAATTTCTCACTGATTACCTCTGAAAATTTAGCTTCCTTTAATTCAACTTAAATATCTCCAAATACAATTTCATGATACTATTTTAAGACTGTATTTTAAAACCCAACTGCATTACTATGTTATATAATTTCTGGCCATGAGTCCGTCCATTCAATTTTTCATTCACCTACAAGTATAATATAAGAGACATTATACTAGATCTATGAAATCATGTAAAATGAAGTCCCTTGTATTGAGAATCTCACAATCTCACAGTCCAATGAGGGATAAAAGATACATATATATATAGTATTTTCACTGTGTATGTACACAATATATACACACACATATATACACATACATATGTATGTGTGAATGTTTATGTGTATATAGGTGTATGTATATAGACACATAACAAAAAATGCTGGGATGAAGCTGTGAACAAAGAACAATATTATGTATATATATTGAGGAAACTGAGACAGAATTAGGCCTACTTAACTTAGAATTTTATACAGGGACTATTTATTAGATTTTACCCAAATTAAGGAACAGAATTTTGGATCTGAAAGGATACTATAGAATGACATGAACAATGCTAATTTGTATTCTCTGGCTAAGGACTTTTGAGTAAGGAGAAAAGGAGGACATTTGCTCTGAATACTTGTGCTAGATGCAAACTCTCTAATTAGAAAAAAAAAATATGTATATATAAATTATTTTACATAGAACAAATAATAAATAACATGCTATGAAATCACTAGTTGCCCACTTGTTGAGCAGTTATGAATCCTTAACAAGTGTGGATAAAAAATGTCCTCACCCAAAATGTATTTCGTTTGTAATACCAAGGTTTTGCATGCTTTTGTTTATGGATATCAAGATGCCTGCATTGACACTACCTTCTGTTTCTGGAACCAATTTGACAAGTCACAGAAAAACTTTGTTCTTGTTTATGCAAACAATAATCTTCACGTAATAACTTTAAAGAATGGATGTATTTTCCTTCCGTAAGTGCTGCTTGACGTTGCCAGCTGCTTTATTTGGCTCATGTAAATTGCATTTAGCTGCCGCTGCAGCTTCTGCCTCTCCAGCTTGAGCACTGTGTGTCTGGTTCTGAGGGACCAGTGGTCTTCCACTCACTCCAGTGTTGGTTTTAAGCCCCCTTTGATGAAAGAATCACTTTCTTCTGAGAGCCTGAGATGACACTGGATCTACCCTTTGTGTAACCCGGTGCATCAGCATTAAGAACTGCACTCTAGCAAGAGGTCACGGATGTAACTGTTTAGTCATTTCATGCTACAATGTTATCCTTCCAAATACAGTGGAGGAAATGATTAAACTCAAGGGGGGGACTTCAGGAAAGTCTTCATAGAGGAGGTGCCGGGAGTCACAGCTTCAAGGCTGAGGAGGCATTTTCCCACAAAGGAGATGCAGAAGACTACGTGATCATTCTACAGAGCAATGCACAATAAGGGCCAGTTCAGCAAAGGGATGGACTGTTTACTATCTAACTGTGCATAACTTTTCTTTCCTTTTATCCCACAAGACTTTTAGAGAAATCTCCAATACAGGAAAGAGAGGGGAGAGGAACAAATTCTTTCTGACCAATAGGCTTTCACATACGCTCTTCCTCTGCTTGGAGTGGTTTACTCCTTTCCCTACACAATACACCTATGCCTTCCTGCATTCATATCCTTCAGTTCTCAATTGGATGGCTATTTCCTATAACAAACCATCCATGGCTCTGATTCCCCTAAGCTGCATTAGGGCACATGTCGTATATGTTCCCCCAGCGTCCTGTGCTTTCTGTTCAACAGCACTGACCTCACTGTAGGTACTTATCCTTTTACTTGCTTGAAATCTCCACCATACTGTGAAGGAAGGAACTGTGTTTAAACTGTGTTTATTTTACTACTGTATGGCCGTTTGCCTAACTCCAACTTGATTTACACTGAGTTGTATTTTTAAAACCTTCTAGAAGGGTTCGGGGTCAACCATAACTACTCCATATAATAAGCATCCAGAAATACTTTATATATAGATAAATGCATGCCTATATTCAGGAAAAGTAAAAGAAGACATGCTTTCAGGTTTATATCAATTTCATTTTCAACGCCACCCAGGTCTTTGTCAGGACCATGTCACCATTATGGAACCATTACTGAACCAGACCTAGTCTGGAGTATTTAATTTTACTGTAACTCAAATGGTAGCCAGAGGTTCCCTCCATCTCAAGGGATATGCGATGAAATGCATGTCCTCCTGACCGCCACATTCTGTTCCTGAAACCTTTCTGTTTTTGTGACTGTTACCAAGATTTATATTCCAACTACTCTGAATGCAAATATCAAGCTTTTCCTGTGCAAATACCAAGCTTCCCTTGCAAAGAAAGAAAGGAGGTGGCTACCTGTAGAATGAGGATGTGCTCCAAACTGGGAGAACCAAAAGCCATCAAATAAAAGGAATTGGCTCTCTTTCCTCCAGTGTACACCCTACTGAGGGAACTGAAGAAACAGAAAACACAAAGAATGTTGAGAAGAGTGATGAACAGCTGAGGAACAAGCCATGACTTTCACTGCACAGGAATGTTAATATGAAAATTTGACAGGTCACTCTGATTGTTCAAGTTGGATCAGATGTGTATTCTGGAGACCCCTGTATTACTGTGTTCAGCCTGTAAGTAATGCAAGATCAGTAGTGGGAAATGATTGGTGATCAATAATACATGAAGACATAAATTAAGCATGCAAATGACCAAAGCTGGTGTAGTTCCACTGGTATTGAGGGGACAAAATTGAAGCGGTACTCAAGTAGTTTTTAGCTTAGGTGCTATGGTAAGCATATTGTTTTAGGAAATATTACTTCACTTATCAAATATGATAGTGTAGCTGGCAAAACATTTGGGTTCAATTCCTAAGCTGACTGCATTCCCTGGGAGGTAGAAGCTAAGAATTAGTTAGCAATACAGAAGAATCTACAGGGCAGCGCTGTCATGGAAAAGGAGAAAAGATACGGTTGGGCAGAGGGAGCCATCAGACCAAGATGTAACCTGACAAGTGGATTTCAGCACAACAAAGTTGTAGAGCAAAGACTGCTCAGTAGAAAAGCCCCCACCTTGTGTGGATACCACGAGACTCTTCAACCACTACCGTGTTCAGTCTTTGCGGATTGCCTCAAGAACAGCGTGACCTTGAAAGCTGAGGTGGACTCTGAACTGACAGCTGCAGGTTTCCAGCTGACCCACATTCTTTGCAGCTAGACAGTGAGTCTTCGTTTTTGAAGGGAATCAAGTGGCTCATATCTGTGTCTTTCACATTTCTACTTTTTTTTTCTGATTTATGTTTCCATGGCTACTTTATTCCAACACAAATGTCAGAATGCAGTGCATATATTGGAAAGTTTGATAAATATTAATCTTGAAGCTTTAAAAAAAAGACATCAAGGGATTTTTTAATACAGTCCACTTATAAAATATTGACTAGAATATTTTGTGGGTTTGACAAACATATAAGACAATAAATTATTTAATTACATTGATTTCAGATGTTAATGTTTTAGAATCTAATATATTTAATTTACCTAGACAATTAATTTTTACGAGATTCACCAATTACAAATTCTATTTATTTAATTTTTATACCCCATGTAACATTCTGTCAGCATCTGATCAATCATATTTTTATGCTTCAAATGCAACAGCAATTTATATCTGAATAACTTACTAAAAATGTATCTCAATTTTCTAGTTAGATGACACGAAATATGTGTAGAGAGAATGCACAAATGAATGAATAGGTGTGACAGAGAGGGTTTTTTGAGACAAATATTTAAAACTAAATGAAATTTGGACTATATATGTATTCAATAACACTGAGCCATTAAGCATTGAAAGAAAGAGGATGGCTTGTGTATTTCATTTGCTAGAGTTTTGTGGTTTGGGATATTTCTAAGCAATAGTAAATGCATTAGACATCTAGGTAGTAAAAAAAATTAAACTTCAATATATTGTTGATGAGAAATCCCCACAAGTCCCATAATTTGCCATTGCTTTATTCCACAACTCTGATTTTGGAATACTCTTGATTTTTAATTCTTTCTTCTTGTTTTATAATTTTGGCTATTGCTTTAAGTTGGAACTGGTAAAATAATAGTCATAGCAAAATATTGTTTTCCTCAAAATGTTTTCAGCTTTTAAATAGAGACATATTTCCAAAAAAAAAAAAAAAAAAGATCTAACACACCAGTAAATATTTCTATTCATTTTTTGACTAGATGTATTGAAAACATATTATCTTAGTTACATGTACTCTTCCAGATATTGTAACCTGGCACTTATCACAGCTTCTCTTATGTAATCATTCCAACACTGCTATGATATAAATATTATTATTTCCTTTTTTACCATTGAAGAGACTCTGGCACAGCGAAGTTAGGCAATTTACACTAACGTATTTAGTAAGCATTAGCGTCAGTATGTGAAACAAGATTTGGCTAACCTGCAACCTAAGCTCACTCAGCAACGTTATCTAAATATACTTGCAAACAAATAAATCTGTGTTTCTATACATGAAATCACATTTGCTACCTGAAAACAAAGAAAGAAGTAAACAGGTAGCAGCTCTAATGTTTAAAAGGGAAGAATTAAATTACCAAGGAATGTAAAGATAATTGACTAATACCTAATGCCAACCTCATCAGCTTTTTATGAGGGTTAAATGAGAGTAACTGAGGTAAAATAAAGTGCATATCAAATATTCCTGATACAGAGTACTCATTAAAAATATCAGTTTCTTCCTAGCAAAGGTTTCTCAGTGTAGGCAAAGCTGAAAAAGACAGATCTTTAAGAGTAGCCTAAAAGATACCAAATTGGACTTTGGCCCAAAAAAAAAGAAAAATGAGGAGTTTAAAGGGCAGGTAAATCTTTCTTTGTTACCTTAATTATTCCTAAGAGGATAGTTATTCCTTTGTGGATTAGGTCAAAGTTTGTGGAGTCAGCCAAAAAAAATAAGATTCTAATGGGGATTGTGGATTTGTTCTTTGAGATAAAGTTTCAAAATCAAATTGCAAACTTTGAAATCTGATGCTGTTAATAAACTTTATTTTTTTCTCATAACACTTGAAATTTTGAGATGATTTCTAAGTACTTCCCAATTTGTAACAAACTCAGAGAGTGTTCACAAACAAATACACCCTTTCTGAACTATTGGAATATTGGAAAAAGTTGATTGAAACTTCTAGTAGAAAATAAACCCACAAATACCAGCCTACGCAGAAAGAAAAGAGAAAAAATAGAAGTGTTAGAAATATAAATCAAAATCACGAATATTTGCAAAAGAAATAATTGTCTACTTACAAATTATGAACCTCGAATGAAAAATTACTAGAATTTAGACAACAGCCTAGTGTTAAGAGTTAAGACTATGGAAACTTGAGTTTGATTTGTATCTTCCTTCACTATTCATTGTCAGACAATAATCACTTCAGCTTCAGTTTGCCATTCTCTAAAATAGGAATAATAATATTACAGGTTTCTTTTTTTTTTTTTTTTAATTAATTAATTAATTTATTTTTGGCTGTGTTGGGTCTTCGTTTCTGTGTGAGGGCTTTCTCCAGTTGCGGCGAGCGGGGGCCACTCTTCATCGCGGTGCGCGGTTCTATCACTGTCGCGGCCTCTCTTGTTGCGGAGCACAGGCTCCAGACGCGCAAGCTCAGTAGTTGTGGCTCACGGGCTTAGTTGCTCCGCGGCATGTGGGATCTTCCCAGACCAGGGCTCGAACCCGTGTCCCCTGCATTGGCAGGCGGATTCTTAACCACTGCGCCACCAGGGAAGCCCTACAGGTTTCTTTTTAAGAATGAAATAAGAGAATGCAAGCAAAACACATGACATGGTATACGACAGATAACAGGAGCTCAGTAAATGTAAATTCATATATTCACAAAGTACATATGTGATCAATGGTCCAAAGTTTATTATTTTCTTATATACCATTATTATTCTATGAGAAATGTAGTACAAAATTTTAACATGTTTACTTAATAAGAAAAGTTTGAAACATATATGAATAAAACTTTGCAACTTTTCCACAGGCTACAAAAGAAAACTTGAATAAGCCTGAATAAAAGATGTATATCATGTTAGTCACATGATACTTCTCAACAAGATAGTCTAAAAATGACAAGCAAAACCCCACTTTACAATTTCACAAATTGATTGTAAAATGTACTTGATGAATGTATGCATGAATATGTCTAAGTCATTTTTTAAAAAAGAATGCCAATAATACTACATCTTGGATACATCTTGCCTAATGACAACATAATGTAAGACCTTTTATATCAGCATGGTCCTGACAGAGATATAGACAAATAGATACATGAACAAAATATAATTAAGAATATGACATTTCAAATGAGGAGGGAAGGGATAGACTTAGGATAAGCAAAGCCCATTTGAATAAAAATAAAGATATATCTTTTATATATCTATGCAGAAATTATATCTTATACAGAAATTAATTTTTAGATAAATTAAGAACTAGTTATAAGAATTAAAACAAAAAATGAAATAGAAGACATATGGAACACCACTTTTTATAATCTTGAAGCGTGGAAAACTTTCCTAAGCTTAACAGAACCCAGAACACATGAGAAGAAAATACTGACAGATACGAACACATAAAAATTAAATTTTATAAAATAAAGTAAGTGAAGGAATGTGTGGATAACAAAAAATATTAACAACATATTGAAAATGGCAACTATTTATTCACTTATACAAACACTGAAAATAAGTATGCTGCAATCCAATGGAAAAATGTCGAAATGTATGAAGTCAATTTTCAAAATAGATTTTAAATAACCAATGCATATGTATTTAACCTCACAAGTAATGAAATGAATGCAAATTTAAATTTAAAAAAATATATAATTTTTTCCCAGCTAGATTAGTTAAAATTAAGATAAAAAATATCCAGAGTAGAGGCATCTCTCCATTCCATGGAGCTGGAATAAGTGTTGGTGGAAAGAGATTGGTATGGTAATTTTCAGACGGTAATGTGACCAAATCTACAGGTGTAAGTTGTGCTTGTACCTTGACTCAGAAAATCCACTTGTAAAATCCAATCAAACACAAATGCACGTGCATTTCACAAATATATTTACAAGTATACTCATTACAGCATTGTCATTATAGAAAAATAGAAACAACCTAATTATCCATCAGTGGGGAATTATTTAATAAACTTTCTTATATGCATAATACAGAATTATATGCAGAGCATGGAAACATTTAAGAATATCTTGTTGGATACAGATTCATACACTGCCATAACAGAAAAATAGAAACTACTTAATGCCCATTAATAATAAAATTATTACATTTACTTTTATATACCTGTATTTTAGAATTATATACATCATGACATGGTAAAGTTTAATATATGCTGTTTTGTGAGATAAGAAAGTTCCATAATAATATGCATGGGTTTACTCCATTTTTTATAATTGCACACTCACACACAACACACACACACACACACACAGGTATGTGCTTCCTTATTTGATTGACAAAACAAAGATCTCCCAAGGAGTCACATAACTATTTCCATGTTAGATGGGTAGGAGAGAAGTCAATTTATTGTATAAAATGGATGCTTTAGGACATTAGGGCTTAGTTGTCTGGAGAATCCTCTTTCCCGTTGTGAAAGGCTGAAAGGTGTGAAGACACAGATGGAAATGATGTGGGCCCTTGAATCACCACATAGATGAAAGATGCTCATAACCAACCCAGGACATCTGTGTTAGATGCTTACATTAAAAAAAAAATACATTTCTAGTTTGGTAAACCACTGGAAAGTTGGTGTGTATTTTTTATACCAACTAGCATTATCTAAATTAATACAAATAACATAAGTTTTTACCACAGTGCTGTATAATTGCTTACAAAATCAACAAACAGCTATTGAGCACATGTAATATGCCAGCTATTGAAATATAAATGAGACAATTTATATCCTAAATTAAACTAGAGATGGTTTGTCAGAGGATGAGCAGAAGCATATGCATTAAAATGATTGTTAAATAGATTGCTATTTATCAAGAAATGATATAATAAATATTAACTGTTTAGTAATTATCATTAACTGAAAATATGCTAAGAATCATATATAGCAGTTATACAGCGTAATAAAACTATAATAGGAATAAATGCATACATGTCTTACAAACTTAAAGAGATTAAAGAAATTCTCAGTGAGGGGAAGCTACTGTCCCATTAAACTTCAAGGTGATTTAATAGAATGTAGATTATTTCTTGCAAACTTCCATGGCCATTACTGAACAGCATAATCACTATTGTGTGCTCAGGGACAATTCTGCCTTTGTATTAGGGGGGATACTGCATTTACTCATTCATTGAAAACACTTAAAAACCTTATCCCCTTCATTCTTTTAACAGAGTAATTGCTTTTTTACTGGATTATTCCATTAGTTTTTATTGAAGGACATTGCAAGAGTTGCATAAAATCAATGTGGTACTGATTAAGAACAATTCTATTACCTGTCACAGGCATGTGTTACATGAGAATGTGTGAAGAATATTATTTCCTGTATCTGTGATAGAATGGTCACGCACTTTCCTCAGCTAGAAACAAGCAAGGCAAAAACCCTTTAAAATGAACATGCTGACTTTATTTTGATTTCCTAGATTTTGCAGGTAAATGTTCTTTAAAGCAAGGATCGCCAATTGCTACCCTCATCCCCCCCAAAATTCATTCTTCCTCTCTCCTTATAGTAATAAGAACCTCATATTTCAGAATGTTTATTTTAATTAGTGTATTGATTATAACATAAACAATTTACTAAACTTGTCATCAAATAGGTTCTATTTAGGGACAAAACTGAACCATGAGATATGGTGGGAAAATGTGTACGGTAGCACGATATCTAGGATAGGTGGACATCTCCAAACTACTCTGTAAAATTCACTTTTCTCCTTCCCCACAAACCCTTCTACTGTGCCCTCTGACATTTTTAAGCTGGAATCAAAAATGAAACCACTAAATACCTATTAGACTGGCCAAAATCTGGAACACTGATAATAACAAAATGCTGGTAGGATGGTGAGCAACAGGAACTCTCATTCATTGCTTGTGGAAATGTAAAATGGCTCTGCCACTTTGGAAGACAGTTTATCACTTTCTTGTAAAACTAAATATGCTCATTATTTGATCCAGGCATTCCTTGGTATTTACCCAAAGGAGTTGAAAACATATCCACACAAAAACCTGCACACAGATGTGTATAGCAGCTTTACTCATAACTGCCAAAACTTAGAAGCAAACAAGATATCTTTGAGTCCATGAATGGATAAACTGTGGTATTTCTATACAATGAAATATTATTCAGCGCTAAAAAGAAGTGAACTAGCAAACAATGAAAAGACATGAAGGAACCTTTGATGCATATTACTAAGTGAAAGAAGCCAATCTGAAAAGGCTACATACTGTATGATTCCAACTATATGACATTCTGGAAAAGACAAAACCATAGAGACAGTAAAAAGATCAATGGTTGTCAGGGGTTGGGGTAGGAGGAAAGATGAATAGACAGACAGATTTTCAGGACAGTGAAAATACTCTGTATGATATCATAATGATGGGTATATGTCATTAGACGATTGTCAAAACCCACAGAATTCACAACATCAGGAGAGAACCCTAATTTATACTGTGGCTTTTGGGTGATTATGATGTGTCGATGAATGTTCATCAATTGTAGCAAATGCACCATGCGGGTAGGGGTTGTTGATGGTGGGGAGGCTTGGCATGTGGGGGGCAGGGAGTGTACGAGAAATCTCCGTACCATCCCCTCAATTTTTCTGTGAACCTAAAACTGCTCTAAAAGATAAAGTCTTAACACACAAAACAAACAAAATGAAACATAAACATCTATCCTATTGTTTTACTCTCAGAACTATCTGGTCATTCCTC
Organism: Balaenoptera musculus; assembly: GCF_009873245.2. Lineage (NCBI taxonomy): Eukaryota > Metazoa > Chordata > Mammalia > Artiodactyla > Balaenopteridae > Balaenoptera > Balaenoptera musculus. Next base: position 72,854,526 of record NC_045789.1, on the reverse strand, counting down.
CTGGCTTATCATCTTCTCCAGCGTTCCGCACTCTAGCAGCATTCTCGGTAACTTATCATTTGAACTGATGATCCATGTTACATCTTGATCCCGAGTTCATTGACTTCCTCATCTCCAGTGCTTTTTTTTTCCTTTCCTCATTCTGATCCATGACAATGAAGGACCTTGTCATTACCAGCAACTTCACCACTCCTGAAAATCAACCCTGTAAAATTCCACTTTTCAAACATTGACTCCTTACTTCCAGCTTGATTCCTGAATTACTGCCCTTACTACACTTCTTAGATTTTATCCAAACCCTCAAACATTCAATCCCACCACTTCCTCACCTAGTTTCCCTTTACTAGATTTAATGATGCATTATTATAATAATTTCCTTTACCTTGAATATCTTCCTTTCCTTTGCCTCTCTCTCTCTTCCTTTGTTGAACTTGCTTTCAAAACTCCAGCACAAATAGAATCTAATAGCTGCATTTTCAATGTCTATGTAAAACCAGCAAGACATTGATGAAGAAAATCATATAACCAAATTAAATAATTTCAGTTAATATTAATAATACTTATCAAAGTAGACCACAAACTGGTACTTAATACTATCAGGCAAGTATATTATGTTTCTCTTTCTCACTTCCTTGAGAAATCTATACATGCTGCCTCCACTTTTTCACTCCTATTTCCTACTCAACCCTCTCTCTGGCTTCCGTATTCACCCACTAACACTATTGCTATCACAGTAAATAAGTCTCTGCATGTTACCAAGTTCACAGGGTAATTTTTCTGTACTCATCTTACTAAAATTCTCTATAGAAGGTGAAATTGTTGAATAATCCCTCTTTGTGACATTTTCTCTTTTGTTGGTTTTCATGATGCCATTCTCTTCTGATTGTTATCCTACCTTAATAATCACTCTTTTCTAATCCTCTTTACTCCACACTCTTCCATGTTCAACCTCTTACTGAGGGTGTATATCCATCAGGATTCCACTTTGGATCCACTTCATTTCTCTTACTAGGCAAATTTACCTATTGCATGTCTTTAAGTAATATACAGCAGTGACCTCCTAATGTGGACTCTTTGCCCACATTGGGGAGAAGCAAGGACTCTCACCTTTGCACCAGATTTAAATTTTCAGCTACCCAACAGAGAGTTTCAACCAGACGTCTCACAGATGTCACAACTTAACAAATAACTTAACTTAACTTAACTTAACAAATAAAAAGGTAAGTCTTCATTATTACTCAATCTTATTTTAGAGCTATCCTCTCTCCCTGTTGCAGTCATTAACATTGTTACCCATCTTTGAATTATCTTTGTTTTCTCATTTTCACACATCCTTCAGACACAATTCATCAACAAATCTTGTCAGTCCAATCTCAACTGTCTACTTAGTTTAATTTCCACTGTCACTCTTTATGCTTGGACTTTTTTTTTTTAAATTGAGATATCTTTGATGTATAAAAATTTTGTATATTTATGGTGTACAACTTGATGTTTAAGCTATTCTTGTCTGAATTGTTGCCCCAACCCTTTGTAACTGGTACAGTATTCATAATCCAGTTTCATCCTTTTTCAAAACAACGTATCATCCAAATTATCTGCTGAAATGTAAATAGAGTCATGTAACTTCCCTGTCTAAAACTCCTTATTGGATTCTTATTCCACTTAAAAGCCAAACTCTTACCCCACCCAAAAGGGTCTGTAGGATCAAATTCATCTCTACTCAAGGTCACCTCTCTACTCAAGGTCACCTCTCTACTCAAGGTCATCTCTTTCACTTTATCTTCACTTACATATCAGACACACTGGTCTTCCTACAGGATCATTCCAATCCTCTCACATCTAAAACATAATATTTCTTAATATATGACTCTGTAAAAAGAATCTTATTTTTTAAAGAAATTCTTTCCTCTACCTCCACATAACTGAATCCTTAAGTTATTATAGATTTTAGCTCAAGTTTTTCTTTACAAAAATTCTTTCCAACATTAGCCTTTAAATTTAGACCCTTCTTCCTCCAACCTTATAATGATCTATCTCAGACTCATATTTTTCCTTAATTACTATAATTTATATATACACACACACATATATGCCTTACAGTGTTTTTGAGTGTTTCTCCCACTAGAGTGCAAAATACATAAGGGCAAAACTATATCTCTCTGTTCACATGACTACCTCCTGATCTAGCTGATCTAGGAGGGAGGAGGCAATTACTTTGTATTTTCTGAATGAAAATAAAATTCTTGCTAAAATAGAATTCCTGAGAGTTTCCTCTTGCTAATTATTAAACCATTAATAGCAAAATAGAGCCCACCCAATTCATATAAAAACACTGGTGAGGTTATACACCTTGGATCGTTAAGGAGCCCACGAAATAATGTGCTAAAAAGTGACTCGCATTTTCTGATAATAAAACATTATGTAAATATTGATTTTATATACAATATATAACAAATTAAAGAATGTACCAAGGTTTCTGTTAAAAAAACTGTTAAAGATACACTTCTTCTTAGGCACTAATGAGAACCCCTGAACAACTAGACTGGATCTCTTCAGGTAGAGCCAGGATCCGCTTCTAAATCATTTGCCATTGTTGCCATTGTTCCATTCTAAGATATCTATGTGGGGATATACACTTCTTGCTTCAAGGAACTCGTTACTAAGTAAGCAAATCCTATATCATTGTCTGAGTCCTGTAAGTACTGTGTTTATATATCTTCTGCTTAAAACTAGCTACTTGTTTTACATTTGAAAGAAAGTGGCTGTGTGATACTGAATTTCTTGTTTTCTCTAACCTGAGGAGAGTGTGTGTGTGTGTGTGTGTGTGTGTGTGTATGCATTTCCTACTGTAATCAGCAGCCTCTGCTACTGGGTGATAGGAAAGGTGTTTTAAATCTCTTTGATGAAATGAGCCATTTTCTGCTTGGTCTCAAGCTTAAAATGGATCCCACATTGTGCAGCCGCAAAAGCACATTATACATCTTCCATAACACTGCTAAATTTCCCTCTAAGAAATGGAAGAGGGACTTCCCTGGTGTCGCAGTGGTTAAGAATCTGCCTGCCAATGCAGGGGACATGGGTTCAAGCCCTGGCCCGGGAAGATCCCACATGCCGCAGAGCAACTAAGCCTGTGCGCCACAACTACTGAGCCTGCACTCTAGAGCCCACGAGCCACAACAACTGAAGCCCATGGGCCTAGAGCCTGTGCTCCACAACAAGAGAAGCCACCGCAATGAGAAGACTGCGCACCGCAATGAAGAGGAGGCCCCACTCACCACAACTAGAGAAAGCCCACGCAGCAATGAAGACCCAACGCAGCCAAAAATCAATAAATAAAATTAATTAATTAAAAAAAAAAACTGCAAATACTTTGATATTTCTTCCGTAGAGAGGTGAAGTTTCTGTTCCTTCCCTTTGAATTTGGTCAGATCTGTGTCTGCGTGACCAATAGGATATAGTGAAAGTGATGTGCCAGTTTCCAGGCCAAGTCCTTGAGGAACTAACAGCTTTCACTTTGTGTCTCTTGGAATACTCAAGTCTTGAAATTCAGCCACTCTGCGATGAGGAAGCTTAAGCAGTCCCATGGAGAGTTCTAGCAATTTGCCAGCCACTGGGTAAACCATTTTGGAAATGGATCCTCTTGCCTGGTTTGAGTTAAAACTGGTGTTCTGTATAGCAGAGGAGAGCACTTGCTGATGTTTAGATTTATTACAGAGTAACAGATGACTGGAATAGAGCTTTTTCCTACCTAAATAGAAATTTCTAGTGTTGGAATCATTCTTTTCTCTGATGTATACATTTGAAGCACATTCTGATTGCATATGTTAAGGATTCTTTTGCAAAAATACCCCAAAATTCTGCACAAAAGTAGGTAGTTTATTCTACCCTACTCACCTTAGCTTCCTCAGAGTAGATATTGGAAAACATAGTAGAGAATACAGATGATGGGAAACCACCTAGGGAATTATTGGAACGGCGATAAAAAGAAATAAAGAAATTAAGCACAGAAAATTAATGGAAGAAGGAAAAATGCAACATCTATTTTGGGGCAGAGAGGTGGCAAATACTATTTATCATTTCTTTCTGTTTTACTTTGTATGTCATGTGGTAGAATTTGTGTCCATTTTTGCCATTGAAATGCAGGGTTTTTGGCAAAAAGACACTGTGTTTTATCTCATTATCCCCAGATAATGACTGCCATGCATAGGTTATGTAGGTAGTTTTTTTCCATGAAAGAAACTAATGCTCTTCTGTCTCCTATTCCATCTAATTCCCCCAAGATTTATAAAATTGAGATAAAAGAAATGTATTAAATAATTTTAACACTGAATACTAAGAAAAGATAATGCATTACATTCATGTTGCTTTTGATTTTTAGGGATTACTTTTTATATTTTCATTTAATTATCTTTTATAATATCATAAAATATTTACATAACTTTAAGATGAAATTGACAAAACAAGGTACTTTCAGAGGAGACTAACTTCCACCTCTGTCTTCTGTCTCTTTTTTCCTCTCACAACAGGAACCTTCTTTCATAATTTTTAAATTTATATGACAGTTTTTTATTTTCTGAAATATAATTGTATGCATACACACACATATATGTACTTCTTTTTTTTTAAATCAAAAGCATGATTCTATAGATAGTTTTTTGTAACCTGATTAATTTACTTAATGCTGTATTATAAACAAGATCACTCATTGTGGTATATAGTGACTTTCTTCCCTTTTTTTTTTCTCCCCAATTTTGTGATAATCCATTGGGATGATTTACCATCATTTAAAATTTTTGTCTTTAACCAGTTTTCTCTCTTCTGCCTCCTCTGTTACCTCATCTCTTATTAATTTTCCTTTCTTCTTACTTTCTCTATTCCAACCACAATAATCTCCCTGTTTCTTAACATTGTCATCCTTTTCTTTTCCCTCATAACCTTCACACATGCTTTTCCCTCATCCTAGAAAGATCTTTACCAATATATGTAGATGGTTAATCTCTTTATCACCTTACATCATTGAACAAGACCCAGTCAAGTGAGATATTTTCTGGCATTTATTTAAAACAAAACCCTACCATACTCTATGCCCCTTCCTTGCTTTTTTTAACTTCTTAAGTTTGTTACCTTCTCAGATACAGCACATTTTACTTGCTTGTTTACTTTCTGTCTGTCTTCATTCATGAGAAATAGGCTCTGTTAATACAAGGACTTTTGTCTATTTTGTTCACTTTTCTATCTCCAATGATGAGAAATCTGCACAAGGCAGGCACTCAGAAATCATTGTAGAATAAAAGAGTTTGAATAGCAAAGAGCCAATTACCTTGCTGAAGAGAAGTTGGCAATATGTCATTTGATGTGAAATCCAGTGCATTCTGTCTGTAGTGTAGCTTTGATTATGTTGCTAAGAAATAAGTTGCGCTTTACTTGCCCCACAGACTGGAAAAGGTTACCTTGAAGCCTTGTTAGGCCTCATTTTTCTCATTAAATGTAATTGTCTCTCATTTACTGACACTTTTAGCAAGTCTAAAACCACATGGTTTGAGTTTCAGATTTTATTTCTCTCATCTTCTTATCAGTTAGAGAGATGGGAGAAGGAGGGGGAAGGTCAGTTAAAAGTTCCAGAATCACAGGACAGTAGGAAAAATAAGTATGTGGAAATGAATAAACCAGTCAAAGAGGGAATATGAAGGCAATAATGGCATTGTTTTGTTCATTAGATACTCTCTTGAATTAAACTGAGATATTCTTGAACTGAATAGCATTTTAAATGCAATGAACATCCTTTGTTAGTGGTTTATGGTTGCAAGTAACCCAAGCCAATTCAAGACACTTTAAGGAAAAAGAAAAATGCAGCTGAGACAGACTGAGGAGGTAGAATTTATTAAATGGACACAGAGATATTTCATAGAATCCAGTTAATGTAGATCAGGAAACTCTATTAGGCTCAATACCTCCTTGTAATGACAATTTTATACTACTACTTTTGTTAAATAGTAATGAACTTAATATATTACGCAATTTTTAAAATAATAAAATGACTAATTTTAATATGAAGGAGAATCAAAATATAATTTATTTATAATAAGACAATGTGTATTTTGATATTAAATTACTTGGACATAATTATGCATGAAGATATAATGATGAAGTTAAATGCTTGGATCTATAAATAGAATTGCTATGGATCACCATGGAGTGCTGTAATAGCATATTACACAACTGTGCTGCATATATGATTTAAATATTGCAAGCCCTGTTGCCAATGATGATGTGATTTTCAGAATAAGGTAAGTATTTTTTGCAAAACTTGCATATAATCTTCTGTTGACTAACATGGTGGTTTCATTCCTGTAACACTGGAATATTTAAAGTCACACAAAAGTCTTTGCAATGGCATCTGAATTGGATTCTAGCTTTGGATAATCATAAACAGATTTTTAAACCTAGAGTAATGTTGAATAGGAATTCAAGTTTTACAGATAATGGGGAATACTTTATGGCACAAGACAGTTCAGTGAATTTCAAGATATCAAGTATCACTGGATCCTTCCCAATAATTGCCCATCGAATCATTGTGAAATACAAAATATTCTTAAATACTTTTTAATACTGTCTAGGGTATGGAATCTTTCTCATTGGAAGCCACTAATGTAACGTATTGCAGGAAATAAGGATATTATCTTTTATTCTGAAACAGGGAGCGATTAGATTTTAAGCAAAGTAGTCTTATAAGCTGACATGTGTTTGAAAATGTTTACTCTTAATACAGGGTTAAAAATAGACACTAGGTGTCACGGCAGAAGTAAAAAGACTAGTTAGGAAGTTGTTGATAATAATTTAGGTGAAAGATGATGTTAGTTTAAATCAGAGAGTTCACTGGATATGGTCTAATTCTATAGATATTTTGAGGGGATAACCAATAAAATGTGGTGATGAATTAACTTAGGGCTGTGAGAGGAGGGAATGAAGGATCACACCAATACATTAGATGGACTGAAGTTACCACTTAGAGAGATAGTGAAGATTTGGGGAGGGCATGTATTACATGATACAGTCAATCATTGAGCATTTATTGAACATTGTCCATTTTGAGCTTGTGATGTATAGCAGGTGTCAAGCAAAAATCTCTAGCATGCAGTTGGGTATAAGAAAGAATATGGAGTTCATGGAGAGAAGTCTTGGCGGAATGTCATCAACAAGTCAATGTGAGAAGTCCAACCCACCTAGCTGCTGAAGCAAGACCACAAGTGGGGACTTCATGGAGAGTTACATAGAAATCTTTGCCTCTGTGTAACACTGTCACTGTGGCTTCACAGCCAAGTATGTGGTGGGGAGCCTAGGGTCATGATCAACAGGGCCAGCATTTAGGAAGAAGGGCAGGCATGAAGGTGAGAGCATAATGATTCAGTGACATATCTCTGAATCTGTTAGTCATCACATCTGGATTTGACAAATATCTTCAAAGGCTATGGCTGCTGCTGCTATTATGCATTCCAAACCTTCCATGAGTTTCACTTTTGGCCATTTTGAATTTGGAATCATACAGGAAAGGGAGTTCTTAAAAATTTAGTTTTCAGCATAACCATGTCACAGAAAAGAGTCCACCACAATCTACACTTTGTCAATTTGCTATCCAAACACATCGTTTTAGCTGTATTAAACTTCCAAATAAACACAATAAGTTTCAGTCTAACAAGATGCAGTCAATGGTCCCTCATAAAACCCCCAAACATGCTAGCCCACTCCCCTAAGATACTCAAAGTCTTACTCTATTCATCTTGAGGTGATGTTCATTCTTCTGAGTCACACTTTCCTTTTGATATCCTCGAAGTTAAATATTGAAATATACAGTTAACCACTATTAATACATCAATACAACTTCTCCTTAATGACACAGGAATAGGAGTAGAAAAATGAAAAGAATAAAAATTGGCATATACACATATATATAAATGCTTTCATTCATATACATATATACACAGATATAAACAAGAAAGAAATAGCTGTAACTACTAGTCCTCCCTACTGCAAATGATCATGTTGTTGTAGCTTGTATTGATAAATTCCATTTTCCACTACCAATCATATTTCCTTTGGCCTCAGAAAGCACCTCAGATGACTATGGTTTCTTGACTGGTATGGTGATCCCAAACTTTATTCCTTCAGGATCTGTACCATTAAAAGTCCTGCCTATTTGAGTTGTAGTTTTCCATTGATCGTCATCACAATACAAAGAGGTGCCTCAGCAAGACTCCTGCATTTCATATACTCCTCCCTACGTGCATTGTGTAGTAGTAGCCATTTTCCCTTTAACAGTTGGGGATGATGTAGAGAAAGGAGATGGTGGATGAAGAAAAAAAGAATAATAAACTAACAAGGAGTCTTACAGTGACCAGTGATTATTAAGTACCGTGAACTAAGTCATATGATTAAATCATTTTTTTAAAATATTTGAAGTTTAGAAAGGTTATAGGACAGAGTTTAACATGAAATAAGTGCTCAGTAAAGGTAAATTTTCTAAAGTGGTGTCTCCATCAAGGGAGGGACTGTGTGACATATTAAACAAGACAATGACATAAGACCGTGAAGTGAGAAACTGACTTGATTTTATAGGCTCCCTGATGGTTGCACTGCTGTATTTCTTGGCTTAATCAGAATTGGCTCAGGAACTGGGTCAGTACAAGGCATTGAGGGGGTTGTATCAATAAAGCAAGTGTAAAAAGCTAAAAACAGAAGGACCAGAAATGGTAGAACACATTTAGACTGACAGTTATCTTGTTTCTTCTTGGTTTACGTATTTAACTCTCACAGATCCTAGTGAAAAATTAAAATGAAAAAATCCTTTAGCGTAAATTATAGCTATATTCTTCTGATAGTCTAGCAAAGGCTAAATAACTAATTTGAAATCCATTTTATAGTGCCATAGTGTTCTTAGCTTGAGGCCCTTGCTATTTAATTTTGCATATTTTAATAATGAATAGAATCCTACAATGTTTACTGCATTCTTCTCTGGCTTTTGCAGAACTTAGATCTTTGTCTTTTTCATGAATTATAGCTGCTCTGGTGTCATTATCCTTTTTCAGTTTTGAATACCTGGAACATTCAAGTTGTCCTTTGTAGCGTGGTATCTTCGGCTCATATGATTATACATTAGCCCCAACTTTTATATCTTGCAAATGCTTTACAACCTATGTTTTATTAGTTGCTGCTAAAAAACAAATCTGTAAGTCACAGGTTATCTTTTTTTCCCTTGTTTGTAGAGGGAATAAAGCAACATGGAAACCAAGCAGTTTGCAATCATGGCAGGAATATCAGGGACAGAATTTGTATTTCTTTGAAACAGGGATGCGCTTAATGTTCCATCCACATTCTACCCCAAATTTGAGCTATTTTTAGAGGAGTGGAAAGTTGAACAAGAATCCACTGAAAATAACCAACTCAGTATTATAGAGAAATTATCACTCTAGATAATACAGTCATTTTCTCTACTCATTTTTCCCAGAAACTCATGGTTTCACTCTATGATATATATTAATCATTTTCCAGCTCTTTAGTTTTAGCTTTGTACATATAGTTCCTAACTGGAGAAAAATGTATACAATCTGATGTATTACTTTTTTTTCCAGCAAATAAATATGACAAAACCTATGACTGTTTTTAGGTTAGTGTTTCTTTCAAATGCATGCTAATTTATTTTACTCTCAGCCTGATCTCAACTTCCCTGCATTTCTATTGTACAGTTCTATCAAATACAAGTCTAATATTTCCCGTTAATATATTCTATTCTGTAGCTCTCGGGTATACAGCAAAGCATCATATGTTTAAGCAGGATCTTTACTGAACTGTGAACTACAAACCAGGTGGAAAGGCACAGATTTACAAAACTCCAAAACCAAGTATAACTCAGGTAGTAATTTTTTGCTGAACAATGAACTGGACTGCTGTTATTATAAAATTTAGAATGTCAGTTTCAAGTAGAACTAAGCCGATATATTTTGTCATTCTACTGAAGTAGAGAATCAATTATTTTCTTCTGGTCTTTGAAATATTTCTCAAGCCAGTTTTTTAATTCCTGTTTCTGTGCTCAACACCCTAACACAGACCCTAATCTCCACACTTAATTACTATTAGGGCTTCTAGCTTCTTATCCTGAAGCTTCTTATCCTGAAGTTATTTAAGCAAAATAGTGTTCAAATAAATATACTAGCTGTACAGTCATCAACCTCTAGCAAAGTCATTCTTTTGAACCAACAGTTTTAAGTCCATTGGAACAGACTTAATCAAATCTGAGTTCCTCAAGTGCACATTCATTCTTACCAACATCTAATCCCACCCTGTTAATTCTGCCTGTGCTAAATGATCTATAACTTGATTATTTCTATTTTGCAATGAGTCAACTGAAACTCAGGGAGTAGTTAAATATCTTGAAACTGTCACTCATCTAGAGAATGGGGGAACCATAATTTGACACACAATGTGTTTGTTTTTCATTTATGCTTTTCCTGCCACCTGCTTCACATGTTATTATCTGTATTCATCATTATGCTTTCAGTTATAATGAAAAACTCTAATCAAACTGGATTTAAAAAATAAAGAAATGTATTCTTTGTAACAAAAGTACAGTCTCTAAGCTGTACTGGTATCGACACTCAGGATGTCCAGGCTCTCATTTCTTATTCTCCATTACAGAGCTTCCCTTCTTCATTGTTGACTCCATTCTTGGGAGAATACTCTGCTTATGGACCCATAATGGCTTCTGGACTTATTTATTTACATGTATCTATGAATGACTGTGTTTGAGAGAATTATGATAGGACTAAAAGAGGTCAGATGTCCAGCATCTAATAAAGCAATGGGGACAATACTGATTTAAGCTTGAATCACAGTTCTTACACCTAACTCCCATAGTGGAATCAAATTATGAAATACATGAACTGGGAAAGTAAGTGTGGACACTTGAATGAAAATTGAGGTGCTCCTATCTGTAGAAGAGGAAATGGATGCTGGTCAAGTAAACCCAGCAAATGCCTACTCTCGGACAGTACATGAACTTTGCCTTTCCAGGCCAGTCCACACCAGTTGCAAAAGCCCTTTATGATTATTGCCACTTCCATCACTTTGCTCATATACCTCTGTACTAGAAAATCCTCATCTTTTCTTATAACCTGCTAAATTTACTTATGCTTCCAGGCCTAAATTTAAAACATTTATAAAATCTCTCTTAATCATTGCAGTTCTACTGACTTTGTGCCCACTGAACTGCTATAGGATTTATAGTTTTCATAGTTCTTCAAAATATAGTCTTTTAAGAAATATTTCACATTTGTAATTTGTGTGACCCTACCTAGACCATAGGAGCCTATTGAATATAGCTCCATTTTCACTTGGTTAGTTTAAACAAGTTATTTAACTTTCTGAGTCTTAATTTTCTCATCTCTAAGATATACATAATAATAATATTTACCCTTTAGTGGTGTTGTCAGGAGGAATAATTTATATGATACATATAAAATTCTGAGAGCTATTCCAGGCATAAATGAAATGCACAGAAAACATTGGCTATTTTATTTTTTAGCCTCATTATAACCACCACGATGCCAAGTGAAGTGCTAGTTACATGCATAGTAGATGCTCACTGAATGTATCTTGGATTTCCTGAAGCCAAACTACTGCTCAATATGGTAAAGTTGTCAGATAGTTCAGTTCTCCAATAGTGTTCTTCTTTTTCAATACTGTGTTGGTTATTCTGGGTCTTCTTCTTCATATACATTTTAGAATCAGTTTGTCTAGCCCACAGAATAACTTTCTGGGATTTCAGTTGTGATTTCTTTGAATCTATCAATATAGTTGGACAGAACTGACATCTTGACAATATAATCTTCCTATCCATTAACCTGGACCATCCCTCCATTTATTTACTTCTTTGATTTCATTCATCAGAGTTTTATTGTTTTCTTCATTTAGATCTTATACAGATTTTGTTAGATTTATACCTATGTATATCACTTTTGGGTGCTATGTAAATGGTACTGTGTTTTTAATTTAAAATTCCGCCTATTTATAATTGGTATATAAGAAAGTGATTGACTTTTATATATTGACTTTGTATCCTGCAACTTTGCTATATGGCTTCTTAGTTCTGGGAGTTTATTTGTCAATTCTTTTGGATATTCTACATTAGATAATCATGTCATCTACAAACAAAGACAGTTTTATTTTTTCCTTTCCAGTCTATATACCTTTTCTTTTCTCTTCTCTTCCCTTCCCTTCTCTTCTCTTCTCTTCTCTTCTTTTGTTTTCTTGTCTTGTACTGTCTTATGTAATTGCATTAGTTATTACTTCCAGTAAAATGAAAAGGAGTGGTGAGAGGTAAGTATTCTATTTTAAAATTTAGTTACAGCTAATGTAAAAGTTACATTCCACCAAGAAGGTCAAATATTCTTTTTTTTTTTTTAACATCTTTATTGGAGTATAATTGCTTTACAATTGTGTGTTAGTTTCTGCTTTATAACAAAGTGAATCAGCTATACATATACATATATCCCCATATCTCTTTCCTCTTGCATCTCCCTCCCTCCCACCCTCCCTATCCCACCCCTCTAGGTGGTCACAAAGCAAGAGCTGATCTCCCTGTGCTATGTGGCTCCTTTCCACTAGCCATCGGTTTTACATTTGGTAGTGGCAACCTAAGAAAATAGCTTGAATATTTAGTAAGCAAAAACAATTAGAATTGCAATGAATGATTATAGAAATTTCTATTTAAACATGACAGTGAAGATATTACTTATTTTCTATCCTTTAAAATTTACTAATAAGTATAACACCAAAATTAGCTTCTGAAATATTTTTAAAGCAAACATATTAATAGAAGCCAAAGACGAAACATGTGCCATGAGAATCTCAGAAAAAATCATAGAGAAGTTCAATAAGTGTATAGAAGAATGTTCGTCCTAAATAATAAAGACATACAATTTGAAACAATAACAAATACATATAACTCATAGGTACTAATAGATAAATTATTAATGTATTCTGCAAGAGAATGGAGAAATATGCACTCCCGTCGACTTTTAGTGGAAGTATAAATTTGTGTAGATTCTTGGAGCACAAAGGCAGTGTTTACCATGATTCTTTTGAAATATACATAGCCTTTGTCCCCCTAAAATTCCTCTTCTAGATTTCTGCCTTACTGAAATTTCAATGTGAAAAATATGTAAGTTGAAAATATAATTAGTCGCATTGTGTGTGATAGCAAAAATAGTCTCTCAAAAGGGAAATAGTTAACAAAATTATAAATGAGATGGAATCTTAGGTAACTATGAAAAGATCACTGGTATAAAAAGATCAGCAAAACCTGTAATGTCTACTTTATTGCATGATACCAGAGGATAATTATTCCTATTTTTTAAATAGAGAAAAACATGTTAACCCACCTTTTTATATGAAAAAAATCCAACTCAAGTAAATATTTTAGTGTACATTTAAGTATAAAATGGTAACTCTCATTATTTAGACTAGCAAAATCTTATACAGCACTTCAGCTATTACTGTAACTTTTGGGATCAGAAGTTCATTTTATTGCTAATTTGATCTTTTTATACTTTCGGAGCAGGCATGGTAATTGCCAACCAGAGGCAATTTCAGCCAACAGTAGATGTAGGCATGTCAACACTAGATACTAAAAACTGGACGGAGATCAAGGCCTTTCTATTTTCCCTGTAAGTAGGTTTCACTCTATGTGTTAACACATTTTGTCCATAAAGAGCTCTAATGTCTCTTGGCTTACAAGTACAGTGCATTAAAAATGTGGCCAACTTTTTTTTTTCAATAAGTAAACAGTGTTTCCCACTGTCACATAAAATGATCCCTTAGAAACTTGCAAACCAACAAGAGCAGAGAGATTCTTGTTTAGAAAAAAAACAATTTAGACAAATACACATTTCTCAAGCTATCTGAAATATTTTAAGCTAGAAAATAGAGGGGGATAGCTGTTAACAGTGTCTATAAAAAAAAGATAAACATAACAGTGTAGAAAGCATTGTAGGTGAAAAGGTTTTAAATGTATTTTATTATACACATCTCTGTTGCCAGCTTTGAAAAAATCAGAATATGGTTTTCGTTTTGGCTACAAGCTTCAATTAAGGTAAAGCAGAATGTCCTCCCATATGTGGTTTACAGGTGCTATGACCTAACTCAAAAGCTTGTATATGAACAAAGACTAAATCTTGATTATTGGAGAGGGTATTATTCTTTACTTTGTTCAGTTTTATTGTGATATCATTGACATATAACATTATATATGTTTAAGGTAGACAGCATAGTGATTTGATATACAGTTGACCCTTGAACAACACGGATTTGAACTGCATGGGTCCACTTATATGCACTTATATACAAATATATTTATTTTATTCAATAAATATAGTACCTGTATTTTCATTTTACAGGTCTTTAAATGAACTAACTGTGGGGAAAAGTTTATGTTTGGTTAGAGATCACGATATGTGGAATGAAAATTACTAGGGTTTGAATCCCAATTCTAACCAAACTGCTTCAGCGTCCTGTCCTTGGGTGAGTCGTTTATCAATTCTTTTGTTTTTGAGACAGAGCAGTCTGCAGATTTTTGACTGCATGGGAGGTCGGTGCCCCTAACCCCCTTGTTTTGTATGTATGTATTGTGAAATGATTACCGCAAATACGTTTCGTTAACATCCATCATTTCACATAGTCACACTTTTTGTTTCTTGCGCTGAAAACTTTTAAGATCTTCTCTCAGCAACTTTCAAATACAAAATACAATATTGTTAACTATAGTCACCATGCTGCACATTATATCCCCAGAACTTATTTATTTTATAACTGGAAGTTGTACTGTTTGACCACCTTCATTCATTTCCCCCACCCACCGTCTCCAGCCTCTGATAACCACCAATCTGTTTCCCGTTTTTTCTTTTTTAATTCCACATATAAGTGAGATCATAATTTACCTTTCTCTGTTTGACTTATTTCACTTAGCATAATGCCCTCAAACTTCATCCGTGTTGTCACAAATATCAGGATTTTTTTCTTTATTATCATTGAATAATAGTCCATTGTATATAATACAACATTTTCTTTATCCATTTATCTGTCATGGACACTTAGATTATTTCCATGTCTTGGTCTTGGATATTGTAAATAATGCTGCAATGAACGTGGGAAAGGAGGGTGAGCAGATATCTCTTTGAGATTGTAATTTCATTTCCTTCAGATATATACCCAGGAGTGGAATTGCTGGTTTTATGCCACAATAGATTTAAATATTTCATATGTACACTTCTAATTTATCATTTTTAAAATAATACTTAATCATGACCACTAGCAGATATTGTGTATAAATTATTTTATTGTGCATTATTTTAATATTTTTAAAATATTTATTTAAATTAATTTGCTTTGAAGGATAATTTTAACTTCTCCATCAGAATTTTTTTTTATGTTTACATGAAAAATCTTCCTACTGATTCATAAAAATCAATTCTAATTATTTATTGATTGTTATCATTTGTGCAAGATTTGCTGAATGAAGTAAACTTTAGCTAAATCATCTGTTACATGTCAAGACAGCTAACTAATAGTCATGAAGCTGGGGTTGCCATTAACCAAACTTTTCTTATTGATCCTTCTATTTCTCCCTGGCCTGAATACTGTCCTGATGTACACCTGTGCATCTAGCGACTGTCCATTTCTTTCCAGTTTTATTGCTCATGTATTAACCACTGACTTTTATGTTCTTAGATGCCATCCGTTATCTTTTTCTAATTGTGTATCTAAACACAGTATAATTTTTAAATTTTATACATCTCTCTACACTTATCCCCTTGATTCAGACACCTTTAAAAGTTAGTTCAGTTTATTATCCATCACACATATTATCACAATATTTTATGTAAAATTACTTCATTTGGGCTTCTAAGAATAATTCTGATTTTTGTAACCATTTCTTCAGAATTCATGACCTTCTTCTTTGGGTAATTTCTTAAGTTATATTTGTTGTTTGATATTTTTGAAGCATTCACAGATTTAGGTATATTTCTTTTCTAAAATAAAAAGCAACATACATAGTACTATATATTCTAAGTCTAAGTCTATAAAATGCTCACTGTGACACTGTATAGAGGAACTTTGATAAGAGTTGTTATGCAAAATAGATATAGATAAGGATGTAGGTTTAAAATTAGCTGTAAAGATTAGTAATGTCATTCTCTTTCTTCCAGTTTTCCTTTAGCTTATTAAGTTTTGTATGTTTGCAAATGTATTTACACATATGACTGACATGTCATGAAGTGTCCTGGAAATAGTCCAGCCACTCTCACTTTCATAGTAGAAAAGTTGATAGAATCAATAACTCTCAAGGAAATATTACCTATGCTGGGAACAGCAACATGACATAGATAATCTGGCTTCTTTTAATATTCTCCATTGCTTAAATAATAATGTCTAGAGAACCATACAAGGTCTTCCATGAACTAATCCTTGACTTTCTACTTTGTCTACTCACTGAAGAAAGGAGTGTGGATTTGGAATTTTTTTAAAAAAATTTTATTATTTTTTTAATACAGCAGGTTCTTATTAGTTATCTATTTTATACATATTAGTGTATATATGTCAATCCCAATCTCCCAATTCATCCCACCACCACCACCACCCCACCCCCTGCCCCGCTTTTGGATTTGGAATCTTGTGGAAAGAAATGAAATAGGAAGATATTGCAGTAGTCAATATGAAAGTTTATAAAGCTCCAACTAAGGTCATAGGGATGGGAAAAGTATAGTTGGATTCAAGAGTCCCTATTGAAATAGAATTGAGATACTTTGATTATCAGTTGGAAGTAAAGAGAATGATTGTAAAAAGATTCATAGAGCAAAGAAAAAGTTTGTATTTCTCCTTTGAGATGAAGATCTGCTTAGTATTGAGATGGTAAAGCAAATTAGAAGGATGGCAGATCTCTCTGGAGGTGCTGCATTTGGGACCAGGGTAGTGGTCGAGCCCAGCTTACACACTGTCAGGGGTTTCTGCTCAGGAATGAGAAAGTTAAATGCCACAGAAGAAAAAAAAAAAAACAAAAACCCTAGGATGTCAAACAATATTTCTAACATTTAGCTAATATATTGTTCATTAAATGGATTGCAATTTGAAAAGTGGAGTCTAGAGTCCACAGACATGTTTCAGAAGTTGGAAAATATTTTAATGTAGGAGGACTTTGTGACAAATCAAGGTGTTACAGAATCATACCATTGGATCTTAAGTATCTGTGGAGTATTGAGTAGCATACTTACGCAAAAGTCAAACAACGTCAAGTTTTCCCAATTCACAGTACATAAAAAATGAAAACAACTAATAATAAAACTTTTCAATTTTTAGCTTTGAGGCTCAATATTTTTCAACTTTTCACACCTAGCGAGAAGTAAAATAAATAACAAAAACCAAAAGCCAAATAATATTGATGGAAATGTCAGAAATATGATTACGAGAAAATCTTATATGTATTAGTTTTGGTTGTAGGAACTTGCTTATATATACCCATGTACTTTGTTAGTAAATTTGTTGCTATTTCACAAAAATGATTAAATATATCAATTCTCTTGAAATTCTTTAAACAGCACCATGACTTCTGCACTCACTCCCTGACCCATAACAAGTCTGAATTACATCTGAAAAGAACAGGTGGGGTTTGAAATGAACAAGAGGCAAAAACATGCGAGAAAGGCAGGGGAGGGGTGGTACAAAAGGGAAATAACTTTATTTTCTACCTTCCTACTCTGTTCCAGTTTCTGTGTTAGGATTGATTCTTTCATCATTGTATCCACTATCTTCAACTCCACTATGAGGTGGCATAAATAATTTCAATTAACAGGTAAGAGCTTGAAGTCCAGAGAAGTTCAGTTTCTTTCTTTAAGTCAGAAGCATTTGACACAGCATATAGTATTCATAGAAAAAATGTTCAATAATCAGGTGATTAGTTAAAAAGAAATATCGACATCAGTCAGGGTTCTTAGAACTAAGCAAATGAAATTGTCTCTGGATGATTCAAACAACAAAGGAATAGATTGAAAGATTTGCTGAAGATGTTAAGACATGAGACTTATAAAGTGGGTAAGAGCACAGGAAGCTAAGTGGAAGTGAGGACCACAGAATTTCTCCAGAGAATGAGTTTGGTGAAAACAACACAATCACTATTCTGAATCACAGATACCATAGCTTGCTCCATCATCATGACCCATGTTGGACACCTTACTATGCCTCTAGCTTTGCTGTCAGCATTGTCCCTAGAAGCTGTATGTGACGGCCATCATTTGGCCACCTCCAGTATTAGGTGCTTCTCTGACCATTTCTCAACTGTTCTGTTTAATTTGAATACTGTATTCTATATTAAAAAAAAAATAGCACAAAGGTAGAGGCCCGGGTGGTTAAAGGAGATCTGGTTGGAATATTTAGCTTGAAAAGATGGATGAAAGCTGTTTTAGTATTTAAAAGACATACATATGGACTACTTTCAAGTTTTTCAGAGGATGAGGCAAAGACAAATGAGTACAAATTGTGAGAAGACAAGATTTCTTTTTAATATAAAAGTCCAAAATTGGAATGGGCAAGATCCCTGCTCCTAGGAGTAATTATGAAAGAACAAGATGGTCACTCCTTAGGGATATCATGAAACAAATTACTGTTTGAATATGAGAATGGGCTACACAACTGGTAAGATTAGAATAACTCTACTTTTAAGTCTCCACAGTTCTTTGATCTCTACCTTTGAATTTCATGCAAAATATTCTATAAGTTTACATTGCTAATTGGTCTTCAAGTAGAAAGAAATTTTCCATTTGTACAAAAGAACAAAATTTGCCTCCAGCCTCTTGAGCGTTATTATGTGTAATACTACACTCTAATTATCTCTCAGTGCTTTTCTTAGCAATTTATGGTGTTGACAGACACACCTCAACTTGGTGTGGCTGTTGGATTGTTTTAGATATGGGTATTAAAAGCATGTACCCTGTATGCTTTTGGAATTGAGTATGTAGATTTTCATTTAAATTGTTAGATATTATAGAACATGTCATGTACATTTTTGCATGATTATTTAACTTTTTATTTTGAAGTAATTCCAAAAGTATAGAGAAGTTGCAAAATAGTACAAAGAACTCTTGTTTGCCCTTTGCTCAGTTTCCCCCAAAATTAATGTCATTATATTTGCTTAATCATCCTTTTCACTTCGTGTGAGTAGGAATGTGTGTGTCCGTGTCTGTGTCTGTGTTGTCAATGAAAAATCGTACTGATGGAGTTAAACAGGCAAAGAGGACTTTATTTAAGACTATTGGAATAGAGGAGAGAGATTGAACTCAACTCCTCTGAAACAAAATGTGGGAGTATTTTTAAACCGTGTGGTGGTCTAATAGATAAGTACTAGAGGACCCTTACAGAGGAGGCTGGTCAATGAGATTAGGTCATTTATCTTTGCTAATTGGTGCTTATCTGAGTTAGGCTCCTGCCTTCCACAGAGATGGGGGGGTTAGGGAGATTATCTTTCTTGATGATTATATTTTAAAAGGATGACTCCTAGGTCCTTGAGAAAGACAGTACTGGGTTGTAAAGTTGGCAAAAGGCCATGAGAAGATTTACATTTCTAAAGGACAAGAAAGAATTTTATTACAAGTTTTCAAAAGTAAAACCCCTAAGAAAATTGAAGCCAGGAGCCTATAGCTGGGAAGAAATCTGCCTAAAGGTGAGGGGAATGGTAAAGCTATGTTAGTCAATGTGTGTATATGGGTCATGACAATTTGTAGAAACTATGGCATCTAAGGTTCAAAATAGTGGATGAATACACACACACACAAATACATATACACATGTACCTGTGTATGTGAATGTATGCATAATTATATTTTTTCTGAAATGCTTGAAAGTAAGCTGCAGACATAATGCCTCCTTACCTCTAAACATTTCATTATATACTCATAAAAACAATATTCTTTTTTACATACATTCTCATATATAAATTTTCTTCCATTATTTAACCATAGTCTAATTATTAAAATTGGGAAGTTAATCTCACTTTTTTTTTTAATTGGGGTATAGTTGCTTTACAATGTTGTGTTAGTTTCTGCTGTACAATGAAGTGAATCAGCTATATGTATACATATATCCCTTCCCTCTTGATTCTCCCTCCCCCCCATCCCACCCATCTAGGTCACCACAGAGCACTGAGCTGAGCTCCCTGTGCTATACAGCAGGTTACCCTTAGAAAACCATAATTCAAAAAGACACATGCACCCCAATGTTCATCGCAGCACTATTTACAATAGCCAGGACATGGAAACAACCTAAATGTCCATCGATAGATGAATGGATAAAGAAGATGGGGTACATATATACAATGGAATATTACTCAGCTATAAGAAGGAACAAAATTGGGTCATTTATAGAGAGGTGGAAAGACCTAGAGTCTGTCATACAGAGTGAAGTAAATCTCACATGTTTTTCACAATAACCCCAGATTGGACAGTTACTGTTAGGCTACTTTTTAAAAATAAAGGAAACACGTACATTGACATTTGGCCCCAATATTGGGAGCCAGAGATATTCTACAGATTCTATTAACTTTAGTTAGGAATGATTTTTTAAGATTTACTACACTGTTTTTTTTCAATTCTCAGAATGCTGAACAGTAATTGATTTTGATTAGGCCTGTTTGTAATAAATGTAAAGATGACTGGTTTAGTAATCTTAAGAGGATATGTTTTCCATCAAGGTCTCTACAGTGTTGGAGTTCCCAACTACTTCTGGCTGTGTCAGAAAACTGAGTATGTTGAATTTAAATGTCTGTGGTGACACCCATATGTTGCATTATGCTTTTGCCAGGTTGACGTAGGACACTCAACAAAAGCAAGGGAGTTCCTTCTATTATTAATGATTCTCTAGGCCCTTAACCACATTCTGTGAGCCATAGAAATAAGTAGATGAAATATTCCTTAAAACATTTAAACTATCAATATTGTATGAATAAAAATGAAAGGAATGACATAGTATAAATAGACTCTCATTGGACTGAGTTATCATGTTAAAATTTTCCAAGAAAAACTGACAGTTCTGAAATCCTTCATAACTTAGAAGATGTATTATTTTCTTTTTTCTTTTTAAAATTAATTAATTAATTTTTGGCTGCGTTGGGTCTTCGTTGCTGCACGGGCTTTCTCTAGTTGCGGCGAGCGGGGGCTACTCTTCGTTGCGGTGCGCGGGCTTCTCATCGCGGTGGCCTCTGTTGTTGCAGAGCACGGGCTCTAGGGCGCACAGGCTTCAGTAGTTGTGGCACGCAGGCTCAGCAGTTGTGGCTCGTGGACTCTAGAGCGCATGCTCAGTAGTTGTGGTGCACGGGCCTAGTTGCTCCGCGGCATGTGGGATCTTCCCAGACCAGGGCTCGAACCCGTGTCCCCTGCATTGGCAGGCAGACTCCCAACCACTGTGCCACCAGGGAAGCCCATATGTATTATTTTCTTAAAGTGCCTATACATATTCAGTTTGGCTAGATACAAAAAATGCCCAGATGTCAGAGTGAGCATTTTTATATACTAAAAATATCAGTAAGGAAGACAAGGGAATTATTGTCCATTTTACTATTTCTAATAAATTTGCATTTGTAAACTTCTATATGCAAACTAAGACTTCTAATTTAGATTTTGACAACATCCTATTAGCATTTGAATACACAAGATACCTGAATTGTTGAGTAAGAATCTTGATTCAAAGTCCCTATCAGGAGTTGGCACGCTTTTTCTTTAAAGAGTCAGATAGTAAATATTTTAGGTCTTGCAGACCAGGTATGGTCACAGTCACATCCGTTTTTGAATTCTTTTATAACCTTATAAAAATATAGAAATGATTTTTAGCTCAAGGGCCATACTAAAGCACACCAAGGGTAATATTTGGCCTACAGGTTTGACCTGTCTACTGATTCCTGGTCTAGGGATCTATCTATCTATCTATCTATCTATCTATCTATCTATCTATCTATCTATCTATCATCAATCTATCACAGAAGATTTATAATAGACATAATTTCTTTACATGGGCTAGTAGAGGTTCTTAAATTTTTGCTTAAGAAATTTATTGTCTTAATGTAACCAGATACATTCAGTGGCAAAAATCTGATATGCATACTATTGCTAATCCCATTGCCAAAATGACCACCAAACTAATGATTCTATTACTATATTAGGTCTGAATAAAATGAAAGCCTGAATTCAATTTTAGGAAATATATAATTAATATTTTTCAACCTATTGGCATGCTTGTATAGGTGAACCTCACCTGATCAAGGTTACTGTAATGCAATATCTAACTGAATATGGAAATGGTGGTGCAGGGGTTTCCTAATTATTGTATATGTGTTTGTTGTACATCTGTGCGTGTGTGTGTGTGTGTGTGTGTGTGTGTGTGTGTATGTGTGTGGTTATATCATGGAACTGCTATTACAATTGCTAGTTAACCTACAATAATATTTATTGGTATAACCAATCTTGGTTGCAAAAGGAATATGCCTGACTTGAGATGGGTGAATATATTATGGTTTATTTTACTCACCACTGTATAATTAGTGTTTAGTGGAGTGTCTGGCACTGAAGATACTAAATAAATATTAAATAAATGGACAGAAAGAAATTATGATAATCAAACTGTTGATATCAGTGAAGCCTTAGTGGTGGAGAGAAAATCAGGCCTGAAGCAATAAAGGTACCACAAAGAAAATCAGGACAAGATTCAGACTCAGGGGAGAAGACAGGGACTACTTTTGCAACAGAGATACATGGCAGGGATTGGATCAAGGTAAAAAAATCCTAGTACTGCAATTCAAACATGAGAACAAAGGAGAGTCATACTGAATCCCTGATCTGCTGGCTTACAAACCCTTGTTTCTGTTGACTGAGCAGCATTGGCTTCAGAATATACCTTAAGTTGAACCTACAAGTGAGGATCTCATGGTTTCTCTGAAAAAGGACATCTTTGATTCCCAGAGGCAGCCCCGAGTCTAACATCTAGCAGTTGTTTATTACCTAATTAAAGATATAACTATGGTTGAGAGAGAGCCAAGAAGATCATTAAAGTTGTATTTTATTTACATTTATAAAGTATCACATAGTTTTTATGAAATGATTCCTGAATAATTGGTACTTATGATGACTAACGGTTTAGTACTAAATATCATTTCCTTTCCTTTCCATGATGATTTCTAGTTATTAATTTAATTACTTGTTAATTATTCATCATGATTTTGATATTAATTCTTTGGGTTTTAGGGAAAAATCAGTACAAACCATGAAACATTCCCCCCTTTTTCATAAATGTATAGGAAGTATGTGATAAGAAAATACCATTTAAAGACAATATCACATATTATGGACACTAGTAAAATGTGTGATTTCTGCAATAATAAATCAGTACAAAGACAAAAGTATTTAATAATTTTATTTCACAGACAAGACTGACTTTAGATGACTTCTTATTTTTTCAAAACTAGGAATCAGGAAATTGATCATCAAGAAAATGAAGTAGTAAGTTTAGTAGAAAATTTCTAAACAACCCTGTACTGCTGTTATCAATGAACAGTGGATAACAGAAAACAGCTGAGCTGTTCTTTTACATCTCCTGATTTTCCTAAATTCCCATTCAGCCTAATAGTTGCAATATTTCACAGTTTTTAGCATATCATAGTGATACTGGAAAAGCTTTATCAAAAGTCCAGGCTCTTGTTCAACTTGTCCAAAAAGAATTTGGGCAAGGAACACAAAGCTAAAAAAAAAAAAAAAAGAGAAAAAGACACACAGGCTGAAGAGTCAAGAGAACAAAGAAGCAGTTTATTGAGGTAAAAGGGAAAGGACACACAGAGAAAAGTACGGGCACCCTTGTGAATGAGGAGTGCCCTGCAGGGATTTTTGATCCCCCTTTAAATCTTATTTTTAGCCCTTTGAACGAATGGGGGTCTTTTTGATTAGGGGTGGGATATTCATTGAGGGAAATGTTGATGTGTGGCCTGGATTGCAACAGATTGCATCAGCTCCCGGTCCTGCGCATGTCTCCAGAAGCCACTGTACATGCGCTCTAAGAGCTGTTTTCCCTTAAATTTTCCCCTACTAGTGGAGCACCTCACATGAAGGTCACACAGTGGTCATCAGTAACATGTGCATTTTTATTGCGCATGCTCCATGGTTGGTTTTCATGGTCAGAGTTTCTTGTTCAGATGCTACAAAAGTTTCTGTTTTAGATGCCATTCCTCCATGTGTCATGGCCTCATTAACTGCAAAACAAGGAGATGGCTTTGCTTTCTGCCTAATGCCTGCATATGAGGAGGCTGTCCGTGGGCCTGGCGGTGTCTTTCTTTCCTCAATAGTAATCCAATAAATAGATTTGAATTGATTTGCTGCATAACAAAGATCTCATGTGACGTTTCAAATAACTGTAATACAATGGTCCACTGAAACTAGCCCCAACCAGTTCAAACAGTGAATTGTTAAGTTTTCAGTAAAGGTGTGAGAACTTATTGAATAGTTAAATTGTATGAACTTAAAATTAGTTAAATTATACTAAAAACAAAAGGAATAAATACTCAGAACTCATCAATTCCTAACCATTTTATTACACTGTATTACCTCTTTTCCTGAGGTTATGTCTATTGTTATGCCTATCCTTACTACCTGTTATCCTGAGGTTATGTCTATTGTTTACAATTGGTGGAAATACTATCTAAGTATATTACTCAAGTAAGTATATTACTCAAGGAAATACTATGTGAAGTATATTACTTCACATCTCTTCCTATTTCTGCATTCAGTGATGTCATTTTATAGCATGAAATATGCCATTGGGGAAGTATTTCCACCAAAGCAACTAGCAGATGCTACAAACCAGAGCTATTTTCTCCTATAGGACCAATTGTTAAAACATTTACTAGCATATCAATCTTTATCAAAAAAAATTTTTTTTCTGTTTGTAGGATGACCATAAAAACGAGACAAGGGTTGGAAAGAGAGAACTTGGCCCAAAATATTATAAGGTGAAAACATGTGACATGTTCATGCAGATTTACTCATTAAAATAGGTCTTCTAAATTAGGTAAAAACACAGCAGCAAACATCTCACTTGAAAGGGCAGTCTGAGTTTTCCTTTAAGAAGCCTTGCTATGGTAGATCAATCAAGATGTAATTGTTTCTAAATAGAGGGCAGACAAGGTATAGTATCTATATATGGATTAGTGATATTCATAAATGTTCAGCTGTTTCTCAGCCTTAAAAATATCAAATATGTGTTTTTAATTTTGACCCCTACATTAACCACCGTATTAGGAAATACATAACATGTTATCCATGACCTGAGCAAGCTTCTAGAATGCCAAGTTGGAGTCAAGCATTCATTACATTCAGTAGAAGCCAAGGCTGGGGATTTCTGCCCTCTCTGATGACCCTCTTTGCTAATTTTAGTTCATATAAAAAGAAGCAAGTTTGGAAGAGTGACTGGCACTCATCAAGAGGAAAGCAAAAACTTGAGGGAAAATCGATTCAAGATTAGTTTCCAGATTAGTTTCTAAATTTTTTCCTTTTTAGCTAGTGAACTTGTACGTATATAACAAAGAAAGAGAAGTTAAATAAATAAAATTTTCTTTCACAAAATCCAGAAATACAGATGTTTATATGACTGCGTCTATATGAATATATTTGCATGCATGCACAATAAAGATACTGGGGGCATTTCCCACAAAATAGTGACAGTAGTTGTCTCTGGGTGAGGGCATGCTTGACGATCTTACTTTCTTCTTTTTTATTTAAAAATTTATCATTTAAAGTTCTTATAATTAGTGTGCATCATTTTATTTTAAATGAAAATAAATCAAGAATTAATAGAAATTTTAAAGACTCAAATATTTAAGCTTATAGTTTCTTCAAATTCAATATGAAGAAGTTAGGTTGCTCCTAATTTCCTGAAAATGTATAATTTAAAGCAAGATGTCAATTTTTCTCTCTTTTAACTGCAGTAACATTTCTTTCATTTTTTTTTTTTTAAAAAGCAACTAAGTAGGAAACAATTCTGCACAGTATATATATTGATATGATACTGTTCCTTTTACAAGGCAGAAGAGAGGAGTGGCCAAGATGGCAGAGTAGGAAGACCCTGAGCTCACGTCCCCCCATAGGTAGAAATCAAGGCAGAGTAAAATAATGGTTAAAAGCCTGAGCTTTGAATGCTGGCAGATGCAGCTTCCCATCTTCACTACACCATTTGCTATGTGGTTTTGAGGCAACTTATCTAACTTTTCTCCTTCTTTTCTCAACCATAAAATAGAGATAATAAAATCTGTGTTGTAGACATTTCATGAAGATTACATGTGAAAATATGTCCAGCATATAATTAGCAATCAATAACTAATAGCTTGAAATATTACTCAAAGAGGGAACGACATCTCAGAAATACGTCTGAGCAGACTGAAATGGAACTCAGATATTCTGTCTTGGAATTCTGTTCTAACATTAGAACAAATTACTTTCACGTTAGAAAATTAAATGTTCAGACCGCTGATATTTAGAATGATAGCCACGTTACAAGTGTTCATTTTAAAATAAAGTGAATTATGCTCCCAGGATATTTGTATAATCTTTGTTGCTCTCATTTCTGTTTCTATATTGTTTCTCTCCTGAAATGGCAGGGAGTAAAGTCACATATGTTGTTCCAGCTGCTGTTGCTTCAGGCTCTACACGTTGGCATTAACTTGTGAGACTCTGATCTATGGAGCCAAGAATCTGTTTGAGTTTTTTCATAATGGGATTACATGACCAACTTTTATTTTGCAATATATGAGTCTGGATATTAACTAGATTTGTTTTAACTTGATGCTTTCTCCAAGTGTGGTAGAAGTCCAGTTCAATGTGATACATATAGTCATCAGATATTTATTGAGCAACTACTATGTGCTGAGTATTATTTCTGGAACTAGGAGTCACTGAACAAGGCAAAGATGTATATTTTATGAAGCATTAAGTTGTGGGGGAGATAGTCATAATAAATAATTCGTGTGTGTGTGTAAGAAAGTGTGAAGTACTGTGGAAAAGCAGTGTAAGGTAAGAGGAATTCTGCAAGTTAAAATTTACATGTACTTCAAGTCCTTGCACAAATATCACCTCAATGACACTTCTCCTGACCACAATATATAAAATAGTAATTTCTTCCAAAACCCAACTGTAATTCCCCTAAACTTGCTCTATGTTCTCTATAGCAATTATTATTATTATTGTTGTTGTTGCTGTTTTTGTTATTATTATTAATATTTCTTTTCCTCCCATTTGAATGTAAACTCTGTGGGTGCAGAGATTTTTCTTCATTTCGTTCCTTATTTTATTCTCACTTTAGGCAAAACCA
Source organism: Balaenoptera musculus (assembly GCF_009873245.2). Lineage (NCBI taxonomy): Eukaryota > Metazoa > Chordata > Mammalia > Artiodactyla > Balaenopteridae > Balaenoptera > Balaenoptera musculus. Next base: position 72,827,091 of record NC_045789.1, on the reverse strand, counting down.
CTAGTAATTGGTTCCATGATGTGGCAGAAAATCTTGAAAATTGATCAAGGAGCAGGTGATGAAAGACCATGTTAAGGAATTTCACATTTATCCTACTGAGTATTGTGAGCTCTGAGCACATAGCATAATCTGTTTTGCACTTTAGAATGATCATTTCACTCTGTGAAAGTATGAGGGATAAATGAAAGGGAGGAGAAATGGGAGGCTCTGGGAAAGGATGATTGTCTCCTCTAGGCAGTGGCAAGGAGGCTATAAAAGATGTGATGGAAATAAGAGATGGATAGTACTTAACTGGAAATTGAGAGAGAAAAAAGGAGATTTAGAAGGACTTTCTAGCTTTGAGTTTGGACTAAATGGATAGTGGTGTCTTTTAATGGACAGTGAGATAAGAAACCAGGAGGAGGGACACACATGTGAGAATATATATTCAGTTGAGACATTCTGAATAAATACAAGGGATACTCAGGTAGAATAAAGAAACATTCTTAAACTCAGGACTGGAATTATAGCTTTGCGAGTCCTGAGCATATTGGTAGGAGTTGAAGTTAAAAGTGTGGCTAAAAAAATTTACAACGTTTTATATGCTAGGGGAAAAGCAAATAAAAAGGTGGGATTCTTTTTTGCAAAAGTGTTTGTGTGTGTGAGAGTGTGTGTGTGTGTGAGAGAGTGTGTGTGTGAGTGTGTGTGTGTGTTTTAAGGCAGGATGAAATCCCATTGACAGAACAATGCACAGCACAGGTGAAAGAACAACTACCTCGAACTAGGCCAGGAGGATACAATGATGCTTCCTCCTATTCCTGCTAGAGTAGCTATAGTATAGGGAACTTTCTTTTCCTCATCTCCACTTAACCGAGGTACATGTCTTAATAATTATTCTAAATAAGCTAACCTTCCTTCTTTCATTTGCCTTTCATGTCTATTGTGCTAAGGATTTTGATGCTGCTGCATTCTGCTCCAAATCAATTAAGGACCTGAGCTAAAGGCACACTTGGTCAACACCAGGGGATTCTACCTTTCACCATTTATCAAATACTTGAAACTCTGTCTCTTAAGGGCCCAGATCACTGCTGCTCTTTTCCAAGGACTCCTAATCCTATGCCTTCTAGGTAGAAATTACTTCATACCAGGTTGAAGTCAATGATTTGAATTCTTTCTCCTAAATTGTAAATCCCTTGGGAGTAAAAACATGTATGACAAGAGAGAGTATTCCATTGCTTCTTTGTCCTTCTTTTGTGTTTATCTGGAAAATTCACCTGTATAACTCTTAGTTTCTATAACTGAGCTACTGAGCTCATCTTGAGGAAATCACACAAATATGCTCCTAAGTATCATTGAATCATATATGTACTGTTAGAAATTTTTACTGGAAACTTACTACTGATGGGGATTTTGTCCATTCCATTCTGTGACTTTAATATCTCTTTTTCTTCTCCCGATCAAAAATTCTAAAGCTTTATCCTATATCATCATTAATAATTCTCCCAGTTATGGTACTAGCCTTCTAACTGGGTCCCTGTTTTCAGTTTCACCCTTTAAAACTCTACATGTTGCTTCCAGAGCAAGTTTTTAAAAATGATGTTCATACCATGTCAGCTTGCTATGAAGTATATATAAATATTTCTTTGTTTTCCTCAGTATTAAAACCTATTTTAATATATTATTGAAGTCTTGCTGAAGATTATTCATAATCTGTCTTCTGATCTTCAGTTTGACCTGATATTATCCCCTGCCTTGTTTTCTCTTCTCAGTCACACCATAATCTTTGCTTTCATTAAACTTTTTCATGATTTTGTTTGTTTGAACATATTTCTTCACATCTTTGGAAAGGTCTTTCTTTCTTTGTGCCTTTGAAAAATTGTATCTCTTCTTATTAACATAGCTCACATCTTACTCCTTCATGAAGCATCTCCAAGTCTCAATGATAACAATAAACACACTCATGATATTGTACTTTGTGAATGATTATTTTTTACATTTATAACATTTTATTATGACAGATTTATCCTTTTATCTGCATCCATTCTTGAACTGTGAGCTTTCTGAGTGAGGGAACTGCATCTTCTTTCTCTTTGTCTCAATTCCTTCAATAGTGAATGAAACATTAAAAGTTCAATGGTTGCTTATTCAACTGAATTACATAAAAAGCTAATGTTAGGTACTAAAGAACTATCATATCATTATATTTAAATAGAAACTTTTCATCTTAATAATTTCACTCTTCAGGAAATTGAGAAAAAATCATCTTCATCTCATTATAGTTATATACCAAAAACTTGGAAAAATGAGAAGTCTGCCTTCTTAGTACCTTCAATCATTTTGAAATTGATACATTTCCAGTTTGCATATTCTTGCCAATTAAATTTTGATGAATTTTTCTCAATTCTCTCCTTATTTTGCATCTTCTGAAAATTTTTAGCTGGTTTAGTGGAAGATGGAATATAGTAACCTAGTAGCTGGATATGTATTCCATTTTTAGCTTATAGATTTAAAATAATCAATTTTGCTATCTCTTTAGCATACAAAAAACCATTAGCATTGTGATAAATTTCTTATGCTCTTTGTTTTAAAAATTATATTTATTCAGTAACTGGTTTATTTTACTTTGCTACTAGCATGCTAGCTTATTGTATAAATGTGTTAGCATGTTACTCCTTTGTTCACCATTCTATTTCCTTTAAGAAATTATGAAATGGCTTTTGCTTCTGTTTTTAGCTTAGTCATGAATTATCCTTTATTATCATATTTTCTGTTTGACCTTCATAATTTTAATTTGTTATAGACATAGTGAAAGAAAGGAGAAGAAAAATAATCAAAGAAATAATGGCTGAAACCTTCCCAAATTTGAAAAAACAATTATTGTTTTATACATTCTAGTTGCTTAATAAGCTGCAAGTAGGACAAAAGCAAAGAAATCTACACACAGATGTATCATAGTGAAAATGTTAAAACCAGAAAAAGAAAATCTTAAAAGCAGCAAGAGAAAAATGACTTGTCATGTACAAAGGAACCCCAATAAATTAGCAGTTAAATTCTCTACTCTTTGAAATCTAGTGATCTTACACAGTAACTAAAAAACAATAGCAACAACAACAAAAGACAAAGTATACTGGTAAAGATAATTATGTAATTATAGAAACCATTACAAATATGTATTACATCTTCTTTCTATTCTTAATTGATTTAAAAAGCAATTGCATATATATCTATGTCTATATTTATATACCTATAAATTGTGTTGTTGGAGCTATAAAAGAAAGAAATGCAATATATTTGACAAAAATATCATCAAGGAGGTAAGTGGGAATGAAATAAACTCAATGCATACCTACTCTCCTTTCTTCTCTCCACTTCTTTAAGAGACAAAAAATTAAAGTAATAATTATAACAATGTACTGTTGGGTGAGTAACATATATGTAAAACTGTAATAGCACACAAAGGACAAGGAAAGAAAGCTATATAGGAGCAAAATTTCTATATCTTATTGAAGTTAACTAAGTATAAATCTGAAGTAGATTCTGGTGAATTGAGATATATATATGGTAAGCTCTAGAACAATTACTAAGAAAATAACTAAAACAATATATAGTGAAAAATATTACACTAAAAAATATTCTGTTAATGCAAAAAAGAGCCATACATGAGAAATATAGGAACAAAAATCACATGAGACATATAAAAAACAAAAAGTAAAATGGAAGATGTAAATACAACTATATTAATAATAACACTGAGGATGGATTAAACAATGTGATCAAAAGGCAAAGTTTGTGAGACTGGATAAAAAAATCTAACTATATACAATTAGAGGTGACACACTTTGGAATCAAACATCCAAATAGGTTAAAAGTAAGAGGTTGGAAAACAGCAATCATAAGAAAATTGTTGTGGTTTTATCAATATCAGATAAATAGACTTTAAAACAACAATTAAAAAAAAGATATACAGGGACATTTCATAGTAATAAGTCTCAATCCATTAGGAAGAGATAAAAGTTATAAACGCATGTGAACATAACAATAGGCCCCCAAAATACACAAAACAAAAACTGAGAGAATTGAAGGGGAAAATAGACAATTCAATGAGTAGATGGATATTTTAATATCCTATTTTCAATAATAGAGTAGAGAAAACAATCATGCAAAACAAGAACAATTTTGGAGAACTTGCACATCCAAATTTCACAATTTACCATAAATCTACATTAATCGAGACAGTGTGGTGTTGGCATCAGGTTAGAAATGCAGATCAATAAATAGAATTGAGAGACAAAAAATAAACTCTCACAGTTACATTCACTTGATTTTTGACAAGGATGCCAAGACAAATCAATGGGGGAAAGAATAGTCTTTTTAACAAATGGTGCTTGACATTGGGTATATACATGAAAAGAATGAAGTTGGAACCCTTCCTCACACTATACAGAAAAACTAACTAAAATAAAATCTAGATCTAAATGTGATAGCTAAAATTATAATATTCTTAAAAGAACTTATAAAGTTCTAAGTCTTCAGGAGCTTGAGTTAGGTCACAAAAGTTAAAATAGAAAATTGGACTTCATCAAAATTCAAAACTTTTGTGCTTCAAAAGACACCATCAGGAAAATTAAAAAAAAAAAGGAATGGAAAATATTTGTGCCAATTTTATACCTTATAAAGGAATCATATCTACAATATATAAACAACTCTTCAATCCAATAATAAAAGATAGATAACCCAAATTTTTAAAAATGCACGAAGGACCTAAATAGACATTTCTCAAAAAAAAAAAAAAAAAACGTACAAATGACAAATAAAAAATTCTAAAGTTGGTCAAAGTCATAAGTCATTAGGGAAATAAAAACCAAAACCACAATGATATAGTACCTTACACCCACTTTGATGACTATAATTTGATGACTATAATTAAAATAGTATAATAATGAAATAACAAGTGTTGGTGAGGTTGTCGAGAAAATGGAACCTATACATTGCTAGTAAGAATGGTGCTAGTCACTTTGGAAAGAGTCTGGCAGTTTCTCAAAAAGTGAAACACAAATTTTCTATGTGACTCAGCAATTACACCCCTTGGTATATATCCAAGAGAAATGAAAACCTATGTCAACATAAAAACTTGTTCATAATGTTCAAAGCAGCATTATTAATAGTAAGCCAAAGAATAGAAACAATTTACGATTAAATAAAATGTGTCATATCAGTGCAGTGAAATATTATTTGGCAATGAAAAGAAATAAAATCTAGATACATTCTATACCACTGATAAATCTTGAAAACACTATGCTAAGTGATAGAAGCCAGTCACAAAAGTGTGTAATTCCATTTATATGAAATATCCAGAATAATCAAATCTATAGTGGTTGCCTAGGGTAGGGAGGATTAGGGGAGATGGGGAGTGACTGCCAATGGATGTGGGATTTCTTTTGGGGTTGATAAAAATGCTCTAAAATTGATTGGTTGAACAATTTTGTGAATATAAACATTGAATTCAACAACCACAACACAAAACAGCCTTTCAAAATGTCAACTATTGACATTTTGTTCCAAATAATTATTTGTTGTGAGGTTTGTCTCGTGCAGCGTCCCTGACCTCTACCCACTAGATGCCGATAACAACCGTCTGTAGTCATAACAAAACAGAAATGTCCTCAGATATTGTTAAAAGTCCCCTGGGAGACAGAATCACCCTAGTTTAGAACCACAGATATAATTGTCTAGGAAAAAGCAAAAAGTCTTAAAGGATATATGTTAAAAATTTAACTATGGTTCCTCTGGAGAGGTAAAGGGGTAGGCAGGGCGAGAGAAGGTGACTTCCATATTGTCTTAGTATACTTTTGTACTGCTTGAGCAACCTAAAAATTATAATGGGCTCATGTACTATGTTTTTTTTAAGAGAATCAAAATCAATTAACTTCCTGCCCTCCAAAATACATAAAACAGGCCAATTCTCACTAATATAAAATGCCACTGTAGCAGACCATTCAAAAGATGATTATGGCTTTTGGAGATGGAGATAGTGACAAGTAATTTGAATTTTAATATACTTTTAATATACTCCCTACAAGACTTACTTACAAACTGGATGTGAAGTCTGAAGAAAACAGATAAAGTATTTTTTTTTTGTTTTGCCTAAGCGACTGACTGAATGACAGTGCCATTGTTGACAGTTGGGGATGAAGAAATTGGGAGATTTTGTGGGGAGAAGTGGAATCTATAGTTTTGTTTTGGCAATTAATATTGAGATCCATATTAGACTTCCACATGGTGGTTTGAGTAGACAGTCTGGAGTTCAGAGCCAAGCAGAATAACAATTCTCATAACAGTCTGTGACAAACAATGGGTAAAATCCCTTTACTGCTGGAAAGTGGAAAATTAATAAATACGTTTTAAATAGCTTATTATTCATGTGTTTAATTGCCTTATGAAAAAATTAATACCTGAATGTAAAAACAACCAAAAAAAAAAGAATGAATTTAACATGAATTTTCTAATTTCCCACACCAAAGACATAAAGTGTTCACTTGAGAATAAGCAAGAAAATATATGCACTACAAAATAAAAAAACAATTGTTTAAAAATAAAAATTTCCATTAAATCCAAAACAAAAAACCAATAGTGCATTAGAAAGTATCAGTATAAACATTGATTTTATGCTCTGCTGGACAAAATTAGCTTTGTTGCAATAATGAATTTAGGAGAAACACTGTAATTCTAAAAACATCAATATTAAGAATAAGATTTTATTCTTTTCATTTCCTCAAACCAAAAACAAAGAGATTAATTCGAAAGATGGATAAAGGAAAGTCTCCTTTCTTGAAAATGAGAATCACAATAATCCAGAAAAAAGAACATCTCATTATTTCTGCAACACTTATATTAGCTTACATTGGATCCCTACAATGGGATAGGAACAGTTAATGTTTATAACAACTCTGTGAGTTAGGTGTGTCATATTTTAGGTGAAGAAACTGAGATTTAGACACATTGAATAATTAGCTCAAGGTCACACATAAAATGGTAATCATGCTTTAGAGTTCAGCAGTTTGACTCCAGAGCTTGCATTTTCATCAAACATGAGAGAATAGGTTGCAAATTTTTTTTTAAAGAAGAGAAGAAAAGAAAAGGAAGCAAAAAAATCTTATTATCTTCATGGCTGGAGATTCAGACCAGGTGTGAAGGTGTGAAGAAGTAGCAAAGGAAGGTATGACTGCTTCCACACTCACTGGTGTCCACTGCTATTTCCCAACCAAGAGCAGGGGAGCATGGAGAAATAGATCTAGCAGCCCTTATAAAAATTGCAAACCCTTGCTGTTCTCTAGTGAAAATAAAATATTGGTCACAAGTTTAAATTCAGACTCAGAAATACAATCAGTATATTTTATTTTCCAGCATATTTACATATTATCCTCACTTTCTTTTGATAGAATAAGCATCATATTTTTTCTATGCTACCTATAAAAATTTTTTATCTGACCAACAGGTTGTGAAGACCTCCAAGTTCAGCTAGTTTTTAAAGTAAAACTACCCTCAAAATGCAAAATCTGCCTCCCATAACCGAAGGGATTTAAATTACATTGTGGATAAGATGTTGTAAGCAGACCAGTAAAACAGTGTTTTATTTCTGATGTAAATTGACTGAAACAGATGGAAGGGGGAAAAGAGCTTTCCTAGAGGCACTGTGTCTGTGTGTCACCAGCTGTTGCCAGGAGATAATGTGCAATAGCAAGTGATGGATGGGAGGAAATCCTAATGCCCAAGTCCTCTGCTTTGGACTGTTAGGTGTAAAGAGCCTCTTCTTGAATTCTTTTAATTGAAGGTGAAGCCTGGAATTTGCAATGCCCACTTAAAATCACACTGTCTTATTTGATTGAAACATCAAACTGGAATCAAAAATTGCCTATTTTTTTTCACAGTGGGATTCAGCTAAAGTTAAATTCATGGAAGAAGCCATGTGGGGTGGGGGGGTGGAACACAAATGCATAAAAGATAAAAATAGAGCATATTCTTAATCATGCTGTATAGCCTGTAAACATTTTTGTTATTTCAAATTTAAATTAAATTTTATTATTTTTGCAGTGATTTAAAATTTTTTATTGAAATTTAGTTAACTTACCATATTGAATTAGTCTCAGGTGTACAACATATTGATTCAACATTTTTATAGGTTACACTCCATTTAAAGTTATTACAAAATAATAGCTATATTTCCCTGTGTTTCCCTGTGCTGTACCTATGCTGTATCCTTGTTGCTTCTTTATTTTATACATAGTGGTTTGTGTCTCTTAATCCCATATCCCTATCTCACCCTCCACACTCCCCTCTTCCCACTGATAACCACTAGTTTGTTCTCTATATCTGTGAGTCTGTTTCTGTTTTGTTATATACATTTGTTTGTTTTATTTTTTAGATTCCACATATAAGTGATAACATAGAGTCTCTCTCTGACTTATTTCACTAAGCATAATGCTCTCTAGATCCATCCATGTTGTTGCAAAAGGCAGAATTTCATTCATCCAAACTGGAAGAGAAGTAAAATTCTATCACTATTTGCAGATGACATGATTCTATATATAGAAAACTCTAAAGACTCCACCAAAAATCTATTAGAACTAATAAATGATTTCAGTAAAGTTACAGGATGCAAGAATAATATACAGAAATTTGTTGCTTTTCTATACACTAATAATGAACTATCAGAAAGAGAAATTAAGGACACAATGCCATTTACAATAACATCAAAAAGAATAAAATACCCAGAAATAAACTTAACCAAAGAGGTGAAAGACCTATACACTGAAAACTATAAAACACTTGTGAAGGGATTTGAAAATGATATAGAAAGAAATCCTGTATTCTTGGATTGGAAGAACTAATATTGTTAAATTTTGTTATTTTTAATTTTGTTATATAAATATACAGAGGGAAAAATGCCATTTTAAACCACAATTGCCTGAACTTGTTTTTTAGGAGAAGTCTAACTTCTATATTAATTGATTCCTTTAGTATTAGAGGCAAAGTGCCAAGGCATGCTGTGGATGACCTAGAATATAATAAATAGGGATGAATTTATCAGGGAGTTTTATTTTTTCCACAAAGCCTTTTCAAAAGGGGGTCTGGGACTAAGGAGAGGTAAAAAAAGATGTAATTTGGGCTTGAAGAAAGCGTCTTGGGTGATAAAGAATATAAAATAATAGATGGAGCCTGAGAAAAAAGTAAAAGAGCAATTGAGCACTTGAGTAATTATTTGGTGTTTTATTGAGGTAGTGAATGCAGGTCACCTCTGGAAAATGGGTAGATTAAGCATGCTGGAAGCGGACTATGACACAGTCTGCAGCAATTACGAGCAAGGTATTAGGTTTACACATGGACACATGGGTAAGGCTTAAGAACAGTGTGCCTGTAGCTATCCCGTTTTCCCAGCACCACTTATTGAAGAGCCTGTCTTTTCTCCATTGTATATTCTTGCCTCTTTGTCATAGATTAGGTGACCATAGGTGCGTGGGTTTATCTCTGGGCTTTCTATCTTGTTCCATTGATCTATTCTGTCTTTGTACCAGTACCATGCTACCTTGATTACTGTAGCTTGTAGTATAGTTTGAAGTCAGGGAGCCTGATTCCTCCAGCTCCATTTTTCTTTCTCAAGATTGCTTTGCCTATTCAGGTTCTTTTCTGTTTCCATACAAATTGTAAAATTTTTTGTCCTAATTCTGTGAAAAATGCCATTGGTAATTTGATAGGGATTGCATTGAATCTGTATATTGCTTTGGGCAGTATAGTCATTTTCACAATATTGATTCTTCCAATCTGAGAACATGCTATATCTTTCCATCTGTTTGTGTCATCTTTGATTTCTTTAATCAGTATGTTATAGTTTTCTGAGTACAGGTCCTTTGCCACCTTAGGTAGGTTTATTCCTAGGTACTTTATTCTTTTTGTTGCAATGGTAAATGAGATTGTCTCCTTAATTTCTCTTTCTGATCTTTCATTATTAGCGTATAAGAATGCAAGAGATTTACTAGAACACTCCCTAACACCATACACAAAAATAAATTCAAAATGGATTAAAGACCTAAATGTAAGGCTGGACACTATAAAACTCTTAGAGGAAAACATAGGCAGAACACTCTTTGACATAAATTGCAGCAAGATCTTTTTTGACCCACCTCCTAGAGTAATAAAAATAAAAACAAAAATAAACAAATGTGACCTAATTAAACTCAAAAGATTTGCACAGCAAAGGAAACCATAAACAAGATGAAAAGAACACACTCAGAATGAGAGAAAATATTTACAGATGAAGCAACTGACAAGGGATTAATCTCCAAAATATACAAACAGCTCATGCAGCTCAGTATCAAAAAACAACCCAATCAAAAAATGGGCAGAAGACCTAAATAGACATTTCCCCAAAGAAGACATACAGATTGCCAACAAACACATGAAAAGATGCTCAACATCAATAATTATTAGAGAAATGCAAATCAAAACTACAATGGGTATCACCTCACACTGGTCAGAATGGCCATCATCAAAAAATCTACAAACAATAAATGCTGGAGAGGGTGTGGAGAAAAGGGAACCCTCTTCCACCATTGGTAGGAAAGTAAATTGATACAGCCACTATGGAGAACAGTATGGAGATTCCTTAAAAAACTAAAAATAGAACTACCATATGACCCAGTAATCCCACTCTTGGGCATATACCCGGAGAAAACCGTAATTCCAAAAGATACATGCACCCCAATGTACATTGCAGCACTATTTACAATAGCCAGGACATGGAATCATTCTAAATGTCCATCAGCAGAGGAATGGATAAAGAAGATGTGGTACATGTGTAGAATGGAATATAACTCAGCCGTTAAAAGGAACAAAATTGTGCCATTTGTAGAGACGTGGATGGACCTAGAGACTCTCATACAGAGTGAAGTAAATCAGAAAGAGAAAAACAAATATCGTATAATATCACTTATATGTGGAATCTAGAAAAATGATACAGATGACCTTATTTGTAAAGCAGAAATAGAGACACAGATGTAGAGAACAAATGTATGGATTTCAAGGGGGGAAGGGGAGTGTGGGATGAATTGGGAGATTGGGATTGACATATATACACTACTATGTATAAAATAGATAACTAATGAGAACCTACTGTATAGCACAGGGAACTCTACTCAGTGCTCTGTGGTGACCTAAATGGGAAGGAAATCCAAAAAAGAGGGGGTATATGTATACGTATAGCTGATTCACTTTGCTGTATAGTAGAAACTAACACAACATTGTAAGCAACTGTACTCCAATAGAAATTAATTAAAAAAAAAAAACAACAGTGTGCCAAGTAAAAAAACATATGCAATGTGTAATAAGATGTAGCAATAAAAACATTGCTGTAAATTGTGATATATGCATGCAAAATGATATTTTTCAAGTTTGCAGTGAAATAAGAGATACATTTAACACATTGAAGTGATTGGATTGTGAAGGGATAGGAAGTTGTTTTGTGGAGACAAAGGGTAAGGGGAATGACTTACCAAACTTAAAACAACTCTAAGCATAAGAGAGAGGCTGCATTAGTCTGCTTGGGCTGCCATAACAAAATATTACAGACTGGGTAGCTTTAACAATGGACATTCATTTTCTCACAGTTCTGAAAGCTAACGTCCATGATAAAATTCAGTTTCTGGTGAAGACTATTTTCATATCTTGTAGACAGCCACTTTCTCACTGTGTCCTCATATGGCCTTTCTTCTGTGCTCCTTCAGAGACAAATCTTTGGTGACTCTTCCTCTTTTAGGACACCAGTTTTAACAGATTAGACTCACCAATATGACCACATTTAACCTTAATTGCTTCCCTAGAGGCCCCATCTCCAAATATAGTGACTACAATGGGAACTACAGTGTCAACATGAAATTTAGAGGGACACAATTCAGTCTTTAACAGGAGCCTTCTGTGGACCAATAATGATAGAATGCAATTTGAACTAAGGGGTATAGTATAGAGGTAAAAATATACATAAAACTTTAAAAATATACATAAATATACATTTAAAAAGTAAATATACATAATATACTTAAATATACCAAAAATAAACATGAGCTTATATATAATAAATATACACAAGAAAAGTTTGAAAAGTACACATAAACATAAGTCCTGTCCTCATACCTTGAGATAGTAGAGGTAAAACTTGCTTTCCCAACTTACACTGAAATAGTGCTTGTTAGATATATTTAAATATTAAGCAAAGATAGCACTGTGTAACTGGAACACTTTGGGATACCTTGTCAGCTAACACTTACATTTCTCCTAATAATAGCACGATAAAATTTAAGCAGTATATATTTTATGGTAAACACTTCTCCTTGGCTCAATACTACTTTAAGATTTATTAATAAGTATTCTGGAAATTGTCTGTTGATTTTCAGCACCATCTTCAAAGTTCTAAGCTCTTTCCTCTATTGCAGGCCATTTAAATGAGATTTGGAAGACAGGATAGGGGAATGCATCATTCTCCTCTGGCAGTGGTAGGTAAATATTTAGGAAGACAGCAGGCTTAGGTTTTTCAGCAGCTTCACATCATGTGTTTTAGTGCTAGTGGCAGTTGGGTTCATCAGTGGTGGATTCCTGTGATTTTGACCTTTTGTAATTCCTCTTCAATTAACAGTCACCCTTTCATAAGTTTTATAAACATGTAATTTCCTGTATTAAATCCCTTTTTGTTAAAATACCTTGAGTCATTTCTGTTTCCTGGATGATTAGTAAGTCAGTCAATGATTATTAGGAACATTCTAAATATTCTGTGCTCCGTTTATAAATTAAAAATCTGATTGCTCAGCATTTTATTAAATAAAACTTCTATTTATATTTGAGTTTTTGTGAGCCATAATACTTTCAGTGAAATCTCATCTTGTTAATTTTAACTTATGTAAAGATTCTATTTAAATTCTGTCCAAATTATAGAAGAATTAAGTATTTTAAAACTTTATGATTAACACATGTCAAACTTGAACTCACTTCTATAATAAATTTATTCAGATATGAATGAATTTATTCTAAGTATGAAAGAACAAACAGAAAATTTGGAAAATATTGAGCAATGGGATTTAAACTGATGTTCTTAACTCCCAAAGAGAATTTATTTTTTAAAATAATTTATATATTAATTATTTCTTGTGACTTTTTCATTATATTGTCCTTTTAGACAATAAGTAAAAATACAGAAGTATTTTTAAGTGGTAAGAGCAAAACTGAGATGCCTTGCTTTATTATCATTTTGTTTGGATCACTTGTTTATTCAAAAAACATCTTTAAGAACATTTTTTATGTATGCAAATCTTTAAATAACCCCTTTTAAGGCTACTTTTTTTTCTCCCTCTGGACCATTTTTCAGTAGGGTTCTAACTCTTCTGAGGTATTTACTTTTCACTCCTTTGACCCAGATATAACTATGATCTTCTAAGCCATTTGATGAGTAGACCTGATTTTGTTAAAGTCCTAGGATCCCATTAGGATCCTTTAACTTCTCGCTTTTTCAGATCTGCAATTGTCTATTATGCTGGGCATTACTATCTTGTTTTAATGGGTGATTGGCCTGACAGATTTTCCATCAACTAATTCCAGTAAATACATTTAAATATAGAGACTTTTTTCTCCACATTCCCATTTGTTTTAGTTTGCCAGGGCTACCATAGCAGTGTTATCACAGACTGGTGGTTTAAACAATAGAAATTCATTTTCTCACAGTTTTAGAGGCTAGAAGTTGAGATCAAGGGGTTGGCAGAGTTGTTTTTCTGATGTCTCTCCCTCAGTTTGTAGATGGCCATCTTCTGGTGTCTTCATATGGTGCCTCTGTCTTTGTCTGTGTCCTAATCTCCTCTTCTTATAAGGATACCATACTGGATAATGGTCTACCCTAACAACTGCATTTTAGTTGAATTACCTCTTTAAAGGCCCTATCTCCAACTCATCACATTCTGCAGTACTAGGGGTGAGGGCTCCAACATATGAATTTTGGGAAGACGTAGTTCAGGCCATAGCACATACTTACTTATTGCCGAAACGTCAGTGAACACCATCCTAATCCCTCTAAAGACTGAAAATAATACATGGGGTGCAATAATATCCTCTACCAAACTGCAACCAAAGGTAAAAAATCCACTCTCATGTCAGTAAGTGACCATTTATAGATAAAATTTCTAATTGGTAGAGAAAAAAAGGTTTTGCCTTATCTAACAAATATAAACTTTATCATGCAAGACAATAATAATGAGAAAAAAATTCTATAAAATGTAAAAAGCTTTAGCATGATAATTCAAACACATTTGAAGATAAAAAAAAAACTTTAATGTACAAATGTGACTCCCTAAAGATGTACCATGAATAATCATTTCTATTTTCCCAGTGTGTAGAGAGGAAAGGAATGTTTGAAATGACCCTAACACTTCAATTTATCATAAGATGAAACACAGCTTATTTTCAAATTAAAAAGTACACTTTCAGGTTTTCAAAATTAAAATTTAGAATGTGGATATGTAGTTACTAAGTGTAACAGCTTGAATTTTGTTTTTTTTTTTCTAAAAAGGTACTTCTGTTTCAATCAGACATACAATTCTTAGAATGATTCAACTATAACAAAGCTTTTTCAGAGTTTTATGGTTATAAGAGGTCTTTGACATTGCTGGAAAAAGCATGAGGATTTAAGCAATTATGTCCTATAATACCAAGTAGGTATAAAAAAATTTTTTTAAAGTGTGTAAGAAGCTGACAGACAAGAGGGCATGCATCTCTTAATTAATATACATTGGCAAGCTTTGTAAAATTATTTTACATTTATCAGTGTCAAATTTAATTTAAAATTTCTTTTTAAATTCTTAATTATTTTGTTATTATTGCCCACCTACATATTACTTTTCTCTTTGTTCTTTCTTGTACATCCTAACTCATATTCTGAGAGGATGGGAGTTAATGAATTGGCAATGTTTGTCAGAATATTATCTTAGATTTTTTTGATATAAAGTCATTATCAGTTATCCTTGATGCTTTCAATCATGTGTTTAAAAATAGTATTTTAAATTTTATTAGTGCTTACTATATTCAAGAAAGGGAAAACAGTTTTCTTTAAAAAATTTGTTTTCATTAAAATTAATAATTTCATAACATAATTTTGTATCATATACCTCTGCTGCATTTATCATCTGATGATTCCTAAGATGCACACACCTAAATGAATTAACATGATATCTAAATGTATTTTGTAGTTTTATTAGCACAATTTCTGTATTTTACATTTTAAGCAAATTACTTTTTCTTAAAATGTAACTTACCTAGTGGCTTATAGTAGGTTGCAGACATACCCAATTGCACTGCATAATTTATGTTAATCAAGTGTTGATGTTATGTAAATATAAGTAGTTTATATCTGTTGGTGACAGAAACCTGGGAAATACAAGAACCCTGAGATGACTAAAGAAAAAAAAAAAACAGAGAAATCTATTTAATTAAGTCATTTTAAAATAAAGTGTAAAAGAATGCAGTAAATTTCCTAAGCTTTGCAATATCTTGAACTCTAGCTGTCTCTTCAGTATTGTCATTTCTATGACTCTTTTGGGTTAATCTGGTTACACATGATTTAACTACCAATGAAGCTTCTTTAAATTATTGGCTGTACTTCCGTCCAGGGGAAGGATGACACAGACAGCACAGTAAGATCTCCTTTATTCAGGACCTCTCCATCACAACTACCACCTAGTAAACCTACTACATATGCCCCCAGCATATACTGTTCCATGATCATATCGTGTTATACTTAGTTGTTTGCACATCTGT
The DNA here is from genome assembly GCF_009873245.2 of Balaenoptera musculus. Taxonomy (NCBI): domain Eukaryota; kingdom Metazoa; phylum Chordata; class Mammalia; order Artiodactyla; family Balaenopteridae; genus Balaenoptera; species Balaenoptera musculus. Next base: position 72,811,269 of record NC_045789.1, on the reverse strand, counting down.
TTCCAACAGTGGGATCATATGGCAGTGTTTCTGGATTTAAATGACTTTGAAAATTTATGCTTTCTACAATGTTCTTGAAATGTCATCCTCTGAACCACTGCTGGGGGAAATAAATACATATATGTGTGTGTGTGTATATATATATATATATATATATATATATATATATATATATATATATGGGCTCAAAATCATGATGATGAATAAAAGAAAATGATCCATTTAATAAGCAAGGGGCCAAAACAGTGGAGAGAGATATATATATTTGTATAACTGATTCACTTTTGCTGTACACCTGAAACTAACACAACATTGTAAGTCAACTATACTCCAATAAAAATTTTTAAAAAACTTTATATAAATTGTATGATTCTTTAGGTATCAAAAAAAGATGTTGATCTAATGAAAAAATAATAATAAGCCAGGGGCCAAGTACTATGGCAAACTTAGAGGAGGAGAAACTGGTTTTGGTACTAGAATGGGGAATACTGCATGCAAGAGGCTGCATTTGACTTAGACCTTAAAATACAGACTATACTGAAATCCAATTGAAATAAATAAATAATGAAGATAGCTGTATTCTATTCCATAAATATTTATGAAGCCAATTACTCCTTTTTTTTTTTTTTGGCCACGCTGTGTGGCATGCTGGGATCTTAGTTCCCTGACCAGGGATTGAACCCGTGCTCCCTGCACTGGGAGCGTGCCGTCTTAACCACTGGACCACCAGGGAAGTCCCACCAATTACTCCTCTTTAAATGGAATGTGAAGGCAATGATATATCTGGAAAGATATTGTGTACATTCACGAAGATACATTCAGGTCCTGATACTGATTGTACAGCTAAACAATATTCAGTGGGTGGATAATAAAGTGCATCTTTATTATGTGTGACAAACGTATGTATGAAAACTCATTCATTTTCAGGTGGAATTTAATATGTATTGCTTGTTTTAGTTACCATTTATCATGATCATATTCTATTCTCATAGAAAAAAATATTGACATATGCCAGATAGCTTCATTAAAATAGGGTTTTACAAGGGCAAGAAGGTGGAACTTGTCTTTCATATTGTTTACTCTGGTTGAGTTATTGTAATGAAGTAATTTCAGAAGCAATTTCCAATGAAATTATTCAATATTATTTTATAGATTTATAATAACGAGGCATAATTCCCATTAAACTAAATTACTAGATCAATAATATTACTTGAATATTCTGTAAATACAGGTTCAGAATGACACGGGGAGCCAGAAAATTCATGCCTGATGTTCAGCTATAAGGTAAAAATGGAATGAAATTGAAATTATTATTATTATTATTTGCCTAACCTCTTTAGTAACAGCTGTTCATTCTGAAGCACATTGTGGGAATAGCTCATGTCTATAAATAAAAAGGACATGTTGACGTTTCTAACCTTTTTATATTACAAATAGTACATGAAAAGTAGATGTTCCTTAGAAATGAGTTATATATTTTATTATCACATTTACGTGATGTTACTGAGAGTTATTACTTCTTTAGAAGTAAATATCATTTTTTGCCTATATATTTGTTATTTTAGTACAGAAAAGATTACTGTAATGAAAGCAACTTTGTTAAGAATTATGCAACAAAACACTTCATTCTGTGAACTTGCAAGAATTCTTTTTACATGACATCTTTATGCAGTGGGTTTCAAAGTGGGTAAAATTTACTGATGTACCTTGATACCTCTACAGATATGCCAACACTTTTAAACTAATGTTTCAAAAAATTTTTGGATACAATTACAATTCTGGATACATATTATTATAATGTCCATTAGCAGTCAGAATGTTGAATTAAGTGTGCGGTAATTAAGTGGTACACCGAAAGATGAAAAAGCAGGTGTTGTGCAAAATAACTACTATTCTTAAGTTGTTATAACTAAAAATTCTTAAATTTACAGAGTAAATTTAAGGCAATATGCTCCATTCCATATCCTAAATGTTTACTGGACCATGCAAAACCTTTTCTTAATGAGTCTATAAATAAGCATAGTCAGGAAAATAAACTCTTCTCCTCAGAATGAACATGTATAGAGTACAATGAAATAGAATCCAATTTAATTTCTTCAGTTGATCTGCAAGGAAATATGTTTTCAAAGAATATGCCTCAAAACAGGAGGCCCAGCATCCTATTCTTCAGTTGACTATGTTTAGTGCGTAATAGCTGTAGCTTTCCTCATTTTATATCTAGCATCCCAAACTGGATTTAAAATCTCCCGAGGAGGTTGTACTTCTTTTCTTTATCTGGTGTACCGTACATTGAGGAGATGTTCTCTACATATCTGTTGATTTTGTGTAGAGTAAGGAAAATGTATTTCTACTTTATCTAAATTGAGTATTGGCCTATGATAAACAGTATCATATTTGAAAAAAGAACGATAAATTATATGTAAACACTAAGTGAACTGTTTTTTCAAGATTCAAGTGTATTCTCTATGCCCTGTTTAATTCTCTAAGTCTATTTATGTGATTTGGCTAAGAAATAACTACCCAAGGTTATCTATCTTTTATTCCTATAGTATTGTTTGATTCGGAAGTCTATTTTCTTAAATTAGGTATTCAGTACATGCTCTAACTCGTGCAAATGATGAGTAGAATTTTTGGCAAGCTTTTAGTTTTAAAAATGAATCCAGCCATCGACTGGTGTGTTTTAATTGCTGTAATTTGAATAATTAATTCTATGTTTAGAAAATGAGTTCAAGGTGGTGTGTGATTAACCATGCTTAATGAAGTCATTACCTGATTAAAAAGCATTTCATGCCCATGACTGATTATATCCAGATGCTAATCAATTTGATTTAAATTGTCTATATATATTTGCATTTGTTACAGTTTTGTGTTGTACCTATTATGATGAAAATTACATTGATATTCTATTATGGGTTATTGCTTATACTTTTGTACTTATCTTTCCTAGAAGTACAGCATAGGTAATAGTGTTTCAACTCCAATAGAAAAAACATCTGCAGTGAATGTTCTTGGCTTAGGAAATGATTTCATTTTGGAAAGTAGAGCTTTTAATAAAAGGGACTAGTTCAATTAAGAAGATGGTTATTTAGTGATAAATCAGATGGCTGAATTTCTAAAGGACTTTCTTATATATCAACTCTAGCTCAAGTCTTCACAGGTATAGCATATCAAACTTCCCATGTGGCCTTGAGAAAATGAATGATTCTAAAGAAAAGAAGTTTTTGAAGTATTTTTAATAATAAAACTCAAGAGTGAGAGGAGATTTTTTTCAGAGGACAGGCACCAGCTATTTTTCTTCTACACTGAACACAGAACAAGAGAAAAAATAATTAAACTAAGGAATGAGGTATTTTGGGTCTTAGGGTTGGTTTGAAAGTATAAGCTAACTCTGCTATTTGCTAAAATGCATTATGAAGGTAAGAATATGATACTTTTTGTAGAGAATTTTAAATGCCGCCTCATTTCTCATGTGGTTTAGTTATGTTACATGACTTTCTACTTGAAGCAGTCAATAACTTTTCAAGGTTGCTTCTTCAGCATGCAATCTTATAGTGCTATGGGACAAAATTTTCATATTTTTAGTGCAAAAGGCAGGCATCAAAATAAAACAGGCCGTGGTTTATACTGTGGACGCAGCCCTGATGACTATGATCTTTGATCTTTGATCTACAAAAAATAAATACCTACATACACAAACATGCATACATGTATGAATCAGTTATCTTCAACTATACTTTAAAAAAAAATATGTTCCATTCTGCAGATTTTAACATCTGAGGATAACAGGTTTTTCAACTGTTCTTAGTAAATTGCTGCCACTGGTTGATGAACAAAAACCATACATATATGTCTACAAGAAACATGCTTAGATTTGTTGTATAATGCATGTGAACATTTTGAAAATGTATAGGTAGATCAGGTTTCTCAACCTTGGCACTACTGACATTTTGGGCTGGATAATTCTTTGTTGTGGGGAGCTGTGCTGTGAATTCTAGGCTGTTTAGAAACATCCCTGGCCTCTACCCACTAGATTCCAGTAGCATCCCCCCCACCTAAGTCAAAAACCAGTGTGTACATTGTCAAATGTTCCTTGGAGGGGAGAGAGTGGTGATGGTGTTGGTCGTGGTGGCAAACCACTGAGGGAGATAATGACTAATACATATCAGCACAGGTTTTTGTTCACATTGATAAACATTAATTTATTTTACACAGTTATTGTATCGTAATTAATAGAGAGGAGTAAAGCTAACATAGTCTCTGGCATATAAGATCCCCTGAGAAATACTTTTATAAAAGTGAATAAATGGATACATGAATTAATTATCGTTAAAATTCATAAATGAAGAGAAGGAAAATAGAAATTGCAGTGAATACCACTAATTTTTTTTTTTTTTAAATTTTTTTTTTATTTATTTATATTTTATTTTTGGCTGTGTTGGGTCTTCGTTTCTGTGCGAGGGCTTTCTCTAGTTGTGGCAAGCGGGGGCCACTCTTCATCGCGGTGCGCGGGCCTCTCACTATCGCGGCCTCTCTTGTTGCGGAGCACAGGCTCCAGACGCGCAGGCTCAGTAGTTGTGGCTCACGGGCCCAGTTGCTCCGCGGCATGTGGGATCTTCCCAGACCAGGGCTCGAACCCGTGTCCCCTGCATTGGCAGGCAGATTCTCAACCGCTGCGCCACCAGGGAAGCCCAATACCACTAATTTTGTCTTAATTTGTTAGAGCAGTGACAGACAACTTATACACCCTACTGGGTCTTAAAAAAATCAGAATGAAACTCTTGGAATTATTAATGTTATATTTCATAAAAACACAAGATGTTGATTTTTGTCCTTTGATATTACATAGCAGAAGATTTTTATTAAAAACATTTTAAAGTAATACATGTGCGTTTAAAAATATAGACAGAAACTCTGGACTCAGTAACTGATACATAAATGTATGATATTGACTCATCTTTAGATTACAACAGGAAAATACATATTATGTCTTACTTCAAAATACTATTTATCTGACACACTAATTTAAACTAAATACATTCTAAAATAAGTTTTTCTAGGAAATAGGTGGTAAATTTTATATCCTAAAAATCATGCTTTTAATACTTAGTATGTAATCCCTTGGTTCCTCACTTAATGACTATAAAAATTAAATGATTGTAAGTTAACATAATACAGTGTATAATCATTAATATTCAATGATGACCTTAGTACAGATTAAATTATGTTCACTCTACTTTTTTTTTTAATGAAGTATAGTTGATGTGTACAATATAGTGATTTACAATCTGTAAAGGTTATACTTCATTTATAGTTATTATAAAATATTGGTTATATTCCCTATGTGGTAAAATATACCCTTGCAGCTTATTTTTTGCGTGATAGCTTGTACCTCTTAATTCCCTACGCCTAAATTACACCTCCTCCTTCCCTCTCCCCACTGCTAACCACTAGTTTGTTCTCTGTATCTGTGAGTCTGTTTCTGTTTTGTTATATTCACTAGTTTGTTGTATTTTTTAAATTCCACATATAAGTGATACCATATAGTATTTGTCTTTCTCTGTCTGACTTATTTCACTTAGCACAATAATCTCCAAGTCCATCCATATTGCTGCAAATGGCAATATTTCATTCTTTTTAATGGCTAAGTAGTATTCCATTGTATATGCATACCACATCTTCTTTATCCATTCATCTGTTGAGGGACATTTAGGTTGCTTCCATATCTTGGCAGTTGTAAATAATGCTGCTATTAACATTGGGGTGCAAGTATCTTTTCAAATTAGTGCTTTCGGGTTTTTTGGATATATACCCAGGAGTGGAATTGCTGGGTCATTTGGTAGTTTTATTTTTAGTTTTCTGAGAAACCTCCATACAGTTTTCCACTGTGGCTACATCAGTTTACATTCTTACCAACAGTGTTGGAGGGTTCCCTTTTCTCCACATCCTCATCAACGTTTGTTATTTGTGTTACACTCTACCCTTTATAAGAAAAAAGAAAAATGTATAAAATATGGGAAAAATATCTTTTTTTTCCAAAGGACCTGAAAAAGAAGGAAAATGTGGCTTTTTAGAAAATGTAAGATTCCAGCAAGTACATATTTATACAATTATCTATTCATCAATCCATAATACTTATTCATTCATCAATCTATCATCCAACAGCAACAACAAACAAATAGAAACAAGTGAAGTAATCACATATAACAATTAATTAATACTTCTTATGCGCCATGCACCGATCCATTCATTTTATGTGTATTTATTTATGTAATAATCACAAAAAATCTATTAAGAAAATATTATTATCTCCATTTTACGGACGAAGTATCCAAAGGACAGAGAGTTTAATTAACTTGCACAAGACCACATAGCCATTGAATGGTGATTCATCCAACTGTTTCTGCCTCTATCTATCTATCTATCTATCTATCTATCTATCTATATCTATCATCTATCTATCTTCATCTAACTAGATAATCTATGTATCCATCTTCCACCATCTCTTAGTCAATATATCATTCTAAAATTATTTGAAGTATCTAAGTAAATTCAACTAGTGTGGTATCCTTTCCAGAAATGGTGGACAAATGCATTGTGTTATGTTTTTCACACTGAGTGATGCAAAATACATGAGCCCATAGATGTGAGTATATTGATTGTATTTATATTTTTAATCAGTGTAACCTTTATCACATAATCATTTAACAATGTGTCTTTTTTAATATATAATTTTAAGGAATTTTAATTAACAGCTTAAATGATATTGAAAAGATTTCTTTATAATATCAGACAAAAAATATTTGCATATTGTGTTTAAGATGATAGTAATGTCTTTAAGAATTCTGACTGTCCTCTAGTAGTATGCAAATTAAATATGGGGAAGTGAGTTGATATTTGTTAGCCAATAGGATACTGTTTGATTCATTTGTGTGTACTTAATAACCTATTTAGAAATTCAGGTTAATATCTGTGTTACATTACAAAAATGGTGATAATTCATTGCTGCCCAGTCACCAAGATGTGGAATCTATTTCCTGTTAAATTTTGGAAGTGGTTTTATTATAATTCTAAGCCAAACTTCAAGAAGGCTTGTGAGATTATTCTCTTGCTCAGGGAACCCTACAACATCCTCTTGGACAAACATGAGCTAGACTGAAGTAAAATGATAGGCCACATGGAGAGAGGTGCTAGTCATCCTGGCTGTCACCACTGTCCCATTCGAGGCCATCCTCCGTAGACTCACCCTCATGATAAGATCAGTCAAGCCCAGGTGACCTTGCAAAGATTTCCAGTACAGATTCATGAGCTAAATAAATATTATTTTAAGACACTACATTTTGGAATGGTTTATTATACTTCAAAAGCTGAGAATACAGTGTTCTAAATATCAAATCATAACAAAATTAAAAGTATGTATTATTTCCTTGACCAATGATTATTGTATTTTTAATTGACTGAAACTCTTAGATAAAAAATAATTGAACTTCTCAGGAATGTGTCACTTATTTATAGCTAAGCAATCTCAGTAGGGTTCGACACCAATCATTACTTTCACAGAATTACAATTCTCAACAAACCACATAACTCTAGTACAACTAAAAAATAATTGCCTATCAAAACAGAAGTACATTAGTTCCTTTAGAATTAATAAATACAAATAGATATGGACACACATCACTATGAAATATAGTCTATAGTTATTAACCATTATTTTCAAATATAGCAGGGGTCTATGAGTATTGAAATGTTTGATTGTTATCAGTGTTGTTTCGCAAACCTCTACAGTCTTATTTTCTAGATAGAATGACTATTGAGTGATGTAGCTCTGTAGCCCAAATATGTTCTGCTCCATTTAAAATAATCAAATCATTTCTCTATGTACCCATTAACAAATATTTAAAAAGCTAAATAAATAGTATATTGCTAAGTACATTTAGCAAGTAAAACAGGCTGAAGATCATTTGGAAATTATGTGTCTACACATCAGTGAAAGGTATATTATTCTTCATACATATAAATTCATTCTTGAGACTATAGCAATATATTGTTATAATCAAGACGTTTTAAAATCCAAAAATATAATTTCTCTATAAAATTTGAAATAGACTTGTTACTAATATATTAGCACAGTATACGTTATTTTCTTTTATCACTGATTCCTCATATAATGTGTTGAGTCTCAAACTCTGGTGAAAATATAACAGAAACTAACTTCATAAGATATTTAAAAGGCATGAAAAAACAAGACTTTGATTCATTCAGCTTAAGAAAAAACAATGAATTAAGGCAATGAAAAGCACTACGTATTTAAAGTACATGCTTGCTAAAGTGCAGCAAGGAAAAATATTATTAAATAATGTCCACACAATAATAAGTAATGAAAGAAATAATAAAGTCCTAAGAATTAAATTGAAAACCTATATACTTGTGAAGTAAAAAATATTCTGTTTTTTTAATTAATAAACTTTAGTTTTAAGAGCAGTTTTAGGTTCATAGTAACAATGAGCAGAAAGTACAAAGAGTTACAACCTTCTGTCCCCACATTTGCAAATCCTTCCCCATTATCAACATGCCCGACCAGAGTGGTCTATTTGTTACAACTGATGAACCTACACTGACACATCTTTAGCCCCCAAAGTTCATAGTTTACATTAGGGTTCACTCGTTGTATTATACACTCTATGGGTTTTGACAAATGTATAATGACATATATCCACAACTGTAGAATCATAAAGAATGGTTTTACTGCCCTAAAATTCCTTTGTGCTCTGCCCATTCACCCTCTCCTCCCTCCCAATCCATGGCAACAACTGAGGTTTTTAATGTCTCCACAGTTGTACTTTTTCCAGAATATCATATAGTTGGAATCATCAGTACACAGCCTTTTCAGGTTGGTTCCTTTCACTTAGTAATGTGCATCTAAGTTTCCTCCATGTTTTTTCATGGCTTGATAGTTCATTTCTTTCTAGAGTAAATAATTTTCCATTGGTTGGATGTACCACAGTTTATTTATCCTCTCATGGACTGCAGAACATCTTAGTTGCTTCCAAGTTATGGCAATTATGAAAAAAACTGCTGTAAACTTCCCTGTGCAGGTTTTTATGTGAACATAACTTTTCAGTTTATTTAGGTAAATATTAAGGAGCATGGCTGATGGATCCTATGTATGCTTAGTTTTGTAAGAAACTTCCAGTCTTTCAAAGTGACTGTACTTATGTTGCGTTTCCACCAGCAATGAATGAGAGAGTTCCTGTTATTCTATACCCTCACCAGCATTTGATGTTGTTTGTTTTGAATATTGGCCATTCTAATAGGTATATAGTCGGAAAATATTCTTTAACTAACTGACTATCAATAATTTAATCAGTATTTGATAGTTAAAATTATAGTAAGAGTAGTCCTCTAGATAATTTTTACAATATACATGAAAAAGAAAATATTGGCTTGGCCAAAAAGTTCGTTCGGGTTTTTCCTGTAACATCTTACTGAAAACCTGAACGAACTTTTTGGCCAACCCAGTATAAGTATTGTGACCCAAATTCTGTTCTTTTAAGTACTAAAATCAAAATCTCTTAAGTTGTAACTATCAGAGATACAAGCCCAGAATCGCTGTGTGTTATTCATTGCATCTCTAATTCTGATGTGTTTTTGCTTCTATATTCTGCATTTTTAGAGCGACTTTGTAAAATTAACTACCAATAGTATGTTCTGTCTACACTTGAAGAAAAGGGAAAGGAAAACTAAATAAGCTACATAGAGATTTAAAAAAATATTTAGTTGGCACAAGGCAGGAAATGTGGGTATAAGACAGGAGAGTGTAGGTGTTTATTACTTTCCTCTTCTAATCACTGTTATGTTTCTCTGCCCTCAACAGATAGGGATTTCAACTTAGAGATAAAACTTCATTCCCAAGAGATCTGGTAAACCCTTGGTAAACCTTTTAGTATATTGCTGTAGTTCTCTTTTATTAAATTTTAACGCTTGTTATGATAGTAGAAGATGACACTAAAAGAGAATCCTCTTTTTATCATTCATATTCCTCTTCTTTCCCCTTCATTTTCACCCCTTATCATCTATTTCCCAACATGCCAGGTAACAGTCTTGGGCATCCATGATATTGTCTTCCATATAGCACCTTATGGGAAACACCTCAGCTATAATGAATTTGGTACCAGTCCTCTAATTGCATCCCTTACAGCTTCCTAGCTATCTGGCTAGACCTTAACGTCTACCACACACTGATGCTGAGGTTCACCATAAGCCACTTCTCAGAGAAACAGGATGAGATATACCACCTGAAGTTCTGTCTTTTGAAAGAAAGTTTTGAATTGATTATACAATCTTCCAATACAACCTCTTTGTAGACATTTTAAATCAGAGTAGACCATTTGATTAAATTTTTCATTTCATTTCTGTCATCCATAAGACTCAGATTTCTTTCTTCTCAGTCATATGATCTTGGAGAACTCTCCATGTGGCCAGAGGCATACGTTATGGGAAAGAGCTTAGGTGTTAGTATAGCCAGAGAGGGCATGCTAAGAGTGAATGCAATTTGTTTACTAAATGAGTGTGGTTTCAGAACTAGCTCATGTCTGGTCTCATACATTTCTCTTTATTTTAATTATGAGTTACTGCTGGGCATGCTCAATATTTAGGCTGGATAGATATCATCATGTACATTATGGGCAGCTTACTTTATATGGTCACTTGGAGTCCCTGGTCCAGAAGTCTGCCTCTGCCCATGCCCAATATGTAGCCAAGAGCCATTTCTCAAAAGACAATAGTTGCTGAAGAATCATCACTTTGCTACAAGAGCCAAGGGTCCTCTGCTGTGATTCCGATTGTCTCTTACAGCACAAGATCTGCTATAGATTCTTGTATCATCATTGTATCAGTTGAATCGTAAGGATGTAAAGGTAGAGCTGCTTTTACTGCAGTCAGAATGACATAGAAATTCTTCTCTTTTTCCAAACCCGACTATAAACTGGAAGTAAATCAGATGCGTATCTATCTCTCTCTCTCTCTCTATATATATATATAACATTATCTCCAAAGTTTAAAAAAAGCCCAAAGAGTCAATTCTTTTCTCCTTTACTAGTAGTGGGTATGCAAAGTGTAATGGATATTCTGACATGTTCCAGACCACTGGATCCCCAGAGACTTAACTGAGATAATAGGCTCCTATCATATGACTTATCTTCCACCTTTTGATTGCAGGTGTCTCAGGATATCTGCTACTTCTTTTTCTCTCAGTTATGTTAGGATGATGTCATTGGTTTAAAGGATTGAGTAACAGTCAAGGTTTCTCTGGACTAAATTGTAGCACAGATCAAGACTTGATGTAGCCTTGGTACAAAACAATGAAGGTCTAATTCTCTTTCATAAAAGAAGGTGAAATAAAGACTTTTTCACACAAGCCATAGAAGAGAGAATTCATTACCAGCAGCTGACTACAAGAAATAACAAAGAAAGTTTATCAAATAGAAGAAATATACATGAGAGAAACTTGTACAGATGCGCAAAACAAAGACGACAAACTCTAGAAATGATTAAAGTGAAGTAAATGTAAAAGACTTTTCAAAATTATTTTTCATCTATTTGAAATATAATAGACTGTCTAAAGCAAAAATAGTAGCAAGTTATTGTGAGTGCATGTAATATATAATAACAAAACACATGACAGCAATAGCACAGGAGATAGGAGGAAGCAATAATTTTGATAAGTGCAGCATAATCAGAGAATTCAATTCAATATAAAACTGCATTCTTTTCTTTTTGTTCATATACTCTCAGAATTTTTTCCTGGATAGAATGCAGAAATTATAATCCTTTTATAAATTAACAAATCCCTGAAATTTTTTTACGGTATATCTCTCTTTCTGGGTTGACTTTGTTAGTATCATCTGGGAGTGTGCTGGCATCTGGCTTAAGTTATTATTATAGGAAGCATTTCACAGTAACTCCTTCAGGTGAGGGAGCCTCCGTCTGGCCAGAGAAGTGAGGATAGGTTGCTTTGGTCACCAAAAGGGACTCAGTGGGTATCGTGCTTCTGGTACTTAGTTTCCAAATCCTCCTCTAAATCTCTATTCTAGTTCTCAGAATTCTCTTTCCTGAAAGGTACTAAATTATACATAAAAGTCTTGGTAACTCTGAATTCAATTTACACTGTAAATCCACAGAATAAAAATTTACATGAATTCTTACTTCCCTTAGTCTTGAGGCTCTGTCAGTTTATTTTAGTACGTAATAAGGAGCCTTCACACTGTATTCCAGATATCCATTACTTCCTAACAAACACCTCCAAGTTCATTGGCATGAGACAGTAGCTATTCGTTATTGCTCACTAGCCTGAAATTTGTGGAGGACTCAACAGGGATGTTGTATTAGTTGCCTATAGCTGTAACAAATTGCTAAAAACTACATGGCTTAAAGAGATGCAAATTTTCTCACAGTTTAGTTTCCTTGAGCTAAAGACAATGTGCCAGATCAGCATGGCTGGTTTCTTCTGGAGATTCTGCAGGGAGAAATTGTCTCCTTGCTTTTTAAGCTTTCAGTGGCCACCTGTATTCATTGGCTCATGACCCCTTTCTCTTATCACTCCAGCCTCCTATTTCCACTGTGACATCTCCTAATATTATGTCTTTGACCCTTTTTGCCTCCCTCTTTAAGGATCCTTGGATTACGTTTAGGGTCCACCCAGATAATTCAGGATAATCTTTCCCTCCCAAGATCTTTGATTGAATCACACTTGCAAAGTCCCTTTCGTCATATAACGTGTCATTCACAGGTTCCAGGGAATAGAATGTGGATATCTTTGAGCCTACCACTGATGGCATGTCTCTGTCCCACAAGGTGTTGGCTGAAGCTGTATCTAGGGCAGAAGGATCCAATGATCCAAGGATCCAAGATGGCTTCACTCATGTTTCTGAAGCCTCAACCGGAGTGGCTATTATTACTGGGGACTGACTGAACCTCTCTGTCTCTGAAGTCTGTCATCATTCAAAGGTCTGACTCATGCTTTTTTCCATGGAGCTGAATCTCAAAAGAGTGAAAGAGGAAGCTACTATGCCCTTTTAAGCCCAAACCTTATAATGCACAGTATCACTTTCAGTTCATTCTATTGGTCAAAGCCAGTTACAAGACCAATCTAGATTCAAGGAGGAAAAATAAAAGAAACAACTCTGCCTCTTTATGAATGGAGTGGCATGAGCATACAAAGATGAGAGGAATCACTGGTGTCCATCTTTGCAATCTACCACACTTTGAACTAAGAATTTAGGAATTTGATCTTAACATTTTTTTCCTTTTAATTTTTTAGTCCCATTACAAGGAGTCATATCACCCTACAGCCTTGAATTCATCATACCCATTGTTCTGTCTTAGAAAACCTATGTCTCATTAGACCCAAAGCCTTTCTTTCAATGACTACTTGTTTCTATGGGATTACAGATGGGTCTTTAGTTAACTAAAGGATCACTGTGTAACATGTGGTTGATACCCCATCCTGGAATACTAATGGAGTTTTCACTGTCTTCAGACCCATCTAGGCTACAAACTAATTGTATATTTTCCCCATTTCCCTAAGGATTTGTTATCTGTCATCCATTTCCAGCACTAATTTCAATATTAAAGTTCTTATAAATAGAAATTGACTCTGATTCACATAAGCAAAAAAGCAATTTATTGGAAGCATGACAGGCATTTTGAAGACTTAGAAGGAAGCCTGGAAACAAAGAAACCAAGGGCATCTTGGTAGCAGAGAGCATAATCAGTGATTCTTTCAGGAACCCAGTTGGTGAGGTTGATACCCCTGGCATCACAGCCATTGCATTCCTACGACTGTAGTTGATGGACTCTGGACTCTGCTACCATTTTCCATGAAAAGTCCTTAGCTGTGTCTATATCTTTGCATCTTTCCCTTCAGATATAAGGAAATATCTGATTAAGCCCAGGTTATGTTCTAAGATGGTTTCCAAAAAGAGACAATGTCTCATTTTCTGGATATGTAGTGGGTAGTGTGGTATTGCCTTGCTCTAAGAATCATACTCTGTGTATTAACCCACAAATAAGACTGGGCTTCAGTTGCTAAATAGTTTTAAAAATGGACTAAATCTTGGAACTGCTTATTGTAAAATTAATTTTTTTAAAATCCAACATCAGGGAATTCCCTGGCGGTCCAGTGGTTAGGACTCTGCACTTCCACTGCAGTGGGCACGGGTTCGATCCCTGGTCAGCGAACTAAGATCCCATCCCACAAGCCATGTGGTGTAGCCAAAAAAAAAAAAAAAAGTTCATTTAAAAAAAATCCAACATCAGGACATAAAGAGTAAGGCTTCAGGAGAAAGAACATGGAATTAAGAAATTAAGTGATAAATCAGATAAGGGAAAATTGTCAGAGCAAAGACAATAGTTCAATAACTAAAAGAAAAGATTTTAGGATATCTCCTAAGAATTAAGTTGATCAACATTTGGACAATAAAAATAATAGTAGCTAACATTTATTGAATAGCTACTGAGCACAGGCACATTAGTCCTTAATGTGCTTTTACTTCTCATTTTAAGTTCTCATAACTCCCAGTGTGTGTTATTATGTTTAAACAATGCTCAACTAAAATCCCATTTTAGAGATGAGAAGACTGAGGCACAAATAAGTAGAGTTGCCCATTTTCACAAAGCTAAACGGGATGGAGCTGGGATTCAGATTCAAGCAGGGTGTCTCCAAGTGTCTTCAGTGTCTCCAAGTGTCTTCATACTTGACCACTTGCTTTATACTGCCTCACCTGAATAGGGAAACAGTCAACTGTTCTGACTTGTTATAATTATCACCATCTTCCTCCCCTAAACTCTTCGTCATCCTCTCTAACTTTAGAATACACACACACAGACACACACACACACAGACATACACTTTACTCAAGGGTTCCTCTGTATATGGTTTATAAAATTCGTTTCTTCTTGGTGGAATTCTGTCTCTTTTTATGAGCCCCAACTACCACCTACTCCCTTATAAAAATTCAAAACATGAATCAAAATGCAATGGAAGGAAAGGCATCTGCCTCATTATTCTATATGATATTTCAAGCCATCAAAAGGTTATAAGCTTTTTTTTCCCTCTATTTAATTGTAAGCTGCCAGTCCAACATAAATAACCTTAGAGTTCTAAAGATAGGTTTCTTGGGAAATATTAGTGATTTATCTAATTCCATAAATTAAAGAAGAAAGATTATTTACTAAGTACAAGACATAATCAAACAGATATCACATTTGATGCATTATTATTATAAACATTTCTAATTTACAAAGACATTTCCTGATTGACTCTTGATAGAAAACCTGATACTAGAAATTGGCAGAAAATTTGTTTTTCTTTTTGAATCCCTTTAGATGTCCCTTTAGTTTTGTTCCAAAGAAATCTGTATTTTTATGAATCCTTGGAATATGTTGAAAGTAAAATTCTATTAATATCTAAATGCTTTTAGAATATAAACCTTTAAAAGAAGTAATGCACATTACAGGTCTTTAAATAAATACAATTTGCTTCAGAAAAAGCACCTTGAGTAATATGGAGTTCTAAACATGGAAAATAGTCATCAGAGTCCCTTAAGATAAAATTACAAGAGCAAAATTTGAAATGTGTACTTCAAGAACTTCAGTGAATTTATCTAAAGCTGCAGAAGTATTTTCAGTAGA
Organism: Balaenoptera musculus; assembly: GCF_009873245.2. NCBI lineage: Eukaryota > Metazoa > Chordata > Mammalia > Artiodactyla > Balaenopteridae > Balaenoptera > Balaenoptera musculus. Next base: position 72,795,579 of record NC_045789.1, on the reverse strand, counting down.
TTTTCTAAAATGTATTAAATTACATTTGCATATGGATACAATTTAAACAAATACTTCACTCAATCTCTCTTTATCCTTAGTGAATTACAAAATAACAGGAAATGCTAAAAGATGTTTTACCTTTCTCTAAGCAGAATTTGATTATCGAAGTGTACTTCATTGAACTGATTTGTTTATAGCACATAATTCTGTAAAATGTGTGCATATATTTTTAAATTTAGATACATGTTCAGCTGACCTAATACTTATAATTTAAAAGGTATTATAGAAAATTTCAATTTAGAAACTATTGATTTAAAAATCATGATATCATAGATTCTTAGATTTATAAGGGACTTTGAAATCTATTTTAGTATCTACTAACTCAATCATTAGCTCAAAGCTCATGTTTTAATTCATGCTTTGGTAAGTGTTTAATGACAGTATTGTCTAATTCCTTGTTTTTCAGGCTAATCACTTTTAGTTCTCTCAACTATTATATGGTATTGTGTAATTAAATAATAGTCTAGGTATAATTATTTTAAGGTATAATTAAAGTCACATCTTTTTCAGCTTCTGGAGGCTGCCTGCATTCCTTGATTAGTGGTACCTTCCTTTCATCATTCCAGTTTCCTGATTCAGCATCACATCTCCTCCTATTCACTTCAATCCTCTTACCTCCCTTTTACAATGACCCTTGTGATTACATTGGATCCACCCAGATAATACAGGATACACTTCCATCTCGAAATCCTTAACATTTGCAAAATTTCTTTTTACCATGTAAGGTAACATTCACAGGTTAAGGGGATTAAGATGTAGACATCTTTGCAAGGGAATGAGGCGAGAGTGGAATAATTCAGTCACCACAGTGCCTAATATGAACCTGCAATAGTTAGGAAGCTGAGGATACAGTTTTAAACACACATTTGAATATATATTCATGAGTCTTACATTCTAGAGTATAAAAAAATCTAGGTAGAAGTCACAGCATAATGACTGAATTTAGAACTCTGAAATATTTTGTTTGATGTAGGAAGCTTCTAAGATGGCTCCAAAAGATCCCCTCCTCCTTATATTCATGGCTTTGTGTAATCTCCTCCAACTGTATGTGAGCCAGACCTAGAGACTTACTTGCTAAGAAAAGGATATAGCAGCAGTGATAGAATATTACTTTCTGATTATGTTACAAAACGACTGTGGCTTTCAACTTGCTACCTATTCTCACTCACTCACTAATTTGCTCTAAGGGAAGCAAGCCAACATGTTGTGCACTTCCCCACAAAGAGGCCCATATGGCAAGAAACTGAGGGAAGCTTCTGGCCAACAGTCAGTGAGGAACAAAGGGCCTTCATCCCACAACGTGGGAAGAACTAAATCTTGTCAACAGTTGCATGAGTGAGTTTATAAGGCTCCTCCCCCAATTGCAGCCTTGTGAGGGACCTTGAGCCAGAGACACCCAGCTAAGCCGCACCCAGATACCTAAGTCACAGAAATGGTGAGATAATAAAAGTTTGGTGTTTTAAGTCACTAAGCCCTAGGGTCATTTGTTACAAAACAGTAGATATGCAATTTTTATTTAAACTTGAATTTGAATGCCATTGAGAAGGGCAAGTATTCTCTAAATGACACATAGTTTATACCCACCCTTGTCTGACAATATAACATACATAATAAATACATATTAAATAACAATTATCCAATTTCCTTTAATGTATTTATTTTATTTTTTTATGTGTTAATTTTTATTTTTAAAAATTTTTATTGAAATATAGTTGATTTACAATGTGTTAGTTTCAGATATACAGCAAAGTGATTCAGTTATGCATATATATAAATATATATATTCTTTTTTTACATTATCTTCCATTATAGGTTATTATAAGATATTGAGTATAGTTCCCTGTATAGAGTAGGTTCTTTAAATGTATTTTAACAAGATTAATTAAATTATTTAAAAACAATGTCACAATAAATACAATAAAGTAAAAAATAAATGTCCTGTGATAGCAAATAACGGGGAAACCTGAATTAAGTATAAATAACAGAGAAGGTCTCTCTGTGGATACCCTTTTAAAGGAACAAGAAAAGAAAGAACAATGCCAACAAAGAGCAGAAAGAGTGTTCCAGACAGAGTAAATGATAATGCATAGAGGCCTTAAAGTGGGAATGAGCGTGGTCTCAGATACTAAAACAAAGTCAAAACAAAGCAAAAATGCTTTCCATTTGGTTCTGGATATCACTGGGTAATAATGGACGAGTCATAGAAGATAAAAGTGAAGAAGGAGCATTAATCTAAATACATGGCTTGGAACATCATGATAAAAAATAAATTTTAAATTCAGTGCAATGGGATTTTCCAAAGAGAATAATCGAAGATAAATATCGGCTTCAAATTGCTGGAATGGATGGCCAATTTTATGTATCAACTTCATCGAGTCACAGGGTACCCAGATATTTGGGCTAAACATTATTCTGGGTGTGTCTGTGAGTGTGTTTCCGGATGAGATTAACATTTGAATCAGTAGACTGAGTAAAGCTGATTGCCCTCCCCAACATGGGTGGACCTCATCCAATTCATTGATGGCCTGAATAGAACAAAAAGGTAGAGGAAGGGAGAGTTTGCTTCCTGTATCTTTGAGCTAGAACATTGTTCTTCTCCTGCCTTCAGACTTGGACTTAGATTTGAACTTACACCATCATCTCTTCTATTTCTCAGGCCTTCAGATTTAGACTTGAACCACACCACTAGTTCTCCTGAATCCCCACCTTGCTTACTGCTGAGCTCGGGACTTCTCAGTCTCCACAATTTCGGGAGCTAATTCTTTATAATCTCTTTATATATATATCCTATTGATTTTGTTTCTCTGGAGAACCTAACACAGTGGATGTTGTCCCATTTATTTAAAGATTATGTGAGAGGAAATAAATTCTAAAGAGGGGGTGGAGGTAGAATTCAGAGTCCAGCTCTGATTTGATTTGAAACATCCAATTGCAGATGTCAAGGAGGAATTTTGTTAGCAGAGATCAGGTTCTTTTATTCATTAATGATCTAACAAATATTCATGTTGTGCCAAAGATGTGACATCTCACATAGGTCTGAGAAGTGTAGATCAGAAAGCCAAAACCATATAATCGTATATCAGTTAGATATGTTATCTTGGTAAGTAACAAAATGACTGACAAATAGTGACTTAAATAGTGGAGTTAATGTTTCTCATATAGCAGGAATTCTGAAGGTAAAGGCTTGCTATGGCAAGGTAAAGGTAAAAGCATTGGTTCATGGACTCAACAATGTTGGGAATTTGTGCGTGTGTGTGTGTGTGTGTGTGTGTGTGTGTTTTATCTTCCTCTCATAGTTTTAAGTTCACTATGGCAACTCTAACCATTATGTTCAAATGTGGGAAAACAGGGAGCAGCATGGAATGAAGTCCTTTTGGCACACACCACCCTCTTATGAGAGATCCAAAATCATTCCCAAAAGCCCTGCAAAATTTTCCTTTCTTCTCATTGGTGAATAATCAACCATAACTTCACCTCTAGACCAAGTGCTGGATCTACTGTCTCATAGATCTAGGGATTTTGATTTCATATGTGAAAAGAAAAAAAACTTCTATTTCTAAAAAACAAGAAGGAAATGACTTCAGAGTAGGCATCTAATAGAACTCCAGATTTATACAGAAACAGATTCAAGGCCAGGAAGATGAATTAGTTTGATTTTAATCAAATTATGGCAAACATTTTCACATTAACAATTGATTTATGAATAAGCATGTGACCAAATTCTGGCCAGTAAAACATGCGAAGTGTTTCTGAAAGCTTCTGTTAATGTTATCTTTCCTGTTACACAGAGACATCAGGAAAAACATTTTTATCCAGCTTTCCTTCTTGCTTTCAGCACAGGATGTTATTGTGTAAGAATAGAATATTTCAAGATGCGGCAGCCACTTTGAAACCATGAGATAAAGACCAAAACAATATCAGTTACAACATAGCTTCCTGACTTGATTAATTCCCTCAACTAATCCTCTATTATTTAAACTAATACAGCTTGGGGACTCTGTTATTTGTAGCTGAAAGGACCATATATAATAAAGATTTCATTTAAATCCATAGAAATAAAGGTGTTTAATGCAAAGGGAGAAGCTGCAGAGAGAGGAGAAAAAAAGACTCATTACTGAGGGTGGTAACATTTAGGGGTGGATAGATGGAAAATGTGCTGAGGAGACAGAGAAGTGGTAAAAGGAAACCCAAAGGAGTAGTGTATTCTGGAAACTGAAAGGATGTTTCACAAAGGAAGACACTGAACAGTGTGGAATGCTGCTGAAAGTCTAAACATATTGAAAACAGTAATTTTAAAATAAATTTGGCAATATGGAGGACTTTGTAAACCTCAAAGGAGGTATCTTTGATAACTGGGAGAAAGAAACTTTATTAGAGCACACAAGGTTTGTGCAAGTGTGACTGTAACGTTTAGGAGGAAATCTGTCAGAGTGCTTGGCGGTGAAGTAATATCAATGAAAGGAGTAAATGAGCATGCTTTGATGTTATAAAGGAACATGCTTTGTTGTTGCAGTCGTCATCTAGTGGAATGTACTAAAGGAAAATTGCATGGTGATGAGGTTATAAGCAATGGAGAAGGAGTATTGATGATACTGGAGAAAGGAGAAAACACAGGAGAAGTACTCTTGAGGAGACGGTCTCTGGAGCGCAGGAGAAGAGATTAGCCTCTGATTGAGGAGGAGTCATTTTCTCTATTGTGACAAGGAGAAGATGTGATGATGAGGCAAAAAAATTTCTTAGTTGCTTTGTGAGAGGACGAGGCAACTATTAACCTCTGGTCCATTTTTCTCAGAGAAGAATCATACCTCTACCAATTCAGATGTTAACCTAATTTGGACACATCTTCGAAAACACACCCAACAATAATGATTAACCAAATATCTGGACACCTCATGGTCCAGTCAAGTTGACACGTAAAATTTACAATCATAGTCTTCGTGGAAGAGTGATGGAAGCCTGTGGAGAGTGTGTGAGGAATCAGAGTTTGCTTAGGCTCAGCTAAAATGTCTGAACACTCTCTTGTGAATGAATTTCAGGCCAGCAATTCCTAATCGCATACTGTACAATTAATTCTTTGAATTAAAGGCAACATTTCTGATTTATTCTCATTGCATTATCTCAGTTTTACACAAGAATACCTTTCTTCAGATTATGTTAATTGTATTTTTAAATTGCTGATGTTATTTCTCCCTTCTGGCATCTTGGATCTGTAATTCTGGTGAACATGTCTTTTCCATGGGCTTGGCATTCAACATGGGTCAGCACTGGGCCCAGGGCAGAGGTCAGGAGCACTCTATGGAACATCAGGATCCTTAGCAGTAGGAATAATTGGCAGGTATTTAAAAAATATTTTTAAAATAATTCTTACCGTAGATCTCAAAATTGAATCAGATTCATGATTTCAGAAAAATCTAAATCTTAATAAATTTTTACCAAGTCTGATTTTAAAGGTGGGAATTCCCTAAAGTTTTATTTAAAGATAATTTAAATATAGACATTCTGTTATTTATAGGCAACATAAATCTGGTTTCTATTTTTAAATGGTGATCTGCTCATGTTCAGTGTTTTTTTTGTTTATTTTGTTCTATTTCATAGCAATCTAGTATGCCTTAGTCTATTTTCGGGGGAGAAAATATATATATATGCTTTTAAATCTATTCATATTTCCTGATGCCTTTCTAGAACTGACCTGGAAACCAAGAATGTGGACTCTGGAGTGAATCTACTTGGGTTTTAATTCTGGCTCTGATATTTATTAACTATGTGATCTTTGAAAATCTATTGTGTCCTCTCTTTATGAAAGGATAGTGTCTTAGTTCAGGCTGGTATAACAAAGTATAACAGACTGCATACCTACAGTGAGAAATTTACTTCTCACTGTTCTGTAGGCTGGAAGTTCGAGTGAGATCACGGTGCCAGGTGGTCGGGTTCTGGCAAGAGCCCTCACCTGAGTTGCAGATTGCTGTCTTCTTGTGTCCTATAACGGTGGAAGGAGAGTGAGCTAGCTCTCTGGGCTCTTCTTATGAGGGCACTAATCCCATTTATGGGCTCCACTCTCATGACCTAATTACTGCCCAAAGGCCCTATCTCCCAGTACCATCACCTTGGGGATTAGAGTCCAACATATGTATTTTGAGGGGACATAAACATTAATTCCCTAACAGAGAAACATTTCTCCATATTTAGATAACAAAGACAACTATCACACAGTGTTATTAATTATAGAGAAATTTTATTTAAGAATTATTCTCTACAAAGCCTCATTCTAAATATTTTACATGTTTTATGTTATCATCATAGCAACCCATGAAATAAGTATATTAATATCCTCATTTAATAGATGAGAAAAGTCTAAATAACTTGCCCCTGGTCACACAATTTATACATGGTATAACTGGGATTAGACCCAAAGCAAAATTGTTCATAAAATTTAGACAATTTAATTATACCTGGAAATCCAGTAGGCAGCCAATCAATTTATCTGTGAACTTTGTGAACTGAAGCAGGATTTGAATAGCCACTAATAAAAACAACAATCAAACAAATCAATAAAAAGCAGGTATGCTGAAAGTTTTACTTCATAATTCATATCATATTATATTTAGTATATGACATTATAATACTAGGAAATATATATAAACATATTAAACTGCCAGTTTATGAATCTTGAGGTTCATTTTTATACTCACATATTTTTATCAATACAAGAAGAGGTTACTGAACACCTCTGAACCTTGTATATCTATGACATAGTTTTGTATTTTTGTAATGTTTATTTTTTTTCTTATTCGTCATCCATTTTATACACATCAGTGTATACATGTCAATCCCAATCTCCCAATTCATCACACCACCACCACCACCCCCCGCCGCTTTCCCCGCTTGGTGTCCATACGTTTGTTCTCTACATCTGTGTCTCAACTTCTGCCCTGCAACCCGGTTTATCTGTACCATTTTTCTAGGTTCCACATACATGCATTAATATACGATATTTGCTTTTTTCTTTCTGACTTACTTCACTCTGTATGACAGTCTCTAGATCCATCCACATCTCAACAAATGACTCAATTTCGTTCCTTTTTATGGCTGAGTAATATCCCATTGTATATATGTACCACATCTTCCTTATCCATTTGTCTGTCGATGGGCATTTAGGTTGCTTCCATGACCTGGCTATTGTAAATAGTGCTGCAATGAACATTGGGGTGCATGTGTCTTTTTGAATTATGGTTTTCTCTGGGTATATGCCCAGTAGCGGGATTGCTGGGTCACATGGTAATTCTATTTTTAGTTCTTTAAGGAACCTCCATACTGTTCTCCATAGTGGCTGCATCAATTTACATTCCCACCAACAGTGCAAGAGGGTTCCCTTTTCTCCACACCCTCTCCAGCATTTCTTGTTTGTAGATTTTCTGATGATGCCCATTCTAACTGGTGTGAGATGATACCTCATTGTAGTTTTGATTTGCATTTCTCTAATACTTAGTGATGTTGAGCAGCTTTTCATGTGCTTCTTGGCCATCTGTATGTCTTCTATGGAGAAATGTCTATTTAGGTCTACCCATTTTTTGATTGGGTTGTTTGTTTTTTTAATATTGAGCTGCATGAGCTGTTTATATATTTTGGAGATTAATCCTTTGTCCATGACATAGTTTTATGTGTCTTCAATTATCTCTCTCTGACCTTGCTTTCACATCACTCAGTCACATTTTAAGCGAGCCCATAGCTTTCTGGTCAGTTTCAGTTATTCAAAATAATCCAATCCAGTAAACTGATTATTACAAAATAATCAGTAATCAGATATGGGTGAGCAAGCTCTCCCAGTGCTATTCCATCTCTCCACACCAGCATCTCTCTTCAAAATGGGCTCAAATTGACAAGAAAGTAAAATCAGCAAACAGATTTCCAAATAAAATAAGATTCTTTTGTTCATTTATTCAACAAATACTGATTAACTACAATTAGCATGTAGTACTGGGGGTTCAACAGTCAACAAAACTAATAGAACCCCTGCCCTAATGGACCTTATATTCTAATAGGGGGAGATAGTGTCAGTTGGTGACAAATGCTTAGAAGAGAAACTGCAGCTACGTAAGAGGATAGAAGTTAATGGGAAGTTATGTTTTAAAGCTTGTCAGGAAAAATCTCCATTAATAGATGACAACTGAGTGGAAGTTAGTGAAGTAAGGGAGGATTGTTCCAGGCAGAGACCAGTGATTTTATTGCAGGAAAGACCCCACAATAAAAGTGTGTTTGGTGTGCTAGGGGTTGTGGTCATCAAAGAGAAGGAAGTAGGGGATGAAGTTCAAGAGATAGCCAAGGATCAGCTCATACTGGGCCTTACAGGTTATAGTAGGGGCTTTGTATTTTGTCTATAGTATGAGAATCAGTTGGAGGGTTTCAAGAAAGAAGGAATATGATATAACACAAGTTTTAAACAGAATTATCAGCTGAAATGTGAATGACCAACTGGGGTCAAGGCTGGAAGGATGAGTATAAGTAAGAGATTTATTGCAATAGTCTAGGTGAGAATCAAAGGTGGCTTGGTCTTTACACATCCTGTTGGAGATGGTAAGAAGCTGTTGGATGCAACACGTGCTGGTGAATTAATGTAGATGTGGGAGAAAGAGAGGAGTTAAGAATTATTACAAGATTTTTTTGTTTTATGGCTTAAGCAACAAGGTCGATGATAGTGCTATTTTCTGTGATAAATAGAAGATGGAGGGAATAACAATGGTTTTGTTTAAGATATTTAAGTTTGAGATACCTTTCAGTTAACCTGGTGGAGTTATAAAGATTCATACCATCCTGATGAATATAAATTACATTTAAAAATAAAAAAGAAACTGTACTAAAATATAGCGGGAGAGTTGTCTTAATGGTAAACTTTGTTTGATTTTTTTTAAACAGGTATAAAGTCATTTAACAGAAAGGATGTGGCAATAATTTAAGAGCAGATTTGCAATTATACTAGTGTATTAAATGCAGTCACCCTTACTGTCATGTGCAATTGACCAATATAATGTGCTGCTTGCTAGGTCATCCAATTTAAGAGGGTTATAGCAGCTAATCTTTTTAGCAATCAAAAACACCATACATCAAAGAAACATTTAGGAAAGGGGTGAATTTTATCTAGTGAAAGCAAGTGGGGATATTTTCTCAACCTGGAAACAAGGTCTACCTTCTTTCCATATAAATACTTTAAAATGTAGAATTTTAATTCGAGGTGTTAATAACTCTCTTTCTCTCTCTAATCTATTATCTATCTATATCTATCTATCATCTATCTATCATATATTGTTACTCCTTTTCAATCAGTCTGAAAAAGCAGTCTCTTTTCTCATGTTCAAAGCAAATCCCTCAGCTTGTGTTTTTGAAAAAAATTTCTTGCTTTTAATTCTTTACTCATAAAATAGGTCATTGTTCATCAGTTCTTACCTTCTTATATTTTTGATTATTCTCTCTCTGTCCCTCCTCACTGCTTTTATACATGCAATAAAGCATTTGTCTTTGAAAACTTAAAAATAAAACGTCTTTGTCTCTACAATTCTTTTTCCACTCTTCCACTGCAAACTTGTCACTAAAAAGAGAGTGTTTGCTGCCTTTATTTCAAAATGGGAGACCTCACCTTCCATTCACTTCTTACCCTTCTGCCATCAAGCTTCTGTCTCTATTATTTTACTGAAATTGCTCTCTAAAATGTTACTTGTGGGCCAACTAAATTCCCATAGATTAGTTTTGTCTTTCATATTACTTGAATCTGTTTAACATCTAACATTTTTTTAATTGAAGTATAGTTGATTTACAATGTGTAATTTTTTAATCATCATTCTTGGTTTTTCTTTTTCCTCGGATTCTAAGATCTCAATTTCTAGTTTAAAATTCTAGTTCTCTTTTTTATGTTTCTAAACATTTTTATTCACTTTGGCATTTTTCTTCTTGTGATGCCCTTTAAAGGTTAATATTTGCCGAGATTCCATTTGCTATTTTCCTCTGCTCATCATTTTTCCCCTTTCTCTTTCTTTTTTTTTTTTAAAATATATTTATTTATTTATTTATTGGCTGCGTTGGGTTTTTGCTGCTGCACGCAGGCTTTCTCTAGTTGCAGCGAACGGGGACTACTTTTTGTTGAGGTGCGCAGGCTTCTCATTGTGGTGCTTCTCTTGTTGTGGAGCACAGGCTCTAGGCACGTGGACTTCAGTAGTTATGGCATGCGGGCTCAGTAGTTATGGCTTGTGGGCTCTAGAGCGCAGGCTCAGTAGTTGTGGTGCACAGGGCTTAGTGGCTCCGTGGCATGTGGGATCTTCCCGGACCAGAGCTCAAACCCGTGTCCCCTGAATTGGCAGGTGGATTCTTAACCACTGTGCCACTAGGGAAGTCCCCTTTCTCTTTCTTTACCTGTTCCTCTACCTCTCCTCTTTATACTTTTTACAAAAATGATCATCCATCCCTATTAGGACAACTTCTGCTGTTGACTATCATATTTAGTGTGATGCCATAGACCAAATGTTCCTTGAGCGAAAGCTCATTCAACAACGCATACCCAGAACACTACCTGCTACATAATGGGTGCTCCATAAATGTTTATTACACTGATCCATATTTACTGCACAGATTTGTCCTCTAAATTCTGGACCTGTTATATACAAGTGTGGGGGGGATCTGTAAATAGATGGCCTCAAAATGCCTCCTACGCAACATGAACAAAAGGATAACTTTATCTTTCCCCAAATATTTACCATTATTCACCCAAATTCTATTTCAGGATATAGTTTAGACAGCTACCTCTCCCTTAAATCCACAGGCAATCAATCACCAAGTCCTATAAATTTTATTCCCTTGACATCTCATATCCAACTCTTCCCCTCTACTTTCATGACAGCTGCTGTAGACTATACACTCATCACCTCTCACCAGGACTGTGGGTGCAACTAGTCTCTCCATCAATAGGTCCCCCCTTTTCCAATTCATACTCTTCATTGCAGACAGAAGCCCTACCTGAAATAGAAACATAACAATTTCTTTTCATGGATTAAAAAATTGTTGACATCCATTGCTCAGGACAAAGTCCAAACTCTTTGGTATGGTAGATAGGACCCTTCAGGATTTGTCACCTAGTTAGAGCTAACTTCTTCAGCTTTTACAATCTTTTGCTTTTCTATTGCTGCTTACAACTTAGGCTTCAACGAAAGCAAACTCATTTCTTAAATAAAAATCAGACTGGTTTTCAAATCAATATCGTTTTTTAACTCAAGGTACACACTCTAGCCATCATGTTCTTCACCTTACTACCAGTATTGCCAATGTAGGTAACTCCTTATTTTCAAGACACAACTCAAGTACCATCTTCTTTGGGAAAAATTTCTGAGGCCTTGCTCCACAGATGGAACTAAACCCTTTTACCTTCCCTGTGTCAATCTTATTTCTTTCTATTATATACGTGGTTGCTTCATTGACTCCTTGAGAGTGTTCTTACTTCATTAGCAGCTCTCACAGTGTCCAGCACTAAAACAGAGGCTTAATATAGATCATGAGTTACAGAAATTTCCAAACGGAGCTTGGGAATTTAGTATTCATCTTAGCTTTCTCAGTCCAAACAACTCAGAGGGGAAAAATTTTTTGTAAACCACACAATATGTTGTAGATAGAATTGTTTTCTCAGTTTAAGCATAGACTCAAGTTGCATTTTAATTGAAGATGGCATTTTTTCTCGAGTTTATTTTGTATTTAATCATCAGGATATTTTAGAGAGATTGCTCCTGCCTTTGTCAAAATTTATGTCCCAGCAGTGCCTTTGTGATTTGTGATGAAGGAAGAATTAAGAATATTTTGAGACTAAAGGTTTACCTCATACATAGGAATAAGGCAAGGTAGACTGATTTTGAGATAAAAAAATGTTACTGTAAGGGCAGCATCCAGAGTAATGTCTGAAGGAAGAATGAGAGCATGCATACACATACACACACACACACACAACACACACACACCGCACCAAGTTCATGAGTCCATTGAAAATTTGGTCAAACAGAAACTAAGAATATAAATTAAAATTTCATTTCTGGAGAAATTCTAGGGAATGCTCATAAGAAGTCAGGTTAAATTTGTTATCCTCTGGTGAGCCGAAAGAAAATGTGATTATTTTTGAAAGTTACTCTTAATAGATAATGAAAGCTTACCAATAAATGCCATTTTAAGTTAATTTCAGATAATTAAACATTAGAGAATATTAAAGAATTTTTAATTAGGACAACATTTGCAGTTATCATTCAAGGAATTGCCTAGAGAGTCCTAAGGCTCAAGGGTCACAGCTATTGGAGCAGATAATTTCAAAATATAATCTGCCTGTCGTAAATATAGTTGTACTTGTAATTTATAAAGTTAGGATAAGAGGCAAAAGTAATTATCTCCTTTTTTTCTGCAATATAGCTCAGTGTCTGTAGTAGGGTATATTTTTAGAGTGTTTTTAGATAGATGGATAGATAGATAATTAATTACTATTAAAAGAGCATTTGTTACTATTAAAGAACATATTTACCTAGTTAAATAAGAGAATAGGATTATAAGCCACTAAAATTTAAGTATTATTGAAATTATTAGAAAACATGATAAATATCAATTAACCATTGGCAGTTCAGGAGAAACATTATATCTTGTGGAAAAATTAATTTCCATTTCAAGTCAGAAAATAATACATTTCTCTTTATATCTAATGCATGGTTTTCTATCCTTCAAAGTCTATGAATGCAATTCAAAGACCAAAGTAATTTTATAAAAAATCAAAATATTTATAGGCTCTCTAGGGACATAAAATAGAAAAGTTTTTTTTTTAATTCATTTATTTTTCAGATCATATGGACTTTCAAATAGAAATCTTTGTTGCAGAGGGATTTTATTAGTTTATTTGTGTGAGGTTTCTGATTCTTCTAATATTTCAAATTATTTTATTTTTCATTCCTGAAAAGACTGTTAATCTCTCAATGCCTATTCTACTCTTCTTACTGCAACTGGAGAAGAAAAAGTCGTTCTCAAGAACTACACATTTTCTTCGTCATACTTGAATGCAATCCTCTCTCAGGGCCATTTTTAACCGCACTCATGCTGGCTCGCTTGCCTCACTCTCTTGCTCTGTCAGATCTCATTCTTTCTCCCCAGAATTCAAGTGTGCGTTTTCCCCACCACTGATTCAGTCTAAGGATGACCCCAAGGGAGATGTTTCCTCAAATCTGCAAATTTGTGGAGCCATTTCTCTGCTGTCATTTTCCTACTGTCAGTTAGTGATCAGTTCCTTCTGTTGCTTTTCCCCACATGGTTCATAAAGTTTCGTTTCTTACTAAATAAATCCAATTTAGCAAAAGTGAGCTCTCACATCTGATGTGGTTCTTCCTGAGAAGGGTGAGCAGTGTTATCATGGAGAAATCAACAGTTCGTTTTCTTTGCAGATTCTACCCGGACACTAAGATTCTCTCTCCTCTCTCTAAGTGACTATCACACATTCTTAAGTTCTTTTTTTTTTAATACATCTTTATTGGAGTATAATTGCTTCACAATATTGTGTTCGTTTCTGCCATACAACAAAGTGAATCAGATATATGCACACATATCCCCATATCCCCTCCCTCTTGAGTCTCCCTCCCACCCTCCCTATCCCACCCCTCTAGGTGGTCACCAAGCACCGAGCTGATCTCCCTGTGCTACGTGGCTGCTTCCCACTAGCCATCCATTTTACATTTGGTAGTGTATATCTGTCAGTGCTACTCTCTCACTACGTCCTGGTCATTCACCGAAGTTTCTAGAGTCTTAGTATTCCCTTTCCAGACTTTTGAACTGGGCAGGCATTCAGCATTCACATTCCTGATGTTACTATTTTTACATTGTTTCTTCTAGTGTTCTAGCACATTAAAATAATAAAACAACAATATTCTGAATATAGGCCTCTAATGCACATATTTAGGTCTCAGTTATCCAAGTAATAGCTTATGTGAAAGAATATGAATAGATATAATTCACAAACAAGCCTTAGCTCCTTGATTTAAAACTGCAACTGGTTACCATTAGTCAGATTTTAGTTTCAGCAACAAGAAGGTGCAACAAGAGTTATCTGAATAATTAAGTAAATCCAAATGATATTTATTCCATTTCAGGCTCTGTAAATGGTGCATTTCTTTATTATTTTGGATAAGCCTCAAAACACCACTGTGTTAGTATCTACCATTTCATGTGGAAATGGTATCATAAATACAGGCTTGAACCCACCAGATACAAATGTGGAAAATGAAATTAATGGACAAGAGCCTAATGCTCATACATGAGATGGGGGGTTGGGGGGTGTCCCCTGTTAGTGGCTAGAGCAGTCCATAATGGGAAGCAGCAGCTATGATCTTGTTGTACATTTTCCCACCAGTGTGGAGAACGAGAGTAATCAGACTTTAGACCAGAGACACCCTAGACAACCTTTCTTCTTTCCTTTGAGACAGATCACAAATTACATATATTTGTTAAAGTATTTCTTTCACTTTAAAGAAAGATGGGAGAAAAAATTAAGCTGAATACTAGAAGATTTTTTGAGGCTCCACAAATCAGGATGTAGTATGATGATCTATTGTGGATAAAAGAAACAAGCTCTTATGAGTGGAATTCTAGAACCATTTTAACAGTGGCATTAAGGATTATGGATTTTTTTAACTGATGTATTGATCAACCAATTAATTCCTTGCGCTTTGATTTTCTAACTTTGTGATATAAAAAGTTGAGTAAAGTTTGAGGGTTTTTTCTTTTTTTTTGAGAAAACTAGTTTTCTTACACTACTGGAAAAATAATATACTCAGGAGGCCAGAACGTAGACAAAGATTTGTTTAAATATTTCCATACCATCAATTATATTATCACTCAAGATATTCAATTGGAAAAAAAATTACCTCAGTCAGATTTCTTTAATCTTGTTTTTAAAGATCTTGTTACCTATTTGTTAGAAAATCAAATATTTTACTCTAGAAAATTTTTGAAAATATAGAGAATGCAAATAATAAATAATAATCACTATTGCCCTCCATTAGAAATTTTTTAATTGTTTTCTTCCAAGCTTAGATGCAAATATATGTAACATGGAGGAAAAAATGCACTTTAAACACTGGTGGCAGAATTGCTCTGAGGACAAGAATTGTCTTCCTTTAGAAAACACTTGATGATGGGCTTTGGAATCAGGCTACATGCGTGCAAATCCCAGCTCACTGATCTTACTGCCTTTGTACCTGTGGACATGTTAACGAATATTTTGGTCCCATCTGTAGAATCAACAGACTACTAATTTCCTCCCTTTAGAGCTGATTTTAAAATTGAGTGAGACAATCTCTTTTAGCCTGTACCTGGTTCATAAGAAAAGTTTATTACACATTAGTTATCATCATCGTCCTCATCACCACCGTCATTATCAGTATTATTCACTGACAGTTCTTTAGGCTGTGAAAGAAGATCCCATGGGGGGAACAAAATGGGATAGGTTAAGACAAAGATTAGAAAATAAGAGGAGTTTTGAGATCTGTCCAGGAAAGTGGAGATGTGGAAGCTCAGTGATGAGAGAAAAGGGAGGAAGAGCAAAAGGATTAACAGCATGGTGGGCATTGCCCAGGCTGTGGAGAGAACGTGACAGGTTAGAGATTCCCTTTGGTGGGAATGGCCAAACATTTCATAGACAGGCATGATTTATATTCAGTTTTAATTTCTGCGCTATGCAGCAATGCAGCCACCTCCCATTGCCCCTGACACAGGAAGAAAATCTACTACGTAGACTTGTGTGAGGATATTTTTAGGAAATTAAGGAAAAAATTGTCTGCAACATGATAGACTAAACTGTGAACTTAAAGACAAGAGCTGCCTCACAAGGAATTAGTGTGGTGAAGAATTCAGCAGAAGTAGAAAAATCACAAGAAGATGTAAAACTTGAAAGATATGGAAGTTTGAAGTGCACTGTGTTTTGCAAACACATATAAAATATAGTACTGTACATCATTTACGTGTGCATGTAAATGATCACAAATAAACCAAAAGATTGAAGAAATGCACATGTGTTTATTTCGCAGGTAAAACTTAAAAGTGGTATCCTAATATAAAAAAATATAAAAAGGGGTGTCCTATTTTGTAACCCAGTTATTTTACTTATTATATCAGAAATATGCTTCCATGTCAATAAATGGTTTTTTGCATTATTATTTTTAAAGACTATTTTTAAAAGGTAATTAAAGAATAATTTTTGAAAGGTAAAATTATAAAATGATGACAGTCAAACAAATATACGAGACTTAGAAGGTAAAGAATAACCTTCATATTGTGGGTACTAACATGTACCTTTTATGAAGGTACTAATAGGTAAACTATGGAAATAAGAACCTCAAAATTTACAACCTTTGTAAAAATGTTAATGCATTTCATGGCTTCTTTTCAGACTCAGATATTATGAATAGAGACAAATCAAATTCCATTTACAAGCGTTATACTTAATTGTCTTAATTATGCTCTTCCATATTCTGGAACAAATTGACACTGTAAGACAGTGACACTTGATCAGTTGGTTAATGAGGTTAAAACTATTTTGATAATAATATGTTTTATATTATATATATACATACAATAATTCAATGTTACTATTTTCTGATGAATTAATAGATAAATGTATTAAAGTTTTCTCAGTTTTAATTTCTAATATAATACATATCAATAGTTATAATCCTTAGTTTAGAAAACTACAACTCTTTGGGATCCTCACTAAGTTTTAAGGGTGAAGGTAATTCTGGAGAGCATACAGTATGAGTTAGGCAGTGGGAGAGGAAGTTCACAGTAATAAAACATAGATGAAGCGTCTGCCTTATATAAAATCTAGAACTTGACTTTCACTAGTACTGCAATGGCTAAATAAAGGGTCACCGCCTGATATGTGTGTGTGTGTGTCTGTCTGTATTTTTTTTTTTTTTTAAAGACTGATTGATTGATTGATTGATTGCTATGTTGGGTCTTCGTTTCTGTGCTAGGGCTTTCTCTAGTTGCGGCAAGCGGGGGCCACTCTTCATCGCGGTGCGCGGGCCTCTCACTATCGTGGCCTCTCTTGTTGCAGAGCACAGGCTCCAGACGCGCAGGCTCAGTAGTTGTGGCTCACAGGCCCAGTTGCTCCGCGGCATGTGGGATCTTCCCAGACCAGGGCTTGAACCCGTGTCCCCTGCATTAGCAGGCAGATTCTCAACCACTGCGCCACCAGGGAAGCCCTGTCTGTCTGTATTGATTACTTTTTTTCCATCAGAATGTAAGTTCCAAGAGAATACAGTATTTGTTTGTATTGCTCACTGCTGAATCCCCAGCTCCCCAGCTCTAGAAAGGCGTTTGGCACATAATGGGTGTTTAATAAACATATATGGCATGAATAAGTAAATGGAAGGATAGTTGTAACAAATGGATTTTATATTCTTCCAACTCCGAATTATAAGTGGAATCATTGCTGTACCAAACGGTTCTGAGAAGATGGTAGAACAGGGTGGCATCAAATGATAGTAAAGTAACAGTATACCTTATGCTGTCCCTCTTCTTAATTCAGTTAACTTTTTAATAGAAAATTTTCCTTCACACTAGCCCTTTGTAGCTCCCCTCCTCAGACTAGCCATCACCCAGCTAGTCTCATCCAGCACTTCCCTTTGCTACAGCATTTTAAGTGTGTCTCTAAATTCATTGTGGCTTTTTGTCTTATCCCTAATTGTAGCTAATCGAGGATAGAAAGAGACTTATTTTCCTTTAAGTCTCAGAGCACTATTCCAGGGAAATACTGAATAAGGGTTTGATGAGTGAATCCGTGATTGAGAACTGATTCTGAAACGTTTTGTCTTTGTTCAAGTTGAACCTAACCTGAGTGTAATTTAAAGGTAAAAAAATACCATGTTTTTCTTAATGATTTTGAAAACTTTCTCCCATCACAGACTTCCAAACACTCTGTTAACCTCTTTGATTTCATTTTTTTTTGGTCACGTGGCAGGGCATGTGGGACCTTATTTCCCCCACCAGGGATCAAACCCGTGCCACCTGCAGTGGAAACAAGGAGTCAACCACTGGACTGCCAGGGAAGTCCCTAATCTCTTTGATTTCTAAAAATGGATTTCTATTTTGAGATTTTGTTTTTGCTTTTGTCTTAGATAATCAGTTTTACCCCAACTAAATCAAAGGTTAAAAGTCCTGACCTTGTGAAATATTTATACTTATGGGTGAAATGAAACTTTTGCAGCATCAATAACAAATACTATGGCCGACCTAACAGGGCACTCTTTCATTGCTTCTTTATTTGCTCAATCACTTAATAATTTTCAGTATGAAAGAGCTTGATCTGCCTGCATTACATGTTCTTTCTTTCCTAACTGTCCTTTTGCTGCATCACTGTATTTATTTTTTATAGGTTCATATTCTTCTTGCTTATGAAAGTTATTCTGTATATTGAGTGGCACAACACTATTACCTTGAGTAATTCCCATCATACCTCTGTTAATAAAATTGAAAAAAACTCCCATATTCATATAATTTTTTTCCATTCCATAATGAAAAATGATTTTAAAGAGGATGGTAATAGTTATTAAAAGTGGCCATTGACTGTTACTTGACTCACCTACTGGCCCTTCTTTTTTGGTGTAGAAAGCTGAAGTAGCTTGTGCTTTTCAATACTTTTAAATTTATTTTATTGTTCAAAGTTTTAAGAGATATTTTTGGTTGCAAATAGTAGAATAAGGCTCTGTCTTATTGGGAACATAGAATTGTGGTAAAGTATATCAGGTAGATTGCAAGATTGATGGAAGGTCCAGAGAGTCAGGCTCTTAAGTTATGCAGCCAGAATCCCCAAATGCATTTTGAGGATGTTCTAGAAATAGTACCAGAGCAGCTGCTGATGGGCACCCTCACTGCAGTGTGCACAGAGTCTCCATTTTGCACATGATTCGGGGGCCACAGCTGTAGTTCACACAGGCGGAGCTTGATACCTCATCTACATCTGTCTGTATGAAGCTATTAGATTATGTTGTCAATTCACTAAAACAGGGATCCCCACATATCCACTTCTATACATCACATCACTGTTTGTTCAGGTGCTTGTTTGTGCTAATGTTTCCAGGATTGCCAAGAAGGCAAGTTTTCTGATTTCCACCGTAGAAAGATGGGATACATAGTATAAAAAATGATCAAAAAGTAGGGAAGGTGTTCAAACATGTCAAGGGGCCACACACATCCATGGCAGCCACTCCTTACCTTCCTCACATTTAAACTTCCAAACGATAATAATGATCCCACTAACACCAGGCAACTATCCTTTATGCAAAAGTACACATACCAACTCTTTCCCCCAAATAACACATATTGATGTCTAATCACTGACTGTAATCTGTTCTGGTTTTGCTAGTTCCATCACAGTCCTATCTTGATATCTATAATCTGTGAGTTATCAACCACCACTACTATACCATATGCAAAACAATAGAACACGATAAGGGAAAAAAGTAAAATGGGTCAAATAAATAAATATATAAATGGCAGAACCTGAAAGGGGGTTGAGAAAATACTACTTCGCTAACCATCCGTGTTCTTTTCGTCCTCATTTAGCACCTCAGCTGGTCATGATGCTTTACCTGAGGGGGAGATTGAGTTTTCATTCTGTAGGTTTCTGATGGCCCTTCCTGAATGAGATCATTAAAGTAATCCAGGTGCTTTAACCATTGGACATGGCAGTGCCAACAGGTGCCTAAGAGGAGCCCCTACCTTCCTGACATATTCCTCCTTGTGCCTAGAGTGTAACATCAAAGTCCATAGTCACAAATAAGTGAAAAAAGGGTTTGCAACCTTTTATTTAAGAGGAATTATTAAGAGAAATAATAGTGAGAAGGACCACTTTCACTTCCACTCCTTGGATTCTGGAATCATGAATTCTGAGTTTCGGAGAAGAGCTATATTATACACTGGCTGCTAGCTCAGAACACATAACAAATGCTGCTCATAGCATCTCAGCTTCACAAGACATCCACCAGTTGATGCACGTTTCAGTGAGGTTTTCTATTCTTCTATAGCAATTGGCCTTGTAGAAGAGTGGAATAATTCACTGAAGGGTACATCAGCTGCTGAACACCTTGTGAGGATGAAAAGACAAAGAATCATTAAGTGTAATAATAAAGGAAAGGAAAGGGAAGCTTTAGACTTTCAGCAAATAGGTTAAGGGTTCTGCCAAGGGGGATCTTTAACATTTTAGTCCAACTGAGTCTTCAGATTCTTTAAACATCAAAGGGTTCCTAATTAAATTTCATGAAATAACTATTGCATTAAAAAAAGTGCTATACTATTCTACAGCTTGAAGCTATAAAAGTAATTGGAGACATAGCCAATGATTGAAGTTTAAACACTGTTTTCTAATTGGAGAGAATCTAGATGCTAGAAAATATTTGTGGGTCTGTGTACTGGACAGGATGTTGGAAGTACTGAGGAGATGTGTGGGAAGTCCTTGGAGTGTGGTGTCATTGGTATGTCTGTTGTAAGTTGACAGCAGACCACTCTCGTTCAGAGGCCAGTTAGCACAGTGAGATCAATCTAAATGACTTAGACTATTAGATATATTCATATGAATGCTTAGAGAAGATCTGCAAATGGCTTGCCTCTGTGGTTTAGTATTACAGAACCTCCCAAATCCAGGTCTAAATCTCACATACAGACCTAGAAGGCTTTGAATTAATAATTCCTTCAAATAGATGTCATTCAAACCAAGAGAAGTGCTGTTTAACAATCAGGTTAGTAGGCAGTTTCTATTAGTTATTAATTCTTTCATTTACTAAATCTATTTTGAGTGGAGTATATTTCTATGAATTTTAAAATTATTAGTATATTACCACTATAAATAAGTGTAATTCCAACTTTTTTTCTAGCCATGTTATACATTAGTCTTTTTTTTTTAATCGGAGTATAGTTGCTTTACAATGTTGTTATACATTAGTCTTTTGGACTAATAAATTTAAATGATATTTCAAATGAAGTTGAGAATTTTAGTAACACAGTAATTACACTTAACTTAAAATACTAACTTAATAGTGTTTTTATTTTCTTTCTTTTTATTTCTTCTTCTCCACCCACCGTCACCCCGCGATGATTTTCTGAGAAATCCTGAAGCCCTGAGATATCAATCTAAAGTATCAACTAAAATTGTGTACTGTTGATTGTGAATGGGTGGGTCGTTCCCATACCTTGTTGACAAATGTAGGATAATGGAGACAGGAGCACAACTAACTTCTGGTATCAAAGAGTGAGCCCGTTCCTGTGAGTGAAGGAACTGGTAGCCTCAGTCTGCTGAAGTTAATAATCATATCAGCTAACAGTTATTGTGTACTTAGTTCATGCTACATAGTTTTACATGTATTGATATTATCATATTTCATTCTAAAAAATATCCTATGAGTTGGATACAACCATGTTTGCCAATTTGCAGAGTAGGAAACTGAGTCTGAGACAAGTGAAGCCACTTGCTCGAGGACATCCACCTAGTGAGCAGAGGTATCCTTTCCTCCAGAGCCCACACACTCAGCCACAATGCACTGCTTAGGGACGGCATCGTAACTTATCGTATAAAGTATAATCACTCAGCTTCGGTAGCATACTCTGAAAAGAATTTCTAATTCTCCATGAAAATTTTTATAAAATTTTTCTTTAGTTATAACAAGTATATTGCTCTGGAAGAGAGCAGAATGCTGTGATTTAGCCAAGCTTTATATTCTGGGAAATTTACAAAGAGCAGCCTTCCTGAGGCATTTGATCTTCTTATTCTTGTCAGATATAGATGGTGCATATCATGTGTGGTTGGATCATAATGTGGACCATTTAAAAAGTTACCTATTAAAAAAATACAGGTTAAAATATCAAAGCATTTTATTAAGATCCCTTCACAGTGTCAAAGGATCTAAGCAAAACTAATATTAAGTTCTAGAAAAGACCTATTAAAATAGAAGCTTAAAAGGAAGGATTCCAGGATTGACTGAGTTCAGATCCTGGCTCCACCACTTAAACTAGCTGCTTAAACTCTCCATGCCTAACTTTCCTCATCTGTTTAATGTAGATGACAATGTTGCTCTCTTATAGGCGTGTTTGAGGATTAAATGAATTGATATATTAAAATAGCTTTCTTTTGCGTGTATTCTGCATTTACTCTTATTATTAACACAAATATTTTAGTCATTTAAGAAGATTCCAAAATTATAAATGCACCGCAAAGAAAATCCACTTAAATATCAGTAAGTGGAATGAAACTAAGCTCAGAGCACTTTGGGAAAAGAGAAACTGAAGAGAAGAGATGGTAAGGTTTGGAGTATGTGACTGTGGTAACAGAGAGGGGTTTGATGGAAGAGAACACTGTGAAGTACTTAGACATGAAGCTAAGTGAAAACCCTTTTTGTGACTCCATGTCATGCTGATCTTCATGTTATCAGCTGCAGGCACTTTGCCAATAGGACCCAACTTCTAAATCATTCTATTACAATGGCTATAGTCACACGGCTTCTCCTGCTGAATCTACGAGTTTATGACAGCTTATCTCTGCCCTTTACAGCACACTGTTAATGGGCTCAATTCTTCATGCCAGGCAATACTTTTATGTCTTTTTAAAAGGATGTCAGTCTGTCCAAGCTTTATACCCACGGAAGTCTACAAAAATTTATAACACTCTTTTCCTCTCACACTCTACAACTTCATAGCAACCCTACAAAGAAATGAAATGAAAGAGAGAGGCAATTGAAATATGGAAAAACAGGTGCCTAAAGTTCAGTCTTTGTAAAAATCATTACCAATATTTGGTTTATATTACGTCACTGTCTGACACAACAGAATGTTTAGAGCATTATTTTATCAAAGAAATAACATTAGTTTTAAAAAATATATTTTCCATTGAATTTAGTCCCATTGACTGAAAAGTGCAAAATAACATTACTACAACAAGTATATACAAGAAAGATGAAATGACATAGACAAGATACTCATCTTTGTCTTCTATTTTTCTATGATTTCAGCCATTATAATTTTGTTAAATGGGGGCAAAGTTAATTAAGTGCTCAATACATATTTATTTAATAAATGGTTAATGAATGAATGCAAGGATGGATGGAATGAATATCTGGAAGAATCATAGGGGACTCATAACAATGGTTAATTCTAGGGGGTTAGGTAGGATAGATTAAAAATAGAGGGAAAATGAAACTTCACTGCTCCTCCTATAAAATTTCATATTATTAAGATTTTGTATGTATGGACATCTTTATTTTCAGTTAGGCAGCATTACCATTTATAACTACTTTTTGTTTTAAGTGAATATTTTGTGGGATATATGCAAATAAAAATATTTATATTTCTGCTGATATACATTAAGTACTGTAGATATTAAACTATATTGTTTACCTATGAAACTATTTATAAATTTTGTATTTATCAAAATAGTCATGCCTCTCATAGATTGAAATTATAATAGATTCATGAATTTGATATTATTAAGTACATGGGTACTAACACAACGGCAAAGCTGTCTCCATGTCGTTACTTTTCAAATATGCTCAGAAAATACGTTTTTTAAATATCGGACCAGTTCTCTTTAAAAAAATTTTTATTGACATATAATATTGTGTAAATTTAAGGTGTACAACATGTTGATTTGATACATTTATATATTATCATATGATTACCATCATAGTGATAGTTAGTACCTCTATCATGTCACATAATTATCATTTCTTTTTCTTTTTGATGAGAATAATTAAGAACCAGTCTCTTGGCAAGTTTGATGATTATAATACAATATTGTTGTCTGTATTCACTGAACTGTGCATCTCAAGGACCTATTTTTCTACTAGTTGCAAATGTGTATCTTTAAACAACATCTCTCCTATTTTGCTACCCTCCATCCCCTGGTAACTACCATCTTATTAAAGTTTGGCTTTTTTAGATTAAATATATAAGTGATGTCATATAGTACTTGTCTTTTTCTCTCTGATTTATCTCACTTAGCATAATGTCCTCAAGGTCCATCCATGTTGTCACAACTGGCAGAATATTCTTTTATTTAGTGGTAAGGTAATACCAATTGTAAGAAAACTTATTCTTCCGTGAGACTAAATGGAGCTATTTTAATTGAAAAAAATATAAAAAGTAACATTAAAATATTATTATTTTCCTGAATTTAACTTTGTCACCCTAAAAGAAAGGTATTCTGTAATTTCAAACCTCAGTGATATAGTGAACTTTCACAAGGACTAAATTTGTCCATAAGTAGCATATTTCTACCTTTGTTTTCATAAGGAAAATCAATAAACACAATTTCCTAACTTTAGTTATATTTATGAAACAAATAAAATATACAAAAGATTACAAAATAATAACAGCAGTAGTGTCTTACTTATAAGCATGCTATCAATACGTATTTTAGAAATTTATCATTTTTCCAATAAAACTTTCAATTAATTTTGATTATACATTTAAGATAATGTTAAAGCAATCTCTATATAAGCAGATGGCAAGAAAGCAATCTCACAAAACAAACAAACAAACAAAAAAACAACTAATACTAAGCTTTCTTTGGATTATTTGTATGGAAATATGTTAATATAAATGCTTCAGACATTACATGAAATTTCTAAAAAAAAAAAAAAAAGAAAGCAATCTCACAACTGGAGAGGAATAGTATTTAAATATTCTTTATATATAGTAGAAATTGTGTTGAGCTAAATCTAATTAGGTCATCTTAAGGAGCTACAAAAATCAAATATGATATGTAGGAATTAACATCATTATAGATTCAAAGCTTTATTCTGCTTTATATCAATTTTTTAAAAGTTTTTAAAATGTGGTTTATCACATAATGTACATTAAGATAACTTAAAACACAATTTCGTGCAAAATTTTATATGTACATATGTACATAATTATTTATTCTATAACACTGCACTTAGAACTAATATGACCTAAGAGCTATTATTTTAATCACAAATTTCAACTAAAGTCCCCCATATCCCTTACAAAATCAAAGTTTCATTGCTATGCTTTAATTTTCTTCACTTATTGTTTTCTCACTTCAATGACAAATCCATCTTCCAGTTGCCTCAGGCTGTGATATTCATTCAATTTTACTTTCACATAAAAAAGCTGGCATTATATGTCTACACAAATTTAATAATGTCAATGTATTAATTCCAAAGAGCTTTATTTGCATAAGCCACCTTTCATTACCAGGAGTAGAATGCATTCTTTCATTCATTCCTTTATACACTCAATCATTCTTCATCTTCTTCATACACACATTTACCCATTCATCCATTCATTCAACACATACTCAGTGAGCTATTTTTGAGACGACTTATTAACAGAAATTGACATGATATAACAATGAAGATCATAGAAATATACTGGGATAATTGCATTCCAGGCAGAAGGTATTGTAGGTATACAGGCATTGATTGAGGCATGAATGAGGAGATGTCTTTGAGGAAGAGTAAGAAGTTCAGCTTGCTAGTGTGAAGCATGCAAGTGGGAACGTGTAGGTGATGAAGACTGACAGGGACTGAGAGCCACATTACCTAGGCTCTTACAGGCCTTGCTGAAGGGTAAGGATACAGTACAGAGTTATATGGGACACTGTTAAAATGTTTTGCTCAGAAGAGAATTATGGTCTGACCTATGTTTTTAAAGGATAATCCTGAATGCTGTGTGGAGAATAAAGGATGCAGGAATAACAGTGGGAATGCGTAAAGCCTGGAATAGTCATATCAAGACCTCTAAGCTCAGGAGGGCAAGGCATCACAGAAAATGGGAAGAGCAGTAGCTTTAACATACAAGCGAATTCACGTGTAAACCATTTTTTTTGCTAGGCAAAAGAGGATATGCATTTGAAAATAATAATAATACAAGCAACAATAAAAACAATGGTAATAGCTAATGGTTAAGCAGTACTTACTATATGGTAAGAGCATTTGCATATATTAACTTATTTATTTTTACAGAGTTAGCCAAATTCAAGATTAAGGGTACAGCCTTTCACACTACCAAGTCTGCCCAAAACTTCAGACATTAGTCACAAGTTCAGGGGTCCTTTGGGCCTCCCTCACTTCTGACCAGCTGACTACAAAGTTGGGAGTTCCCAAGACCACCCTCAATTTCCATAATTCTCTAGAACAACTCACAGAACTCAGGAAAGCACTGTACTTATGATTTCACTTAATTATAATCAAAGGATAAAAATCAAAACCAGACAAAAGAAGAGATCCTTATGGTGGGATCTGGGATTGGAAAATTTACACACATAAAGTTTCCATGTCCTCAGAAATGTGTTACCCTCCTAGCACTGATGTGTGGCAAAACACATGGAGTATTGCCAACCCCGGAAGCTCACTCAAACTTCACTGTTCAGAGATTTTATTGAGGCTTCATTATATAGGCATGATTCATGGTTTACACGTTGAATTTAATCTCCAGTCCCCTTCCATCCCCAGATGTCAGGCCGATAGCATATGTCTCAGTATCCCAACTTAATAATCACATGGTTGATCTCTCTGCATGGTCACTGTAAGACTATCAGATGTGGTTGGTCCCATCTTGAATCATGTCATTAGCATAAACTACCAGATGTGGTTTGATAGGCCCACTATGAATAACAAGAACACTTCTATAATTAGAGAAATTCCAAAGGTTTAGAGGTTACTTACCAGAGCTGTAGCAAAGGCCAGATCTCTCTTTGGGTAAGATTAATTCTTGATGGTGCTGATGATGGTAATAATAATAATAATAATAATAGTATAAGCAACAACAAAAACAATAGTAATAGCAAATTATGAAAAAGTACTTATGACATACTAAGAAAATTTTCATTTAATAAGTTGTTTATTTCTTGTAACAATCCATGAGGCTATTGTCTTCACATTACAGATGAAGAAACTGAAGCACAGGTTAATTAACTTGACTAGGGTTAAAGACCAAGAAAGATATGGACACAAGTTTGGAACCTTGGGAAATGGTCTCTGAATCTGTGCTTTTCACAACAATATTGTGCTGCCTGTCTATAGGGATATCTGGAATTAAATCTGGAAACAGATCAGCATTAGGAGGCTGAGCTAAATAAGAAATGAGGGCCCAAAGTGCTAACCTTCTAAGATCCTGCACTTCTGAGCCTTCAGGGAATGGTCGAACCATGGAAGAGGCTCTAAACTGAGTGATGCCAAATGCATGATGATTAATTTCATTTGGACCTTTAACAATATCTTGAAGTTCTACTGTGTTCCTCTAGCCAGCTTTCTCTTGCACTCCTTACAACCACTGTTTTAAATGTTCTCCATGCTCCTTTTAATGTGCTCAGAAATAGCAATCAAAAGCCTCTTCTCCTGCTCTAAATGTTGAGAGAAGTGTATTTTGTGATCTTTAAGTTTGTTTGTTTTTTTTTAAACAACATAACTGCTTTTGAAAAGAGCTTGAGATGTCACTTTGCTGCCTCCTGTGGAATCTCCTGGCTTCATGCCAACCAAATTTGTTAATTTACTAGAAGGAAAACTTGATTGGTCTTTTCTAGATTACCTCAGGAACTAAAGACATTTTTGTGGATGGGGAGTGGTTGAGAAAGAAAGAGAGATGGAGATTGCAAAGCACTCATGATATAACTGAGGGTCTACCCTACATCCTCGACTCCTTGCAATCTGTACACTGTACCTAGGAAATCTCTGAGACGCTCATAGCTTTAAATGGCAGCTTTAGTTTTGAGAAAGGAAAGATCAACTTCTGACCTCTGTCAGCTGATATTTGTCTTGGTCATAAAAAGCAGGCCACAGTATATCCTAATTAACATGAACAACTTCATAGAATGCCCACAGCAAACAAGGTCACTGGGTGACTGATGGAATGGGACCAATAAAAAAATAATTTTATAGTCATGTTTGAGTGCAAAGCTAGAACACTGTGCAACCACAAAAAAGGACCAAACATCCTCCTCTCTGGGCTAGTAGGAGTGACTGCTGCTTCTTTTTCTTCTTTTTTTTTAATGCTCTTTTCTAGTACAATCGTTCCATAAAGCACAAGCTCTATCTACAAATGGACCCAAACATGCTCAGTCTCTCCACCGTAAAGGTCAAAAGCAGGTATACACTTAGACTTGTGGAGTCATGAACATTTCAGTATTTTATCTTATTTGGAAACAATGTAGACATTCAATGAGTTTCCATCCTTTTATTGAACTTGTGGCTGCTGCTTCTTTACCAAATTAGCTCTGGCCCTACTCCATTCCTCCCACTTCCTAGATAAAAATTGCTAGGGGACTCAATCATAGAATTGCCTTGCTTTCTAAAAGTTCTCATCCCAGAACACATTTCTTTGAACCCTGTCCAAAATTACTCTGCACAAAAACTTTTAGAATATAAAACAGAATAAAACTTTAAATCTTCAATGATGTTAATTTCCAGCTCCTGACTCAAGCCCTTCCTAATACCCTCTCACTGACATACTCCACGCTTCCCCATGGTGCATGGTTTTCTTCACTGTAAAAGGTCAATGAACCCAACTGTATTTGGTGACAGCTGTGTTTCTGTGATCTTTGGCAGGTGGGCATTGACAGTCTGTTAATGTCCCAGCATTTTCTCTAGTTTAGTATTCCTTTGTGAAATCCAGAACTGTATGTCAACTGTCTACTGCTCAGTCCCAAAGCTTATTTGCCATGTAGTTGATAATTTATGAATTCCAAACTGAAATGGAAACATTGTACGTCTCCCTAATTTGCATTTCTTCCTTTATTATTTATTTTAACAAATGATACTAATTTCCACCAACTTTTTGAATTAAGACTTTATTATATTAAAGCAGTCTTAGGTTCACAGCAAAATTGAGGGGAAGGTACAAGGATTTACCATATACCTCCTGCCCTTACACATGCATAGCTTCTCCCATTATCAACATCACCCACAAGAGTGGTATACTTGTTTCCACTGGCTGAACCTACAGTGACACATCAAAATCACCCAAAGTCCATAGTTTACATTAGGGTTCACTCTTGGTGTTCTATATTCAATGGGTTTGGACAAATGTATAATGACATTATTATGGTCCGCCAATTTTTTCTAAGACAGGTATAGTGGAGTAACGTGTTGCTCCACACATGGTACTGAAAAACTTGTGTCCTGAGAAATCCCTCAGTCCCAGGAAAACTGGGACATTTGATCACCTTATATCAATATTCACTTCCTACCCATCTCTTGAATTTAGATAGTTCTCTTATACTATCACCTGGGTCCATTTTTCTCATATGTCATTTGTCTCCTGGAAAGTTTTTCTTTTTTTTATTTCATTATGCAGAGTAAACAAGGTAAATGTCAAATCAAATTTTAGTTATTTTCATTTTAGTATCCTTTGTTCTCTTCATATTGCCTTTAGGATAACATCCAAAAGCCTCTTCATTCTCTATAACAATAGCGAATGTTGGCAAACTACAGCCAAATTCAACGAGGCTGATTTTATAAATAAAGTTTTATTGGAACACAACCACGTCTATTCATTTCCATACAGTGGCAGAATTAGGTAGTTGTTAGAAAGATCTTATAGCACCCTGGCTTTTTATTGAAAATGTTTGCTGACTCCTACTATTTAAAGTGTGATCTACAGACTCATGCCAGTCCATGAACTGTGAGAAGATATATACAAACATTGAGAGGAAAGATCTAGAAATTTATAGAAATTTGACAGAGTGATTTCATGGCTTTTGAATCTAATAACTTAAAAGCTAGTAATAACTTAAACTTTTATTTTTAATGTCTTTATTTTATCCATTGTTATTATACTGAAAAAGATTTGGTTTCTGAAAGATTGGGTGTATGTGTGAGGCGTGGGTAGAAGGAGGAGGGATCCTCCTTCATATTAAGTTCTCCTAATGACTCCTGCTATGTCATTCTTATCTTGTATCTTTTTCCCTTAACTTCTGCATTTCAGCACTTCTGGACTTTCTTTACTTCAAGGGACCACCCTCTCCTTTACTTCAGGACTTTTAATATGCCATTCTCTCGCCCTGAATCTCCTACTATCCCTCCCAGCAAATTTTCTTCTGGCTAAGTACTTCTCAACAGCAACTAAAATATCCTTTCTCATCAATGCTTTTCTTTACCTCTCCAACCAACTAATGCAAATTAGGGAAGATTTCCTTCTACGTATTTATTAGTACGTTATACATACACTTTAGTAACAACTACCACACTGAAAATATCCATACTATGACTACTGATTCCTAAATAGATTGTGGATTTGTAAATTTGTGCAGGCCAGAATTATCTTGTTCACCACTGTTTGTCCTGAGTCTGATCTATTTAACAGGTGCTCAAGAAATATTCAGTGAGTGAGTGAACAGTTGAATAAGTGGAAGACAATTGGTTGAGGTGCAGTGTCTGGCCAATTAGAACAAAAGAAAGGGACACAGCCCCTGAGGCTGCTGGGGAAACAATTTAGGGCAAGGGGCCATGGACGGTGGGGGTGGGGAAATGGAATACAGAAACAAAGCTCATTAATGAAGGGATGGATAGAATGAAATGGAATAAAATGGAAATAGTTACATGGCAATGAATGAGGGGAGCAATTACAGTAATTTTATGGCAGAAAGAACTCTGTTGGACCACAAAGGCACAAAAGCCAAATCATTTTATTAATAGTAATACACTTTTTAGCACTTACCATGTGGTGGCCACTGTTCTTAGCACTTTCACATATTAATTTACTTAATTATCAAGCAATGTTATGATTAAACGTTGTCACATTTATTAAGTGAGAAAACTGAGGCAAAGAGAGAGCAAGTTCAAACAGCAGGAGCCGTAATTGTCTGAATCAACTATCTGGTGAAATCAGACGATAGCAGTGATTAACTATATTTTTTAATCTTCCTTAAACAGAAATCTATTTGGACTTGCTTTTTCAAACTTTTACCAAACTTATCTTTCACTCTTCTTCAGCCCACGCAGTGCACTCACTTCTTTGTTGGACGTAGTGTGTACACTTGCTTCCTGACACCTTTGACATATCCAGGGAGCTCACAGTGATCTGTTATGACTGCTCTCCCGAAGCCCTCTGGGTCATTCATGCCTGTCCACTGGATGCCCTGGTGCTCAAAGGAGGAGCAAGCTGTCTTTTGTATGATGCCTTCACAAATTCATAATTCTAAATAATTTGAATAACTGTCAGAACTGCATTCAGAGGCTTTAATTACACAATTTATCTATCTTTAGGTGCTCTCAAATCAGTGACTCTTCTTCATAATCTTATTAAGATATGCAGACTAAGATGTTAATGACAAAATTTTAACTAATTTGATATGTTTATCACACCTAAATGAGTAAATTTCTTTATTAATAGTACTAGATAAAGCAGAATCATTTGATATACCTCTGCAAATCTACTTGTATTAATAGTGATTATTTTTATTAAATTAATTGTTTTATTGTAAAAATATTTATATATATGTATATAACAAACCAGTCAACAATTTTTATGCTTTTATTTCTCAGTCACATTACTGTGATTTCATTTTGGTTGTTAAATTATTTTATTTTGAATACAGAAAAGATACATAGAAAAATTGTATTACATAAGAAAAAGAAGTGTATCAAACTTAGAAATTTAGAGATCTTTTATGATATTTAAAATATTCCGTATCTCCCAAGTGGCAATTAATTCTGACATGCTAAAGGAAATTTCACCTTCACATTTTAGGAAATATCCCTGACAACTATTCAATTTCAGATGTCACTTTCTCCAGGAATTCTTCCTATGGGCCTCAACCATTGCTCGGCAGTCCCTCCTATGTGCTTTTTCCTAATTTTCCTATAAGGGCACTTATCATACTTGTGCAAAAAATTGGTGAGATGTAGGTATTCAAAAGGAATGTTAAATCAATGTTGTTGTGAATAGATGAATCCTGATTCAGATAACAGCTCTCTCTTCTCAGCAGGGCCTATGAGAAAATGGCAAGCACAAAACACAGTAATGTCCTGTATTGAGCTGGTTTTGAGCCACAGTACTGATGCAGAGTACTAGTACTATACTGAACCGAACGGAAGCCTGGGAAATAATTCATAGACCTCATAGGCTTCTTAATCCCCAGCCTTCTGGAAAGATGAAAGTAAAGAGAAAATTTCTGGCATAGCCTATGTGAGCTCCAGATGAAGAAGGATATTGAAA
Source organism: Balaenoptera musculus (assembly GCF_009873245.2). Classification (NCBI taxonomy): domain Eukaryota; kingdom Metazoa; phylum Chordata; class Mammalia; order Artiodactyla; family Balaenopteridae; genus Balaenoptera; species Balaenoptera musculus. The sequence continues at coordinate 72,763,323 of NC_045789.1, read as the reverse complement.
ATACATAAAAAGGAGGAGAAGAGGTTCTTGAAAGTGTCCTAAATTTGTTCATTCATCCCATTTACAGGGGCAAAGTATGTTGCTGGGTCTCACTTAGCTAGATTCCAAGGATTTATCAGTGAGAGACAGACAGGGTCCCTGGCCTCAGGCAGCTTACAGTCTCCTGATATTGCCATAGCATGTTTGTCTCCCCTCACTGGACCATAAATTCTCTGAGGACATAGATCACATTTCTCCTGTTCACCAGGCTACCTCAGAATATGGCATAGGGCTTCCAACACAGCAGGGACTCAGCACACATTTGCCAATTCATTATGCAGAATATACTCCCATGGGTGTTTAGACCCATGTGCTCATTGTTAATAAAATATTTATGAATATTAGGCTAGATGGAATCTATGGAGAAAGTCTGCTGCACATTTTCAAATATAGAAGGAAACTCTCTTGCCCAGTTTCTCCACCTTGGTGCTCTCTGTTGAAGAGTCTGTTCTCTGGTTTGTGAGCTTTAGCTGCGTAGACCAGCTCAGGGTGCAAGCAGAATTTTCCGAGTTTTTTTGAGGCTGTTTTACCTCAAACTCAAACTCTTAATAAGTAAGGTTCTTTGGATTCTGACAAATTTAAAAACTAATTAAATAATGCCAACCAAGTGGGATTTGAACTCAGTATTTTCTTTTTCATAAAAGAAAGAGCCAATCTTATACTCTACTTATAATCTTCACTGAATTTGAGATGGTAGATGTTTACCAATAGAAATTTTTGCATAAAACTTTAAAAACATTTGTGTGATTGGAAAGAAGAAACAGCTAAAATGGTTTTCAACTAAAAAAATGTAAATTTTACTAATTCAAATGCTTTTGGTTTTGCTTTTTTTTTTTTTCCTCTCAAAAGAGCTTTTATTGAGCATCAGAAGATTTATGTTAACAGAAATATGGAGCTTAGCTACATCAGAAATTAGATATATATCAATAAGGATATCTAAGTGTTTTTATAGATGGGGTATTACATGAAAAAAAAAGCTTTTTCTACAGAAAGCTTGCTATCTTAATGAAAAATAGTATTTCTACTATCTGTATTTTGGGGGCCAAATCTCACTTAAAAATTACTACGTTATCTATTATGAGTAAAGTTACATATTCTCCTATTGCTTTCATGAGTATTATGAATTTTTTAGTGTTCTTCTCATGATACTCAGATTTCTGATTCAGTATCCATTTTGAATGAAAACAGTAGCAAATATTAGCTATATATAATATCTATAGCTGTAAAAGAAATACATGTTTTATGTGAGGTGAGCATAAATATAACATAAACATTGGAGGCAAATAGAGATTCTTCTAGGTAACTAAGGAGTTTGAAACGAAGGAAGAATACAAGAAATCAGATTATTTACAGCTAGAAGCAATTAGCAAATATTTGTCTTAAGACAGTAAAGGAGGGAGGAAAAGACAAAAGGGAAGCAATTAAAGAAAGAAGAAAAGGGAAGGAATAAAATGCTCTATTCAGTTATTTCTTCTCATAATACCTCAACAGGTATTGTACTCTACTTCCAAAGTATTCCATAGCTATTTAGGATATTCTATAAATGACTCCACCCTCAACCAGAGCTTGAGACTCTGAGATTGAATTGGCAAAAATGGGATGAGGACCTATATTTCGTGACATCCCCAATTGAGTCTCCCACTGGGTCACTATCCAATAAAGGGACCTGGTACAACTGTCAACAGCACATGGATTAAACAGATGGAACCAGCTGTCATCTGGGTCAAGGACCAGTAGAGAAGGTTTCTTGCATACCTTGAGCTTTCACACATTTTGCAAACCTTGAGCTCTTGTCCTGGAATCCCATTATATACAGATATTTTCTACAGAAAATATTGATCTCCTGTGTGGACTCTAAGAGGGCTGTTTTCCACCACTCCCTGGGGCAGTAGGAGGCATGCTTAAGATATGGGGCAGTCTGATTTCTAGTCCACTGTGGCAAAGCTATGCAGAAGAACCTAATTATTTGGGAAACCTGATCGTTACAGAGCTAATATTAAAAATGAATAGTCATGATTTTAAAAAGAGTTAACACCTTAAGTGTTTTGGTTAGTCAGGTAACATTCTAAAAAAACTACCATGTATAAACTCATTTAATTTTAACAACCGTATGAGTCATATACTAATAATTTCCTCTGCCATGGATACTGAGAAGCTAAGTAAATTTCTCTAAAATCACAGAGCTAGGAAAAGGCAGAGTCTGGATCTTAACCAAAGGAGTCTAGATACAGACTTTATACTCTTTAACCACTGCACTCTACTGCCTGTCATTGGATGTTTTATAAACAATTGATGAACAGTGAACGTAATTAAGGTCTTCAAGTACCAGGAAGTGCAGCAAGAAAATTTCATATAGAAAATGGTGTAATAGTACAAAATTGTGTCTGCTCAGGATAGAAACGATATATAATTGAGACCAAGCAATTCATCCATAGCAAAGAGGCCTTTATAATAATTAATGTGCCAGGAAATGGTAACAATCAACTCTCTAGATTAAATATATACATTTATAACATTTACACTGTTTGTTATAAATTTATGGATATGAAGGATGTAGAGCAGAGGATTCAAAAGTAAAAATAAATATGCAATCATTTTTATTGTAAATCCCCTATAGCCAATTGATTCTCACAAAATGCTATGTTGATTTTTGCTGAATTCGTAGGCAAGCCTATGGCTGCAATTCAACCATGATTTAAGAAATAGAATTAAATTGCATTTCAATCCACTAACTCTTCTTAATAATTTTATTGACTTTAAATATGATATTCTACACACAGTGAGATCTTGAGTTAAATCCTGGACCAGAAAACTGGTGAAATTCAAATAAGGTCTGTAGATTATACAATAGTCTTATATGAATGTTCATTTTCTGGTATTGATAATTATACTGTGATTATGTAAGTTTTTATCATTAGGAGAAGCTGGGTGAAGGGCAAATGAGAACTCTGTAATTCTTCTTTTCTTTAAGTCTAAAATTATTTCAAAGTGAAAAGTTAATAAAATTATTTCTCAGGAATAAATACATAAATATGATATGTGATCTACTACTAAACTCTTCATGACCTTCATACAAATTATACTCATTAAAATGAAACTACTTTCATCCTTAAGACTATTTTCCAAATTCATTTATTTCTCAAGGATGTGAACAAAAGCTGAATCAGATAATACTTTTCAAATATTGGAAAAATAGTTTCTGAATTTTTTGTGGTATTTACAATGGAATAGCTAGACACACAACACACTTTTAAATAAAATGTGCATTATTAACATTTTTTCCATCACTTACTTAAGTAAAAAATCAACAACAAAAAACCCCAGTCAAACCCTAATTGGTAGCTTTGATTGGTTTCCACTGTGTAAATATTCTTCCACAATGGCCAGTTTCAAGCTACTAATGTGATGTCACTGAACACAGAGTTGGAAAGACATGGGCAGTAGTTCCCTATTACAGGGGAATCTCACCATACAGATACGATAGATGTAAATCATCTCGAGAGTACAAACAATAGTAAAATGTAGTGAAATAATTAGGAAATGATGAGTCATGGGCATTTTTTACCTTTGTTTTTAATATAACTTATTTAATTGTAAGTTTATAAAATTCAATTTTTAATAATGGCTGTATTTAAAAACTGGCTCAAAAAATTTCTGTAAATTTAACAATTGCATCTTGCAGATCAGTTTGAGTTGGCCCTTGCACATCACTACTGAGGATAACAAGGCTTGGAATGTCCAAAGAATAAGGAAAGCAGATAAGATGAGAGCAAGAAACATCAGTCAAAACCGGGGAAGGGGAGAAAGCAAAGGTTAAATATTACAGTGGTGCTGAAGCTAGTTTCTGTTGCCCCTAGAAGAGTGTGGTGAGGATGAGTGAAATTCAAATACTGGCTCTCCAACGGAATGGTCAACTCATCCCCAGGAATTCTCTTCTGAATCATATTCCTCTCATGACACTATTTTGGACCCCCATGTTGCCAAAAACAAAAAACTCTCGTACATTCAACCTGCATCAGAATGTTGAAATTTGTCATAGATGTGCTGTCCTAAGGGGCCAGCAGTAGTGGAAATTGCATAACAGAGAATAGTTGACATGATAAAGGGGAGCAGAGAATTTTCACTGGGTTGATAAAGCTCTGTTTCCTGGCAATGGAACCAAACTTTCTAGCATGAAACAAAAATAGATGGCATATGGCTTATGTTTAGGAAATTAATATATTCTCCCACCCTAAATGGCATTATTAGGGCAAGAATTTGACTTTTTTGTTCCCAGAGCCTAAAAAATAAAAAGGCATCTGAAATAAATGCATGCAGGAAGACAGGAAAGCTCCACCTGGGCTCCACCTGGATTTTCTCACCATGTGTGACATTTCTCAGCTATGGCCTTGCATCCTTTTATAACATCATGTGGTGACTGACCTTTACACATCTGCATGGTTGGCTTCTCTTTTGTAAAGCAGTAAAGCGGAAGAGGCTCTAGGCTTGAGTTAGACCTGATTTTGATTTCTAATTCTGTTACTTACCCATGTGACATTGAACAGGGCATTTCACTGCTTTAAGCCTCATACTCCTCATCTTCTAATTGGGGCATAAGTATGATTCTCATACCTGCAATTTCAAAATTATATATATATATATATATGACATATACATATATATATATAAAACTCGGCATGATGCCTATTAGACAAGAACTCAGTAAATGACAACAGCCCACAGAATATATTATTTTGTGTGTGTGTGTGCGTGTTTGTGTGTGTGTGGTGGGTGATTTTCTGTTTTTGTTTTTGGTGGTTGTTTTAATGTTACAATTTGTGTAATTAACAGGATTCTAGTCAAGTTGAAGCAAATGAAACATGCTCTTCATTTTCTATCTAGGTTAGGTCTTCATATATTTAGATGATAGTCTTTCACAATATTCATAGGTAAATCCTATATATACACATGGAATTGTCAGATTTCAACTAGGAGAGTCGTATTGGAGGAATCAGCACCCTCCTGTTGGAGGGTTAGCACCAGTATTTGCAGCTGGTCTGTGATGGGCCTCTCCTTATCCTTGAAGCTTGGTCCAAGGTGCTCTTCTCTTCTTATTCTACATCCTCTCTGTGTGTGTTATCATTCACTCCCATGACTTCAGTAACCATCTGTTGATTCCGACAACCCAAGTATATCTCCCTAATCTGTTAATCTAACCACATAAGTAACTATTAGCTCTCATTTACTGAGTTTTCCCCTGCTAAGCACCATGCCAAACACTTTATATACCTTAGTTAATTTTATAATTACAAATAATTCCCACCATAACTGCTTTCCTAGTCAGTTGTTACAGGCTCCTATTGATCTTTCCAGCTTTAACCATTTCCAATCTAACACACCATATCCATGTTGCCCCACACATGGTAGAACTTAAACAAATATTTGAATGATGAATAAATAAGAATGACCCTTTTGCCAATGGCAACACTGTTTTCCTTCCTATCCATATTGTGTGGTCCAAAATTATAACATATTGTTCAAATCTACTCTAAACCCTTCAGTAGACACAAATACTAATAGCACCCATTATTGTCTTATTTCCTACGAGAAAAAAATGAGAAAGCAACTAAAATCTCATGAATAAGAAATTCTCTTTCAAGGGAAGAAAATTAAAGCATTTTTGAAGTGTTGGATTAACTTTGTTCTTTGCTTTATAATCAATGAAGATTTTTGCTACACTCCTAGGTGTTGTCTTTTAACAGTGTGGCTTCACATTTGAAAAGTTGAAGTTGTGCTTCTATTAAAGCTGTAGCAGCAGCAACCCACTGTGCCCAGTGTTTCTGAAATAAGTACAGTTTGCATGTAATGATTTCTTTGAGTGCAAAAACCTTAATTCTCTGTTATTTTCCAGTTCAATTTCATTAAATTCAAAATTGATTTTTTGTATACTCTATGAATGTGCTAAAAATTCGCAACCATTTTGAAAACTTGAAGTATAATATTTGAAATGAGATGTTACAGAATTGAAAATACCTTTATCATTATCTCCCTTCCTGTATAATCTCCAGCCTGGTAGCTCACCAAGAAATACATATATATTTTTTTAAACGTATTCATTCCAAATTTTTCCTTTTCTTTCTAGTTATATCATGTAATGCATTACCTGTAACTAAAAGCCAAAATGGTTAATAAAATCTTCCTATAGACTCTTGTTCCGTTGGCTTTTGTTGAAGATGGTAGAGAATTCTACACCCTGTGTTTCCAGTCGTTCATAAAAACAAGGGAAATAGTCACCAAACTCCAGCTGATGCTTCTACCAGAGTGCTTTAAATACATCAGAAGATGTAAACCCTTACATATAGTAGAAAACAGTTTCAAGACAGGTGATTGAGTAAGGGTTTATGTGATTTTTTTTTGCAAAGAATTGCAGCTCTTCTGAGAGTTTCATATACCCAATCAAGGAAAATTGGTGATGGGTACTTTTCTCCTCATTTCAAAACTACTGAGAGCGTCTTCAATGAGGCTACCTGGAATCTGGGGGTGGGCGGTAGGGAAGGATGCATATATTTTTCCTGTATCCTAGACATGAATCATGAGAAAATTGCCACCTGGGGTATTTTGATTCCTGCCCCCATGAAAACCACCTTATTTAGTGATGGGCTTAAAGTGAATCTGAATGAACTTGACAGGCAAACAAAGAGGAGTGGCCGTCAAGGGAAAGGACTCATAGTCTTCTTCCAAGGTATTGCAATCAGAGGGGCCAGCAAGAAAGCCCTTGGAGAAACCATACAAGTTTCTCATGGCAAAAGGAGGCAGATTTCACCCACAGTCAGCCTCGGAGAACACGAAGCCAGCTTCCTAATATTCCAGTCAAGCCAGGAGAGCTTTCCACTGCTCCATCCTTCCGTCATATTTTATTATCCTCATTTGTTTTACCCTTCAGATTCAGTTTCCATATTTTATAAATATTTTTTGTTTAGCATAATAAGTATTCTTTCCTGATTTAAGCCATTCTAATTTCCTTAAATATCTGATTCAAAGGCAAAATAGAATGAAAATCAAATAAAGATGACTGCCTATGAAGTTCTTTTAATTTCATGGTCATAAAAGCTCTTCTTCTTGATTAGATTTAAGAGTACAAATGGTGATTATCTGCAAGAGTATGATTCCCAAACAAAGCAGCACTTGACACTCACTTTTGGCTCATTATCAAAAACTCAAAAACCACAAGGCATAAACTAAACATTTTGGAAAGTATTTTAGTAGGGCTAAGGTCAAAAATGTTTCTAGAGATTGTTGCTTGGAATAGTTATGAAAAGAGATTAGAGAAGTAATTAATAAAAAGAAACATGTGTGCAAGTGTAGAATAATTACTACTTTATTTTTAAACATATAGAATTTCAGGCACCATCTCTCCATCTTTCTCTTACTCTTGTTAGGTACCATATATAGAGTAATGCTTAAGGAAGCTATAGTGGTACTGGCTGGGTTGTGGTCCTTGCTCCATTACTTACTGCCTGTGTGATATTGAGTAGGTTACTTAACCTTTTTCTGCTTAGCTTCTTCATCTTTAAAATAGTGAAACTAAAACCTACCTCAGGTTGTATGAGAATTAAATTAGGTAATATATGTTTGGTAGTTATCAGAGATGTTTACCAACTATTTCTGGTTCTCTCCTGTTTGGGAACATGATAAGACTGACTTTAACAGTCTCCTTGGTCTCCCTGTGATTGTGTAGGGTTATTTAACTTTTGAAGTGGCATGTGTTACCTCTAGGTAACAAAACACGTAATTGATTGTACAGACCCAACAGAGCTATCTTTCCCTTTGCTGTAGCAACTGACAACATTTAAAATGTTTGCTGTTCTCTTGTTCTGTGTCCTTGAGTGATGATAACAATTGGGACCCCCTGAAAACTCATAATGAACTTGTAGAATAGATGAATAACAAACTTTTGGTGAGTTAAGCACCTGAGATTTTTTTCTTCTTTTTATCACCATGTAAACCTCTCCTATCATGACTGATACAGATGTTGATAGCTAGAAGTGGATGATTCCATTAAAAAACCCTAAACGTGTGGCATTGGCTTAGGACTTGTTAGTGGATAGTGAAGATGCTAGAAGGATGGGGATCTCTCTTATGCAGTGCAAAACTTCTTAAAAATTGGCTCCTGCAGTAACATGGAAAGTAGACAATGACCCTAATGAAAACATAGGTTTAGGGGAAGAAATTGAAAAACAGAAAGTTACTAGCATATTTTAGTTGCTGTTGGCTATATTTGACAAGGTATTACAAGAAAGAAATAAGCACAATTTTAAACAGAGACTAAAGATAATAGAGAGTACAGAAATGTGAGGACTTGCCATGGTCACAGAGCAAGATAGGCAACTCTTCTTATCTTCCCTTTGTAGCAGTAAACTGAGAATTCCTTTGAACAGCAGAGACCAGTTATATATCATCCATTCTGCAGGAATCAAATCAAGGTACGACTAGTTCACCCATTTTTAAAACCTCTAAATCAATTAAAGCCCTCCATCAATATCCTTTTAGTTAGACAAAATGGCTGGGGGAAAGGATGATGAGAGACTCAAATTATCTGCAATTAAGTTGAAAATACTTCATTGTGGCTTCTGGCACAAGAACTAAAATAAGATATATGTCTCCTATTCAGTTTTTTTTTTGTTTTTTTTTAAGCAAGTGATTTTGTAAATTTATTTATTTAATTTATTTATTTTTGGCTGTGTTGGGTCTTCGTTTCTGTGTGAGGGCTTTCTCTAGTTGCGGCGAGTGGGGGCCACTCTTCATCGCGGTGCGTGGGCCTTTCACTGACGCGGCCTCTCTTGTTGCCGGGCACAAGCTCAGACGCGCAGGCTCAGTAGTTGTGGTGCACGGGCCTAGTTGCTCCGCGGCATGTGGGATCTTCCCAGACCAGGGCTTGAACCCGTGTTCCCTGCATTGGCAGGCAGATTCTCAACCACTGCGCCACCAGGGAAGCCCTCCTATTCAGTTTTTTACAAAACGGTACTGTAAAAGAAATCATGAACTTGGGCTAAAAAGATTATTTGTTCAAGACATAAAGTAGTTCTTGGATTCCCAACTTTCTAGGCACAGAAAGAGGATACAGAAAGTTGCTTACCCCAAGAAATAGTGTCTTCTACAACACTTCAGGTATGGTAATGGAGAAGGAAGACTCATATGAGAAATAGAATTTTTCCTAGTTCCATATAGGAAAATAAAGGATTGAGAAGCACATCCCAGAAATAATATCAGGGTTCTAATTAAGGAAAAAATCACAACCCAAGGGTAGGAAGTCTTCACAATATCTGCTCAGCCAGTTTTTAAAAATTTCTATGAACAAAAAACTTCTATGTCACCATTTTTATCCTTCTAAATAGTGTCACTTGAAGTTATCCTGTCCTTCTACAACTGTGGTAGGTGATTTTGAACTAGTTCTCAATGATCTTTGCCCTACTGGACATTTATGTCCTTATGAATTCCTCTCCCCTTGAGTGTGAGCTGGGCCTGATGACTTGCTTCTAACAAATAGGAGATAGAAAAAGTGTTTGGGTATCACTTCCAACATTAGATTATAAAAGAGTGAGACTTCCATCTTGCTTGTACTCTCTTATGCCCTCTCACTTGCAAGCTTTGTTGAAGTCAAATGCCATGTTTATAACTACCCATGGAGATGTCTACATGGTAAGGAACCAATGGAGGTCCAGCCAACAGCTTGGAAGAAAACAAGACCCCCAGTCCAATGACCCAAAAGGAAAAAATCCTTCCAACATTCACTGAGTAAATATGGAAGTTGATCCTACCCCCAGTGAAATCTTGATAACTATGGTCTTGCTTGAGACCTTGCAGATTTATAAGATCTTGAGCCAGAGAACCTAGTTAACTCATGCCGAGATTCCTGACAACAGAAACTCATAGTGAAATGATAAATGGTGTTTTAAGTTTTTGGGTGATTTGTCACACAGCAATAGATTACTAACAGATTTTGTATATTGGATGCATAAAAGGAAGATTCATAGTCTTCTAAGTCACTATGTTTTCAAATCATGACACGCTGCATCCAGACTTCATATAGAAGCAAGTGTTTATTTCTCAGAGGAGCTAAACTTTCAATGCAGTTCCATAAGAAGGGGAATGAATTAAATATCCAATAACAAGAAGAACTCTTAACCAAATATTTCTGGTTCTTTCCCCTTCTAGTCACAATGTTGAACAATTTCTTGGCCATCTTATGACGATGTGCGTCATTCAACTAGTTCTATCTGTTAAGCTCTGAGCATTTAAACTTTTCTTTTCAGCATAGGAACATGATGATATTTGAAATAGTGGTTGCTTATTTATCTTGGGTCCCTGACATAGTGAAAAGAGTCTCAGTCTCTATTGATCTGCAAAGGATATATAGCATGAGTGATAGATAAATCAATCATTCTTGTGATAAGCCACTAAGATTTTGGAGATGTTTCTTAGTATGGTGCTATGTAACCTATCCTGATATATACAATACATGAAATACTAAAATTTTGCTTTACATAAAGAATAGAAACCCTAAATAAATATTACTATTCTTATCTGCATGATCACTCTGGTATAAGTCTAGAACCTCTGAGATAATTTCAGAGGTGAGCTCTCAACTGAAGCAGAATTTAGACATCTATATGCAGATTGTAGAGTTATAAGACACCTAAGCCAAAGAAAATTTTTCCTTTATGATTCCTATTCAGCAAAATATCAATCCATACTTGAAATTTAATAGTTTTTGAAGAAATTTCGTATAAAATCCTTCTAAATGGAAGTATAAAATTGTAAAACTACTTTGGAGATAATTGGGCTATTTAGTAAAGTAAAAAATGATTATCCCAAAAGACCCAAACAATCCAGCTTCTAGATATCTGCAGTTTGTTCCTGTTTGTGAAGATAATTGGCTCCTGACAAATCTTCCATAGAGTAAATCTTCTAAATCAAAAAGCTAATAACTGGGCTTCCCTGGTGGTGCAGTGGTTAAGAATCTGCCTGCCAATGCAGGGGACACAGGTTCGAGCCCTGGTCTGGAAAGATCCCACATGCCACGGAGCACCTAAGCCCGTGCACCACAACTACTGAACCTGTGCTCTAGAGCCCGCGAGCCACAACTACTGAGCCCACGTGCTACAACTACTGAGGCCCGCACGCCTAGAGCCTGTGCTCCATAACAAGAGAAGCCACTACAATGAGAAACCTGCGCACCGCAACAAAGAGACTAGCCCCCACTCGCCGCAACTAGAGAAAGCTCGTGTGCAGCAACAAAGACCCAATGCAGCCAAAAATAAATAAATTTATTTATAAAAAGCTAATAACCATGTTATTAAATACTTAACAAGGCATTCAGATGATACACAGTTTTGGACGTTTAACAGAAAAAAATAAACACAAGTACAAAAATCCATCAAATTATGAAAATTTTGCAGATAATCTCTAATAGAAACTAACAAAGAATAATATCATGAAATGATATAACACAACATGTACTAACTAAACAATTCCATGATCATATGATTATTCTCAATTCCTTTAGCTTCATTACAAGTGAGTGGAATCAAAATTATTTCTTAAAAATTGAAAGAAATGACCTGTATTTCAGAGTTACATCATTTTATAAAACTCTTCATGAACTCAAAATCTAATGAGACCAAAAGAAAAAAATCCTATCTTATGTTTTGTGAATTCCTTATGGTTTTCTTGTTTTTAATTTTATTTTTATCTACTCATCTTTATGTACATTCTTCAATTTGTGCTAGGTGTAATTTGCTTCAATATTTTTTCATTTTAACATATTATCCACTTGCTTTTTAAATGTTTTTGAGGTCATAAATATATTTCTGTTTACTGATTTGTCTGCACTCAACAAATTTTGATAGGTAGTACTTTCATTATATTTCACTTCAAGATATTTTGCATTTCTTATAGTTATTTCTTCAAATCCCATAGTGTCATTTTGAAGTGCACTTTTCCACAGAAATAAAAATGTTTATGTGTATTCCATGTTTATAGTAAATATAATTTAAAATATGTTTTTATGGCTGGTGGTTTATTTAATTGCATTGTAGTCAGAGAACTCATATGTATGATGAAATTATTTGAAATTTATTGACTTTTAACCTAGATTTTAAAGAATTCATTTATACTTGAACATTATATATAGTCTCTATGTGTTGGTAAGGTATGCATGTATTTATATATGTATACATGAATACATAGACATAGACCCACACACACACGTCACAGTTTTGCTGGTGTTTGCTGCATGATATATCCATTTCTGATAGAAATGTATTAAAACCTCTCATTACATGGTATTTTTTATTTCATTTTTGATTCTTTCACTTCATGCTTCATGTATTTTGAAGCTTTTTTGCAAGACTCTTATAAAATATGTATTTATAAATACTATTTCTGGATTTCTCCTTTTATTGCTGTGTACCCTTTTTACCCACATTTATGCTGATTATGTGATATATGATATTTTTATTAAATTATCTTAGTGAGTGTTTGCCTGGCATATTTTAAACCCTTTTATATAAATAATTTAGTGTCATTTATTAAGTTTACCTATTTCAATAGTATATATGAATATATAAGTAGATTCATGTAACAATATTTATAACCTCTGTCTTTAAATAGATTGTTTAATTCTGTTTATGTTGATTGTATGTGTGGCAGTCATGGCAGTTGCGAGGCAGACTTACTGGAAGAGAAGTTGCTGTGGGGAGCACAGTTACTGATAGCTCCCAAGGGCTGCACCATAGGGTTCACTGCAAGGTCACCTTTCCCCTGGACTCTTGCCAGCCAGTGACTGCACACGGCACTGTGTATTATGGCTGGGCCATCCCTCAGCAACACAGGACTCCTCCAATGGACAAATTTTGCTTGGGGTGTCACCACGGGCCTGACCAAGACTTTCTCAGAAGTATGCTTCAGTCTTTCTCTCTTCCAACCCAATCCTTCCTTCTCTTTCTCCTTTTACATGGGTTAGTCTTCAGTTTGTGAAAACCTCCTGACCCTTCACGGGCATTTCATAAGTAAGTCCCTTTTGTGTCTAATCTTATGTAGGCATCAGCTTTTTAGCAGACTCCATCTGATACATGCTACCGATGTATGAGGACTTAGTTTTTACTACCATGCTTGTGCTTTTTAAACCTCCTATTTGCCTATTCATTTCCTCCTTTCCAACTTCTGGTTGGATTTATAAACTTTTCTGTATTACAAATGTAGTTTCTCCCTGAATTTGAAAGATATGACAAAGACTGCTAGTTTTCCCCTAATATCTGTTCTTCTACAGTATTATAAACCCAAACTTTTATCTGGACACATATTTGCCCACCAAAAAAAACAACAACAACATTTTCTAGCTCCCTTTAAACTAGAAGTTACCATGTGACTATATCTTGACTAAAAGGATGTAACCTCAAGTGTTAATTGGAATTATCCTCAACGTGACCCAGAAGACAATAGAAAGAACAAAGTGAAAAGAAAAAACAATGATCTTAAATTACAAGGATGCTGTCCAAGATAAATATGAATTAAAATGACAATAAAATCACAGAATCTAAATAAAGATCCTCAAAAAAAATGTGGAGCAGGAAAAGCAAGACATACTTTGTCATATGTGATATAGACAATGTCGGGGAGCAGTAACTTTCCCCCCTACCTCTCTTGAGTTCTTGTGGCTGGACTACTAATAAAACTGACACAAGACAGATTAACAGGAGAAAAAGAAACACATTTTAATTTGTGTGCATGAAGGTCTCATAGCAGTAGGACCAAAAAGTGGCCAAAGCAGGAAGCTTTTATACTTTTTCGACAAAAAAAACAATAAATTTGTGAGGAATTGAGGGTATAAAGAAACTTAGGCTTTGCATGCTTAATTAGTGAAAATCTAAACAAAGTTTAGTCTTGGGATAATAATTTAAAGAACTAACCAGGTTTATTTATACAGGCTTCTCAGCCTGAATTCCTATCTCTGGCGATAAGTGTGTCCTTCTACCACCAGATGCAGGGAAGATACCTTTCACATGGGAGATTTATTTCCTGCTTTTAGGGAGACAGAGAGGATCAAAGTGTTCTGCTTGCATTGGGCATTTCTTAAGTAACTTTCATTCAAAATAATACACCATGGAGGTATATTTCGGGGTGGCCTGCTTTGGGCCCCAGTGACAACAAACAAGAATTGAGGGACCCAAAAGTCAGAAAAGTGGTAGATAGAAAGTACGAGGATGATAGCTGTAAAACAGGAGAATAAAAAATGGCAATCTCACCTAAGAAGAACAGATATGCACTTAAAGGTAGAGCCACAACAACTCAGAAAAAAAAAATGATGCTAAGTTTTCTAGAAAAATATTTTGAACTTAAATACCGATACTCAGATAGGGTTTTCTGGCTCTAAACTCATTTAATAATACAATATACCTATGGATTTCCTATAAATATTTTTGAATTAAAAAAAACAAAACTATCTTCAAGATAGACGTCAACATGACATAAAATTTCTCTGTAATTCTAGATGTTAGAAGATGATGAAGCAGCTACTGCATAATTGTAAAGGAAAAAAAAGTTTGACTCAAGGATTTTATATTTATCCAGATTGTATTCCATGTGCAAAGGCCACTTCAAGAACAAAAAGATATGATACAGCTCACACCTATGTAACCTTCTTGGAAAAAGTATGTAATGATGCAACTGAGAATACCAAGAAAAGAAAACTAAAGTTACAATAAGTGAACACATGGCTAGAAATTATAGGCAATTAATTTCGAGCATGTGTTTACATCTAATGCAAGTTGCCTAATATACCAAAGGGATGTTACAAAGGATCCTTGTTAATTTTCACAGAAACATACTTTGAAAAATACTTTGGAAATCTTAAAGATAACCAGTAATCATGTTGATATAATGGTCTATTAATCTATTCAATCAATACTAATGCATATTTATCATGTTTTTATTAAATGCCAAATAATTTCCAGTTGCTAAAAAGACCAACATAACTATATCCATTCTACCACTCAAGGACATCACAGTTCAGTGAGGGAAATCAACATAAGCAATTAATTATAAAGCAGGATATAAATAAGCACAGAGTACGAGGGAACACTGTCAGAGTGTAGAGCCCTGTGTGAGGATGTTTGGGGAAACTGAGATTGAAGTAAATGGAATTGAAAAAACGTTTAAAAAATAAACATTAGCCAAGCCAATGTCAGTAGGGAGCAGAGTGAGGGGATCTTTTTTTCTAGGTAAAATGTACCCAAAAAATAGAGAGAGAGAGGCAAGAAAGAGCATGGTAGAGAAAACAAAATCAGATTGTTGATTCTAAATAGTAAAGGGCAGAGTGACTAGAGATTAAAATGGAAGAGCTAATCAGTAGAAGGTCTTGCATTCTTGAGCCTCATCATGTCCATTTTCACAACAATGTGTAGATCTAATGGAATAAGACAGTTCACAAATTAAAACATGTTGGCATATGTAAGCATAATAGAAGATGACAGAAGTAAGCCTGAAAACATTAATTTAGGAAAAACCACTCAAATGCACTAAAATGTCAAAATGGGATAACAAATAAAATCTAACTTCATGCTTTATATGAGGTATACCTAAAACAGAGTATTGTAGAACTTTAAATAATGAATGAATGAACAAGAAAATATCTATCGAGCATATGGTCACACAAACAAGAGTGGCAGCATTATTTTTAGATATAATTGATAATAAGTATAAATAGACTAAGGAGTCAAAATAAGACATGAGAAAATACAAAATATATAAAAGCAACTTGAGAAAGAAAATAGTAGATGAAAATTAAAAGCATAAATAAAGTATAGATAGAAAACAACAGATAACTCGAAAAACTATTTAGTATTACCCGTGCACTATAATTATTTTCCTTGAACTATAATCATGAAAAAAAGAAGAAAAACACAAATTACTTAGAGGTGAAGAATAAACACAAACACATATATCCATTTAGGAGTGTTATTTATAATTAAGGAATTTGAAAATCAAAATGAATTGGTTGAATGAATAGAAATGTATGTCATGAATCTTTAACTTCCAAATTTATATCTCAAGCACAGACCTAACTTCATGAACTACAGTCTCAATTGCCCACTAAGTGATTACATTTGCATTCAGAGGCAATTGAGATCCCATTTATTCAAGATGAATGTACCACTTTCTACCTACAAATCCCCCTCCCACTTCCCTTCCCACCCTGCACAGCACACTCATCAAAAATCTGTCCCTCATTGTCTTACTTACTGCAGAGAATATCGTTGACAGCTGTCTGGTACACCTGGTTTTAAAAGCAGGGATTGTGTCTATTTCATCCTTTTATCAACAATGACTGGCATAACTGACCAGTGTATTCTAAAAGAAATCATTAATTTTATGCTCAAAAATGGGTTAACTATTGAAAGGAATTTAAATTGGTAAAAATCTTTTCTGAAAGGCAAACTGGAAGTAATATAAGTTGTAAAACTGTCTATATCTTTTCATCTGTATTTTTACCTCTAATAGTGCATTTAAACACAGAGCTAAGAGAAACATATATATGGAAAGATATAACTTTGATATTTTACTAACAAAACTATGTATACAACCTAAATATAACACCATATGATAATAGAAGTAAATTAAATATAGTACATCTTTATAGGAAATCTTATGTTGCTAACAAAAACCATGTATGAAGACATGGTAAAAAGGCTCAACATGTATTGCCAAGTTAAAAAAAAAGCTTATATATAGTACTATTCTAATTTTTAAATGTATTTGTTTGTATACAGAAACTATTTTTATTAGTGTAATCAACAAATTCTGAGTTCCTACAATATGCCAGGCACTCCATTAAGTGCTAGAGACACTTGGATGCATAAGACCCAGGTGGCCACCCTTGCAAACTAGATATCACTGCATAGCTTTGCAATTGTTTGTTAAGGAAACAAGCAATATTTATATTTCAGTCCATTTTTATGCATGCATGCTTGAAACCTCAGTTCATACTACTCAGCATCTGGGGAAGGAGACAGAATGGCTCAGTGTCCTCAGTGAATACGGACACACTGACTTCGCCTATGCTCATTATCCATTTGACTCTGACTGGTTGAGATTGAATCCAGGCTCACAACCTCCTAGCTCTGTGATTTCCACAAGTTCCTTACCCTCTCCAAGCTTCTTTCCTTCTCGGAAAAGAAAGGGCAAAATGAATCAATGTTAACTGAATCATATGATTTTAAATAAAATAATATGAGTATTCAACATATTGCCTACTATGTCATGTATTCTCAAATATTGTTATTCTGAAAAGTTATTATTAATTCCTAGAAGAAGTGGGGAGCAAAGAACAGAAGGTGAATAGAGAGAGTCAAGGACGTCAGTGGAGGAACTCTTCGGGACTAGCTTTGACAGAATATGGAATGTTAGGTTCTACTAAGTTTGGGGACAGAGGATGTTATTAGTGAAGATTCCTTCCAGCGGATGGTATTTGACTTTGGCCTTAAAGGCAGGATTTTGCTACATGAAAAAGTAGAAGAAGAACATTTTCATGCACAGGTATCATGTTGTGGATATAGCTATAACTGGGTCATATACTGTTTGGGGAAATGTTTTATTTAAAAAGACAGTTTTATGACATCCTTTTGGTTTAAAAAAGACAGTCTATGATATTGTTAGTGGAGATGTTGGCTTTTCCTTTTCCTTCTTTTTAAAGTTTCTTTTCTCCTTCTTGTCTTCCCTTTCCCTTTCTTTCTTCCTTTGACCAAACTTGCCTTATTAACCTTAACCTGGGCCTGAATAGCTGAAGATATTAATGATTTTCTAGAACCCAGAATTGGCAGTGAGAATTCCCAGCTGGGACTTGGGAAAAGGACTGGGGCAACTTGTAAATTCTTTATGGTGTGAAACCAGGCTTCTAAACCGACAGCAAATACAGGTTGCTGAAGTTAAGAATAAGAATACTGGTGAAAAAAAAAAAAAAAAAGAATACCGGTAGTGGTCCCAGGAAAATCTCCCACTGGGAAGTCTTGCCCCACCTTTAATAGCTCCTTTGATGATAAGACTGTTTTCAAATTAGCTGAAGCCTGGATGCTTTAAGTTAAGAACAGATTGAGTCACCTGGTTTATAGTGCAGCAGTGTAAATTTAGGCTCAAAAGCTCTTTTGGAAACAGACTGTATGACCATTCGTAGATAATTTCTGCTTGGGTCTCACAACCCTCGAATGCCTGGTAACTCCAGACTAAGAGTCATGACAAAGCTTTGATAGCCTCTTAAAAGAAAGGGCTCTCTTTCTCTCTGTTCAGTCTAAGAGAGGTGGGCATTGTACCAAAACAAAAGCAGTTGCAGAATTGCCACTTGTCCCACCACCAGATGAGGCAGGCTCTTTTCTTAGAGAATTTTAAACTTCCATCCCATGCCATTTGCCCCACCTTCCTCCTCTTCTCAATCTGGTGCTGTACCTTCTGAAATGGATGAAATGAACCTGGAATCCTTTGCTTCTCTGGGATGGGAAAGCAGTAGACAGCCTCTCACATAGTATCCAATGACCCTTTCTTCCGGGCATCACACTTTTATATAATTCCCTCACCTTGACTGTGAGTTGGACTTATTGACTGCCTTCTACCAAATAAAATGCAGAAGTTATGAGATGCTGTTTCTGTGGTTAAGATATAAAAAGATCATGGCTTCATCCATATGGACATCTAGCCAAGCCCAAGAACTATAGGACATAGAAGAGGTGAGATCCCATCATGGAAGGTAGGACAAAGAAAATCTCTGAAGAAGGAAGAGGAGATACAGGTGCAGCACCATTACTGCGTGGCTAGGTTTAATTCTGAACATCTGAATGTGGAAGATGATGAACAAATAAATGTATTTTAGTTTACATTTTGTATGCTTGCCTGCCCTCTAAAGTTTCTTGCCATTAAAAAGTCAATATATTAAGACTTTTGTAAGGATCAAGTTAAGTAATGTGTGAGGATGGACATAACATACCAAGATCGATATGGAAATTCATCTGCAAATCAATAATGAACAAGGCATTGTGCTAGGTAATGTTTATTGGATTATTTCTAATCTGCTTACTTCAATTTCCATATAAGACAATTTCAAATACCCTTTCCAACTTTGCCCATCATCATCATGCCTTGGTTAGTAAAGTTGAATTTAATTTCATTTGCCTCTGTGTTAGAAGTGCAACTTTACCTTTATTCCTGTTTGGGACCCCTTAGTAATATGTAATGCCTGGTAGCTCAAACCTCACAGCTACGTAAAAGTCTGGGAATCTTTAATTTTGTTCTAGACCTTGATGTTACATTAATGCCAGGGCTGTATGCCAGCCAAGTGTGACAATTATTTCTGTTTAATTTTCTAATTTCAGTCAAGACTGCTTAGCTTGCCGATGAAGTCCACCCATCAGTGTCAGAAGCCCAGGCAGTTACTTATGAGCAGTAATAGCTTGTAATAGTTGCTTTAATACCCTGGGGAAAGTAGAAGCCTCTGTGGGCTCTTCAATAATTAATACAGATTTATTTATAAATTTATTAAAGCAAAACACACACAGGGCCTAGAAGAGTGCTCGGCACATTGTGGGTACTATAATGTTTGTTGACAGTATTTAGAAATAAATAACTGAAAGTTAGAGCATCTACGTACATTATTTTCCAAACTAGGCCACTTTTGATAGTCAAAGGGAGAGCTATCAGTGACACTGGCATAAACAGTCTGTCTCAGGTTAAACAGGATATAAATTCATGCTGATGAATATATGTATGCTTTTCGAGGTCCATGCCTTTTGGTTATCAGACAATTATACTTCATAGAACTCAAATAATTAAATAACATGGAATATTTCTTTTAGAACTAGCAGTTACTTTGAGAACTCAAAAACTGACGTATAATATTTTCACGTCAGGTATTCAAAGGCAGCTCTAAATTTATTCATCTAGAGTAACATGACGATCATTGTAACTGAGCATCACTGAAAATGTGTAAAATACAACTTAAAAAACAATTTATAAAACGCTGGACTTCAAATCTTTGGACAATGCATGTTCATGGGAGGAGTTAAACAAAATTTACAGTCAACAAAAATTTTGTACATTTCCATGATTAGTTAAATCAATTTGATTATAGGTTTCCAGGGACTTTGTAATCAAATTATTCAGAAAAACAATTGTTCCAGATGAAAAGAAATTTTAATCTTCCAATACAGATGTTTCTTTTGGGGTGTTTATTGGTCAATACATTTTGTCCTAGGAAAAGTAATACATGATAGTGTTAATCCTTTTTTCTTTTTAAATTATTGTTCTTGTTAAACAGTTTATTCATTTGATGGATAAATTTGCAAGTGAAACTTAGAGGATTGAGCTGGTTTGGGATTGAGTGATTTGAGAAATGGACAGTTATTTCATGACCATTTTGGTAAACTGCAGCTTGGATATTACCTAGTTAAGGAGCAGTCCATAACTCTACTTCCTAGAGGGAACATATGGCAGCCTCGCCCTTTAAATGTGGAAGTTTTACAACTAAAATATTACTAATGTTATTGAAATAGGCATTTGAAATTTCATCACCTGCCACTTCATGGTTTTACAGTTTCAAGTGGTTTCCATATTTTGATTATGAAAGGCAGCACAAGTAGAATTATCAGCAATATTAAAAGCTTATTTTGTGTAATCAACTGTGATTACAGTTTGATGACACTTTTCTCTCATAGCTAATATCATTCTTTTTCAAAATCTTAATTCTATCTCAATTCAACTGATGTTTCCATTGTTTCCCACCTTAATCTTGCTCTTTAAAATTTTTCTTTTTATGCAAATGTACTTTAGAAAACTTTACAGAGCAACTTATTCTACTCATACCATTTTAATTATGCATTTCTTCTGTTTTATAATAAGCAGATTGTACTGTTCACTCTTACTACATTAAAAGTATATCCACAGTAATATATCTCCTTACTGGAGTTAACTTGTATTGCACAGAAAGATTCAAAACTCTGAGTCATTTGCATGCCTTGAAATTTTTTTCTGAATTAATTATGACTCAGTTGAATTACTAATATTGAAGATATACTGATAATTTTAAAGTGCTCTATTCATTTTAAACTCAACAACAAAAATCCACAGTGTAACCCATATAGTTAACACTTATTTAGCACTTATTCTGAATTAAACACTATTGTCAGCACTTTATGTATAAATTCAGAGGTTGGCATATCTCATGGGCCAAATCAAGCCCCACTGCTTGTTTCTGTAAATAAAGTTTTATTGGCTCACAGCTACGTCCATTAATTTTCATATTGTCTATTGCTGCTCTCACAGGGCAGTGACAGAGTTGACTGGTAGTTGTCGTAGAGACCTTATTGCCCATGAAGCCTAAAATATCTGCTATATGGTCCTTTACAGAAAATATTTGCCAATCCTGTATTAAAACTTTTGATCTCCTCGACAACCTTGTAAATTATCACTCTCATCTTAATCTCTACTCTAAAGATAAAGAAAATGGGACAACCAGAGGTTAAGTGACTTGCCAAGGTCATATACTGCTAGTAAATGGGAGAGCAAGGATTAAACCCAGGCAACTATCTCCACAGTCCCCATTCTCAACTGTGCTAAACTGTATTCAAATGGAGAATTATGTTTGCTGCCTATGAAGAAGCAATTATTCGAACATAATTCTATTAACAAAACTTGACTGGGCACTAATAGTTTTTCCCCAAAACATAAGATACTTCGCAGTTGTGGACTAATGAAAATTTTAAGACTATGTAACTGTCCACTTTCTGTTACTTATGTGGATTTCAGACAGTGAAATTCATGACGTTTGTCATATAAAGCAGAACTTTCATACTAGTCTGTGTAAATTCTACTAGAGTTAGAAGAATTTGATATGAATGATATGTATGATATGATATATATGAAGTTTAGTTGGCCAAAGACAAATAACAATGGATAAAAGGATTATAAAGGATTCTGTGTCCTCAAACATGTTCTTGCCTCTACAGTAGTTATAGGAAGCATTTAGAAAATGACACTAAGTAGAGACGATAATAGATAATCCTGTCATCAAGACCAGAATTTTAGATAATGACTATAGCTTTTAGGAGGAGGACTTATCACTATTGAAACCATTCATCCATACCCAATTCCTTTGGAAAATTAAAATTTTGCACTAATCAGAGCAGGTTTTCTGCAGCTGCCAGCACATGATGGACTTCTCAATAACAGGCGGGACGAATGTTCTTTTTCACACTTGGAACGGGGTTCCCATGGCAACACTCCTTGTATGCATTCAAATAAAACTTCTCTTTTCCCTTCAACAATCTTTCCTTTTTCTTTTTCCTACCTAAACTTTTTCATTAAAAGTAAGTACCTTGATCTTTAAGAGGCTAAAACCTACCAGTGAGCCCTAGTTCTCCATTTTCCCAGGAAGATGTTTAGAAGGAAAACACACACACTGGACGTTGACTTTCTTCCTTATTATATCACATGAAGAATAGTCAGAACTAGCTTTGGACAGGGAAGATGATTGTAAGTGCTCAGACTTAATTCTGAATTAGAGACCTGAGTCAGAAGCTAGGGCATGTGATTTTTGCAAACATGCAACAATATGCCAGGAATTCTTGTTCTAATGCCCAAAGATAAAATAGTATATTATAGGGATTGTGCTGAGAGCAGACTCTGTTGTGCATATTGGAAGTCTTCTTGATTTATCCTCAGGTGATTTGTATATTGATAAAGCACAGACTCTGCTCTTAGTAGCTGGCATTTGATAAAAGCATAAACGATTTCTGGTAAATAACTCCGTAGGAGAAATTCAGGCTTGGGAGAATTTGCCAGGAGAGTTTTACTGCAAAGTAACTAACCAAGAGCAAAAATAGAATAAGTAAAGACAGAAAGATACAGAAAAGGAGAAAGGGAGTTAGCTGATGTGCACAGAAATTGATCCTTACAGATACACTCAACCAGAATGAAATACTCCATGCAGGATAAAATGTTGCAGTACAATGCTATTTGATGTGTGGGCTATGGGGCGGTGCTGGTTTGCCAGCTGTTTGTTACTGGTCCTCAACAGGATAAGTTCAGTCCATATTTGTTACCAGTGCACACACTTTCCATGAATGTGTTGGTTTTCTTCAAAAAGTCATTTTCTTCTCCATCATTTTTATTATGATTATATTTATTTATGGTGTAAGTACTGAATCAAATAATAAAAAATGGGGCTTCTACTTTGCATGATTTTGGTTTAATTTTCTTTTTCTAAGAATTCATGAGTGTTTTATTTTATAAAAGTATTGTTGCAGTAATACCGGCATAATAGTATTGTGATTTTTTAAAGCGGAGTAGGAAATATTATATAGTTGACATTAAATCATAGTGGGTGACTGAGGTTCTCTGTCTCTGTGTGCTTGAATAGTCTCATTTTTTTCTGAAAAGGCATTTTTTTGCATGTATTGTTTCACATCATCATCATAACACATCTATGAAATAGATCTTACTTTGTCCATTTTACAGATAAAGCAACTGATGCTTAAGACGATTACAGATTACAGTCCCTTGTCTGTCTTGGCCAGGATGCTGTTGGAAGTAGAACCTAACTCTGATGATTTAAGACATCATAACGAAGGGACTCCTTACAGAGGGGTGAGCAGAATCAAGAAGAGATATTGAAGTATCCAGAAATTGGCAAAAGCAGGAAGTCATCATCACACTTAGGTCTGAATGGGCATGAGAAGAAAGTTGTTACTGGAGTGACAGCAGGAGAAAGGCTGTCCTATAGGCACCTGGTCCTCACCTGGAGAACCACAGTCACTGCCAACCTGCAGACTGAGTAATAAATACCCGACCTCTCTCTCCAGAGAGAACTGGAGATGTGAGAGAGGGACCATCCAATAAGAGTGATGGTGAGACAAGGACACAGCCACTGCCAGAAGCCACCCATTGGAGCAGAGAGGAAGCAGGGAAATGTCCCAAAACTTTTCCTCTCCCATTTACACATCTCTTGCCTGGAGATGCAGGTGCTTTGAACTATTCATAAAGCTTATGTCTCAGGTCGCTCTCGGGCATAAGTCCCTTCCATGACCTTGGGAGGGAACCTACAAATATATTTAGAAGTCACACTTTCTGTAAAATTTGAAAGAGTAAATTTTTTTTGATCACTACTCATTAAGAATTCTTTTTCCTCTCTAATTTCCCTTACCCTCTTGATGGGTGTGTTGGAGAAGTCACTGGCATTTTGGGAACCTTGCTGAGTGGAAATTGAGTTAGTGATAATTTCAGGGTGTTTTTCATGGAATATATTTTTATGGCTTATAGTCCCTTTTTGGTATAGTTAAGTCATTTCTAGTCTTGCAACTGTAGGAATGGCTTCCAGATATCCTCCTACTACCCCTGCGTCAATTCATCGGTTTTCAAAACAGGGAGGTGCAGGATCAGAGGCAGTATTATGTAGAAATATATCTAAGACACCTGGGACAGGAAGTATGTAGGTAAAGAAGGAACAGCAGGTTTAAAAGGAACAACAACTTTAAAATATTGAAATCTGTCTTTGGAAAAATATTCCAAATCTTATACTTAATATATGAAAAGAAACCTGATTTTTTTTTCCATATTTGACAACAATTCTAAATATTTACATGATATTAGTGAAAAGAATCTGTAAGGTTAAAAGAAACTTTTTTAAACTTTATATGTAGTAGAAAAAACAAAATCAAATTTTGTTCAACTGTACAAGAACAAATGCAGAATTATCTTTCTATTCTCTCTACAGAGAATGTTACTATTAAAATCTCGGTCATATGAAAAGCATGCAGGAAAAATAATGTAAGGGAAAACCACTGAAGAGATAGTTAATATAAAAATAGGCTTTTTTTTTTCCTGGATTTTATGATATTTGTGGTATTGGAACATTTCTTTAAGAATGTGTCCTATGCATTCTTAAAATGTATAATTGTTGTGATTCCTTTCCTCAATCTAAATAAATATTCACTTTCCTACCTAATTTTGTATTCTTTTTCACAAACAGGTACTCAGAGTTTCAGTCACCAGAGGGCGTGATCTGCCCCAGCTTCTGAAGGTCCCTACCATTGACTGAACTCACACAGAAACCAGCCTCCTAGGTGAGTCTGTCTGAAGGAATCAAGGGGAGGTGCATGGAAATCAAGGGTGAGACGAGGACACAGAAAGACAAGCCCATCATCCAAGTTCACATAACTACAAAGAGTAGGGTCAGGAGTCAAACTCCAAATCTCTGATTCTAAAGCACATGCTCTTTTTATATCTGTCCAAGCTTTGGTACTACATACAAAAGGATTGGTAGAGGGAGGTGTGTTCTGATTTAGCTTGTCTTCTGTATTCAGTTTAGCTACAGTCTCAAAATGGGTAACGTTAAGATCATTAACCCTAGAGTTTATGAAAAGTAGTAAGATTTGAAGAATTATTAAGAAAAAGTTATCTGAGTTTTTTAAAATTTCAAAACAATTATTTTTTATTCATTATGTAATCCCCATGGCTAACAGCCTGCTTCTGAAATAATTGGTTAATTGTAAACAAGTCCCCACATTTAAGGATATAACTTATTAATAAGAGGAGATACTTATTCTTAAAGACATTCTTTGACAGAGCTTGGGTTAAAAAACAAGTTTAAGAAACTTTAAGAACAAAGCCAAACAAAAAGGGAATAAATTACCAATTAAGATTTATTTTTCTTCTCTTCTTTCAAAGCAAGCTCAAAATTATGACACTGATTCTGAGGCAAGCTGCTTGTGCTTTAAACATCTTAAATTCAGGTACCATGAAATCTTGTCCCTCAGCCATATATTCTGAAACATGTAAAATATTCCTCTCATATCATAACTGAAAAAATATGTGTATTTTACTCATGCATTTCTGTGACTCTCGTTCCCTTATTTGTGATGTCTCCCTGGAGATAATGATCTTTAAGCATTGTTTTAAAAAAAAAAACAAAAACAAACAACAGGATGAGGAGAATCAAGAAGAGCTGTCAATCTTTCAGCCAAAAGGAACATCTGCTAATAGCTAACATGCCTGAACCAGCTGGATTATGCCTATGATAAGGTTCATTACTTTCTAAGGGATGAGAGCTGCCACTTCACCTGAACAGATTTAGCTACATTATCAACCCAAGATGTATAAATTACATTTAAAGTTAGAATAGCAACCAAGGCAAAATGATTACAGTATCTAAAATAGTATAATTAGGGACTACCATGGTTCTGAAGGGCATTTGGAAAGTAAAATGAAAGGAATTAGGCTATTATTGCCCATCTGGATCATCTGCAGAAGATCGAATACTCTTTCACCTTTCAAGGACCCTGCACCTGACCCATATTCCCACAAGCAAAAGGAAGGCATCACTGATCATTAGCACATCATTAGCACATCAAAGACATCTACTGCTCATATCCATTTTCCTCTTCTTTTCCTAGTAATAGAAGTCTTACATTTTAGCTGAACACGACTGCGCTAGATTAACGCCCATGTGTCTAGATTATTTTGTGCCCTAGATGTGCCCATATAAATATGTTCTCTCGAATGAGATGTGAGTGGAGCTAATTTATGCACCCTCTTCATTCTGCCCAGTTTTTCGTTTTTACTTGCCTTCTTGAAGCTCCTCTGTTATGATCTCGGTAGTGAGCCACCTTAGACCATGTAGACAGGGCAATATTTTAAAAATGGCAGAAAATAGAATGCACTTGGGACCCCATTATATCAGTCCTGGATTGCGTAAACTCAAGCTACTAGATAAGAAAGAAAGAAACTTTTTTTTATTGTAAATCTTTCTATCATTTGTTATCTTTGATGTAGCAGTAGAATCTACATTCTACTTTAAATAAAGCTTTTATGATTCTGATTAAACACTTTTCTAAAATATATATTTCCCCATCACTTAGAAAGGAACTTCCCTTGAAATCCCATTCCAACTTAACCAATGATTCCAACCTTCTTATAATTAGAACAAGGGATCTCTACTATGTATGACTCCTGGATGTCCCTCTAATTATAATATTAAAGTAAAATAAATTAGTTAACATATATGGATTGCTTACTACATGTTAGGTACTAAGCTAGGTAGTTCAAATATATAAACACATTCAGTCCACCCAACAACCATGTGGTAGAAAAGCTGTAATTACCCTCATTACAAATCCTTTGACCAAGATCACATAGCTCTTAAACATCTGAACTAATATTCAGGCAGTTGAAGTGTGGAGATTTTGTAGGTAGCCATAATACCGCCTCTGATTCTTTTCTTAAAATTCTGCTTACTCAGACTTTTTCTGAAGTGTATTTTTTCTTGGGATTTAAATTTATTAGTAAACTAAATCAGGCTGAATATATATGCAGCATGGATACTTATTGAATAGATTATATGTGCAAGGCATGATGTTTAGCACATGATAAGGACTCAATACGTATTATTTCAGTAAAGAGTGGAGTGCTGGAGCCAGATCTTATGGGCTCTCCAAGAGCCAACCTTCCCAACTCTACGTTCAGTTGAAGCCAGGGTGGTCACTCCAAGTGTGACGTGATGGGAATATCTATACCTCAGAAGTTGGCAAACCCCATAAATCAGTTTTTTTGTTTCCTTTGGAGAACCCAATATTAGTGTACCATTTATTAAGAAAGTAGAGAAAAATTGCATAAAGTTTTATACTCAAAAAGATCATTTTCTGGCTGGGGATACAAGCTCTAAGTATAATCTTAAAACAGGATAATGTAGGAATATTACTAAAAATTCTGGGTACAAAATTGAGGAAGCAACTTAGTTGAAATATGACAGAAGTCAGAAAACCAACGGAGACATGGTATTTGTGCTAGACTCTAGTTCAAATTTGAATGAAGAGTTGGTATTAAACTTTCTGTGTGTTTGTGATAAAAAGGCTGAATATAAGGGAAAGCTCTAATTCTGTTTGTTTTTATTCATATATTAAGGTATGTGATGAACTTAAATTTACACTTAGGAGAATAAGATGGTTATCTATGCTACATGCATATTGAGTTTCTGCCCATAAATATCTTCATCACTTCCTGATAGTTCTAACTTTAAAGATTAATTTCCTAGAGTACTGAATATTTCTCTTATTAAAATGCAAATATATCTGGAAGTCATTTTCCTGTAACATCTTATCAGTTATTAGTTTTGAAGCTCTGACTGATTGGTAGTCCACATAACTGGCCCCCTTGACCCTGAGCTGTAAATTCAAGATAATCAGCACTTTGGAAATAATCATGCCCTTGGTTTAGTATGGAAAGGAAAATTTCAATCAATACTTCAAGTGTTTTACCATATAGTTAACCTCATAAATTATTCCTTCTTTTGACTCATTTATAATTACTAATACCAAGTACTTAAGCAGATCTAGTGGCATTTGTCTCTGTCATTTTTGTACAGCAGAGTTTATACATTCAATGATGAATTATACTCTGTAGCAACAGTATGTATTCTAGACATCATACATTTTATGTTTACCTAATTAAAAAATTGGTTTTCAGTGATGGCACTCAGTCCTGATATTTCTGAATTCTTGCCTGAAATATATGCCCAATAAATTGTTATTGTGTCTTGCTTTGGTCAGTCCTATTCTAAGATTGCCATGTTTCCTTAGTTCCTCAGTTTCTCAGGGCTAGAATTCTCCACTGATCTCTAGCCTTATGACTTAGACCCTGTTTCTCAGACCTTTTGAAAGTTGACTGCTAGCTTGCTGACCTGACCCTCTGTACATGGCCTACTCCTGGATTTGCAATCCATAGATTTGTTAATCCATTGTCCTTCAACTC
Source organism: Balaenoptera musculus (assembly GCF_009873245.2). Lineage (NCBI taxonomy): Eukaryota > Metazoa > Chordata > Mammalia > Artiodactyla > Balaenopteridae > Balaenoptera > Balaenoptera musculus. The sequence continues at coordinate 72,734,463 of NC_045789.1, read as the reverse complement.
ATGGGACATACCCCTTCTTTGCTGGACTTTCCAGAGGGTAACCATCCACTCAGTGACCACCTGTCAGCTGTTATCAAACTAGTTAGGCCCATCCACCACCATATCTTGAATTCCTCCCATAACCTACATCAGTCCTATGCCTTATGATCTGTACCTAAGTAGAAAGAAACTAATTTATGAGTTTCAAGCCTTTCTATTCTACCTTTTCCCACGGCCTACTCAGACCTAATATTAAAAATATTTTTTTAAAAAAGTGAGATGGGTCAAAGATGCCACAGGGCAAGTGAATCGGATGGTGTTAGAGGCATCAGAATGTGGGAAGGGAAGACAAATCTAGAAAGAAGAGACCTACTGTTTTCTACTTTACAATTTTGCCATACAGAACTACTTTGGAATAATCTATGGTATATCACTTTCTATATATCGAATAACTTCCTCTGACTAGTATGACTGAAGGATGAACTATTAAACAAATGTGGGCAAATGCTTCTTTACAATGGAGCTGTGCAAGTGCGAAATTGGCCACCTTGTTTGCATACATTTCACAGCTATATACAGCCTCATGATTATTGAGCCTACATGGTCCAAGGGATTCCTGACTTGGGGCTTTGGGTCCAGTGGGTAACATAAATGCATTTGAGAAAAGCCACTTACAATATTTTGTATTTCAGGTAAATTATTACAAAACCAAATTCCATCATTTTTTATAAAAATAAGACTAAAATAAATGAATATGTGCTCTAAGTGTGTATTTGGTACAACAGATTAGTCATCAAAATGGGTTGAGTGTCTATGAAATAATTTTTAGACTCAGACAAAAAGTATATTTCATAGCAATGGCATATGTTACACAGTTGCATTTTTTTTTGGTGAATCTAGATTTGAAGTTCAGAATATTAGAGGGCATTTGTACCACTAAAAGGGAATAAAGGTTGTTTTTAAAAAAATTTTATTTCAATATGCTTGTCCTTTATGACATTAAATAATATTTTAAGGGCCAAGCAATATTTTAAGCTTCAATTTTGGGAAAATAATAATAAGGAAGAGAAATTGTTTAATCGGTTTTGCTTTATATTTGACTGTTTCGAATAGTTTCCTCTGCATCTACTCAATGTTATTCATCTACCAAATTTTATTCATCCACTTGCCTATTGACAGATACCTAGATGGCTTTAAATCTCAACTACTGAAATGTCATAATGATGGATAGACTCACATGAACTCCCTAGTAGAATTGGTCAGAATTGCCTCTGGTACCCATAGCCAGGAGTTGGCTTGGTGAATGATGGAATTTACATATAGTCAATTTCTTTAACTACTGTGAGATTTCATTATAAAGTGCCTTCAGCATATTATACTCTTGCCAGCAGTGCATGTGAATTCCTATTATCCTACTTTCTCACCAATAGTTGGTATTATCAAGCTTTTAAAAAATATTATCTTTTTGTCAATCTAATGGGTGAGGAGTCCTATCTAGTTGTTTTAGTTTTACTTTCTCTAATTACTAGTAAGGCTAGTCATGTGCATTTCTCCTTCTAAAACTCCTGGCTCTTATATCTTCTTTCCCCTTTTATACTGGCTTTTCTGTCATTTTTGTTGTTGTTGTCTATTTTAAATATTATTCCATAATATTTTTGTTTATTGAAAATATTTCTCTCCCAATCTGCCAGTCGCCTATAAGTACTATATACTGGGAATAAATTGCTGCTATGGTTTAAATGTTTGTGTCCCCCCAAAAATTCATATGTTGAAATCTTAACCCCCAAAATGATGGTGTTGGAAGGTGTGACATTTGGGAGATGCTTAGATCATGAGAGTGGAGCCCTTATGAATGAAATGAGTGCCCTTATAAAAGAGACTCGAGAGAGCTCACTAGCCCCTTCCACGTGTGAGGACACAGGGAGCAGGCCCCAGCTATGAACAAGGAAGAGGACTCTCACCAGAGGCGACCATGCTAATGCCTTGATCTTGGACTTCCCAGCCTCCAGAAATGTGAGAAATTAGTTTCTGTTTAAGAGTGGTATTTTTTTTATAGCAGCCCAAACAGACTAAGGATACTTGTCTTTGTGGAGCTTTGCTGATGTCTTCTGTGAAAGTGTCCTGTGACCTCCCAGGTCACAGAGAGGTAAATTTTGGTAGCAGAGAAGCAGAAGCTACTGAAAGGGCAGGAGAAGAAGAGGCAGAGAAAAAGGAGCCAGAGACAAGCTGATTCACAAGCAAAGAAGTGTCAGTAGAGTAAGGATGGTACATCATGTGTGCATGACAGGCTCATAGGTGTTGCCGCTGAGTCACTGGAATTCCCATTTCATATGGATATCTATGAGAGATGTTACACTTGTTGAATCTGCTAAGTCTCTTCTGTTTTTTGACCTCTCTATGTTTTACAATAGAATATCATCAACAGAGGTAACCAAAACCCATGTCTCTTCTTTGTAATTTGAAGGAAGTTAAGTACAAATCTCTACATACCAGAACTTTGTCTTCACTACCACACGTCAGGATTGTTCTATATCACACGATGCACTGCTTTGTAATTAATAGAACTTTCAGTAGAATTCAGGACCAAAAGAACTTGACTTTGGCTCAAGAAAATGCATTATGCAATAAGACTACATAGGCATTATTCTCAAAACTTAATTAACTTTCAATCAACTATATAATATTAGAGCCATTTAAAACAGTAGATGTTTTCCCCCTCTAGAAATTTACATAGAATTTCTGACAACCAACAGTAAGGTTCTATTCTTATATTCCAGAACTGTGACAATCATAAGAATAGTAAATATAAAATTGCTGCTATTGCTGGAGTCTATTATGTTATGGCCTCTCTTTGAATAATTGTTTGCTAGAACATTTGACAGGCTAGAAATGATGCAATAGCATTGCAATACATGTTTTTAGTCCAGAATCTTCTATCTGTGTTCAAATCTAATGAACTCTTTGGAAAGATTTGCTTTGTATCACTAGAAATCACTTTATAAGGACAGTCTTACTAGAATAAATTATCTACAGAAAGTTGTTTCAGACTTCCCAAGGTGTATTTGGAGATATCAGTATTCACAGATTCAATTTAAATAGAATTTAGTCATTGAACCAAAACAATTATAGGCAGGAAATAAACCTTGTATTATAGATCACATTTGAAGAAGAGTTTATGAATCGAAGTAAACATGTTTTCTTTTAAATTAATCTTGAAAAGTCAATTGGATACACCCATGCTTTTGGCACAAAAATCTAATATTTATGAAAATTACCAAAGCACTGTGAATATAAAGTAGCACCAAGACTGAGAGCTTACACATCTTCTTAATGTCCTGGTGAAGGGGAAGTCCTTTGTGCAACTGTCTTAGTCATACCATGCCTGAATGGCTTAAACAATGGAAAATTATTTTTCACAGTTCTGGAGAATGACAAGTCCAAGATCAAAATGGCAGCAGATCTAATGTCTGGTGAGACATTATGAGTTTCAGAGGGCTGTCTTATTGTATTCTCACATGATGAAAGGAGAGGTCATCATTTTCCTTTCTCATCTTATCAGAACACCAATCCCATTCATGAAGGCTCCACCCTCATGGCCTAATTACCTCCCAAAGGCCTCACCTCCTAATACCATCATATTGGGTGTTAGGATTTCATCATATGAATTTTAGGGGGACACAAACATTCAGTTTATAACAACAACTTACCATTATTCAAGCTGATTGTCAGATCACCATCAATGATGCTATGGCAGATGTCCTATTATATTAGTTTATTGAAAAATAATTGGAGTTGATCATGTACAATTTCATATGTTGTGCCTCTGGAGATTCTGATGAATTCAACATGTCCAATATTCTCTAGGTTAATAAGATTAACTGAGTGATAGAAGAAAAAATTATATAAATTATAGACTACCACTTTTTCATGCTATTTTATTGATGTTTCTCTTATGCTCCCCACTGAGTTAAGACACTATCACTCTTATGTAAAAATAAATAAATTAAAATTTTTATAGAAACATTTCAATATTATGAGTAATTTTAAGAAACACCAGTTTCTTTAAAAAGATATTTAGGACTAAGGTCCTTCATTACCAGCCAAAGGACATTTTTTTAGGATTGGACTTTTCAGCATAAGAAGGCTGTCCAAAAGTCAAATAGTTATTGGAGTCCCGGTGCACTGTTTCTTACCAATGGTGTATCTCACAGACGGTGCTTTAGTGTGTTTGCACTGTACTTACTCAGCAAATGACAGGTGTTATTGAAAGACTAACTGCTTACTCTAATCAAGAGCAGGCATATATACAGAGCAAACATAAATTAGCAGACCAGCTCTGGTGCTATTATATGAGTCAAGATCAGAGATTAGGCAATTAAATATGTCCTTGGGTCATCAGCAAAAAATAACAAGCCACTTTAAAAATTAGCTTATTAATGTATAATTTATGAAATAAAATTCACTAGTTTTAGGTGTACAAATTGGTAAGTTTTTAAAAAGTATATAGAGTTATGGAACCACCCCATAGTCACAATCCAAACCTTTTTATCACTCCAGAAAGGCTCCTTGTGCCCTTGAGAGCCAGTCTCCTCCCTCTTCCCTCAAATAATTCATAATTGATATTTTATTTCAGTTGCATTATAGGAATATCCAGAAATTATTCATATGAATGCCTTGGCTGAAAGATTATTTTGTGTGTGATCTGAAGATGAATCTGATATTAAAAAGCTCACAAAGGATTTTAGCTCATATCAGAATAATTGGTTTAACTAATTCACATTTAAGAAACTTTTTCCTGAAATGAGGCAGAGAAGATAGATTTTATATAATATTTCCTTGTCTATCCTAAAAAAATAATCTTATGATTGTGGTATATCACAAGACACAGAATTTGCTGGCCCCTTGAACTTGGACTTCACAGTGTCCAGACAGTGGGAAATAAATGTTTGTTGTTTAATACACCCAGTTTATGGTGTTCTGTTATAGCAGTCCAAACTGACTAAGACAGAAATTGGTACTGAGAAGTAGGGTGTTGTGTATCAAATACACAAAAAAGTGGAAGCAGCTTTGAAACTGGGTAATGGGTAGAGGATTCAAGAGTTTAAGGTATATGCTAAAAAATGCTGAGATTGCTATGAAGGGACTTTTAACAGTGATTCGGGTGAGAACTCACAAAGAAAAGAATAGAGCTGGAGAGAAAGCCTCTATCTTCTCAAAGAATACAGAAATAATCATGAATAGAATGTTGGTAGAAATATTGACAATAATGGCCATTGTGACAAGATCTCAGGCAGAAATTAACATTGTAACCAAATAGGGAAGGGGTTCCCCAGAGAAAGAGAACCAGGCATGGCCTCTGGCCTAAGTCATATTGTGATCTAAGCCTGGCCACAATTCTTGCCCTTGAACAGGTCTCAGTAATTCACGATCTTAAGGGAAACAAAAGAATGCAGAAACTAATGACTGTTACAATATAGCAAAGATAATATATCAGTTGTAAAGACTCCCAGTTCTGTTCCAATAGTAAAGATTAGCCTGAAATGCTCAGTCACCAGATCAACTGGAACCTAAGGAATGATGATGTTGATCTTTTCTGACCCTCATGACTTCAACCAACTAAAGCTTGGACCACCCAAGCCCCTTCATGAATATGCACATAACCTTAGCTTAAAATTTTCCCAATTTTGCTGTTGGGGAGGCACTGCTTTGGGAAAGATCCCTGGTGTTTTCCTTACTTGCCACAAGTAATAAATCATTTCTTCTCCAGCTCTTTGGCTTGGTTGTGTCATGAAGGGGCTTGATAAATTTGGTTACTTGGCTGAGGAGATTTCTAAGCAAAATGTTGAGGGAGTGGCTTGGTTCCTTCTGACTACTTATGGTAAAAATGCAAAAAGAGACAGATGAATTGGAGAAAAAAATTGTTAAGCAGAAGGAACTAGAACTTAAAAGTTTGGAAAATTCTCAGTCTGTACATATTGCAAAACATGAGAAAGAATGCTCTAAAGAACAAACATTTGATAAGGAGATTAGTATGACTGTGACCCATAGACTTAATCAGCCACTCCAGCAGGAAAACTGCCAGTTTGAACAGAAGAGGAAGGAGATGAGACAGAATAATGGAAGGCTGTCAGATTCCCCATGAACTGTCAGTGAAGCTATTCAGCTGTAAATCTGTGGTTTTCTTCAAGAAAAGAGTAAAATGTCCCTGAAAGTGATTCAGAAATCATCAAGGCCACTGCCTAAGTTTCAGCAGGGAAGATGACCTGCAACAGAACCTGTGAAATTTGCATAGAATTGGACTTCCCAGCCTCCAGAAATGTGAGAAATTAGTTTCTGTTTAAGAGTCAAAGTGTGGGACTGACATTACCAACCCAGTGGGCCTGGAGGGCAGAGCATCAAGGCAAAGAGCCTTGGCTTCTTGAGACTTAAAATCTCATGGGATTTACCATGCTAGGTTTTCCACTTGCTTGGATCTCTTTACTCCCTCCTTCTCTCTGATTTCTCCCTTCTGAAAAGAGAATGTCTATCCTGTGCCTGTCCCACCACTGTGTTTTGGAAGCGCATAAATTGTTTGGTTTCATAGGTTCACAACTGGAGAGAAATTTTGTCTCAGGATGAATCACATCTCATGTTGCACCCATATATGCTTTAGATAATATTTAGGTAAGGCTTTGGACTTTAGACTTTAGAGTTAATGCTAGGATGAATTAAGACTTTGTGTGCTATTAAGATGAAATGAATGCATTCTGCATCTGAGAAGGATATAAATTTGCGGGGGGGGTCACAGTGAAATTTTATGGGCTGCACGTTTGTGTACCCCCAAATTCATGTTGAAAGCCTAACCCGCAGTGAGATGGTATTAGGAGGTAAGGTCTTAGAGAAGTAACTGGATTTAGATGAGGTCAACAGAGTAAGACCCAAATGATGGGATTAGTGTATTTATAAGAAGAGAAAGAGACCAGAACTCTCTCTGCCATGTGAGGATACAATGAGAAAACAGTCATCTGCAAACCAGGAAGAGGGCTGTCATCAGAAATGGATCTGCTGGCACCTTGATTTTGGGCTTTCCAGACTCCAGAACAGTGAGAAATAAATGTTTTTTATTTAAACCACTCAGACTACAGTATTATTATAGCACCCTGAACTGATTCATAAAGATTTCCCTATAGAGCTCCCACAAAGAAACAACCTGGCTGACACCTAGATTTTTGGACTTCGAGCCTCCTGAACTGTGAGGATAAATTTTGGTTGTTTGAAGCTGATGCCGAAAGCTCAGCTTCAGTGCTCCAGTGCCAAATTGAATCTCAGAGACAGAGTTTTGGGTGAAGTAGAAAAGAATTGCTTTATTACTTTCCCAGGCAAAGAGGGACACAGTGGGCTCTTGTCCTCGAAACTGTGTGTCCCAACCCAAGGGAGTTAGGTGAGGAGTTTGATAGCAATGGTTCAAGGGTGGGGTTGCTGATAGGATTAAAGTGTGTGCAGGGCCTGCACTCCTTTAATCTGGCCTCAAGTGGTCTCCTGATCTTCCCTGAAGAATGATTCATCAAATAGTTCCATCTTTCATTTGCTGGGGGTTTTAGTTCTGAAGAAGAGCTTAAAGATATTGTTATGTGCATCCCTTGAGGAGGAACCGGGACCCTGCCCCAAGGCTGCACTACTTGGCTGCTCCTCCCTTGTCTCTACATCCCCTCCCTTCCCTGATTAGCAGCTGTTCAAAAGGCTTCCGTGCCCAGGAGCCCCACTAGGTCCTGCTCGGTTTCAAAGCCACTGGCAGCCCTAGGTCACTAATACAGAAAGACATACATTAATAAATATTGATAAAAATGTAAAACTGCAATTGTGAATAAATACTGATGAGAGTTTCGGGGTGCATGGAGAGCCAGAATGAGTCGTGCTGGTCAGGGCATCATAGATGGCATCCTTGAGAAGCTGCTGCGTAAAGTGAAAACCCAAGAGTGAGAAGTTAACCGCGTCAAGAGAAGAAATGCCAAGGGCAGTCCAAGTATAGGTGACATGTGGTTTAGAAACTGAATATGCACCATTCCATAATTAAATAAATACTTTTAAGTTCATATTCTATTTCACGTACTCTTATAGGACCTGGAGATTTAGAAGTGAACGAGCAGTTTACACTTTATGAAAGAAGGTTTATTAGGATATTAAAATACTACAAATTATATTACTGAAGATTAATGACAAAACTGTGTAGATTATTTTAAAAAATCTGTAGACTCATTCTGTAGAATTGCAGTATTTTAAAAATATTTTCAATATTTCAATTAAGTGATTAAGTGATTTTCAATTAAGAGTTTTTTCTTTTATTGCTTCTTATCACAAAGACACAATCTCAATGACACAAATCAATGAAAAAGTAGAAAATGATGAAACTATAAACAAATTCAAAAAGTTCCCAAGTTAGCTCTAAAAATTGTTACGTATTAAATGATATGTCTTGAATATTAAACATGTGAAAATAGTCTGATTTACTTTAAATTTGGTATCTAATTTCATTTGAACAAAATAGATAGTGCCAGAGAAACTGTGAATTTGTTATAATCATCTGATTTATTTTACAATTGAATATAGATATGCATAATTTAGACGAGACTTAAAATAGTTACTCCAATAAATTAGCAAGATAAATAGCTCTTCTACAACTAAGCAAAGCAGGATTTTTCCAGGAAGTTAGTTCCAAGAAAATTGTTTGAGTTGGAGAAAACCTTGGTTGCTCTTCTATGCATAAAACAGGACACATGTACTTCATTTCAAATTGCTAGAGTCTCATGGTTTCCTTATATGTATCTTTAATTTATAGACACAGTAGAGACAAAGTCTAAAGAATGTCAATTATTTTTGCATTCTTGGTTAGAAAATTACTGAGACTCATTGTTAGTTTCTCTATGACCTGATGATACTCAATTTCTTGGATCTGAGGCCTTATTTATTGAAACTAGTTTTCATGAATAAAGAAATTACATAAGGGATAAATCTAAACTTTTTCATATAGGCTTCAAAAAGAAAAAAAGAACACAAAAGATAAGCAAGAAGAGCTAGTAAATCCACCTAAAATACAGGTATACACAAAACTAGCAGACAGTGAACACTGAATAACTTAATATCACAGATAGTTAAGGAAAAATATAACCAAATCCAACAAAACCAACTTGAGAGTCCACAATGAGAATTCAGTCAAATGGAGATTTCATGAAAGAAAAAACACTAAAGATGTAATAGACAAATTGGTCTCTGAAAGAGAAAGTCTTACAATGAGTTGGGAGATACTAAGAACAGAATTGATCCCTGATGGGTCAAAGGACCAGCTTCTGGAGAATCCAAAGGCAAAACTTTGAAAGTGCACAAGAAAGAGGTGACAAGTTGCTTGGATAAAGGGGACATGACTTGGGTCAAGTACCCCTTGGATATAGAAAAAAGGTAAAAAAAAAAAAGTAGAAATTATGAGTCCTGAAGAAAGAAAATTAAATCACAAAATCAAAAGACATACCAACCCCTCCTAAAAGGTGCCCTTGAATAAAACGAACTGCAACATTAAAAAGCAGGTAAATGACTGTATTAGGTTGGGTGCTCTGGAAGAAATGACCAAAATGGGAATCCCCATGCAAGTTAGATATTAAATGAGTGGTCTTGGGATAACAGGGAGGAAAAAAATATTAGGGAAATGGAAGAAGACAGGAAGGAAGCATCGTAGAGAAGGGGAAGATGCTCAGGAAGGCTGTAGTTTGAGGTGACATACAGATTTATCCTATTCTGCAGAATTTCTGGAGCATAAATTGAACCATAGACTTTATTGCACTTAAGGCAAGAAAGCCGGGTTTCTGTAGGTCTGAACAGATCAGTCATTGTAGGGTTGTCATGGGATAAACTCTAATTGCTGGGCATATCCACGTGATGCATCTCCAGTTGTCCAAGAGCAATCCTCTGGAGAGATTTGAAAATGTGAGCCATTAGCAGCAATAGCCATAGCACCTAGGGGATGAAACACCCAATCAGCAAAACAGATCCTCAGGTATCTGAGCAGAGCATGAACAGTGTCTGCTACAGCAACAAAAACACCTTACCAGTCTCTACATAAAGCTGTACTGAGGCATTTAATAATAAAAGAAAGCAGAAAATTGATAAAAGAAGAGGTAGGATCAAAATATTTTAACTGTTGAAAATTCTCTTCACCAAACAACAAGCAGAAGGAAACTATGACACAACACTTGAATAGAATGAAATATTTTTAATCAGGTACTTACAGATATGAAAAAGTAGTTGAAAAAGTATCTCTTCATAACATAAGTGGAAAAAATAGGAAAATGTGAAATGGGAGTTAGTATAACTCAGGAAAGAAATGGAAGAAAGAGAAAAAGTAATCTTAGAAAGGAAGATTAAATTATAAGGTGCCAAAACAAAATAGATTTGACAGAAGATATAATAAGAATCTGAAAGAACACATGAAAATATGTCTGAGAACAAAATGAAATAAAAAGATTAAAAGATTCAGACAAAGAAATAGATGTAGATAACAGGAAAGATGGTTCATTGTACATATAATTTGAGTCCTTGAAAAAGCAAAAATGACGGAACAGATGTAGTATTTAAAACTTGAGTCCACAAAAACTTTCTAGGGATAAATGACTCAATTTAAGTATTGAAAAGGTCACTATGTACCCAGAAAAAATGTCCCGGAATGGTAAACTATGAGACATAGGCTAATAAAATTATTAGACTTTAAACAATAAAGAAAGAAATAGACTATGTTACAAAGGCAAGAACACTGGATTTTCCTCAACTTCTCAGTCATACGTTAAAAGTAAATAAATTAAGAGCCAAGGATTTTACAGTAAGCTAAGTTGTTCTTAAAGTACCAAGGATGTAGGAAAATAGTTTTAAATACATAAGAACCTAGAGAATATGGTATTCAAGAGGCATTCTTGAGGAAACTGTTAGAGGAGAAATTTTATCCAAGTAAGAAATTGGCAAACGCTACAGAAAGACAAACAAGTAAAATTTGTTTGAACAAATGAAGATATGATTTTAATATAAGCATGTTAAGTTTTTAGTATCACAAAATATCAAATTAGTAAACGTTTGCTTGTTTGAATTGTTTTCGCCCCTAGAACTAGACAAACTTAAAAAATTAACTTGCTAGTACAGCACAGAAGAAAGCAATGGGAAAAAAGAGCATTGAGGGAGCCCTGTTCACAATAGTGCTACTAGATTTTTAAAGTATCACAAAGCTTCAGTTAAAAGAGTGTGGCATGGAGAGAAATAAAGAGGAAAAGGAAATAGCATTTCTTAAGGATCAGCTATGTCCTAGGAGCCATTCTAACCCTCACCTTTACATACTATGAAATTGATTCAAAGAAATTAAGGTACTCTGATAAGTTTCAGTAGGTTGAAAAGTTTACTCAGCTAGTAAGTGACAGAAAACTGTTCCTACAATATCATGAAAATGAAATTATCTTCTATTAGTTTTCTTTTAAATGCAGACTGGAAACTAAAGTGATTGATGACAAAAACATAGAACTGAAGCAACGTTGGGAAATTTCTGCATTGTCACCTGCAACCTAATCCATATCTGTAATAGAATAACTTTTTCTAAATGCTTTTTTTTTTTCTTTAAACATCTTTATTGAAGTATAATTGCCTTACAATGGTGTGTTAGCTTCTGCTTTATAACAAAGTGAATCAGTTATACATATACAATATGTTCCCATTTCTCTTCCCTCATGCATCTCCCTCCCTCCCACCCTCCCCATCCCACCCCTCTAGGTGGTCACAAAGCACCGAGCTGATCTCCCTGTGCTATGCGGCTGCTTCCCACTAGTTATCTATTTTACATTTGGTAGTGTATATATGTCCATGACACTCTCTTACTCTGTCACATCTCACCCCACCCCCTCCCCATATCCTCAAGTCCATTCTCTAGTAGGTCTGTGTCTTTATTCCCGTCTTGCCCCTAGGTTCTTCATGGCCTTTTTTTTTTTTTTCATTAGATTCCGTATATATGTGTTAGCATACTGTATTTGTTTTTCTCTTTCTGACTTACTTCACTCTGTATGACAGACTCTAACTCCATCCACCTCATTACAAATACCTCCATTTCATTTCTTTTTATGGCTGAGTAATATTCCATTGTATATATGTGCCACATCTTCTTTATCCATTCATCTGTCGATGGACATTTAGGTTGCTTCCATGTCCTGGCTATTGCAAATAGAGCTGCAATGAACATTTTGGTACATGACTCTTTTTGAACTATGGTTTTCTCAGGGTATATGCCCAGTATTGGGATTGCTGGGTCGTATGGTAGTTCTATTTGTAGTTTTTTAAGGAACCTCCATACTGTTCTCCATAGTGGCTGTATCAATTTACATTCCCACCAACAGTGCAAGAGTGTTCCCTTTCCTCCGCACCCTCTCCAGCATTTATTGTTTCTAGATTTTTTGATGATGGCCATTCTGACCGGTGTGAGATGATATCTCATTGTAGTTTTGATTTGCATTTCTCTAATGATTAATGATGTTGAGCATTCTTTCATGTGTCTGTAGGCCATCTGTATATCTTCTTTGGAGAAATGTCTATTTAGGTCTTCTGCCCATTTTTGGATTGGGTTGTTCGTTTTTTTGTTATTGAGCTGCATGAGCTGCTTGTAAATCTTGGAGATTAATCCTTTGTCAGTTGCTTCATTTGCAAATATTTTCTCCCATTCTGAGGGTTGTCTTTTGGTCTTGTTTATGGTTTCCTTTGCTGTGCAAAAGCTTTTAAGTTTCATTAGGTCCCATTTGTTTATTTGTGTTCTTATTTCCATTTCTCTGGGAGCTGGGTCAAAAAGAATCTTGCTGTGATGTATGTCATAGAGTGTTCTGCCTATGTTTTCCTCTAAGAGTTTGATAGTGTCTGGCCTTACACTTAGGTCTTTAATCCATTTTGAGTTTATTTTTGTGCATGGTGTCAGGGAGTGTTCTAATTTCATACTTTCACATGTACCTGTCCAATTTTCCCAGCACCACTTATTGAAGAGGCTGTCTTTTCTCCACTGTATATGCTTGCCTCCTTTATCAAAGATAAGGTGACCATATGTGTGTGGGTTTATCTCTGGGCTTTCTATCCTGTTCCATTGATCTATATTTCTGTTTTTGTGCCAGTACCAAACTGTCTTGATTACTGAAGCTTTGTAATATAGTCTGAAGTCAGGGAGCCTGATTCCCCCAGCTCCATTTTTCGTTCTCAAGATTGCTTTGGCTATTCGAGGTCTTTTGTGTTTCCATACAAATTGTGAAATTTTTTGTTCTAGTTCTGTGAAAAATGCCAGTGGTAGTTTGATAGGGATTGCATTGAATCTGTAGATTGCTTTGGGTAGTAGAGTCATTTTCACAATGTTGATTCTTCCAATCCAGGAACATGGTATATCTCTCCATCTATTTGTATCATCTTTAATTTCTTTCATCAGTGTCTTATAATTTTCTGCATACAGGTCTTTTGTCTCCTTAGGTAGGTTTATTCCTAGATATTTTATTATTTTTGTTGCAATGGTAAATGGGAGTGTTTTCTTAATTTCACTTTCAGATTTTTCGTCATTAGTGTATAGAAATGCAAGAGATTTCTGTGCATTAATTTTGTATCCTGCTACTTTACCAAATTCATTGATTAGCTCTAGGAGTTTTCTGGTAGCATCTTTAGGATTCTCTATGTATAGTATCATGTCATCTGCAAATAGTGACAGCTTTACTTCTTCTTTTCCGATTTGGATTCCTTTTATTTCTTTGTCTTCTCTGATTGCTGTGGCTAACACTTCCAAAACTATGTTGAATAATAGTGGTGAGAGTGGGCAACCTTGTCTTGTTCCTGATCTTAGTGGAAATGGTTTCAGTTTTTCACCATTGAGGACAATGTTGGCTGTGGGTTTGTCATATATGGCCTTTATTATGTTGAGGAAAGTTCCCTCTATGCCTACTTTCTGCAGGGCTTTTATCATAAATGGGTGTTGAATTTTGTCGAAAGCTTTCTCTGCATCTATTGAGATGATCATATGGTTTTTCTCCTTCAATTTGTTAATATGGTGTATCACATTGATTGATTTGCGTATATTGAAGAATCCTTGCATTCCTGGGATAAACCCCACTTGATCATGGTGTATGATCCTTTTAATGTGCTGTTGGATTCTGTTTGCGAGTATTTTGTTGAGGATTTTTGCATCTATGTTCATCAGTGATATTGGCCTGTAGTTTTCTTTCTTTGTGACATCTTTGTCTGGTTTTGGTATCAGGGTGATGGTGGCCTCGTAGAATGAGTTTGGGAGTGTTCCTCCCTCTGCAATATTTTGGAAGAGTTTGAGAAGGATAGGTGTTAGCTCTTCTCTAAATGTTTGATAGAATTCACCTGTGAAGCCATCTGGTCCTGGGCTTTTGTTTGTTGGAAGGTTTTTAATCATAGTTTCAATTTCAGTGCTTGTGATTGGTCTGTTCATATTTTCTATTTCTTCCTGGTTCAGTCTCGGCAGTTTGTGCATTTCTAAGAATCTGTCCATTTCTTCCAGGTTGTCCATTTTATTGGCATAGAGTTGCTTGTAGTAATCTCTCATGATCGTTTGTATTTCTGCAGTGTCAGTGGTTACTTCTCCTTTTTCATTTCTAATTCTATTGATCTGAGTCTTCTCCCTTTTTCTCTTGATGAGTCTGGCTAATGGTTTATCAATTTTGTTTATCTTCTCAAAGAACCAGCTTTTAGTTTCATTGATTTTTGCTATTGTTTCCTTCATTTCTTTTTCATTTATTTCTGACCTGATCTTTATAATTTCTTTCCTTCTGCTGGCTTTGGGGTTTTTTTGTTCTTCTTTCTCTAATTGCTTTAGGTGCAAGGTTAGGTTGTTTATTCGAGATGTTTCCTGTCTCTTGAGGTAGGCTTGTATTGCTATAAACTTCCCTCTTAGCACTGCTTTTGCTGCGTCCCATAGGTTTTGGGTCGTCGTATCTCCATTGTCATTTGTTTCTAGGTATTTTTTGATTTCCCCTTTGATTTCTTCAGTGATCACTTCGTTATTAAGTAATGTATTGTGTAGCCTCCATGTGTTTGTA
Organism: Balaenoptera musculus; assembly: GCF_009873245.2. Classification (NCBI taxonomy): domain Eukaryota; kingdom Metazoa; phylum Chordata; class Mammalia; order Artiodactyla; family Balaenopteridae; genus Balaenoptera; species Balaenoptera musculus. The sequence goes on along the minus strand of NC_045789.1, from coordinate 72,719,404 downwards.
TTTTTTACAGATCTTTTCCTGTAATTGATATCTAGTCTCATAGCGTTGTGGTCAGAAAAGATACTTGATACGATTTCAATTTTCTTAAATTTACCAAGGCTTGATTTGTGACCCAAGATATGATCTATCCTGGAGAATGTTCCATGAGCACTTGAGAAAAATGTGTATTCTGTTGTTTTTGGGTGGAATGTCCTATAAATATCAATTAAGTCCATCTTGTTTAATGTATCATTTAAAGCTTGTGTTTCCTTATTTATTTTCATTTTGGATGATCTGTCCATTGGTGAAAGTGGGGTGTTAAAGTCCCCTACTATGATTGTGTTGCTGTCGATTTCCCCTTTTATGGCTGTTAGTATTTGCCTTATGTATTGAGGTGCTCCTATGTTGGGTGCATAAATATTTACAATTGTTATACCTTCCTCTTGGATCGATCCCTTGATCATTATATAGTGTCCTTCTTTGCCTCTTGTAATAGTCTTTATTTTAAAGTCTATTTTGTCTGATATGAGAATTGCTACTTCAGCTTTCTTTTGATTTCCATTTGCATGGAATATCTTTTTCCATCCCCTGACTTTCAGTCTGTATGTGTCTCTAGGTCTGAAGTGGGTCTCTTGTAGACAGCATATATATGGGTCTTGTTTTTGTATCCATTCAGCCAGCCTGTGTCTTTTGGTGGGAGCATTTAATCCATTTACATTCAAGGTAATTATCGATATGTATGTTCCTATTCCCATTTTCTTAAATGTTTTGGGTTTGTTATTGTAGGTGTTTTCCTTCTCTTGTGTTTCTTGCCTAGAGAAGTTCCTTTAGCATTTGTTGTAAAGCTGGTTTGGTGGTGCTGAACTCTCTCAGCTTTTGCTTGTCTGTAAAGGTTTTAATTTCTCCATCGAATCTGAATGAGATCCTTGCTGGGTAGAGTAATCTTGGTTGTAGGTTTTTCTCCTTCATCACTTTAAGTATATCCTGCCACTCCCTTCTGGCTTGCAGAGTTTCTGCTGAGAGATCAGCTGTTAACCTTATGGGGATTCCCTTGTGTGTTATTTGTTGTTTTTCCCTTGCTGCCTTTAATATGTTTTCCTTATATTTAATTTTTGACAGTTTGATTAATATGTGTCTTGGCGTGTTTCTCCTTGGGTTTATCCTGTATGGGACTCTCTGTGCTTCCAGGACTTGATTAACTATTTCCTTTCCCATATTAGGGAAGTTTTCAACTATAATCTCTTCAAATATTTTCTCAGTCCCTTTCTTTTTCTCTTCTTCTTCTGGGACCCCTATAATTGAATGTTGGTGCGTTTAATGTTGTCCCAGAGGTCTCTGAGACTGTCCTCAGTTCTTTTCATTCTTTTTTCTTTATCCTGCTCTGTAGTAGTTATTTCCACCATTTTATCTTCCAGGTCACTTATCCTTTCTTCTGCCTCAGTTATTCTGCTATTGATCCCATCTAGAGTATTTTTAATTTCATTTATTGTGTTTTTCATCATTGCTTGGTTCCTCTTTAGTTCTTCTACGTCCTTGTTAAATGTTTCTTGCATTTTGTCTATTCTATTTCTAAGATTTTGGATCATCCTTACTATCATTATTCTGAATTCTTTTTCAGGTAGACTACCTATTTCCTCTTCATTTGTTAAATCTGGTGTGTTTTGACCCTGCTCCTTCATCTGCTGTGTGTTTTTCTGTCATCTCATTTTGCTTATCTTACTGTGTTTGGGGTCTCCTTTTCACAGGCTGCAGGTTTGTAGTTCCCGTTGTTTTTGGTATCTGTCCCCAGTGGCTAAGGTTGGTTCAGTGGGTTGTGTAGGTTTCCTGGTGGAGGGAACTAGTGCCTGAGCTCTGGTGGATGAGGCTGGATCTTGTCTTTCTGGTGGGCACGTCCACGTCTGGTGGTGTATTTTGGGGTATCTGTGGCCTTATTATGATTTTAGGCAGCCTCTCTGCTAATGGATGGGGCTGTGTTCCTGTCTTGCTAGTTGTTTGGCATAGGGTGTCCAGCACTGTAGCTTGCTGGTCGTTGAGTGAAGCTGGGTCTTGATGTTGAGATGGAGATCTCTGAGAGATTTTTGCCGTTTGGTATTACGTGGAGCTGGGAGGTCTCTTGTGGACCAGTGTCCTGAAGTTGGCTCTCCCACCTCAGAGGCACGGCCCTGATGCCTGGCTGGAGCACCAAGAGCCTTTCGTCCACATGGCTCAGAGTAAAAGGGAGAAAAAATAGAAAGAAAGAAAGAAAGAGGCTATAATATAGTGAAGTAAAATAAAGCTATTGTAAAGCAAAGCTATACAGACAAAATCTCACCCAGAAGCATATACATATACACTCACAAAAAAAAGGAAAAGCGGAAAAATTAATATATCCTGCTCCCAAAGTCCACCTCCTGAATTTGGGATGATTCGTTGTCTATTCGGGTATTCAACAGATGCAGGCACATCAAGTTGTTTGTGGAGTTTTAATCCGCTGCTTCTGAGGCTGCTGGGAGAGATTTCCCCTTCTCTTCCCTGTTCGCACAGCTCCTGGGGTTCAGCTTTGGATTTGGCCCCGCCTCTGCGTGTAGGTCGCCTGAGGGCGTCTGTTCCCCGCCCAGACAGGAAGGGGTTAAAGGAGCAGCTGCTTCGGGGGCTCTGGCTCACCCAGGCCGCGGGGAGGGAGGGGTACAGAGGAGGCGGGGCGAGCCTGCAGCGGCCGAGGCCGGCGTGACGTTGCAGCAGCCTGAGGTGCGCCGTGCGTTCTCCCAGGGAACTTGTCCCCGGATCATGGGAGCCTGGCGGTGGCGGGCTGCACGGGCTCCCGGGAGGGGCGGTGTGGAGAGTGACCTGTGCTCACACACAGGCTTTTTGGAAGCGGCAGCAGCAGCCCCAGCATCTCACGCCCGTCTCTGGGGTCCGCGCTGATCGCCGCGGCTCGCGCCCGTCTCTGGAGTTCGTTTCGGCGGCGCTCTGAATCCCCTCTCCTTGCGCGCCGTGAAACAAAGAGGCAAGAAAAAGTCTCTTGCCTCTTCGGCAGCTGCAGACTTTTTCCCCGGACTCCCTCCCGGCTCGCTGTGGTGCACTAACCCCTTCAGGCTGTGTTCACGCCGCCAACCCCAGTCCTCTCCCTGCCCGAGCCTCAGCTCCCAGCCCCGCCCGCCCCGGCGGGGGAGCAGACAAGCCTCTCTGGCCGGTGAGTGCTGGTCGGGCACCGCTCCTCCGTGCGGGAATCTCTCCGCTTTGCCCTCCGCACCCCTGTGGCTGCGCTCTCCTCCGTGGCTCCGAAGCTTCCCTCCTCTGCCACCCGCAGTCTCTGCCCGCGAAGGGGCTTCCTAGTGCGTGGAAACCTTTCCTCCTTCACAGCTCCCTCCCACTGGTGCAGGTGCCATCCCTATTCTTTTGTCTCTGTTATTTCTCTTTTCTTTTGCCCTACCCAAGTACGGGGGGAGTTTATTGCCTTTTTGGAGGTCGGACGTCTTCTGCCAGCGTTCAGTGGGTGTTCTGTAGGAGTAGTTCCACGTGTAGATGTATTTCTACTGTATCTGTGGGAAGGAAGGTGATCTCCGCGTCTTACTCTTCCGCCATCTTCTCTCCTCCCTTTCTAAATGCTTTTTAAGATTTTTTTTATGTAATTCATTTTTAATCTATTGATCTTAACTTGTGTTCAGTACATTTCCAATGTTTAAAGCTATATTTAAGGTTTATGAGAGTACAATCAAAAAGTCCTTTAGCAATGAGCTTTTCCGGGTGAAGAGTCCTCTTGTACTTAGTCAATGGCAGTCTGTCTTCCTAGCCCTTCTTCCCTGCTTAATGCTTAGAATTCTCAAAGTACATTTTGTTGGCCTCCAGTCAGAGAAAGACAGTCTGCTGGTAAAACACTCAGCGTCATTTACCATCTGGATAGTCTTCTCTGGCTTACAAAGTATACAGTTTCTCTTTTGTCATCAAACAGTTTTTCAGTGTCAAAAGACGATCTTGTAGAAACATGAAAAAATAGTTGCCATTCTTATGGAATCTAAAGTGCCAAACAGAGAATATGTATTCCAGTTATTTACCAAAATTATACAGTTTTAAGATTCTGGAAAGCTCTCTCTTTGTGTACAGGTGACTAACACATAGGTGATACAGTAGGAAATAGAACAGAAAGAGAAAAGCAGGTTATACCAGCCTAAAACTAAGAGGCTTTTCTGCATTTTCTCCAAGCTTGGGGTTAACAGGATCTAATAAATCACCTATAAGTTTATTAAAAGCTTTAATTAAGCAAAATCCTTCCTTTTTAAAAGTTATTTATATTTAAAAAGCAAAGCATATTGTAAAAGATCTATTTTGAATGCAGTAGCTTCATAGTAAGTTTGATGTGTCTTTAAGTTGAAAATTAAGTTGAGCACATTGAAAATCTGAGAATGGCATGTTAATGTAGTATCAGCCACCATGAGAACCCATGATACAGAAAGGCAGATGAATGTCAAGACTGAGAAAAAACAAAATCTTTGTATGAAATCTTAAAGAACTGACTCCATGTAAACATGGAGAAAGTGTGGTAGAGAGATAAGCATAGAAATCCAGATGATTATATTCTTGAAAAGGACTGCACTCAGAATTTCTTTTAGTAGAAAGGATGAGAAGAAATTGAATTGAACTAAAAGTCACTTGGAAAATAACATAAATAATAATACTTGACATATCAAGCCACTCTAAGGAAACAATTGCTCTAAGATAAATTATGGATTAACGAAAATGCACCCATTAAGTTTCATTCAAGTGGCCAGGGTTAAAGAGCACTGAAGTTTTTGGCTGTACAAGCTCCATGTGCAGTTCTTCTTTCTCTTATTAAACCTCCCTTCTCTTAGAACACATGATTCGTCTAGATAGGCCTTGGGGATAACATGGTTAGTTGCACAAATAGCTTCTGTATCTAAAGATTTTTTGACTTTTGTAGAGTTTTGTTTTACTGTTGTTTTGTTTTCTTGCTTTCATAAGCTGCTCCATTGTTGTCTGCCAGGACCTAATTATCTTGGGCATTAGCAATACTCTCTTGCATGACTCACTTTGACTGCAGTGTCCAAATCATTCTCATTTATCAGAGATACTCTTTCTGTACCAGACTTGCTATGGCTATGATTAAATCCTAAAGCATTAAATATGCAAGACTCTAAATTTTAATGTTACCCATTAACATTATTATCGAGTAGCAATTTATGTTTTTTTAAAAGAAACGTCATAAGTAAAACAATTTTCGTTTCTCCTCATTTACTTCCACTGAGTAGGAGATGATCAGTTCTGGAGACAGCAGCTATCTAAGCCAGTCAAGAGGACCTGACTGGGCTCTAGTTTTAGGTTCCTTCCTGAGGCATCTCTTATACTCCCATCCTGGGTCATCTATCAGTGTTCTTTCTTCAGATTATCACCCCTGGCCAGTGCTCCTCCTCCCTTTGTCCCTAGCAGGAGAATTGCTATTCATCAGTAAGGCCAGCTCCTGTCATGTGGATCATTATTATATCCATAGAGGAGATGACATAGAAGTGCTAATTAATTGGTTAATTCTTTTGGCAATGAAAACAATTTTAGTGACTTAAACATGTCAGTATCTCATATGAAACATTTGATTAGATCCTACGCTTTTGTAAATTATAAGGTAAATAGTCACATTTTTTTTAAGAATCCAGAAAGAGAGGAAAACATAGAAAGAACACTCTGACATAAGTCACAGCAAGATCTTTTCTGATCCACCTCCTAGAGTAACAGAAATAAAAACAAAAATAAACAAATGAGACCTAAGGAAACTTAAAAGCTTTTGCAAAGCAAAGGAAACTACAAACAAAATGAAAAGACAACCCTCAGGATGGGAGAAAATGTTTGCAAACGAATCAACGGACAAAGGATTAATCTCCAAAATATATAAACAGCTCATGCAGGTCAATATTAGAAAAACAAACAACCCAATCCAAAAATGGGCTGAAGACCTAAATAGACATTTCTCCAAAGAAAACATACAGATGTCCAAGAAGCACATGAAAAGCTGCTCAACATCACTAATTATTAGAGAAATGCAAATCAAAACTACAATGAGGTATCATCTCACACCAGTTAGAATGGGCATCATCAGAAAATCTACAAACAACAAATGCTGGAGAGGGTGTGGAGAAAAGGGAACCCTCTTGCACTGTTGGTGGGAATGTAAATTGATGCAGCCACTATGGAGAAAAGTATGGAGGTTACTTAAAAAACTAAAAATAGAATTACCATATGACCCAGCAATCCCACTACTGGGCATATATCCAGAGAAAACCATAATTCAAAAAGACACATGCACCCCAATGTTCATTGCAGCATTATTTACAATAGCCAGGTCACGGAAGCAACCTAAATGCCCATCGACAGATGAATGGATAAAGAAGATGTGGTACATATATACAATGGAATATTACTCAGCCATAAAAGGGAATGAAATTGGGTCATTTGTAGAGACATGGATGGATCTAGAGACTGTCATACAGAGTGAAGTAAGTCAGAAAGAGAAAAACAAATATCGTATATTAACGCATATGTGTGGAACCTAGAAAAATGGTACAGATGAACCAGTTTGCAGGGCAGAAATAGAGACACAGATGTAGAGAACAAACATGGACAGCAAGGGGGGAAGTGGCGGGGGTGGGTGGTGGTGGTGGGATGAATTGGGAGATTGGGATTGACATGTATACACTAATATGTATAAAATAGATAACTAATAAGAACCTGCTGTATAAAAAATAAATAAAAATTTTAAAAAAATGTGGCAAAAACCTTCCCAGGAAAAAAAAAGAAAAAAAGAATCCAGGAAGACATATTTTCCTTGCTTTTGTCTTCTATTTCCCTTTATTCCCTAAATATGTCTGAACTTCTTTTAAAAAGTTACAGTTTTCTTTTGTCACATGGATATTCTTATTAGAACTTATAATTATCTCTTCAGCTCTATAACTAAAGGAGCTTGAAGCAATATAGCAATGCACCCAATTTCCATTAAGTTGTCTTGCTCACAGCTTTTAACATAAACAGAGTAACATATTTCCCTCAAGCAGTTTGAATAAGTTTTCTTCAATTTACAACTTCAAGAAACAGTATATGAAATTCACATATGACCTGCTTGTTAGTCTGCCATAAATCCAGTTTTCTAAGCAATTTAGATTTTATTTTATTTGACAGCTAAATTTAATTTTAATCTTGAAAGGTGTTGGTGAGCCTGTTTGACTATTTTTCAAAAAAATTTATGCAAGCAAAGATGTTATTGTTATCCACATTACGGAAACAAGTTCATCAAAATACCATTGTCTTTGTCTCCAATTAAATTAATAAAAAGCACAAACAACTCTTCATACGTTCATTTCTTTCATAAAAGAGAATCCTAAGGAAATAAAATTTGAGAATCCTAAGGAAATAAAACCCTAAGGAAATAAAATAAAAAATAAAATTTTATTTCCTAAGGAAATAAAAATAAAATAAAATCCTAAGGAAATAAAAATTCTCTTTCATAAAAGAGAATCCTAAGGAAATAAAATAGCATATATTGATAAAAATATATCTGTAAATTATTTTAAAGCTGTATGTTCAGATGTGAAGATTCTGTTGAATTCTATGTAAAACTTGAATATTTGCTTAACCACCACTTTTTAAAAATCACTTAAACATGCTTATTGAATTCCGACTATGCAAATCATAAAACTCTTAATTCTTACAGGTGTAAATTTTTCTGACAACTAATAAAAAAAAACTGAGTGCTTTAATGTTTTAGCATTTGTTTATTTTAAAGCACAGTGTCCTGAAATATGAAAAGTGTAATTTATTTTGTAACGCATTACTTATATATGAATTTACTAGCTAGTCATCCTTTAAAATGAATTAAATATTTATGGTATACTTGGTTCAACATATTTTACAAATATATACGTAAAAGTTTCTTGGAAAAATATTAAGGTAATATGAAATAGAAATAAATCTTACTTGACAAATACAGTAAATGCTTCTATAGACCAAGTAGTTGAATAATTTGCACATGGATGTTTTTATCCTTTAACATTTTTCCCTTTATTTTCCCAATAAGTCAGCTGTCAGTCCCAGTTTAAGACTGAGAAAAGCAGTCTCCTAAGAGTTCCTAGCTGTTGAGTTATCCTGGTCTTAATTATACAGATATCTGAAAACTAAGTCAAACTTTCTCCTTTACTTATTTGCTGACCTGTAAAGCTAGATGACTTTGAAATCCCGGCTGCAGTTCCTTTCCTTTCCAGCCAATTAAATAGAACACACAGTTCCCAACCTTGGACTATTTGATAAATCTGTGAAAATTGTACACATTCAGAGGATTTTTCCAGGCGTGGCATAGAGTATCAAGATACTTAATAAAGCTCAGTATCTTCCGTTTTAATGGCTGGATCCTAAAAGGCACAAAATTCTAAAAGCTATGAGGTTAAAATAGAATCTGAGATAAGGCTGGACAAAGGGCAGAGGCAGGCACAACAGTCTGACCCTCTAGGTAAGGTTTTCTATGCTTATGGCCCAAGGTTTTTTGTTTTTGTTTGTTAAATTATGAAGTTATACCAAAGTATGTAAGGGGTTGATGAAATATGAAAGTTAGTATATTTGGAATTCCTTATAACATTTTGCAAGTTTCTCTGAGTCAGGTTTGGCCAGTATAGAGCCTGTCTTCCATGGTGTGGAAAATTTCATGTAGACAATTAGGCTTTGATGAATCTTAAAGACTGATCATTCCCATCACTGCCAATACTGACTGGGCCCTGAAATAAATTATTTTTATTCAAAAGTGGAATTGGAAAAGATTTAGACAATACTTTGAAATTCAAAAATTACCATTGCATCACAATTAACTCTGTCTCTCAAGGGACAGTGACAACTTTGGATGGCTACTAGACTGGATAGCATGGAGTCGTTATAAGAAGTAGTTAAGTGTGACTCTAGAAATGAGTATGAGAATAAAAGAAAAAAAGTTAAACTACAGAGACTGCACAAGAAAATGTCTCTCATATTTAAATATAAAAACTATCCTCACATATCATCTTTTTCCCATTCTGACTTTCTCAAACCTAGGTTGAGGTTAGTTGCCACAAATATGTTTTCTTCATATTTGCTTTAAATTAACTTTCACACAAAGTTTTTAGTGATTAGAGATGTGAGGAAGGGAGCATAAAACTCAAAGAGCCAAAGGTTTGACATATATATGTTATAAAGTATGCATTTTAATTATCACCATTTCATCCAACCCAGCTCTCTTGAGTTTGTAAGAATGTAAGTAATGTTTTTAACCACTGGGAAAGCAGAGTGCACCTAGGGATTAAATAATTATTTGTCAGTCAGATTATTTTTTGCATCTTTGGCATTGGTATATTATTGAAATTTATCACTGTATCTGTACAAGTAACTCTTGCAGTGGAATTGAGAATGCAAAAGAGGAAATAGAAGGAAAGAAAATAGTTGAAAGAATAGGAGATTATTGCAGAAAAAATCATTCAATTACTTCTTCTAAAGATAAAGAAGTGATAAAATGAATTTAGAAATTTAAGTCTGAGACTAAGGCAATATTGAGTGTTTTTATAGACTAGAAAAAGATGCCAAGGTAGAGTTTAAAATCCCTTTCTGGGGATACTGTAGGAGTGAAAAAGATTATCATGCACCTATTTTAGGAATAATTTTGCCTAAGATGTAAGAGACAGACTAAATAACTTCTCAAGGTCCTTTTGTTCCAATCTTTAAATAATTATTTAAATGAAAGCAAGAATTAAATGCCTGCCTTGACTTACAATATCTTAGTGCACTGACTTGGGCTTTGTAACTTAATATCTATGAGTACTAATCTATTTTAACTAGATGGGAACAGAAAAAAAAATGAAATGCAAAACATGTTAATGAGATCAAAGATATCAACACATCTGTCATGGTTCCAAGACCCAGAGGTCAAAATCCAGGAGGAGGAGGAGTGAAGTGGAGGAGAATGAAAAGGAGAAGCATCATTCAGAATTGAGCTTTTAAATGTAGATGCTGTAGATAAGGAACTGAACTTAATTTTACTGTGTGTGTGATGAGAATATAATTTAATTGAAACACTCCTTTCTATGGGTTGTTATAATTGAACAAAGTTACATTTCATCTGAATAAATGACCTAACAGTAGCCGCTGGTTCCGATTATAAAAATCACCTTCTGAAAAGCAGTGATAATTAATGGAAACTGTAGTCCTTACAAATGAATAAGTATCACTGACTTTGATTCAAATCCTTCACATTAATAATCAAGTGCATTTTTTAAAAAGTACAATATTTCAAGATTCTTCTTTAGCCATCATCTGTATCATAGACTGATCTTAAAAGAAGAATGAAACTCCAATTTTTGGAGATAGGTCTTTAATAGACTCATTAATTAATCTATAATTTCACATTTAAAAAACAATGTTGATAATACCTCACAAATTTAATTCTTGGGCTAATTTTCTTTAAATCAACCTGATTTCATTATTCTTCTTATGTGGATAGTTACAATGATACATTACAATTTTTAAAAAACCCGAAAAACTGAAATTTGAGAAAAGAGGTTGTAGGGAGGGGCAGACACTTGAGAAATATGTGCAGGTAGAATATCAATTGATTTACATTTTTTTTACTGAATTCAGTTTGGTTAGCTCTATGTATGTGTGTGTTATGCATGTACATGTACATTTTATCATTAAGAATTCTTCCATAAAATAGTCCCTAAAAGGGCAAGGAATAATATATCCCTTAACTTAATTCTTAACTTCAGCTCAACTTCCTAAATGCCTGCCAGGCAAGAATTCTGCTTCCCAATTCCTTCATTCCTACTATTATCTGGAGACTGCACTGTCCACATCTACATCTTTTTCCTTCATTTGCTTTTGCACAAACAAACCTCGACCTTCTTACAACCCAAATATGCTAGCTGCCCTACTGTAGTCTGATATTTCTGTTTCATGTACAAAGTCAATAACTGCTATCGTTGTTTGCTCTGTGCCAGACATCGTTCTTAAACTTTACACATATTAATATTCACAGCCATTGTATTAGGTAGGTTCTATTATTATTTTCAATCTATAGCTGAGAAAACTGAGAGGCAATAGTTTTAAGTAACTGAGCCAAGGTCACTCAACTATCAAGATTGGAACCCAGGCAAGGCTGAATCCTTTGCTCCTGTCTGTTCCACTGCTCAGTCTACTCATACTGCCTCCTTTGAGGACATTGAAATCACACTTTCAGTAGAAGGATCAAAAGCTCAAACTTGGCTCAAATGACTGGCCATGAGTTGCAGCTGTAAACCTGGAAGAGAGTGAAGTCAATTTCCTACATAAAAATCAAAATCATTCTGACCTGGCAAATTTAGCATAAGGCTTTCACAAGTTGCACTCAACTCTCTTCCAAAGATCACTTCATCATTACTGTTCCCACCATTTTCTTCACAGTTTCTGTTTCCAATACTTCTCTTTTTGCCCATTCAGTATTACTTCATTTTACTTCCTAGACTATTGAATCCAACAAATTCTCTTAGCTAAAACTCTTGAAAAAGGTAAGGTGATTTTATCTTATCCTTTGAAATTATTTTTATTATTATTCTGAGAAGTCAGTGAGTTCTGGAGATTAAAACATTTTATTTGGAATAAAAATCCATGGATTTTAAAGTCAAATCTGCCATCAAGCTCTGGGTGATATTAGATAGATGACTTATCTGAGGCTTAACTATCCATCTATAAAATACAGACAATATTTACTTTATCTCACAGGACTAAGTTTCAAATTCAATAGAATACACAAAAAGCAACTAAAATACTTATAAAGTTTTAGAGTTATTCATTGGTCCTGTTGTCCTGCTACAAGTTAACTTTTCTATATTATTATTTTGATATTCACCTGTTTTAACATTTGTCAAAAATCCATCTGAAAATATGAGGTTTTATATTTGTGCTGCATCAGAGTTTCTAAAACGATTAAAAAATATATACAAGTGTAATCTCTCATTGTTATTTCTTATTATGAAGGCAGCAATCAGATGGTCCAGCTAATTGGCTGCCTGTATCTATTTTTAATTTGTCTAGATGTGGGTTGGCTTATTTCATCTGTTTACTAGAGAGTTGTGGAAGTATTGAGTTAGTTCAGGTACTTGGTTTGGTTTACAGAAATATGATCTGAAGTTGCAAAAAGTCAATGTTAAGTGAATTAGCAGACCAATGGTACTATCAGAACACTTTCAACTGTTGTGTGCTATTCCAGGTGGAACAATTAACTATTGCTTTGAACAGTTTTACAGGTATGCTTTATTTATGTGTTATACTCAATTGCAGTTCAGTCACATTACCTTGCTATTCACAACCAATTATCCTGAGATACACTGAACTTTGTAGACCAAATTGAACCATCTGTTAGATACATAAACTCTCAATTCTTTGAAATGTTTTCAACTCAGAAAAAAAAAGAATGTTTACATTTACTGAAAATTTTGATGATTTGCAAAAGTCATTTAAAATCTGTTCCTATAAAGCTGTAGTCTATGTAGAGAAAATGGATTCAGGGGTCTACTAATTATGTTTCCAAATTATTTCTCTTCCCTAGGGTAAGAGTGATAGAGAATTCCCCAAATAAGTTTTAAAAGGCCAAGATGTCAGTCCTAACAGTTTGGCTGTTGGTAAAAATATTGCTATAACAGAAGCTCACTTTGAAAACTCTATTAAGACAGACACATAAACAAATACGATGCATGGGTGAGAAATGTCAAAATTAAGGCAGATAGAAAGAGCCACGGCACACAGTGAATAAGATTAGGTTTTGGTTGGAGGAATGAGATGGGTAGTCACATAATAAGGTGGTCCTGAAGAAGGCAGTCCAGCAGGCATGCACAAAAAAAAACATGGTTTGCTGAGAAAGGGAAATTCAACTAGAAAAGAGAAGATCAAGTAGGACATTGACAGAGAAGCCAGCCTTGTATATCTCCCAGACTCACATTCAATTAAGGAATCCAACTTGTGGCTTTGCTATATTGACGTCCCTATTCTTTCAATCCTTCCTGTGTGTATAGAACTCTGGTAACCTCTTACATAGAGTATAATAATTTCTTTCTTCCTTGTCTCTTAGCCTTCATCCACTGTTCTTTCCTAACTAATTCATATACTTTTGACCAAATCATTATTTTGGCCTAGCATGTCATCAATTAAAATCCACAGCTTACCACTCTTGAATAACCATTCATAATCGTTTTCTGTTAGCAACATCCCACCTATATCACTTTATACTAATGCTTGTCACTTATCTGTAGCACTCACTATACTGTAAACCCTAGGAGGGCAAGGAGCAGATCAGTATTGTTTACAGTTGTAATCTGTTATCTCTAATGATGTCTAGCACATAGTGACACTCAAAATTTTATTTTTGAAATAAATGCTTGTCTGTGTTTATCTTCCCAATAGATTCAGTCTCATATCCCTCCTTCTGATAAAAATATCTATCTTACCATCCTCTATTATATATTAGTTTCTTCTGTTTCCATCCTAGCCCACCAAATTATCATGTCTCATTACATAAATTTTGTCTTAATTGAGGTGTGCACTCAATACTATGGGACTCTTTCTAAATTATTGTTTATTTGTTTGTTTTATATTCTGGTGCACATTAACAAATTTCCCCATTATGCCAGTGACAAGGATTTGAATAGAAGCCAGTTAAGATTTTTCCTAATCATCATCTATGAAATACTTCAGAATACTTGCAAATTCTATACACATACACATCCCTAGTATTTTCAGTAAGATTCATGCTTGTATATCAATGAGAATAACACAACTTTGAGTATATGCATGTTGTATTAGTCATCTCAGACTTCTATAATAAAATACATAAATTAGGTGGCTTAAACAATAGACATTTATTTCTCACAGTTCTGGAGGCTGGGGAGTCTGAGACCAGAGTGCCAGCATAATTAGGTTCTGGTGAGAACTCTCTTCCTGGGTTGCGGACTGTTGCCTTCTTATATCTTCACATAGTAGAGAGAAAGAGCTGCCTTTTCTTATAAGAGCACTAATCCCATCATGGGGGCACCACCATCATGACTTAATTACCTCCCAAAGGCCTCATCTCCAAATACTATCACATTGGAGGACTTCAACATATAAATTTTGGAGGGACACAATTCAGTCCATAGCACATATATATATAAATCCATGCACATATGTGCACGTACATATAGTACACATATTTTTTTCCCTGCATTTGTGCTTCATGTTAGTACTATATATCTGTCTAGAGCAAAGTGTGGTCAGTGGACCCCTGGGAGTCTCTGAGGCATATTCAGGAGGCATGCCAGGTCAAAATTATTCTAATAATAATAGTAAGACATTATTTGCCTTTTTCATCTTACTGATATTTGTGCTGAGGTGAAAAATATCATTTGTGAAATTGTTGGTGGCTTAGCATAAATCAAGACAGTAGCCTTTGTATAGGGAAATACACTTCTGCAGTTGTTTGAGTTGTGACCTGAATAGTCATTTTTTCCCATAGGATACCATTTTTATTTTAAAGAATAACTGACAGATAAAGTGGTTAATCAGATTTGGGTACTGAGCAGATATTTTGTCAAAAAGAAATCAAGTAAGCCTGTCACTTCAAGGAAAATAACTGACAGGACTTATTGCCAATGAAAAAATTTAAACTTTCAAGCAAAAGTTAGAGTTTTGGAAAACTTGTTGCATCATCGTAAGCCTGACAGCTTCAATATTCTGATGAGTTCAATGATTATATTAACAAGTGTGATATTTTTAAATTGTATAATGAAATGTGTCAACATTTTGAGGACTTGCATGATTTAGTGAGCCAGTATTTTCCAAATGATCAGTAAATGCTGTCACAAAATTATACAAGGGTAAAAGAGTCATTCAAATTGCAAAAGGGGCAATAAATTTTTGATTGTAACATAATATGAAAATGTCATAAAATATTTTCACAATCTCCATTGCAACTAACTTATAAAAACTACTACATGTAGAGTTTTGGTGTAATATCAAGGAAGAATAGCCCAAATTATCTAACAAAGGCTGTTAAAATATTACCCTCTTTTCTAACTGTATATCAGTGGGAACTGGATTTTATTTGCAGATACCCAGAAAAACATATTGAAATACATTGACCATAGAAGAAAGTGTGTGAATCTAGCTGTCTTCTATTAATCCAGACATTAAAGAGATATACAGAAATACCATACAATACTACTCTTCTCAATATTTCTTTTGGTTTGAAAAATACTTTTTTAATAAAAATATGCTACTTATATTAATATGCAATAGGTTTATTATTATTATATTTAAATAACTCCATTAATAAATTTGCTTTGTAATTTATCAGTTTTAATTTCTAATACAGTAAATATTGTTAGATATAATCCCCGAAATAAAATTTTTTGGAGTACTCATCAATTTTTAAGAGTATAAAGGGTTTCTGTTATCAGAATTTAGAGAACCTTGGCTTTAGACTGAATTTGGCTGTGTTCTAAATCTAACAAATAGAACATGCACACATCTTGCTCCACCACCAAGAATTACAAAGTTTAAGCAGACTCTTGGGGAAAAAAATAGTGGAATATTCCTATATTTGCTCATTGTCTTAATTTAATTTATTTTATTTTCTTTTTTTTTATGTTTTCTAAATCTTCTCAAGTTACTTGGGTCTACCATTGATATTTCTAAAATGTGATCAATATTGCTTTTCATTTCTGTGTGTGAATATTGTGCATATGTGTGTTGTGATTATTAATTCAGTCTTTCCTAACATGCTTTAGACAACTCATTAGACATTCAGATCTCACTATTACCAGTGTTTAAATACCTCAGTGCTCTTAGCCAATGCTTTCCCAAACCATCAAATTTATGATTTCTGAAAAACAAAATATGAGCTTGCTACTGTTGTTTTTCTTTCTCTTCAAATGTTCTTTAATTTTCTCTAATAATGCAACCCCAGGTCCTTTCTAACCTATACCATGGCTGCATACTAACATTGCTAGTCCACTGTAAACATCACATTTACTGCTTCCTAAGAAAATGTTTGTAGTCTTACAGAATTCAATTTGTAGGCACATTAGAATAGTAAAATTAGAGAATCACAAAAGACAAGAAAGAATAGAGATGATAATTTTAACCTTTTCTTTTGCCAAACAGTTTTCCTGACTTTTCTATGGCTGACCTCACTGCTCTCTGTGCATACTCAATACCTAATATTCATCACCTTGCATTTTTCTACTTTAGTTTCTTTCTTTACTTATTTACCTTCTCCATCAGACTATATGTATTTTGAGGGCATGGATCATATCTTCTTCATCATTTAATTACATATCCTAGCACAGAATATGGAATATAGACACAATTCCATAAGTATTAACATGTTCCATAAGCAAATGATAAAAACAGAGAGTTGAACTAGATCATCCAATGAGAAAGCCAAAATGAGTTTTGCATATTTTTGAGGCTTTTATTTCCTGAAAGTTTTTTAGGTTCTATTTGGGTTATCTGCCATAATAAGAACCTGAGAAATGCATGTTAAACCCTTGAATACAACCTCAGAAGCCAGATACTGAGCAAGGGTCTCTTTGCTAAAGACACACACTGCCTTCACCTCTAAGGTCCCTATGAACTAAACAAACATTTTCTACCAGATAAACATTCACATCTTTTTACTCTTTACTTTGGAAACCGTTGAAATTGAATCTGAATGACTCTCAAGTTTATTTCACAGTTTTGCTTGCTAACACTAAATAAGTTGTTCTAAAGCAACCAACAACTCTGTTATGTACCTTTTTCTCATGCCTTTTTAACAGGTGCCCTGTTATAGGCTTTGTTTTTCCTTATTTCAGGCACATCTGGGAACTACCAACATGGAACAACATAGTCCTTCTTAACAAATAGGTACACTTACATAGAATGAAGAGATATGGAAAAGAATAATACATTTCATACACACACACACACACACACACACACACATACACACAGAGTTAAGTTTCTTATTGTCCTGGGTAAGACTCTAGTACAATAGATGTTGTAATAATTCTTTCCCACTGGCTTCAGGCAGCTGTTAAGAGCCGCTATAAATCCTTATTCTCAGGCATAAAAGCTAATTACTAACAGAGGTTAGAAATCAATTTTCCTCTTCCCTCTGTGCCACAGTGGGTTATTATACAATTAGCTACATAAAGGAGATATCATGCTTTATCTCAAAGCATTTATTCTTGTCCATAGTGAGAAGCAGCCACATATTTGTTGGTCACTTGTATTGTGGTGATTCTCTTATTCACAACTGTACACATTATCTATGCATTGATGCAGTAAATGTGATTGGAAATGTGTTAATCTTTCATTAAGTTTCATGTAGCTATTATACTCTTTTCGGGGTTTTTTTCTCCTTTTATTTTTACGCTTCACTCTGGATATTTTCTATAGTCCTATCTTTCAGTTTAATAATCTTCTCTTCTGCTCTGTTTAATCAATAGTTAAACTCATCTATTTATTTCTTGATGTTAACCATTGCACTTTTTAGTTCTAGAATTTCCATTTGAGCTTATATATGGATTCTATTACTCTGATGAAATATGGTCTTTGTTTTCTTGAACTGTACATTGGAATTATTTTAGTGTTCATGTCTGAAAATTCCCTTATCTGGATTATAGGGTTTTTTTAAATTGTCTATTTTTTCATCTTTCTTTGTGATCCTGTCTCCAGACATGCCTTAGTGATTGTATAGGAAAGCACTGTAGAAACTCTAGATGTTGTAATCTTCCCCCAGAGAGAATTTTCTTCTGGAAAGTCAATCAAGTGAGTCCAGACTATCTTGCACCAATCTTAGAGTAAATGATTTGAGACAGGGTTTTAAATTATTGAGGTCTGATCTGTTTCCCGTTTGCTTTTACTCCTAGAGTATCTTTCAGAAGTTACAATTGAAAGCCTGAGGTATTTACTAGAGCTCTTTCTCTTTGGTTGTGCTGAGCTCATAATTTTGTTTCCTTGGCAAGGCAAGATTGCCAAGAGCTCTCCTTAGCTTTTGGCCTCTCTGTTTTCCCTTATACTTGGCTTCTTGACATCTCCTTTCATTCATCTGCAAATCTTCAAGTGCAATGAGGAGAAAAGTAGAGCAGAATGCATGGGTTTCCTAATTCCTAGTTACATTAGTAGACCAGAACTCCAATTTTTTTCTTCTAGTCCTGGGAGGCTGACAAACATCCTGAGCCATGGCTTTCTGCTCAACTTCCAGGCTCTGCATCACTAAAGAATTAGCAAATACCTTGTCCAGCTAGTTTTAAAACATATCTGTCCTTTGGAATTTGGCCACTCAAGTCTTGACTATCTAGGTTATTCTCTGATGGCTTCAATCCATGCTTTTGTTGTTTTTGTTTTTGTATTTCATACATCATTTATAGTTGCTGCTTTCAAAGGGAGATTGGTCTGGTAAAATACAATATTCTGTAGTCAGAAATGGAAGTTGTATAAGCCTCTCTTCAAAAAATCCTAAAAGAGGTTTTTGATTAAGGAGAAATATGAACAGAAATATTCAAAATAAAGGGGGGTATAAGAAATGAAAAGAGGGGCAAGTAATTCCTGCAAAAAAGAGGTAAGAGAGAAAATGTTTTACAAACAAATCAAATTGAGATTTTAAATGTGTTTGCTTTGGACAAAAAACAATTCAAAACGTAAATACTTGTAAGCTGTTTTGCAATCCAGTCCAGTAAAACAGATTGATTTTTATCTGTAAATTGTTATTGACTGTGAAAATCAGCTGGCTTCTGTTGTTAGGAATTAGAACGTAGTGTATTTGACTGATAAATGTGTTGCCTAGTAAATTTGCATGGTGCTAAATTGCATTCAACTGGTGAATAGCTTAATGATTTTTTTCCCCTAGTAAGTGGACATGTGAGTGTGTCTCAAATGGTCTGTTTTACTCAGATGAATTTGTAGGCAGGACCTTACATGCCTCACAAAAATATAAGAGAAGCCATAAAAGTGAAGAGGCAAAACAGATATCCAAATGGCAAAAGTGTTCTAATCTATCTGTGAACATTTAACTGAAATGAATTTTTAAATGGTTCATCATATTTTGTGACAGCAACTGTAACTTCCTTTATGCATGAGTTAGAGTCATTCATTGTGGGGGTGATAAAGATATCAATGACTTGGCTTTCTGACAAGTCAGATCACAAAGGCATTAACATTCCTGTGTCATTCATGAAATATCTACCCATGAACATATCAGGCATCTGGAATTGTCAGGTATAATTCACATATTGATTTTAATAGAATTCTCTGAAGCATTGTCAACCAAAACTTATTAGGTGCCCTCTGACTATGTGACCAATTATCAGTGTGAACATGTGGAAAATGTACAAATCTGTCAGGGAGGATTTCTTCCACTGTCGGAAAAAGATAGTAGTGATGTACATAAAATCACTTGTTGAACAAAATTGACTGAACGTATAAAATATCTCTGGCATTTGGTAGGGGCTGAGACTACAGAGACACCAATAAACTGTTCAACCCTTCTCTCAAGAAGAGTATAATATAGTGAGACAGCCGGAAAATAAACCAACATAAAATGATGTGATAAATGCTATTCACTTATTTCCTCAACAAATCATTTTTAAGCAATTTTATGGATTAAGATTAAGGGAGTGAAATTTAAAATAGTAAAAACTGGATAATTTATAAATATGAAATATAGTAAATATTATGATAGATATTTGCAAAGTTTGTTACAAAATTTGTGAGGAAAGACATTTTAAACAAGTGTTGATTTAGAAAATGCTTCACTGTGGGAAGGAGTGCTACATCAAATTAGGTGACAGAATTGAGGTGATGGGACTCTCCAGGCAGAGAAAAGATCAAATAGAGAGTATGGTGAATTTACACTATGCCAGTTTAGTTAAACAGGAACTGAATTCTGCTGAACCACCTTCCCTGTATGGTTAGGATTGGACAGAAGGATTCAAATGAGATTTGAAAGGTGCAAGTGAAGCAGTAGCCTTTACCTACAAAGATGAGTGCAAGCCCCCCTGACCACCAGAACTTGGCACATTCTTGCCGATCTACTGGCTTCTCTCCTGCGGGTGCTCAGAGACCCACAGCTCTTCTACCTGCTGTTGGATCTCTTCCTTCAGCTTCTCCAAGTCCTGGGCTAGACATATGCACAACTGTGGGGGGAAGGGCACCTTCTTCTTCAGCAGATTGCCTTATCATTAGAGTTAGAGGCAGGTTCTGATTGGTTCTTGAGGATATTCTCAAGTTTATTCTCAAGGATTCCAGTTTGTATTTATTTATTTCTTCCCTGTTTTGCTTACATTACAGCTTTTCTCTTGATTTTCTCTAACTACTGACCAAGGTAACTTCAGACTCACCACAAAGTCCATAAACAGTTTATTCCATAGACTTCTTCACCAGTTTTCCTTCCTGGTCCCTGTTTAGCACATTTTCTCTGATA
The DNA here is from genome assembly GCF_009873245.2 of Balaenoptera musculus. Lineage (NCBI taxonomy): Eukaryota > Metazoa > Chordata > Mammalia > Artiodactyla > Balaenopteridae > Balaenoptera > Balaenoptera musculus. The sequence goes on along the minus strand of NC_045789.1, from coordinate 72,698,958 downwards.
CTCCAGTCATCTCCTTTTAGAACTTTATCAACTTTCCCCACAATTATATAAAGCCTAATCCTTATAATAAATGCATTATTTCATATCATTCATGGTTGTTCTGGTTCTCTGATTGAATCCTAACCAATACTTACAGTAATAAAAATTTTAAAATAGCCTCATCTGTCAACTATAAATAGATGATGTGGCTGGAAGAAAGTATGGATGTGGGGAGTAGCAGGAAATGAAGCCAGAAAGGAACCCCCATTAGTAGGATGCATGTCTAAGTCTGTGTTTTCTAAAAATCTCATTTGCTGCTTGTGAAAATGGATTGGAGTGGCTAAGACAGAAAAAACCAAGTAATTTAAATTATTGTATATTTAGGGAGATAATACTAAAAATCTGTACACAGGTAATGGGGGTGGAGAGAAAGAAATCAGAGATAAGTACAAGTGAACCTTAATAAATGTTTTAAAGAATATTTATGCTCCTTTCTGTCATTAGCCTTTGCACTAACAAAGGTTTTCCAACTTAGGTCCTTAGCTCACTTTTTCAAACTGCCTCTAAATCATAATGCTTTAAGAGTTTGTAAAATAATAAAGTAGCATAAAATAGAAGATTTCAGAGTGTATTACGAAGTGAATGTAAGTGTTGATTATAAAACTTTTTGAGTTTAAGTGTGTATGTATGTGTACACTGAATGAAAATATGCTTCTTAATGAGTTGGTCAAGAACATTTGAAGTCCTCCAGTTTATGGGAACTACTCAAATTGTCCAGTTTACAAGTGCTGTTTCCTGACTTACAGAGAATTCCAGTTTTTCCTAAATATACTTCATGCAAAATGTTGGAAGTTGAGACAGCTAGACGTATTTGGTTAAAGAATCAACAGAAATTAGGAACCACTAAGTCTTATTTATTTATTTATTCAAATACAATTTACTAATTACATATTCACAAAGCATTATCATAGACATTGGTGATGAGTTGATAAGAGCCATTCCTAAGAGCCTGTCTGACACTTGGTACCAAGCCCATGGAAGGGTTGGGGTGACTACCCTGGATGCCAGTGGGGGAGGAGTGGTGGTGCACACAAGGTCAAGGATGCCTGTTATTGGTGATGTGCTGTGGAAGACAGGGCTGCAGTCAACATCAACAGTTTACATCCCAGTGATTATGGCCTAAAAAGTTCAGTAGAAGACATGGTTGAAGAATGTTTGTTCTATGTATACAGTTTTGCATTCCAAACAGTAAATTTAACATGACCAGAAAATGAATTATCATTTACATTTTCCTGCATAATTTAATGAGAGAGTCATTAGATGTTGATAGTCATGGGTGGCATGATAAACGATGGATGGTTCAGAGTCAAGAGTAAGGATGTCATCAGCCTTAAGTAAGTGGCATTGGGAAACTGCAGAGGCAAGAAGACCCAATTGTTTCAATACAAATAGTTTCTGATGGGCCACAGCATTGTGAGTAATAACAGCATTACTGTGTTTTCTCTGGTGGTTGGAAATATGAAATTAGTCAGGAACGTTGCATTTGAAAATAAAAAACACAAAAAGGTGATTCCCAGTCATGAACAGCAGGTGATGGTGCCTGGGCCCTATGAAGAATGTTTATGTATACTAACTGGAAAATAAACAAATACATAGGTACCTCTTTTCCATGCATAATTCTAAATCTTCAAGGACCAGGACCATGATGTAAAATATTTTAAAACCAAATTTTTTATATAAAAAGAGCTCCACAAAAATATTTGCCTGGGGTCTGCACACCCTGTGGGAGATCTTGGTTAGGACAGTGGTGAAACCCACCACTGATGTAAAAGTAAAAGCAGAAGCAGAGATGGGGGATCCAGAGCCCTACTTGCTCCAATCCCTCAATTTCTTCTTCCCTTCTCCCTTGGGGATCACCAGTGACTCACTAAGGCCCTAATGAGCACAGTTGAAAAACACCCATCTTTCATCATCAAAATTATTTCTAATCTAGGTAGAGAAATGGTGTGGGTTAGAACTTTGGTTTCTATTAATTCAAATTAATTAATAAAAATGACTAAATTAATTATTAACAATTAATTATTTAAAATAACAATTCTGTTATTTTAAATAATTATTAACAATTAATAAATAATTAATAAAAGACTTGTTACCTATCACTGGATGATTAGAAATGTAGAAAATAAATTCTGTACTAATTTTTAAAAATCAAGCAGCAAGAAAAAAGTTATTTTTATAGTACTAGTTAATTTGGAAGACACAAACTATATTTTATGTTTAAATAATTTTTATAATTTCATAATTTTAATAACTGCATCTATTTTTATTAAACTATTACAGATTCACTAGTTTTAATAATATTATTTATTTCAATTCTAAAGCTAGCTGATAATACTTGAAAAATTATAAAAATATCAAAAGTAGAAGAAAAATGTCATCTCAGTTTTACCTGCCAAGTATTATTACCAGTAACTTATTATTGCATTTTGTTGACATGTTATTCTATGCATTATCAGGGTGACTCTAAATTTTTTTAAAATAGAAATAAAATATGAGATGAAATGTTGTACCAAATAATGCAGTTAGATTTTATTTAATAGCATAGTAAATGATATTTTTCTGACATAATATAAATCATAAGCAATCAATCAATGGTTAAACTTTTAAAGAAATTCTCATTGGATTTCCAAATATTTAGGCAAAGATTTTTTTAAATTTAAATATTTCTAATTTAGGTAAATATACTATTTTAACAAAGAAGTAAAATCTTTTATATGTTTGAAAAAATGCATGGATGTGAAATCAAGCAGTAGTTATATTTTCTTCCAAACAAATTAAAACAAATCAACCAAATTTACCTCTAAATTTTATATTACACTTAGTACAAATATGTGAAAACCACAAATATTAAAATAACTTTTATAATAACATATGAAAAAATTATTTACCTTACTCATTTCACTACTTAAATTGCCAGCAATTTCTCATGTGTAGAAATCAATAAGCAAATCTAATACTAATTTATTAAACCATTCCAAAATAGTTTTTACTTTTTATATACATTGCGTTCACTATTCTTAGATTATCCATTACTACAGATATTTAAAAGAAATCATTCTATGTAAATATTGTCTTTCTACCAATAGGTGTCACTGAAAATGTGTATATTTCAACAGTAAACTATATTCACTACTATGCTGAAGTTGCCTTCTTACAATGCAGTTTTAGTTGTGGTTTGAATCAGCAACACCTATCAACCATAAAATTACTCTGATGTGAACAAGAGGAGTTTTGTTATGTAAATAGTATGAAAAATGTTTATAATGATGGACCATTACATCAATAATATTTTACTCTGCTGGTATTATAAAATTTATATTGTACTCAACTAAAATTGTATTTTATTTAGCAAACTGGACATCATATTTTTCTCTATCATTTTACTATTGTTATCCGGTAAAATTGCCATTTCCATTTTAGTGTGGGATGTTGATGCTTATCTGAGTATGCAATGCATATAAAAGAATTTTACAGAATTTAGAAACACTTTGGCTTAGCTTAGACTGTTTATAAATATATTCTCTAATCTGTAATTCTTAATAAAACTAGGAGCAAATACCTGACTATTTTTATTCGCATTAATTTTATTAGTAGTGCTCTTCATTTTATCCATGTATATATAAAATTCTGCCCCCAGTATAATAAAACTCTGATATCTCAGTCATTTAGAATCTTTTTAAAATCTAGTTTATTCAAGAGGTTCATTTCAACAACTCATAGGGGAAAAAAACAAAAACCATATGATATTCATTCTGCATTTTTAACAGTAGTTTTATTAAAGTGATTTATTGCCATAAGACAAATCCTAATGATATTTCTATTTTATAACTATTTTATTCTGGGCTGAGTTGGTGTGACTTATTCAAATTTCCTAAGAAAATATGAACCACTGTGTAGCTGTAGGTATTATGTAGCAAATGTGTTTTATATCATAATAATAAACATATATTTTTCATACCCAAACTTTCCAATAATCAGATATTGAGTAATTTCAGTGTTTTTATTGGATTCCAGTGAAGTCTCATTATCTTGTACAATTTGTCTGAACTATGCTTCTCCAGATCCCTACTATTTTCTTCTCTTTAAGACTGTGTGAGAAAACAAATTTACCTGACAATGGGGCTTTGTTTAATTCTATTTCCATTGTCTCATCTCTGATCAGTGATAGCTCAATGTCTCCTATCTGCTAGCAGGAATTCAGCTTAGTTTTCTTCCTTTTCTGAACTGCCAGAACACTTATTTCTTGATGCCTCCACTCCACATGTCTACTTGTAGAGAATAATACACAGTCATCAGTGCCACCAATCACCCCTGTTCCTTGATCACCTCTTCTCTTCAAACCACCATGCACAGCTTGAATCTTTTTAGGGTTTATAGAATAAGACAGGTAACTTTAATCATTATTAGGGACAAAAAAACTTAAAGAAAAGGTATTTGTTACTTTCACCTGAAAATGCAAGAAAGGATTCAGACATAGTCAAACATGAACTCATGTAGTATCCAGTCTCCAAGAGGGCCCCCCTTTGCTTCTTGGAATTCACACTCTCCCTCCCACACTGTAGGAGAGTTGGTCTGTGTGACCAGTTGAATACAGCCCAAGAGATGGTATATCACTTCCAAAATTAGATTATCAGAAGACTATGGCTTCTGTTTTGAAGCACTCTCTTTCTGTTCACGTGTCTGTCACTTGCTTTGGGGAAGACCAGATACCACGTTATGGAAATGCTACTTGGGGAAGAAGTGAGGTCTCCAGTCAACAGACCACGGTGAATTGAAGTCTACCAAAAAACCAAGTGAGTGAGCTTGGAAGCAGATCTTCCAGCCCGAGTTGAGCCTCATGAGAGACACTGAGCCTGAAACACCAGCTAAGCCACTTCTGGATTCTTGACATACAGAAACTAAGAAGAAATAATTGTGTGTTTTTTCATGCTGCTAAGTTTTGGAGTAATTTATTATGCAGCAATAGGTAACTAATACAGATCTCAAATAATATTATCAAATCTCTGTCAGAGTCTCTCTATACTTGTCTCTGATTATAACAATTTGCATCAATTACAGACACAAATGAATGCAGGTGATCAAATGGTATAATCATGAGCTGTCTCTTTATCATATGGATTCTATATCAAGGATCTGAAAACTACAACTCAAATCAGACCTGCCACCTGTTCTTGTAAATAGAGTTATATTGGAATTTTTTACATTTTGTCTATTACTACTCTCCTGCTACAGTTGCAGAGTTGAATAGTTAAGACAGAGGTCATATGGCTCACAAATCTTGTTCTACATGGTGGGCAGTATACACCTTGGCTTACATCCTTCCAAATTAGCAGCAACTGTAGGAAGAGAAATAAAAAATCCACAACTTGAGAGAACTGTAATTTACCTGTCCTGGGTCATGAACTTTTGTATGAATTATGCAGACAGGTGGAAATGTTTCCATAATTGGCTGAGCCGAGGTCATGTGACTTTTAGAAAAGTAGGATGAGATCTACTCAAGCCGGATGAAATTGGTTCCCCACAGGAAAGAGGGATCTTGTTCTTGAAGAAATGTATTAGTATCTAGGTGTACTTGACAGAAGTTGGGAAAGTTGAATGAGATGCTCACATAAAAATACTGTAGAAATAGACTATAGAAAAATAGCCACTATAATGAAAATGACAAAGTAATAAGGATTTCAGAAATGCTCCAAAGAACCATGACTTTTATGCCTAGAGGCTGCATGCAATTCCCTTTCTTGGTGGATAAAGGTCTCCTGTTCTCTCTTTTTTTTCATTCATGAGAATGGAAATCATACATCTCCCATGTCATTGTTCTTATCCTTCCTCTTTTCAGGTAGACCTCTTCCTGAGTTACAATTAGGATTGAGAACAACAGGCATTAACCATAGGCTATGCAAGTCCCATGTAAGTCATGTGTAGGTTTGGTAAACTTCAGGCATAGATCCACTGAATTCTCGTTAAGTCCTTGAATTATTATAGTGATTTTAGATTCTCATACATTTTTTGACAATTTCTCATGTAACTTTCAGGCAAAAGCTGTGAGATAAGTATTTTATTCACATAATGGCTTTGGTCCCCCAGGGAAAATGTTAATTGGGTTATATCATCTCAGGAGAAAATTCAATCATTCACCTACTCACTGCCTGCTATAATTGCTGGCACATAATTTAGGCACATGATATGGGCTTATTGTTTCTTAAGAAAATGTAAATCTCACACGCATAAATTAGATTAAACAGCAAAAACATGGACTTTGGAATTAGACCTAAATCTTTATTTCCCCATTAACTACCTATGACACCTTGGATCAGTTAATTGACCTGCTGAATTTAATTTTTCTCCTTTGTAAAAATGTATCTGGCAATGGTTAATTTGCAGAGATATTTAGATTACATAAATTAAAGTGCCTAGCACATAATAAATTCTGAATAAACATTAGGATCCTATAATCTCAATATTGTTTAGCTCTTACAATTTACCCATCTGACAAAGGATCGTGAATGTTACCTTTCTATGTTATAAGTAATTAATTTGATAAGTAATTTAAAGCTAAGTTTAAATATAGCAGTACTATATACCCACTGGAAAAGCATGTTATTAGGATCTCAGTTTTATAGGGAAAACTGAGCTTAATTGTATTTATATAAAATATTCACATTTGTAAGTTGATTGAACTCTACTAGTTAATTCTGATTCAATTGGATTAATTATGAAGAGAATTTCAAGCTATGATTTATTTATTGGTTAATCTTTGATCTAACTCTGGCTTCAGTGTTTAGTCCAGACATACTTAATCACTTTAAAGACAATTGTTTTCTCTTTTCTTAATTTTTAAACTGATCACAGTTGACTGTATAGTGTCCTCTACCACTACATTCTGGATTAAGATGACCAACTCTCACTGGCAGTGTTATATTTTGTAACAGTGTTAATGTATTACGCAGTAGAGGAGAGTCTTTCACTGATAAAGAAAAAACGATGTCTTGGTGTCTGTGACATTGTAGGAACAAAAGAGAGGAAATGAAACCTTCAGTTTTCATAAGATTAAGTGAACTGGGCAAATGTGCAATTTGATTTCTAGTTATTTTGTTTCATTTTCTTCTTTCTTTTCTGGGCTCTTTGCTCTCTCTCTTTTTTGGCTTTAATTTGCCTTCCCTGGGTTGCATTCTTGACTCTTGAATTTTCACCTTTTCTGACTCTCAGCAAAGAGCTCTGCTTTGCTCCGTTGTTTGGGAAATTTTCTCTGTGCTGACAGCTACACGTGATACTCTGGAACTCAGGTACCTCTCCTCCTTCCTATCTTTCTGATTTATCTACACAGATCACGACAGGTTCTTAGAACCAATATCTCTGAGAATATAAACTATCTTCAGAATTTACTGTCTGCATTAACATGATTTTACTATTCCACTGTCTTCATCAACATTACTTTTCCAGAAAGGTCTTGGATAAGAAGAGAAATGTTGCAAATTATGTTACTGTTCATGCCAGGAAAATTCTGAAAGACCTATCAACTCTTCAATAGAAAACTCAAAGAGCACTTTATACCCCAAGACTCTTTGACCCTTTGTTGTAACATCCTCACCAATCATTCATTATTATATTATGATCCTTACTCAGTCCTAACCAACCCCTGAATTCATCCAGCCCAAGTCTCCAACCTTGAACTGACTCAGCTTAAACTAGTCTTTAAAATATCATCAATATGCCAGCTTTGCTTTTTTTTTCTCTAAGATGCTACTAAGGCTGTGGGGCATTGCTTTCCCTTAGCACAGTAAGCAATAAGTTCAGCTTTGTCCAATCAACATGTTTTTGTGGTATTTTGGGGATCCAGCAACCACCATATCTAAAATTAGTATTTCTCCTCCGAGCAGCTCCTGCTCCTCTTTACTTTTTATCACAATTCTATTTAATGGAAGATTTGACTTCAGTTTTTTTTTTTTAATTTTTGTTTTATATTGAAGTATAGTTGATTAACAATGTTGTGTTAGTTTCAGGCATACAGCAAAGTGGTTAAGACAACCAGGCTTGTTTCATGGATAGAATGGCTGGGTAGAAGAGGAACCATCTTTGCCATCTTTCTCTTTCTGACCATCTTCAGATCCTATCATTTCTCTTTTGGAAGTATAATTTTGACCTCTTTTAAATTATATTCTAACTTGTTACTATAAATTCTTAATTTCCCTCCTCTGGCTTTAGAATGATTGTTAACAATACTAATGCCACAAATGAGATGGTTTGTTTAATATTAGTTAATTTTACCTTAATGTATAAAATAATAAATATTTTATTTATCAAAAGGCTAATAAGAACAAACATATACAATTTGATTAGGAATAGCATAACAGGTCCGATGCTGGTACTATCAATACAAATGGATGAACAGTATCTGGCCCATGGTAAAAGTTCAAGAAATGTTTATGGAATAAGTACATGGAATTAATTTCTGAAAATCAAAAATTGACTCTTTTAGCATACGTTGTCTACTCCAACATCAACAGCATCTTTTCCTCCTTGTTAAGAAAATCCTAACTTTTAGTGTAACAAATACATCATCATCAGGAATGAAGGTATTTACCTGCAGTTAGTTGGCCATGTGACTAAGCTTTATTCAAGGACTTGCAGGTAGGTATGTTCCATGGGAAGATGGGATGCCTTCTTAACACATAGGCTTCTTTCCAAAGATGAGAGAACCTAAAAGCCAATAAGGTTTAAACTTCAGAACGCCTCATTATCGTGGGCACCTTCTGTAAATTAAATATTTGTAAATGAATTTTCAAATTATCCTGATGTGAGTGTTCCATTTATTTCCTATCAGGACCCTGACTAATACTACACTTTCTAAATGTAGTTCATAGTTTGAAATCTTTTTCCCTTAGATTTGTCTCTGAATTAACCTATCTAGTTTAATCTGAACGGTCATTGCTTGCAATTTAGCTCTAGTTTATAATTTTATAACTTCTCAGATTCTCTTTATTCTTAGTGGACAAGCAACATTTTTTATGCCTATTATGTTTTTATCTTCTGACAAATTTGCTAGTCTGATCTTATTAGAGACATCAGGTGGATTATTTTTGAACCAATTGTATAAGTATCTGAACATTCCAATAAAAATTACTGATAAGAATATCCCTTAAATCAGACAAATACAGTGATATCATCATGTTAATTAATAATAAAATACAACCAATTAGCATACAGTACACATAATAGCATAATATTTTTTAAATTGTACATGATTATAGCAGCTACTGAGAGTGAACCATAGAAAGAAAGTAGTTAATTACAGATTTAGAGAAACATTCATGAGGGAAATCCATTGCTCCAGAATTAGATTACTCTTATACTGAACAATTCATCAATGAGAATTGGTAAGTGCTGAGTGAGATAGAGTAGAATGCATATGCAAATCTTGCTATATGGAACAATTAAAAAATGCCAGGGAAATAAAAAATAGAGCACTTGCCCTAAGGATCTTAAAATCTAGTTAAGATGAAATTGGTAACATACTTAAATAGCCTAGAACATGAATTACAGCATATGAGAAAGGCTATTGCAGACTGATACATATTAATCAGATCTATTAAAGGAATAAAAAAGAAAGAATAGAAAAAGAAGACTGAAGAAATTTATAGCAAATGAGTGGGAACAAAATGGGAGAAAGAAAAAAAATGTGTAGTATATGAATCAATTAAGCATAATAAATGAATTTGTAAGTAAAAAATGTGCTTGATCTGCTATACCAATTCCTTTAAGTATATACATTAAATAAACACTTTTTGAGTGTAAATAATGTGCAAGAAATGCTACCAATAATGGATACAATAAATGCAAAGTTTATTTCTCTAAAATTCTCTTACCTGGAATTTAAAATTAGGAATTGCTTATTATTCAAAAATATTAAATAGAATTTTTTAAACTTCTTTCCAGCATATAAATCAAGACAATTTTTGTTTTTTCTTTTGAAAGTATTCTAACTCACTTATGAATTTATTTATTTTGAGAAGTTCTGTCCCTGAAATCCAGGTCATTTCCTTCTAGCTATTTCATAGGTTTTACAGTCATTTAATTTAACATTTAAGCTAGATTAGAGTACATGTACTATTGTTTATATTGGAAAGCATACTTTTCACTACAATAATGCAATTATACTCAATACTTGCAACGAGATTCTATGCTGAGCATGAAATTAGCTTTTATCACAAAGGTATGATTTAACAAATGTCCAATACCAGAAAACCTGAAAGCATAGAAAGGAAAATACATTTCTCACAGATGATAGACCAAAACATTTTCATGTGGAAATCTCTACTTATAATTTTGATTCTATGCGTATACTTATTTTAAATAATAGATTTTATCAAAGCTTTCACTTTCGATTAGAACAATCTTGCAAGTAATCATCAAGGCCCAAGATATACATTTCTTATGAAATTTCTATAAATATATGTGAAATTATATCTTAAGAAGAAGCAATCAGCAAAATCTTTTCTCACTTATTTTCCCTTTTTTTTTTTGGTATCAAAAGAGACAGTATGTTACAATCGAAACAGAAACAGATAAGGTAAGTCAAGAAATGTGTAAGAGTCCCAATGTTGCCTTAATTTAATATTTGGTTTGGTTCAAATCAATTAACTTCTTTGGACCTCATTTTCTATATATACAAAATTATGAAATTAGACTAGGTGATACTGAAGTTTCTTTCTATATCTTAAAGTATGTGATGCTAATATAAGCATTTAAATAATATTAGGTAATCTTTGAAAAACATGTATACACACTATTGCCTCTTAAACTATGTAATTAGCACACAATCCATTTTAGATTTCAGTTTTTTAGAAAAAGCTTTATTAAAAATAAAACTAATAATACTTAATTGAGATATAATTTATATACCATAAACTGCACATATCTTAAGTATTCAGATGATGAAACAAATGTATGCTCTTGTATTAAAGTCCCCCAAATCATTTCCACCACCCTAAAAAATTTTCTGGTGCCCCTCTCCAATCAATCCCTCTCTCCCTCCACTACTCCATTGGCAACCACTTTTCTACTCTTCTGATTACTATCACCATAAATGATTTGCTTGCTCATGAACTTCATGTATATGAGATCATACAGTATATACTTTTTGTCTGACTTCTTTGGCTCATCATGATGATTCTGAAATGCATTTATGTTGCTAGACGTATCACTGAACTGTTCTTTTTGTGTCGAAAAATAGTAACCCATTTTCAGAATATCACATTGTTCATAAATCCAATCTAATGACTGAGAGACATTTGGGTTGTTTCCAGTTTTGAGCTATTATGAATAAAGCTGTCATGGAATTTCATTTACAAGTCTTTTTGTGGACATACACGTTTATTTTCTTTGGGTATGTACCTAAGAAAGGAATAGCTCAGTATTAGGAGAGGTATCTTTACCTTAGAAACTGCCAAGGAGATTTATGAAACAGTTGAATAATTTTACATTCCCACCAGCAGTCTATGAAAATTACAATTCCCTACCACCTCACCAATTTTAAATTTTATCCACCTAAATACTGTGAAGGTTTAAGTTGCATATCCATGATGAATAATGATATTGGGTATCTTTTCATATGTTTGATGGTCATTCATTTATATTTCTTTGTGAATTGCTTGTTTAACTCAATTTATCAGTTGATAAATTGAACTACTAAAAAAATTATACTAATCAAAGATACCGTGAAGCAAATGATAGAGCAAAACACAAATGGAAGAAAGTGTTAGCAATACCTATATTACACATAACATTACATACATGAAAAAAATCCCACTTTAATCCAGAATACATAAATAATTCCTACAAATCAATAGGAAAAAGATAAGCAACACAATTTTTTAAATGTGTAGATTCTTGTCTTTTAAAATATGATTTTGGGTAGGCCTTCACTTGGAAATAGATGCTCAGGGATTCAAAGGTTAGATGAAAAATACAAAGATGCTTGTCTTGCTTGTCTTATTTTTATAATTGATATTTTAGTCTCTCATTCCCTCCCTCATATATTATTTAAAAATAAACATATTAATTGACATGTATTATAGAATGTCACATATTTTCCAACTGAAGCTTACTTTTTCATTTTTATTATACCTTTCAAAGAACAAAATAGTTTAACTTTGATAAAGTCCAATTTATCAATATTTTTTCTTCTGTAGAGAGCGTTTTTGGTTTGTTTATTGTTTTTAAGTAAGCTTTATCTACCTTGAAGTGATGGAGCTTTTTATCTATACTTTCATGGTATTTTATGGCAGAAGGGCTAATCTTTCCCTTGATTTTTAAATTAATTTTTTGCTATTCAAGAGTTCATTTTTATGTGGCATCTCAATTTCAGCAGAAAGCATTTTTAGTGTTTCTAATCTGCCATGTCATCTTAAGTGAGAGTCAGTATACTGTAGTCAAAACTGTCTTGATATAAACCTTGGTTTCACCACTTATGAGATGTATTAATTTTAGCCTCTGGTTAAACAGCTATGTCTTTCCTAGTGGAAAATATAGCATTACATTTATACAGTAAGTCCCCTACATATGAAGAGTTCTGTTCTGAGAGCACGTTCATAAATCCAGTTTGTTCATTAAGTCCAACAAAGTTAGCCTAGGTACCCAACTAACACAATTGGCTATATAGTACTGTACTGTAATCAGTTTATAATACTTTTCACACAAATAATACATAAAAAGCAAACAAACACAAAAAATAAACAGTTTAATCTTACAGTACAGTATCTTGAAAAGTACAGTAGTACAGTACAACAGCTGGCATACAGGGGCTGGCATCGAGTGAACAGGCAAGAAGAGTTACTGACTGGAGGAGAGAGAGGAGGTGGGAGATGGTAGAGCTGAAGGATCGTCAGCAATAGGAGACGGAGGGCAAGCTGTAATTTCACTCACGCCTGACGTGGATGGCACAGGTTCTGGTTCCTTGCTGGATTCCATTCTATCTACCCTCTTGAAAAAATGATCCAGTGATGTCTGGGTAGTAGCTCTTTTTTTCTTCTCATAGATGACACGGTAGCACTGGATTGCATTCTGAACGGCTGCTGAAACCTTCATGTACCGTTCTACGTTCAGGTGCTGTGCCTCAAAAACTAACATTGCCTCCTCAAATAAAGAAAATCCCCTTGCCATTTCCTGCATCAGGAATCTCTTTGGTACTTCAGTTGCTTCTTCTTCCTCTTGTCACTCCACTCTCTCAATTATTTTCACTTTTGTTTCCATTGTTATCTCTTGGTGCTTCTTAGCAGTACCAGCTACGTCACCGATGCTTTTACGCTTGCTTCCAGACGTCCTGGGCTTGAAATAGACATACTGTACTACTGTACTCTATACAGTACTCTACAGTGAAGTACACAAAAGCACAACCACTTGTAGAGGATGCACTCATGTGAAAATATATTCCAGACACGTGCACTAACATACGTGATTGGACATTCGAATGCAAGTTAGCATCTTTGAACGTTTGCAACTTGAAGCTTCCTATGTAGGGGACTTACTGTAGTGTGGAGAAAATGAAATTAAAATTTACAAACAGTTACACTAAGCCTAAAGAGCTCCTTAAGTTATTTCTAAGCAAACATCTACATAGGGAACTAGAGATATTTGTTAATTCTAACTCAACAAGGCATTAATCTGCTACTTTGGGAGACTAGATGCAAGGCCTGATACATTTCTTCTGTCTGCTAGGTCTTGAAATATCTCACTCTTCTAAAAATCCACTCTGATCTTGTTTAAACTGTCACTCAAATTTTTGTTACTTTCTTCTACTAGAACGCTTCTTCTCCCTATCTGGCCAAGGAACTCACCTCCTTATGATGCTGGCATGTATCAGATAGCTCTATCTCACTCAGGAATTTGCTATCTTATAAATTTTGATCATATCTACTTAACTTTACAGTGGGGAGGCTGCAACTGGTAGGAAAGTCTATTCTTTCAGATGAGAAATTCAGATTCCCAGGTAGTGCTGCCAGAATATGAAATCAGCCAGAAATCAAACTTAGTTCACTCTATTTTTCTCTTTAACTTTTTACTATGAAAATTTCAAAAACACATAAATAGCAGAGAATAGTATAATAAACTTTATACGGGCATCACTCAGCCTCAACAATTATTAACAGAGGGCCAATTTTGTTTTGTCAATATGCACCCCATTGCCCTTGCCTCCCATTAAATTAGTTTAAACAAATACTAGCCCCTATACCATTTCATCCCATTTATAAAAAATAGGAACTTTTGCTTAACATAAATATCATTATCACACCTAATTTAGTTTATAATAATTCTTGAATATCATAAATCTATATATGTTATACCAGATTATAGCAGAGTGGGTCTGTATGAGAAGTAACCAAGGTTATTTGAAACAAGAGAAATATTTATCGTTTTTTTAAATTTTAAAATTTGTTCTTACCTATTGCTATAAATTTTATATGAACTTATTACATTCAATTTAAGATGATAGGATTGGTATCATAACCTCCAAATATATTCTCATTTTGTAAGGTGAGTTCTACATACCTAAAATAAATTGAGAGTCAATATAATTATATGTTGGTCTGCAGTCATATCAACCTTTCTTTCACTCTTAATACCACTTGTTAAGAGGACCTTAAAAATATCTGTATTTTCTTAGTATCTTAATAAAGAGTATGTGATTGATCTCATTTTACAGATAAGGAAACTGAGGCTCAGAGAAATATTTGATATGAGTCATAAATGGAGAATCCAGTGTTTGAACCCTGACATTTACACTATTTTCAGTCCACTCTGATAGGTTTTACCTATGTAATTATGACGGGAATATTAAATCCAGTGTTTCTACTATACCAGCCGTGTTACCAAGTACCACAAGATAGAAATGAGCAATTGCCATTATTTTGAAGGTAGTCATTCTGAAGTGGAAGCAAAATTCTTTACTCATTCACTACCTTCTAGTGTTTTTTTTTTTTCCTCAAAATTAATACATAAAGAGATGTTACCAAAGTAGTCTACCACTCAAAACTCTGACATTTCCACCTAAACTCTGCTAATGACTGTGGTGATGAGCGCATCTTTTCCCTCATCTTGAAGTGTTTGTACTGAATACAGAATCAACTCTGATCTACTACAAGGAGTTCCCAAATACTCTCAATTACATCTCTTCAATATCTTATGAATACATCTTTCCCTTCACTGAATTTATTCAACCATATATTAAGAGATAACTACATACAAAGGCAAGTAATGTGTTATGTGGTATATAAAGGTGATTAAACATTTCATTTTCTTCAAGAGAGTTTACGAAGAAAGTATAAAAGAAATGTACATAAATTATTACAATAAAAGATTTAAAAAAAGAAATTGTCTTAAGAAAGACAGAATGCAGGTAATATGGAAATTAAAGTGGCCCTAAAACATCTAGAAAATAATAGTACAGACGTGTAGAAGTATGAAGACGTCCTTTGTGAAACTCAGCAAGTGGCACAAGGGGAGACCAGAGGTAGATGAGATTTGATTATCAAGAGGCAGATTATCATCTTGTAAACAGATATTCATCCTTCCCTTTCCCACCCTTGCCCTGTCACTTAAGTCAGTCTCCATACCTCAACTTCCCCCACAAGATCCTTGACATTTAAAGCAGAGTGTTTACAGTCATGCTAAGTAACTCTGACCTCAAATGGCTTGATTAACCTATTTAAATTTTATGCATGGTGCTGAGTGCAAACCTATTCAGCAGGGTTCACAAACAACAGCAAGAGCTTTAATCAGTTTCCTACTACATCTAATGCTCTATGTTTGTCTTTATTATACCTGAAAGTCAAACCCTACTTCATGCGATATTTTAATCTGCATTAAAATTCAAATATCTTCATCAAGTTCGGTGTCTATAAATGTGGGACATTCTTTGACAATTGTGGAGAGATTATGTCAGCAGACTTCATTTCTAAAAACTAACAGGTTAATATGCTATTTTGACTTATGCAAGAAAAATTGATCAAATAGAATTGGGAGAGGAAGAGTATAGACAGTATCAATAATTTACATTCTTTGCAGAAAACTATAGTTGGCATTCTAGGAAATTCTCAGCTCTGTTAGACTGAATTCCTTAACCCTGGCAGCATAGTCTGAGCACCCTTCTCTCTTTGCTCCCACATCTCAGTAACTCTTTAAGTAACCATGCCAACATGCACGTCATCTAACACCATAGACAAGATG
Source organism: Balaenoptera musculus (assembly GCF_009873245.2). Taxonomy (NCBI): domain Eukaryota; kingdom Metazoa; phylum Chordata; class Mammalia; order Artiodactyla; family Balaenopteridae; genus Balaenoptera; species Balaenoptera musculus. Next base: position 72,682,698 of record NC_045789.1, on the reverse strand, counting down.
TGCGTACATGTAAACAAATAGCATAATAAACCTAAGACTTATCAATAGTTTACATATAACTTAATGTAGTCTTATATATGTAGCACAAATCTTTTCCAAAACCTATTACTGGAGTTTCAGTCTTATTAATGAGATTAAAATTTAGAGGGAGTTGTTACATGCTAATTCCTAGGCAAATAAAATATTCACTCCTTTGTAGAGTTAATTTTAATTTGTTTAACCTAATCGTTTCATCATGTATTGTTTGATGGAATAACCAGTGATGAATGTTAAGACGATGACACTTTTTAATGGATGATAAATCTTTAATTGAAGAATCACAGTAATGAAGCTCCATATTCATGATTTTGGATTAATTCAGAGCTAATGTCGCAAATACAAAAGAATACTTTCTTTATGATCAATTCATTTTCATGGATTTTAAAAATTTAATTATATTAAACAGTGGTAATTACTTGAGAGTTTAATTAAAAAGGCTGCTTTGACTTTTCTTTATAGGAAATTGAAATGGCAGAGTACAAATGTCATTATTAAACATCTGTTCCCAGGAGGACCTTCAAGATGGCAGAGAAGTAAGATGTGGATGTCATCTTCCTCCCCACAAATACATCAAAAATATATCTACATGTGGAACAAATCTTACAGAACACCTACTGAACGCTGGCAGAAGACCTCAGACTTCCAAAAGGCAAGAAACTTCCCAGGTAACTAGGGCAAAAGAAAAAAAAAACACAGAGACAAAAGAATAGGGACGAGACCTGCACCTCTGGGAGGGAGCGGTGAAGAAGGAATATTTTCCACACATTAGGAAGCCCCTTCACTGGTGGAGACAGGGGCTGGGCAAGGTGGGGAGCTTCAGAGCCACAGAGGAGAGCACAGCAACAGGGTGCAGATGGCAAAGTGGAGAGATTCCCGCACAGAGGATCTGTGCTGATCAGCACTCACCAGCCTGAGAGGCTTGTCTGCTCACCCACCGGGGCGGGCGGGGGCTGGGAGCTGAGGCTCGGGCTTTGGAGGTCAGACCCCAGGGAGAGGACTGGGGTTGGTGGCGTGAACACAGCCTGAAGGGGCTAGTGCACCACAGATAGACAGGAGGGAGTCCAGGAAAAACTCTAGACCTGCCTAAGAGGAAAAAGACCATTGTTTCTGGGTATGCAAGGAGAGGAGATTCAGAGCACCACCTAAACGAGCTTCAGAGATGGGTGCAAGCTGCAGTTATCAGCACGGACACCAGAGATGGGCGTGAAATGCTAACACTGCTGCTGCAGCCACCAATAATCCTGTGTGCAAGCACAGGTCACTATCCACACCTCCCCTCCCAGGAGACTGTGCAGGCTGCCACTGCCAGGGTCCTGTGATCCAGGGAAGACTTCCCCGAAGAACACACAGCACACCCCAGGCTGTTGCAACGTCAGGACAGCCTCTGCCCCTGCAGGCTGGCCCCGCATTCTGTACCCCTCCCTCATCCCAGCCTGAGTGAGCCAGAGTCCCCTAATCAGCTGCTCCTTTAACCCCCTCCTGTCTCGGAGAAGAACAGATGCCAGAGAGCAACCTACATGCAGAGGTGGGGCCAAAACCAAAGCTGAATCCCAGGAGCTGTGGGAACAAAGACGAGAAAGGGAAATTTCTCCCAGCAGCCTCAGGAGCAGTGGATTAAATCTTCACAATCAACGTGATGTACCCTGCATCTGTGGAATACCTGAATAGACAACGAATCATCCCAAAATTGAGGCAGTGGAATTTGGGAGCAACTATAGACTTGGGATTTGCTGTATGCAACTGACTAGTTTCTGATTTTAATGTTTATCTTAGTTTAGTTTTTAGCGCTTCTTATCATTGCTGGATTTGTTTATCAGTTTGGTTGCTCTCTTCTCTTCTTTTGTTTTTATTACTTTTTAAATTTTTTATTTTAATGATATTTTTAAAATTTTTATTTTAATAACTTTAATTATTTTATTATTTTCTTTCTTTCTTTCTTTTTTTTCTCCCTTTTCTACTGAGCTGTCTGGCTGACAGGGTCTTGGTGCTCCACCCGGGTGTCAGGACTGAGCCTCTGAGGTGAGAGAGCCGAATTCAGGACATTGGACCACCAAAGACCTCCTGGTCCCACGTAATATCAATTGGCGAGAGCTCTCCCAGAGATCTCCATCTCAACGCTAAGACCCAGCCCCACTAAACGAATAGCAAGCTCCAGTGCTGGACACCACATGCCAAACAACTAGCAAGACAGGAACACAACCACACCTGTTAAAAGAGAGGCTGCCTAAAATCATAATAAGTTCACAGACACCCCAAAACACACCGCTGGATGTGGTCCTGCCCACCAGCAAGATGACATCCAGCCTCATCCACCAGAACACAGATACAAGTCAACTCCACATGAAGCCTACACACCCACTGAACCAACATTACCCACTGTGGGCAGACACCAAAAACAACAGGAACTACGAACCTGCAGCCTGCAAACAGGAGACACCAAACACAGTTAGTTAAGCAAAATAAGAAGACAGAGAAATCCGCAGGAGATGAAGGAGCAAGGTAAAAACCCATGAGACCAAACAAATGACGAGAAAATAGGCAGTCTACCTGAAACAGAATTCAGAGTAATGATAGTAAAGATGATCCAAAATCTTGGAAATAGAATGGAGAAAATACAAGAAACGTTTAACAAGGACCTAGAAGAACTAAAGAGCAATCAAACAATGATGAACAAAACAATAACTGAAATTAGAGTGGCATGGGCATATATAGACTACCAAATGTAAAACAGATGGCTAGTGGGAAGCAGCCACATGGCACAGGGAGATCAGTTCGGGGCTTTGTGACCACCTAGAGGGGTGGGATAGGGAGGGTGGGAGGGAGACGCAAGAGGGAGGAGACATGGGGATATATGTATGTATATAGCTGAACCACTTTGCTATAAAGCAGAAAATAAAACACCATTGTAAAGAAATTATACTCCAATAAAGATGTTAAAAAAAAACTTAAAAAATGAAAAAAATTTTAAAAATAATACAAAATCTCCAGAAGGAATCAGTAACAGAATAACTGAGGAAGAAGAACTGATAAGTGACCTGGAAGGTAAAAGAGTGAAAATACCTACCACAGAACAGAATAAAGAAAAAAGAATGTAAAGAATTGAGGACAGTCTCAGAGACCTCTGGGACAACATTAAATGCAACAACATTTGAATTATAGGGGTCACAAAAGAAGAAGAGAAAAAAAAGGGACTGAGAAAATATTTGAAGAGATTATAATGGAAAACTTCCCTAATATGGGAAAGGAAATAGTCAATCAAGTCGAGGAAGCTCAGAGAGTCCCACACAGGAAAAATGCAAGGAGAAACATGCCAAGACACATATTAATCAAACTATCAAAAATTAAGTAAAATAACAAATATTAAAAGCAGCAAGGGAAAAGTGACAAATAACATACAAGGAAATCCCCATAAGGTTAACAGCTGACATTTCAGCAGAAACTCTGCAAGCCTGAAGGAAGTGGCAGGACATATTAAAAGAGATGAAAGGGGAAAACCTACAGTGAAGATTACTCTACCCAGCAAGGATCTCATTCAGATTCGACACAGAAATTAAAAGCTTTACAGGCAAGCAAAAGCTAAGAGACTCAGCACCACCAAACCACCTTTACAACAAATGCTAAAGGAACTTTTCTAGGTAGGAGACACTAGAAAAAGAAAAGGCCTACAATAACAAACCCAAAACAATTAAGAAAATGGTAACGGGAACATACATATCAATAATTACCTTAAATGTAAATGCGTTAAATGCTCCAACCAAAAGACATAGACTGGCTGAATGGACACAAAAACAACACCCATATATATGCTGTCTACAAGAGACCCACTTCAGACCTAGGGACACATACAGACTGAAAGTGAGTGGATGGAAAAAGATATTCCATGCAAATGGAAATCAAAAGAAAGCTGGAGTAGCCATTCTCATATCAGATATAATAGACTTTAAAATAAACACTATTACAAGAGACAAGGAAGGACAGAACATAATGGTCAAGGGATCAATCCAAGAAGAAGATATAACCATTGTAAATATTTATGCACCCAACATAGGAGCACCTCAATACAGAAGGCAAATGCCAACAGCCATAAAAGGGGAAATCAGCAGCAGCACAATAATAGTAGTGGACTTTAATACCCCACTTTCATTAATGGACAGATCAACCAAAATGAAAATAAAGAAGGAAACACAAGCTTTAAATGACACATTAAACAAGATGGACTTAATTGATATTTATAGGACATTCTATCCCAAAACAACAGAATACACTTTCTTCTCAAGTGCTCATGGAGCATTCTCCAGGATAGATCATATCTTGGGTCACATGTCAAGCCTTAGTAAATTTAAGAAACTTGAAATCATATCAAGTATCTTTTCTGACCACAACGCTATGAGACTAGATATCAATTCCAGGAAAAAAACTGTAAAAAAATACAAACACATGGAGGCAAAACAATACACTACTAAATAACCAAGAGATCACTGAAGAAATCAAAGAAGAAATCAAAAATACCTAAAAACAAATGACAATGAAAACACGATGACCAAAAACCTATGGGATGCAGCAAAAGCAGTTCTAAGAGGAAAGTTTATAGCAATACAATCCTACCTCAAGAAACAAGAAACATCTCAAATAAACAACCTAACCTTACACCTAAAGCAATTAGAGAAAGCAGAACAAAGAAAAAAAACCCAAAGTTCGCAGAAGGAAAGAAATCATAAAGATCAGATCAGAAATAAATGGAAAAGAAATGAAGGAAACAATAGCAAAGATCAATAAAACTAAAAACTGGTTCTTTGAGAAGATAAACAAAATTGGAAAACCATTAGCCAGACTCATCAAGAAAAACAGGGAGAAGACTCAAATCTACAGAATTAGAAATGAAAAAGGAAAAGTAACAACTGACACTGCAGAAGTACAGAGAATCATGAGAGATTACTACAAGCAACTATATGCCAACAAATTGACAACCTGGAAGAAATCGACAAATTCTTAGAAAAACACAACCTTCCAAGACTGAACCAGGAAGAAATAGAATATATAAACAGAACAATCTCAAGCACTGAAATTGAAACTGTGATTAAAAATCTTCCAATACATAAAAGTCCAGGACCAGATGGCTTCACAGGCAAATTCTATCAAACATTTAGAGAAGAGCTAACACCTATCCTTCTCAAACTCTTCCAAATTATAGCAGAGGGAGGAACACTCCCAAACTCATTCTACGAGGCCACTATCACCCTGATACCAAAACCAGACAAAGATGTCACAAAAAAAGAAAATTACAGGCCAGTATCACTGATGAACATAGATGCAATAATCCTCAACAAAATACCAGCAAACAGAATCCAACAGCACATTAAAAGGATCATACACCATGATCAAGTGGGGTTTATCCCAGGAATGCAAGGATTCTTCAATATACGCAAATCAATATGATACACCATGTTAACAAACTGAAGGATAAAAACTATATGATAATCTCATTGGATGTAGAAGAAGCTTTTGACAAAATTCAACACCCATTTATGATAAAAACTCTCCAGAAAGTATGCATACAGAGAACTTACCTGAACATAATAAAGGTCATATGTGACAAATCCACAGCCAACATCATTCTCAGTGGGGAAAAACTGAAATCATTTCCACTAAGATCAAGAACAAGACATGGTTGCCCACTCTCACCACTATTATTCAACATAGTTTTGGAAGTTTTAGCTACAGCAATCAGAGAAGAAAAAGAAATAAAAGGAATCCATTGGAAAAGAAGAAGTAAAGCTGTCACTGTTTGCAGATGACATGATACTATATATAGAGAATCCTAAAGATGCTACCAGAAAACTACTAGAGTTAATCAATACAAAATTAATGCCCAGAAATCTCTTGCATTCCTATACACTAATGACGAAAAATCTGAAAGAGAAATTAAGGAAACACTCCCATTTACCTATGCAACAAAAAGAATAAAATACCTAGGAATAAACCTACCTAAGCAGATAGAAGACCTCTATGCAGAAAAGTATAAGACACTGATGAAAGAAATTAAAGGTGATACAAACAGATGGAGAGATATACCATGTTCTTGGATTGGAAGAATCAACATTGTGAAAATGACTATACTACCCAAAGCAATCTACAGATTCACTGCAATCCCTATCAAACTACCAATGACATTTTTCACAGGACTAGAACAAAAAATTTCACAAAGGACCATGAATAGCCAAAGCAATCTTGAGAAAGAAAAACAGAGCTGGAGGATTCAGGCTCCCTGAATTCAGACTATACTACAAAGCTACAGTAATGAAGACAGTATGGTACTGGCACAAAAACAGAAATATAGATCAATGGAACAGGATAGAAAGGCCAGAGGTAAACCCATGCACATATGGTCACCTTATCTTTGATAAAGGAGGCAAGAGTATACAGTGGAGAAAAGACAGCCTCTTCAATAAATGACACTGGGAAAAGTGGACAGCTACATGTAAAAGAATGAAATTAGAACACTCCCTATCACCATATACAAAAATAAACTCAAAATGGATTAAAGACCTAAATTTAAGGCAAGACACTATAAAACTCTTAGAGGAAAATATAGGCAGAACACTCTATGACATAAAACACAGCAGGATCCTTTTTGACCCACCTCCTAGAGTAACGGAAATAAAAACAAAAATAAACAAATGGGAGCTAATGAAACTTAAAAGCTTTTGCACAGCAAAGGAAACCATAAACAACATGAAAAGTCAACCCTTAGAATGGGAGAAAATATTTGCAAATGAAGTAACTGGCAAAGGATTAATCTCCAATATATACAAGCAACTCATGCAGCTCAATATCAAAAAAACAAACAACCTAATTCAAAAATGGGCAGAAGACCTAAATAGACATTTCTCCAAAGAAGATATACAGATTGCCAACAAACACATGAAAGGATGCTCAACATCACTAATCATTAGAGAAATGCAAATCAAAACTACACTGAGGTATCACCTCATGCTGGTCAGAATGGCCATCATCAAAAATCTACGAAAAATAAATGCTGGAGAAGGTGTGGAGAAACGGGAACCCTCTTGCACTGTTGGTGGGAATGTAAATTGATACAGCCACTATGGAGAACAGTATGGAGGTTCCTTGAAAAACTAAAACTAGAACTACCATAGGACCCAGCAATCTCATTAGTGGGCATATACTCAGAGAAAACCATAATTCAAAAAGAGTCATGTACCACAATGTTCATTGCAGCTCTATTTACAATAGCCAGGTCATGGAAGCAACCTAAGTGTCCATTGACAGATGAATGGATAAAGAAGATGTGGCATGTATATACAATGGAATATTACTCAGCCATAAAAAGAAATGAAATTGAATTATTTGTAATGAGGTGGATGGACCTAGAGTCTGTCATACAGAGTGAAGTAAATCAGAAAGAGAAAAACAAATACTGTATGCTAACACATATATATGGTATCAAAAAAATAATAAAATGGTTCTGAAGAACCTATGAGCAGGACAGGAATAAAGATGCAGACATAGAGAATGGACTTGAGGACCTGGGGAGAGGGAAAGGTAAGCTGGGACAAAGTGAGATAGTGGCATCAACATATATACACTACCAAATATAAAATAGATAGCTAGTGGGAAGCAGCTGCATTGCCTGGGGAGATCAGCTCGGTGCTTTGTGACCACCTAGAGGGGTGGGATAGGGAGGGTGGGAGGGAGATGTTACAGGGAGCAGATATGGGGATATATGTATACGTATAGCTGATTTGCTTTGTTATACAGCAGAAACTAACACAGCAATGTGAAGCAATTATACTCCAAGAAAGATGTTAAAATAAATAAATATATATATAAATAAATAAAAGGAGAAATAAAAATTCCAAAAAAAAAAAATTTGTTCCAAAAATGATGATTCTCTTAGTACTTGCGTTGGTCACCTAGAGACATATCAAGTTAGACAGCTTATAATAAAGAAGTCACTTTATGTGACCTAAGTTTAAAACTTCTTTCTCTGAACCAGAAAGAAAGTGAAATTTTATTTGGATAGTGAAGCATTTTAAAAATTAAAGGCTCTTCCTAAAATTATAATTATGTTTATTACTAATATTTCCACATGAATACACCTGAAAATTAAGTCTCAGTGTTGAGAAGAAAAAAAAAAATCTATAGAATGGATATAACTGAACAGCACTAACTTAGAAAAGTTACATTCGGGCAATGGTTTCATGTGTTGAGAACAGATTTGATTTTTCCCCAGAACTCCAAATACTATTGTTAAAATGTTAAACCTGACCCAAATATAAAAAAAATCAAACAATACTTTTAAAATTATTGCAATGCATTATGTCATACCAAAGAGTAAAATAATTCTAAGAGAAGTAGAAAATTCGAAGACCAGTTCTAGTGGTTCACACCTGGTTGGAAAACAGTGAATTAAGAATATCAGAATAACTTCATCAAACATTTCCTGAAACATACATACGAGCACACCTTGGAGATATTGTGGGTTTGTTTCCAGATCACCACAATAAAGTGAATTTCTAAATACAGTCACACAAATTTTTTGGTTCACCAGTGCATAGAAAAGTTACATTTACACTATACTGTAGTCTATTAAGTGTGCAATAACATTATGTTTTAAAAAGGAATGTATGTACTTTAATTAAAAAATATTTTATTGCTAAAAAATGCTGCCCATTATCTGGGCCTTCAGAGTTATATTTGCTGGTGGAGAGTCTTGTCTCGATGTTGATGGCTTGTTGACTGATCAGGGTGGAGGTTGCTAAATGTTGGGTTGACTGAGGCAATTTCTTAAAGTAAGACAAGGATAAAGTTTGCTGCATTGATTGACTTCCTTTCACAAACAATTTCTCTGTAGCATGCAATATCATTTGATAGCATTTTACCCAGAGTAGAATTTCTTGCAAAATTAGAGTCAGTCTTCTCAAACCTTGCTGCTGCTTTGTCAAGTAAGTTTATGTAATAATCTAAATCCTTTGTTGTCATTTCAACAACCCTCACAGCATCTTCGCCAATAGATTCCATCTCAAGAAACTAGTTTCTTTGCTATCCATAAGGAGCAACTCCTCATCCCTTAAAGTTTTACCATGAGCTTGAAGCAATTTAGTCATATCTTTGGACTCCACTTCTAATTCTAATCCTCTTGCTATTTCCACCGTATCTGCAGTTAATTCCTCCACTGAAGTCTTGAACCCCTCAAAGTCACCCATGTGGGTTGGAATCAACTTCTTCCAAACTTCTACTAATGTTGACCTCTTCCCCTGAATCACAAATGTTCTTAATGGCATCTAGAGTGTGGAATCAACTTTAGAGGGACTTTGCCCAGATTCATCAGAGGAATCACAATCTGTGGCAGATATAGCCTTACATATGTATCTCTTAAATAATGAGACTTGAAAGTCAAAATGACTACTTGATCCATGGGCTACAAAATGGATGTTGTATTAGCAGGCATGAAAACAACATTAATCTCATTGTAGATCTCCATCAGAGTTCTTGGGTGACCAAGTGTTTTGCCAATGAGCAGTAATATTTTCAGAGGAATTTTTTTTTCTGAGCAGTAGTTCTCAACAGTGGGCTTAAATATTCAGTAAACCATGTTGTAAACAGATATGCTGTCATCCAGGCTTTGTTGCTTCATTTAGAGAGCATAGGCAGAGTAAATCTAGCAAAATTCTTAAGGGCCCTAGGATTTTTGGAATGGTCAATGAGCATTGGCTTCAACTTAATGTCACCAGCTGCATTAGTCCTAACAAGAGAGTCAGCAGGTACTTTGGAGCTTTGAAGCCAGGCATTGACTTCTTCTCCCTAGCTATGAAAGTCCTAGATGACATTTTCTTCCAATATAAGGCTGTTCGATCTACGCTGAAAATCTGATGTGTAGTGCAGATACCTTCATTAATTATCTTAACTAGATTTTCTGGATAACCTGTTGCAGCTTCTACATCAGCACTTGCTGCTTCACCTTGCACTTTTATATTATGTAGATAGCTTCTTTCCTTAAACTTCATGAACCAATCTCTTCTAACTTTAAACTTTTCTTCTAAAGCTTCCTTACCTCTCTCATTTTCATAGAATTGAAGAAGGTTAGGGCCTTGCTCTGGATTAGTCTTTGGCATAAGTGAATGTTGTAGATGGTTTGATCTTCTATCCAGATCACTAAAACTTTCTTCAGATCAGCAATAAGGTTGTTTTGCTTTCTTATCATTCATGTGTTCATGGGAATAGCACCTTTAGTTTCCTTCAAGAGCTTTTCCTTTGCATCTACAACCTGGCTGTTTGGCCCAAGAGGCCTCATTTTCAGCCAGTCTTGGCTTTCAACATGCCTTCCTCATTAAGCTTCACCATTTCTGGCTTTTGATTTAAAGTGAGAGACATATGACTCTTCTTTCCACTTAACATTTAGAGGCCATTGTGGGATTGTTAATTGGCCTAATTTCAATATTCTTGTGTCTCAGGGAATAGGGAGGCCTGAGTAGAGAGAGAGATGGGGAACAGTTGGTCTATGAAGCAGTCATAAATGGCATTTATCCATTAAGTTTGCCATCTTACATGGGTGTGGCTCGTGGTTCCCCCAAACAATCGCAATAGTAACAACAGAGATCACTCATCACAGATCACCATAACAAATACAAGAATGAAAAGATTAGAAATATTATGTGGATTACCAAAATGTGACACAGAGATACAAAGTGAGCAAATGCTTTTGGAAAAATGGCACCAATAGATTTGCTAGATGCAAGGTTGCCACAAATCTTCAATTTGTAAAAAATGCAATATTTGTGAAGCACAATAAAGTGAAGCACAATAAAATGAGGTATGCCTGTACACTATTCTTTCTTAAGCCTTTTCTCTCCACTGTACAACCATTGTCACAGCCCAACCACCTAACATTTAATTCTTTTTATAGAACACCTGCCAAATTATAACTTCCTTCTCATTAACCATCCACTGAATATTTTCAGTCAAATTTCAAAACCCCTAAAAACTTTTCCTATGACAAACTGAAGTCTTTGGTCCTAGTTCTATCATGTGGATCCATAGATACTATGAATTATTCCATTTCGATTCCATTACTTTTACGCTTGAAAACAATTACCTGTTCTTCTCCAAGCCTTCTCAACTAAGGTTCTACTTTACATTCATGTTCAAGAGGTAGTTAGACAAATGCATGATTTGTGGTACAAGGAAAACTTTAATGTTTACTTTTTGGGTAAGTAGACTCACCTATTGATGTGAAGGAGGAAAAAAATAAAGTGGCACTCGGTGACAATGTCAGAATCTAAATGCTAGCCTGAGTGAATCATTAGTCTGACTTAGTGCGGTCCTTCTCATACCTTTTAACAGATATGCTATATTAAAATATTTGTCAAGCATCTGATCTAGAATTTAACCTAAAGGAGTTGTCAGTTATACTGAATTATTAGTAGAATTGCTAGGACAGTTATATCAGTTGTAATTGCTTGGCATAATAATCTGCTTGTTAGAGCAATGATACTGAGTTAGCAAAACATTTTAAAGACGTGCTCAAACTCTTTACAGCAAACAAGAAAAAGTTTACAACTTATGAAATATATAAATATACATATAGTTACATATGATATTCAGTATTCTTCAAAGTATTTTGATTTTTAATCTAGGTATTAGAAATATATTCTAAGCAGTTGCATACATATCCTGGGAAAATAAGCTTTCCATTATGTAAAATAATATGGATTAAATGAAAAAATATATATTTTAAATATATATAAAAGTACATACTTATATGTAATATAGTTTTAAATGTATAATAAAAACCTCAGGTCTTTTTTAGGGTAAAAGCTTTAAAAAAATTCACCTATTTCTTATGTATTCCTTAAGAGTTCATCCTGTAAAGTTTTTCTAATTTTATGAATATCAATGTCATTTAATATCCATCTTTCACAATGATGCCACTGTTATCTTTCAAGTCATGAGCTATAAAATGTTACTTTTCTGGAGGAAATAAAAAAAGAAAAGAGGTATGATGGTTTGCATTCCCATTATCTAAAGCTCAAAACCCCTGGCTGGTACTATAGCATGTAAAACATTTTACAGTCAAATCTCCTCAAATTACTTTTCCAGTTTCATCGCCATGTTATGATCGCATTGCCTGCTCACACAGGCCATTGTCTCCTCCTGAAATATACTTCTTCTCTTTCTCTCCGCATAACTCACGTTCATCCTTTTGAGAGTCAATTCAAACTGTTTCCTCTAATGTGAAAGCTTCCCCGCCATTCCCTAAGCATCAGCAGTCCTCTCTTCTCTGAGCGCATAGATTCCACCATTCACAAACCATATTTTATTAATGGCATAATTATATTTCCCACCAGACTGAGATCCCCTCAAGAGATGACACGTGTGTCATTTATCTTTGTTCTCTAATGTCCTGCACAGTGCCTGATACTTGCTAGGAACTGGACTTGGAGATATTCATCTTGGCATCTCATCTCATCTTTGTTAACTCCTCTATCTTGATCAAGTGCTTTAACCTTTTTAATCGTGGAGTATCAGGTTCATGGGCATGTGCACCTTCAAGCAGTAAGAAGACAGTAAGATATATTAGAAATAGCATAGAATTTTGAGTAAGCCAGTTGCTGAGTGTGTAAATTTATTAACTTATATAACTCTGTTATCCCAGTTATCTCTAGTATAAAAGAGATTAATAATAACCACATCATGGGTTTACTGTAAAAACAGTTTAGTATGTAAAAAAGTATCTACCATAGGTTTGATTAGGTAGCTTCTAAAACACCTTAGGAGCTCAAATAACCTATGGATTAGAGAAAACATTTTAGAAACCTCTCTCTGTACAAAAAAAAATGTGATTCTTTTCTCATAGTGTTTTATCAAATGAAAATGTGGTTCGATTGAAGCTTGTCAAAGCAAAGCAGTAAAAATAATGAGCTTCTAAAGAGGATGGCTTCTTGAGGAAACATTGAAAGTACTAACTGGAGTTGCATAAAATTTGGATCTAGTGAAGGTGTTATTCACAGCCACCAGAATTTAGAAGATGTAAACAGGAAAAGAGAAGTATAATTCATTAAAAGCTTTACATTCGAATATAAACTATAGACCAAGAGAATTTTTAAAAAAAATACTACTCTGTAAGAATTGAAGGTGCAGACTAGAAGTAGGATTGCCAAGTGATACTGGTATTGTAGAAAATCAAAGACAAAAATAATTTTTATTAAGAGCTGTGTGATTTTTAAAAAAAAATATTGTTATAGACATTGAGATCCACATTTTAAAATTCTAATAGATTAAATTTTAAGACATGAATTACAAATCCATTTATTTTGATTAGATAATATAGATGATACAATGTAGTGTATTGCTTACACAATTTGCCAACTGATACTAAAAAAAGTCAGTGACTCAGTCTCAAAATAATTTTTTAGTTTTCACTTTTTTTAAAAATCAATTTGTCTACTGGCAGTTATTTTTCTGGCTCCATTAGAAAACTATATTTGAACTATATTTCAGCAATATGTTTATGAAGTACTTTCTAAAATCAATAATTTAATATTGGTGATTGCAGTGGTCTTATTCTCTGCTTAAATTTATTTTGAAGACGTAGTGGTTATTTTTTGGTTCTTATTAAAAAATTCTAAACTTTATGCGCAGATTTTGGGTTAAGAAGATTGTATATGTGTTTGTGTGTGTGTGTACTTATGTATAAACAATGTCCTCAATACACACAAACACACATATACCTTTTTATTTTACTTCCAAATATATTATGATATTGAGCAATCTGGCCACTGAAAGATATTGATGAATTATTCATTTCGGTTCTACTGATCTACTGAAAGTGTGTAATAGCAAGATATTTGCCTATAGGGCTTCCCTGGTGGCGCAGTGGTTGAGAATCTGCCTGCTAATGCAGGGGACATGGGTTCAAGCCCTGGTCTGGGAAGATCCCACATGCTGCGGAGCAACTAAGCCCGTGAGCCACAAATTACTGAGCCTGCGCGTCTGGAGCCTGTGCTCTGCAACAAGAGAGGCCACGACAGTGAGAGGCCCGCGCACTGCGATGAAGAGTGGCCCCCACTTGCCGCAACTAGAGAAAGCCCTCGCACAGAAACGAAGACCCAACACAGCCAAAAATAAATTAATTAATTAAAAAAAAAAAAAAAAAAAGAAGATATTTGCCTATAAAAATAAATTCACAACTGAATTAACTTTCCTTTCATCCTTTCAATACTACCATCCAATTCCAGAGTTACAGAGCCAAAATAATTATTTTATTAATTTTTATCCCAAAAAACATTTTTAAAGTCCTACTTATTTATTTTAAGAAAATTATTTCATATATTGTAATAGCTATAGTTTAAGTGATTTTTATATATAAATATCCTCAACTGGAGATTATATTGATATTTAAATCTTTGAATAATCATTCGCTCCATATAATTTCTGCAAAATGATGTAATTTCAATTTGAGAATTCAATGCAATCATCTTAATGACTTTTGCTCAGCAAAATAATGAACTTACTCATCCCCTTTCACACTGTGGTGATATAGAACCTGACAGAGCCCTGGAAGCATGTATTTATATTGAAAAACAGTGTAGCACTTTTTACCTTTTGTTTCTGAACTGTTTGGGACTTCATTTGGAAGAAAGTCTCCACCATAAAGATATATGACCTTTTTGACACCTCAGTTGAGAAAAATGCATATTAAGGCCTTGAAAAGTAGAAAGTTTTAGACAAAGGCCTCAGATTATCATAAACAGCCTACATCAGAGAACACAAAAGGCTGACTAGGCTCTGTTTTCAATGTGCTCACCAAGGGGCTATGTGACCTTCAATGGATGCTCAACATTCCTTGAGGTTTTTCTCATTAATCCAACAACAAAATATTATCTCTCTTACCTTCTTGCTAGGGCTATAGAAAAAAAATGCTTGAGAAGAATGTAATATTTAAGAGAGCATATTATTCTATTCTTTACTATCACACTAAAGATAATCATAATCTACATTGTGAAGACCACATTGGTGTAGTGTTAAACATGGCACCCAAAAACAAGGTGTGAGTTCTAGTTGTGGCTCCTGAATTAATTAGCTGGTTGACCTGAGAAAAACTACTTAAATTCTCTGAGTTCCCCTTATGGTTGTGAAAAGCAAATGAGAATCACGGCAGGGAAGTGGAAATAATCTCTTCAGCTTAAAGTCACATGTTTTAGCAGTGAAAACTTCCATTCTAGTTTTCTTGAAAATAGTTGATAATGAAATCTCAATAATAATAATAATTTATTCTCTACAATAATAACAATTAATATTCATTGAGTTCCTACACTATTTAGGAAATGCAATACTCTACATGTGTTATTTCATTTAATTTTTTACAAAAATCTTCTGAGACATACTATTATTATTTTACACTAAGAAAACTGCATTTTGATGTTTAAATAACAATGCCAAAGTCATAGACTTGTGCTAAATTTGAGATTTAAACCCAGTATCATTCTAAAGCCCATGTCTTTAACCATCTTGCTACAATCTTCACAATATAATATTTTTCAGTATTAATAAAGAATGTCAGTTTGAGTCTGTTGAAAGTAAGTGGTAACACAAGTTATATCTATCTATATATACATATAGGTAGATACATCTGGCAGAAACAATTTAGCCCATGTTAATATGTTGCAACAATTGTGTCTCACTTTTAGTAATAATAATTTTTTTTAAAGATTGATTGATTGATTGATTGATTGCTATGTTGGGTCTTCGTTTCTGTGCTAGGGCTTTTTCTACTTGTGGTGAGCGGGGCCACTCTTCAGTGCGGTGCGCGGGCCTCTCACTATCGCGGCCTCTCTTGTTGCGGAGCACAGGCTCCAGACGCGCAGGCTCAGTAGTTGTGGCTCACGGGCTTAGTTGCTCCGCGGCATGTGGGATCTTCCCAGACCAGGGCTCGAACCCATGTCCCCTGCATTGGCAGGCAGATTCTCAACCACTGCGCCACCAGGGAAGCCCAGTAATATTTTTTCTCTCTTTACTCTGTGCCCAGAATATAGGATATGACTTTTAGACTGGAAACATGATCATAACACACAGCTATGTGATTTGACAGAGTCAGCCTATATGTCCACTCATCTCACTTACGAACATCACTGCCAAGACATTCATTCTAGTTATTAGAAAATATATATTAAAGGACCGTGCAGGGAAGGGACCGAAGTCAGCCTAGGCCTGACATTGTTCTAGGCTGAAAGTCTAGTCTACTCCACCATGAATTAGAAACATTTGCAGTTTCCTTCTTCATAACACAGGCCTGACGAATTTTTATTTTTCTCTTCTTTATTCCTTAATTAGAAGGAGAATTAAATTGGAAGGATTCTCTGAGGCCGATGGCAGATTGTACTTTCCAATATAGCCACAACAATATCTCTTATCCCTCATGGTCGTCTGCAATATGACATAGTCTCTTTGCAAAATGCAGAAGATGAGAACATGGGCAGAAAACTATTGCATATGTTATGTGTTAAATGTCTGAGCCATTGGGGGAGGCTATCATGGATCACACCGTATTTTCCCCTTGACACTCTGAGACCTGATTCTATCTCTAAAAACACTTACTTTTTTTTTTTTTTAATTAATTTATTTATGGCTGTGTTGGGTCTTCGTTTCTGTGCGAGGGCTTTCTCTAGTTGTGGCAAGCGGAGGCCACTCTTCATCGTGGTGCGCGGGCCTCTCACTATCGCGGCCTCTCTTGTTGCAGAGCACAGGCTCCAGACACGCAGGCTCAGTAATTGTGGCTCACGGGCCTAGTTGCTCCGCGGCATGTGGGATCTTCCCAGACCAGGGCTCGAACCCGTGTCCCCTGCATTAGCAGGCAGATTCTCAACCACTGCACCACCAGGGAAGCCCCAAAACACTTACTTTTAAAGCAAGCAAAGCAACCACAGAGAATTGGTTGCAGCCAAGAGTTAGTCTAAGAGGGTCTTCAAAAGTCTTCACCTCCCACATCTAACTGAAGCAAGAACAACTGGCACTTCCTACTTGGGAAACAGGGGCAGGAGCTCAGGGGGAGGAGCAACTGGGGCCATTTTTGTCTCTTTTTTGTCCATAAGCTAAAAATTATGGGCCTCTCTCTCTCTCTCTCCTTCTCTCTTTTTTTTCTTTTGATGTCTGTGGTTTGAAACATAAATTCTTAATCTAGTTAAAATATGTAGATGGGATTAAAAAAAGATGCTGCTTGAAAAGTACATAAGTTAATTCAGTGATCATTCAGCAACAGTTGCATAGATTTTACTTGCTACTGTCCTTTCTTTGTTCTTAGAAATGTATCACATCTAATAAATATTTTTGTTATCCAGGCACTGTGTGAGATGGCAATGAATCAGAAAGCCCTGACCCTACCCTCATGTGGCTGACATTTTAGTACAGAAAATAAACATAAAATTACATTAAAATTATGATTTCTATTTGGAAGAGAAGTACTGGGTTCTATTAGAGTGTTCAGTGGGAGTGGCGGGGTGCATAACCTAAACTGGAGTTTGGAGGGACTTTCTTTCTGATAGTGACCTATAATCAGGGACAAGAAGGAGGAGTGGGTGAGTAGGTATCGACAAGGTCAAATTGAGAAGAGATCTAAGAGAATCCCAGTCAGAGGGAAGAGCATGTACAAAGGTCTGTCAGTGGAAGGAAGCATGGCACACTTGAGGAGCTGACAATTATTCAAAAGGGCTGTGAGACCGAAATCCAGGGGGGAAGGTGAGAAATAAGGTGAGAGAGAGAAGTAGACCCATGTCAAGCAGGGATATTTAGGCTCCATTAACAAACCTGAACTTAATCTGAAAAGCATGGAGAAGCCACTAAAGGGTTTTAAACAGGAGACTATTAAAACCAGGTTTGGCATTTGTTTGTTTGCTTTGTTTTTCAGAGATCAATGCAGCTGCATTATAGACAGTGGATTGAAAGAGATAAGAGAAATTGCTCTGAAACCACTTTGGGAGGTTTATCAGAATAAGGTAAGTGGTAAGAGGCGATGGTGCCTTTGATTAAAATGGAGAGAGGATGAGAGATGCTAAAGTATATTTAGAGTGGGGAGTTAAAAAGACTTGAAAAATGGATTGGATGAGGGAATTGAGAGGTATTGTGGCTTCATGGGTGAATTTCAGGCTCTTTTCTTAGAAGTGGGTTCCTTTTACTGAGACCAGGTATCAAGAAATTTTCTGTATAAATTGGGTTTGAAATACTTGTGAGACATTCAAGTAGGGATTATAAAATAATCAGTAGATGGGGGATATAAAGTTGATGACCACCAATATGATATTTTATACCAGAAAAAAGGTTGGATGTGAAAAATGAGATTTGAAGAGAGTTTGAAACCAAATCTGTGGACTACTAAGATTGAAAGATTGGCTAGAAGATAACAATAATGGGTTAATTCCTGTTAAGTGAGAGAAAGTGTATAATACAGTGTTTAGGAGCACATAATCTAGAACCAGATTACTTGGGTTTGAATTTTTGCACTACGACTTACTATGTATAACTGGCAAAATATTTGACTCCTTGGGACCACCATATCTTCATTTATAAAATGCGGTTAGTAACAGTGCCTACTTTATAGTCCTTTTATTAATAATTTATTGCATTTATATGTGTAGACAGTACTTAGCACATAGTAATTACTTAATAAGTGATAGTTATTATTAGGATAACTTTATTTTAAAAATGATTTGTTCATCCATTTATTGAGCAATCACTAAATGAGTACTAACTATATAAGTCACTGGTCTGAGTGCTGGGGAGAGAGTGTTAACCAATACAGACAAGTCCTTGTGTTCATGGATCTCATGCTCTGCTTGAACAATAAGTCATCTGATGTGCGATTTTGTTTTTTCTGATATGAATAAAGCAAATCGCAAATCTTGCCTTAGGGACTTAAAAAAGTAATGCTTCCCTCTAAAATCCAAATTTTACCAGGGAAGGATACTAACACTGAAGAACATATAACCCAGGGTACCCAAAAGTTTATCTCACTATTCTTACTGAATGCAAAATAAGCATAGCAGGCACACAGCAAAATTCCAGGCAGGCCAAACTTTTGGACATTTTTCAGCAGGCTAAATCCTAAAAGTCTGTCGTTCTCTGTTGTCTGCATCTGTTGAATCTTAACATTGCTTCAGTAGAGTATGTGACATTCAGTGTCACTCAGCAGAAATCAGTATGGGTCTGCTTAGTGATATTTAAATACTGGATGATCCTTGTTATCTTTATTATGTATCCAAGGGCATTTGTTCATCGTGGTCTCTTAGATGTAAACTGTGCTCTATCTTGTTGAACATTTCTTGATATAGAATAAATATATTCTCTTCTGACATGCTTTCGAAAAATGCTAATAATTTACATGTGCTGCAGCCTTTCAAATTTCAAAATGGGCCATTCCAACTTGACCAGACCCAAAAGAATACTCAAAGTGCTAGTTATTTTAAATCCAATATTTACAGTGATAATAAGTGATCTGTTTAATCTCACCTTAGGCCAGATTTGTACATCTATAATGATGAGTAATGATACTCTAGCATCCTAAGCTAATTCTCACAGGAGAGCCACAGCTGTGTTAAACTCTGAACCTTCTTGTGGGAGCAAATGGGGCATTATTCTACCTCCTCCTCAATTAATATGTATATTTCCCTCCAGTGTTTGGAAGGCCATCAAAACCTGATTTTGATACAGACATGATGGGCAAATAGAGAAGATGATTTGCATTTCCATTTGTTATCTGCAATCACTTCTCTTCTGGTGCTACTCATTCAGGTGTCTTTACGGTGAAACTATGGTAGCTGGAGGGCAATGAGGAACCCCAACTTGAATGCTTTTCAAAAGAGTCTTGACTTGGAAAAGGGACTAAAATCTTGAAGCTTGTTCTGGGATGAACAAAAAGTCTCTTCTGTCTCAATGAAATTATTTTTTCACAATTTTACATAGGTTTGTAGATTTTTTATTTTTTCATTGTAAGATATATCCTTATTAAAAGCCAATGAGATCATCTTAGTTTTCAGTTACTAAATGACACTTACATGCCAGTCACTTGTGCTAAGGACTTTATATATACCATCATATTTAACCTGTTGGAATATAACCCTCCTGAGAAGAGCAAAATTTATCTGTTTTGCTCATTTCTGCCCCCCTAGTGCTTACGGTGGTCTTTGAGTCAGTTGGCACTAATAACTATTTGCAGACCATATGAAATGAACCCTCTCAAAACTCCTATGCATGAGGCATTATTTGCCCCATTTGACTTATGGAGAAACTGAGTCTTAACAAGCTTTAGCAACTTGCTGGAAACCTTATAGTTGGTGACAAACTTACAGTCCGGTCCTCGTCTCCAGATTCCCAAGCCTATGTCTTTAGCTTATTTTTGCCTCCAGCATCCAATGTGTATCACACTAAATATTTTAAAATCCTGAAAACATCTTTAGAATAAATGTGTGTTCACACATGGTTCATTCTATAATTTAAGTTTGCAAAGCAATTATCAATCATAGAATAGAGATTTAAATGTATATGTATATATGTGAGTGTGTGAGTGTGTACATATATATATCCCTGGACCTGAAGCATTCTCTGTCATTACTTTGAGGACATTGTATTATCAGCGATCATTTACTTTGAAATAAAAGTAATTAATAACTCTGAATGTCTGATGTTTCCCAAAAAGTCTTCTCTCCAAATTGATGTGTTTACATTTTAATTGAGGAGAGAGATCTTTTTTTCAAGAACAGATATTTCCTTAGATCTTAAATTTCCTCTTCTACTTATCTCTCCAAAGAAATTCAAATAGTGTCACATAGCATACGAAAACCTACATTTTTTCCAGTACCCAAGTCTATTTTCCCAAGAAAAACAAGACATCACCCACATAAGAAGGCTATCATTTTGACAAATGACATAACCAAAAAGAGATACTATAGGGGATGTCCTCTCAGTACTCATCTCAGTTACGGAAAGATAAACCAATAAGTTTAGCATGTGTTTCTCTCTCTCTCTCTCTCTCTCACACACACACACACACACACACACACACAAACTATTATTAGGTCAGTTAACCTAATTGATTTTTTTTTCCTGCAGAGTGTTTATTTTTTAAAATACATCACTACTTTTAGGGATCCTAAGTTCAGTTTTGTTTTGCTTTGTTTTGTTTTCCCTAAAGTTACCAGCAGAGTATAATGCTTGCTAAAATGATTTTACTCCCAAATGAAGAAAGATTGAGCATTATGGAAAGATGATACCTTGCACATCTATCAATCACAAACTCTCCTTCAACTTGAAAATTTCACAGTATCTAATTTCAATAGAGCAGTGTTACCGAGCATGCAGTTCTGTGATTTTTGAATTGAAAAAGACACTAGACACTCAAAGCTGAAATATAATTTCAGTGTCTTTCTGGAATAAATGAGAATTTCAAGGGCTCAAAGATAGTGTTTCTTCTGCCCTTCCCTGGAAAGCTATATGGTATATGTCCAGTACATTTTTAAAAGACCTCATAATTATTTCATTCTTATTCTGTTAACAATCACATAATTTCTAGGTACTGTAAAACTACTACATATGAACTTTGAAATATTTTAATTTACTGTATTTTATTGCAGCTTTGATAATTATTACCCAACAGTTAATAAAATATCTTTTAATTCTAGGACAATAGAAGTAAAATTATTTTCTAGTAAAGTCCCTTCCTCCAGTACAGTTAATAGCTAAATTATACAGTACAGTAGAAGCTAACACAACATTGTAAAACAGCTATACCCCAATAAAAAGAAAAAAAAAAAAAGAAATAGTCATCTTTTAGAATATATTTATTCTCCAACCTCTTTCCACAAAGGATATGATATTGCTTACATATAATGCAAAATATAAAATTAACAGTGATAAATTCAGGTTAAACGAGGATAAGTTTAAGAATATAATAAGGCTGAAAATCAGATTAGCATAGAGAATTAGAGCATTCACAGCAAGCGATCCTCAGCAATTGCTAAAAGTAGGTCCCAAATGTGCTCCATACTTCACAGGCTGACGTTAAGAAAAACTGACTTTATATTTTTTCCCAGCTTCCAACTATTCTGGCCATCTCTGTGCCATGGGGTAGGCAGAATTCTAAGATAGCCTCCAAAACTCTTGTTTCCTCTGGTGTACCCACAACGTCTCCCGCTTATTTAATCAAACATTAATCTAGATGCTGCTGTTGAAGAGATTTTGCAGATGAAATTAAGGTCTCAAATCAGTTAACCTTAAGATAGGTAGATTGTCTTGGTGGCCTGGCCGTTACATGATCCCTTTAAATCTAAGTCTAAAGGTCAGAGATAGAGAAGGCAGAGATTCAAAGTGTGAGATGGATTCCCTGTGAAGGAGACTCTCTGTAGCCAGCTTTGAATATGGAGCAGATCACATGGTAAAGAATGCAGACAACTTGTAGGGGCTGAAAATGGTTCCAGGAAGATAGTCAGCAAGGGAATGAGGACCTCAGTCCTACAACTACAAGGAAAAGAATTCTGCCAACAACCTGAATAAGCTAAGGAGCATATATTTTCCGTGTAGCACACATATAATTGCTTTTTGCAAAAATGTCTTGTTTTGTTTCCATGTTTTGCCTTATCTTACAGGCATACCAAGTTGAACATGTTTCCTCCTTAGAGCCTTCAACTTTCAAAAGAAGACGTTAACCTAATCCCAACCCCCCAGTTGACTTTTATGTGCACATAGTCTGCCTTTAAATAGAAACATAGGATATCCGCATTTAGGAACTTACCAAAGAAAAACATAAAATCTCTGACTCCTAACTTTCAACAAAAGGTACATTGAGAGAAATAGTTCTCCTGAGGATTGTCTGAAATCTTGACTATCCATCTCTACTCCTGGGTGCTCATAAGGTGTCCCCAAATTAGGCCCAACATTCATTCACTGAGGAGCCAGACTATAAGATTTTGAACCTTCCACATTCAAGAATCACCTTTAATATACTGTGTTTTTGCTTCTAGTTGGTTTATCTCTGGGGTAATTTCAACACCATTTTCTTTTCCCTTCTGTACTCTGTACATCAACCTTCAAGGAGCTGTCCTGATAGAAGTAAACATCCTTTTGCAATTCCTGGCTATCTAGGTTGCCCTGGGCATCAAGACATAGCCAACAGATTGGGGAAAATGGAACACAAAAGATGAGAGGGGAGGCTATTAGGGCTCAGAATTGAATTGCCATCCCTCACGTCTCCTCACATTTTATTAGTCAAACCTCAGTCCTATGCTCACACCTTACTTCAAGAGCTGCTAAGAAATGTAGTTAGCTGTGTACCCCATGAGTAAAGAGAAAAGTGAAATGTGTTTGATAAGTAGCCAATCTCTCTTCATCTCTTGAAGATGAACAGGAATACACAGCAAGGTTATGTCTTGTTTTTCTCACTTACGAATTTTTTTAATTTGCCCTAGTTTTATCTTTTACTTTTATTTCACCTTGTATTATGTGTTTTTTAAGTTGTTTGAGGTTTTTTTTTTTTAATATGGTGTAATGTGAATCAGTCATCAAACTGTGTGGTCTAAAAGATAAACGCTCTCATAGGCTTTCTGTGAAAAGTCAATGTATTATTACATACCTAGTTCAAAGAATAGTGCCTAATACATAGTAAATGAAAAAATAATAATTTTCTTAATTTTGTATATAGTGATATAAAGAAAAAATAAAAATGACTGCTTAGAAGAGAAACAGTTTTTCCTAGAGTTAAGTCCTAAGACATATGTTGCTGTTAGGTCTCTGTAAAGTGTGGTATTCTTGGCAACAATATATGAATACAGTCCTTAATCATAACATCTTTCATTTTAGTCAACAACATAACCTAAAGCCCATTTCACTGGAAGCAATATTAATATTAATTATGGACTAAGCAATGAGGTTCAGATTTTTCATGTTCTGGTTTGATTTTAAGATGAAATTTTGGATACCTATAAAAATAAATTCCTTTAGGAATTATGCCATTAAATCAAATTTCACAACTAG
This sequence comes from Balaenoptera musculus, assembly GCF_009873245.2. Lineage (NCBI taxonomy): Eukaryota > Metazoa > Chordata > Mammalia > Artiodactyla > Balaenopteridae > Balaenoptera > Balaenoptera musculus. The sequence goes on along the minus strand of NC_045789.1, from coordinate 72,658,623 downwards.
AATTTTGATGAGTTAAGCAACCAAGAGTTTGTTTTCTTTTCTTATAAAAATGTGGAAATCACATATTACATGTTATTGCTTAAAGACAGAATTATATTCTTAACAATCAACCAAAAACAGACTGTTTGAACTTATATAGAAGATTATTTCATAGTTCCTTATTGATTAGTTTTAATCATGTTTCCTATGACACCAATACTCACAAACTTGAGAACATTTAATGCTTTGTATTAGGAATAGAGCAGCAAGAACTATTATAACACATACATTGTAAAGATAGCATTCGAATTAATTTTCAGTCCCTGATACATAGCATTTAAACTCAAGATTGACATAAAATCAATTAGAAAAGGAAAGTCAGTTTGTAACTAAGTTATGTATGGCCTTGTTACCAATTGCATTTTGATTTACAGTACTATATCATTAGCATGCTACAACTTTCCTTACGGCTATTTCTATTTTAAGGAGGTTTTATAAAATCTTAAAGTCACTTTATAGAGTGGAGGAAGAAAAGAGAAGTAAATCTCCCACATACACAAGCCCACAAAAGTAAATTTTAGACAAGTAAGAGGAACAAACTCTCCCCATAGAGGGAAGGACCACAGAGAAACTGAAGAGTAACAGATGGAAAAATAAATGCATCTGTAGTTATAATAAAGACATACATACCCAAAATATTTCTATCATATTAGGTTTGTGGTTAAACATAACCTTTCCATAAGTATCTATATGATGATTTTTAAATTTTGATGTTGAAGAGTAACTTTAATTATTTAACATGTATTACATGAGGCTGTAACTTTTTGTATATCTGTTGCTTTATCAAGTTATATAAATATTTGAGAAAATAAACCACTTCAATATTTTACATCTAATAGTTCATATGTATTGGCCAAATTCTACCTGAGGAGATACTAAAGTGTTCAAGCTAAATGCCATATTACTGTGTCACTCAGGAATATTGGTTTTTGTTTCAAATATTAAAGTTTATGTCAATTTCAGGCAAACAGAAAAACTTAAACTCAATTACAATTTTTATTATTTGCTTCAATAAATTTGTAAACACAGTCTTATCCAAATTATGCTACATGTATTTCCACTGAAAAATGGGAGTGGGAATAAAAGTATAAGTTATGTTCTGATTATATATATATATATATATATATATATATATATATATATATATATATAATTAACTGAATTTAAAGTTGAATTCAGTTAAAATGAACTGAAATTATTAAGTGCAATTAAACAACAATGAGATATCACAACATACCTATTAGAAGGGCCGAAATCCAAAACACTGACAACATCAAACAATGATGAGGATGTGGAGCAATAGGAATTCTCATCCACTGCTGGTGGGAATGCAAAATGGTACAGCCACTTTGGAAGACAGTTTGGCAGTCTATTATAAAAGTAAAAACACTCTCATTATATAGTCCAGCAGTCACATCCTTTAGTATTTACCCAAATGAATTGAAATCTTATGACCACACAAAAATCTTCACATGAATGTTTATAGCAGCTTTATTCATAATTGCCAAAATTTGGAAGCAACCAAGATGTCCTTCTGTAGGTGAATGCAAAAGCTGTGGTAAACCCATAAAATGAAATACTATTCAGCACTAGAAAGAAATGAGCTATTAAGCCACAAAGAGAAATAGAGGAAGCTTACATTCATACTACTACATGAAAGAAGCCATTCTGAAAAGGCTACATACTGTATGATCTCAACTATATGACACTCTGATAAAGGCAAACGTATGGAGACAGTAAAAAGATCAGTGGTTGCCAGGGGTTGGGGAAGGGAGAGATGAATAGGTGGAGAACAGGAGATATTTTAGGGCAGTGAAATGATTCTGTATGATACTATAATGGTAAATATATATCATTATACATTTGCCCAAACCCATGGAATGTACACCACCAAGAGCGAACCTTAATGTGAGCTATGGACTTTGGGTAATAATGATGTCAGTGTTGGTTCACCGATCACAACAAACTTATGATGCTGGTGGGTGATGTTGATGGTGGGGAGGCTATGGTGGAGGTAAGGAGGAGGGTTGTATGTGGGAACTCTCTGCTCTTTCTACACAATTTTGCTATGTACCTAAAACTGCAAAAAATAAAACTGTATTAAAACAGTCAATTTGACTCTTTAGAAAAAAGTTGTTATAAATCCATATTTTGTTACATTGAAGATGCTGCATTTATTTCTTCTCAGTAGTTTGATTACAATCAAAAAAATCAGAGTACTTTATAATAGCTCCCAGATAAAACATGTTGCATTTGGAATCAATAAATATAATTTTAAAATAGTTATATAAATATCTATATTTTTGGGGCTTTAATACAAGTTATGTATTTTTTAATTTAAATTTTTCCAGTTTTATTAAGAAATCATTGACATACATCACTGTTTAAGGTGAATATCCATGGTTTTAATTTCAATTTGGTTTTCTTTTCAATTCAGTTATAGATAAGAAACCAAAGTGGTATTGGGGGAAAGACAATAAAAAAGGTGCAATCGATTTGATATATTTTGCCTGAGGTTAACTCTCAATATCAAGCAGCCTTCCATTAAATATAACTGATGAATAAATACATTATAATATTATGAAATAATAGCTCTATTCAGATGTGTAGGAAATATTGATATAGGAGTCTCATTTGTGTGAAAGTATAATGCAGCTAAAACACACTTCTATGAATCTTTAAGTTCAGGAAAATTCCAGCAAATGTCTCCTTTACACTAACTTAACCATTTTTTGGCCTTTTATGGTCAGCCTCAGAACTGTCATGGCACCTGTGGGTGTGTCATTTAGCATGCTGATGTATTACAATGACTGTATAATGAGGCTCAAGGTTTACTGGAAGTCGAATCTTCTGCCATCTTGGGCCTAATCGATTTTAACCAGTTTTTGACTTGACCAGTTTCTCCCAATGGCCGTGTCATTCTTTAAGGGTTGTGCCCTGCACCCTTCCCTCCTGTCTCACTTCCACTTAGGGGATCTCAAGCATAAATGTACACCCTTGAGAAGAAATTCCAAGTCTTCTGACTTTTATATTCTTCAGGGCTATTTAACTCAATTGCCATAAACACTTGTTGAATAAGATCTAAGTAACTGAATTATTTTTTGCTCTAGTTTAGTTTAAAGAATGCTGAATATGTCCAGTAATATAATCAAACATATGTTCATTTATCTCATGAAAAAACAAAAACAAAACAAAACAAAAAACCAACCCAAAAAAGACCCATCTCAGTCTAATAAGATACTTTAGAATAGGCACACAGAAGTTTTCATATCACATTTTTTAAAGAGGCTAATGTAAACAAGTAAAAACAGAGAATAGTATGGCAATTTCACAGTCCAATTTAGAACTGAGATCAAGAAAAACTAATGCATTAGGCTTATACTATTTATAAAATAAACTAATTATGATAATGTTACAATAATTGTCATGAGACTACTCCAAATGCTTAAACTATTATTTTTCCAAAGGCAGTTATCTGATTCTAATAATCTATTTCCTAGATACGTACAGAATCCTATCAGTGTGTAAATATACCTCAAATCTGACTGCCTGCTTATGTGCTAAGAATATAAGTCTGCATTTTAATGTTTACTTCCTACTACTATCTTATGTTGTATCCACATCGTCCATTATCATATAGAGAGTTGTAGATTATTATCATCCAGCAAATCTGGGGAAGTGGTTAATCTTTGATTCCTTCTCAGTCTATTCAATGATGCACCTACAACTAAATTAAAATTGTCTGTTCTATAGCAATCTCCTCCTTTGGCAGCCATTTATTGAGCTAGCATAGAAATGTGCACTTCTGCAATAATAATATACTCCTGCTTTGTCTATTGTGGGACTTTTATTTTAAACAAACAAGCTTCATGACCTGAATATTTCTGGTATGATTGTAAACAACAGAATTCATAGTTACAGGAAACGGTGCAGAGGATGCACTAAGGCTATATCTGAGTATTTTATTAGTGATTTAAACACATTAACTACATTTCAGTAACTGAACACTAATCTTCTATTAGTCCTCTTTACTCTTTTCTCATTCAAATAATAGACATTAAAATAAGAAATACTCCACATACTAGTTTTCAACTTTACAATTGCATTCTGAATTTCTCCATTGTATATATCTAACATACAAAAGGGGGAAATAGTATGAGGATATTTGCAGAAACAACTATTCATCAAATCAAAAATTATTCAGCAATCTGTATTTGTGGAATTTTGTAGGCATTGATATAACTAATCCTCACCACATTCTAATAAAATTAACATTATTTTTTTGCATTTTAAAGATGAACATATAGAAATGCAGAAAGATGAAATATGGACATGAGACCATATAAGTAACAAACTTAAAACCAATGGTTTTATCATCACAAAAATGGCACAACTAACTAGGGCCATTACAAACATAGATGGGAGAGAAACAAGTAAAGAGAATAGTCATTCCTCCTAGATACAATCTTCAAATTGGTATCGATTCAATGCTCATTACAACTTTCCTTGAAATTCTTTATGAATATAGAACAAACTTGAACTTAACTGTCTGTGGTCAGATATCTGTTGGCATCTCAGCATCATTTCCACTCCCTTCTCTGCACTCTGCCATGTTACAGGGCCTGGACATGTGGTAGCTATATTTTGATACTTTCTTGTCAGAAAAACTCATGTTTGATCATGAGATGACTCAGGTGAGATATGAAAGGAGGAAGAAAAGCAGAAACCATTCTTCAGGCAGTAGCAAGCAATACATGGTCTCCAGAAGACATGAGATTTTGGCAGCAATTTTGGACATTTCCTGGGAATCCACCTGGTCAGGTATGCAGGCAGTAGAACTGTTAAAAAATACCTATAGTTTTCTGATTCCTTGCAAACCAGCAGCAAACTTAAAAGCTAACTGCAGATTTCCCCATCCTTCTAATAATTTTATAAGCACTAATTTCATTTTAAAATACTTTCCTTTTTGAAATATCTCCAGTAGATTTTTTTTTTGACCAAATTTTTTCAAATATACACAGTGAGGCATTTAATGAAAATTGTCAAATGATGTTTTCTTTTTTGTGTCATCACATTTACAAATCAATGAGTCCTTGCCTGGGCCCTACCTGCCCCCAGGCTTCCTTTTAACGTTAGAATCTATTCAAATTTCAATTAAAATACTTATTTGAAATTCGTCTCTGTTTCCTCATTTAAAGGTTAGGGTTCTGAAAGCATGGTGCTCGTTTAACTTGTCTTTTTCTAATGACCCCAAACCCTTAATTGCCTGGTCACATGTAACACAATGTTACATACTGCATTTGATAGATTAATTACAAAGATACATGTCCAATGTCCACTAGACAAAATGTCAATGGCCCTGTCTATCCAATTTCTAATACCTTTTATGCAGAGATATTTAAGTGTAGATACCCAGGATCTCATCAATTAATCTAGATGGGGCATAAAAGGTAATAATGTATTGGCATTGGATTTGGATATCATTTCTGTCATTGAAAATATGAAACACCATTTGAGGTTATTGATCTTGAAAAAGTAATGACTGTATGTGGTTTTGTAACTTTCCTGAAGTTTACATTATTGCAGTGCACTGAGAATAGAAATCCCAAAATAGCTTTTTAGAATAGCCTCTTGTCAAAGAAAAAGGAGATATGAATCCTAAAAACCTCTTCCTTGTAAAAGTTACAGTTTCTCCTATTGATCTTTCTGACTGTTTTCAACTAAGAAGTGCAAGGAGTTGAAAATGGGCTCTGGAAAGATGTAGTGCACCCCAGCATAAACCGTCCCCAAACAGACATTTGTGTAATGAAACAACTAAAGAACAGTAACAAAAAAATGCAGCAGCATTAAAAATCAAGGTTGCTCACAGATCTTATTCCCCTTACCAAAATATTAGTACCTGATCAATTCCAAGTCTCTCCATTAACAAGTTCAAATTGCACTTTCCTAGTTAGTGAATTTTTAAAAAATTAATCACTAAAGTTAGCCCCCAAATCCCAAAGGTAACTTCAAAAAAAAATAATAATCCAACTTGGTGCTGTCAAAATTATCCATATTCATTTTAACTGTTTCACAAAGGCAAAAATTTTATTAAGATTTTATAAGAGCCAATAAAATTTAAACAAAAAGTAAAACTCTAGTGGTTTTTTTTTTTTTTTTTAACTAAAATACCCAGTGGCAATTATAATGCCTACTGACTTTTATTGGACACTTGCAGCCTGCCAGCTGTTTCACATGATTCACCTCATGTAATACTCATGGCAGACCTATGAAGTGCTAATAATATAATGACCAATTCACAGCAGAGAAAACTAAATTATAGGGAGGAGAATTACTTGCTTAAGTTCACACATCTATTAAGAAGAAAATGCAGAACTAGAAACTAGGGAATATGACAAAAAGTTTCCATTATGAAGCATTATAATATATTGCTATACATTATATTTGTGATATCAGGCAGTCCTCTCCTCATTTGCAGTTAGTAGAGGAGCAATGATAAATTGTATCAATCCAGTAAAGATTTATTGAGCAGCTACTAAATGCAAGACATTTTACCAGATATTGATAATAAAACCTTGAAGTTTACTGTCCAATTTTAGCAGATATCTATGTCAACTCATTTCTGGGAAGTTATGATTGTAACTTCCACATTATGGACTCATAAAATGTGACCCTTCTTCCTAGACATATTTGATTTTCCAGCCAGATACCTATTACAGTCCATCTTGTATTACTTCCCCCTGGCTATATCTAATTGGTCCAGGGTCAGGAAATTGATATGACTGAGCCAATGGATGACATTCTCTAGAAATGTTAACTAGGAGTAGGGGGTTCTGACTCTTTACTGGAAGAGATGCCATATAGACTCAAGAGACCTTGGTGGCATTATTTTTCTGCTATTATTCTGGAAAATAGCTTGTCTGAAGATGAAAGATAAAACAGACCAGCAGTGAGAAGCAATATGAAACATAGAGAGACTTGGTGGCTTATTTTCAATTGTTTCTGAGACACAGCTGCATCTCTGTCCTTGAAGTCTTCAAAGCACCCTTGTATCCTATATAATGTTTTCCTTTTTGCTTAAGCCATTTCAAGTTGGATTTCTGTTACTAACTATAACAGCAGAGAAAATATGATTTTTCAAGCCATAATCAACTGTACCACTGAAGAACTTTACCAAATTTGTGTTTCTGATAGGAGAATTTAAAGACTTGAAAGTGTAGAGCAAATTCTTTTTTAAAAATTCAAAATGCATTAACCTTTTGGATAAGGCAATAATGGCTATAAATAGGATCTCTTAAAATTTCCTACAACGATTTCCAAACTTGGTACCCAATCTATTTCTCCATTTCATCTTCCTCTAGTGCCTATTACTTACTTAAACTCCAGCTAGGATATCTAGTCCTCATCACAAGACATCATCCATCATTCCTCTCAACTGGGTTGATATTCAACTAGTATTCACTTATATGATGGTTTGGTCAATGTTCAATCTGACTGGTCAGAGGTGCATTCTGAACAATGCTTGTGTCATATTATTTGATAAATATTTTAAATTTCACCTTCATCCTTCACAAGTATGAGCTGTTACATATGTTTCCATCAGCTTAGTATGTCCTTCTCTAATTGGCTCAGTGGCAAATTCCCACTCATTGATTGATTCATTCATTCACTGATTTATTCATTCATTCATTCATTGATTTATTCATTCAACAAATACTGAGCACGTATGAGACATGCATTTTTTTCCTCATTGGGAGACTAGTGCATGACATTTTTTTTTAACAGGGTCATTTTGCTGTGTAAGGAGGACTCCAGAGGCAAGACTGAGGCAGGGAGACCAGTGAAGGGGCTATTATGAGAGCCTAGTCAACGTATGATGTTATCTAGGATGCTGATGGTAGCAATGCAGACAGTGAAAAATAGTGTGCTGTAAGGTAGAGTCAAATTATTTGAGATTTAAATATCACTTTTTCTGTGAAGCCCTCCGTAATTCCTCAAGCAGTTATTGGCTCTGTCACATGTGCTTACATGATATGCTATTAACATTCCTACTGCAGCCTTTATCAAATTGTAATGCAATTAAGTTGTAAATGATTGACTTTCTAAGCAAAGTTTGAACTCTTAATTCTTACTGTCTTCATCTTTCTTTCTCAATATCTAGCATAATGCCTAGCTCATACTAAGTAATTAATCTTTCTCAAGAAAGAGTAAGAGAAAGAAATTGCACAGAAATAAATAATGTTTTCTAAATTGAGAATATCTTGTGCATACTACTTATTATATGCATTCTCTGGTATTATTTATTAAGTTAATTTTTATCTAATCTTTGTGTTAATTTAATAAAGGTATGGAAGAGCAAAAGTTAATGAAGATGATTCTTTCATATATATCTTTCCATATATATACACATATATATTTATATAATTTATGTAGTATATTTATTTATTTATTTATTTATTTCCCCTGGGAAAGATGTTGATAGCAGATATATATATCTGCTTTTTATATATGTAAAAAGTTGTTCTCTTCCTTTTGATCAAAAGATACATAAGTATCATATATATATGATATGATATATATATATATATATATGATACTTACGTATCTTATGTATCTTTTGATCAAAAGGAGGAGAACTACTTTTTTCCTATGGCCAGTTTTGCAATGATTATCAATCCACTGTATTACATTGGCTAAAGAACAAAAGAAAAAAACAAAAATGTGGTAAGAAAGCTTCTCAGAAAAAATCCCCGTTGAAGTACTTGTCTAAATTATTAGCAACCAGAAGTCAACATTTTGCTCTTTAGTCACGCTATATATTTCATAATTCGTCAGGGGTTGAAGTGGCAGCATTAGTAATTAGATGAAGTTTATTTAGCTGCCCTCCAAAATGAGTAATCCACAGAACAGTGTTTATTATCAAAAACAGTCGCTGCTCTACATGAGCAAAATATGGTGGCACCACATCGTGGTAAAGTGACGAAGCATCACAATATGTAAGTATCCGAGAAGTGGCGATGTGCTAGTGATATCAGAATTCCCCATCATCTAGAGGCTGTGACTTGTTTCTAAATCTAACTCAACTTGTGACAATGGGGAAATATTGGCTCCCACAGTTTAAGGAGGGCCACTAAATACAAAGAAAAAGAACTAGCAGAAATGATTAAGTCTGGGGTCCAGCTAAGCATAAATATATACTTGTGTCATCCCATAGATCTCAGACAAAGTCCTTGGAAAAGATACTGATAGCAAAAACAAACAAAACGTCTACATTACATTGTAATTTCCAACAACTGCTTTGATATCCGAGATTTACTCTTTTCCCAGAATAAATTGTCCCTAGACATCGATACATGTCTTAAGAGTATTCTTAATTAAAGAGGTGCCATACAATCTGTGGTTTGGTACAATTTGTAACACCTTTGCCTTTTACTCCATAAAATATTGTACCTCTTTCAACTGATATTTTGGGATCATATTTTGCAAAGCATTTTTCCCTGATTCCTACTCACCTGCTACAAAGGGGTACTGGCAAAACAAACAAACAAACAAACAATCTTGTGAAGACTGTCATCTATGCAATGCATTTAATTCATTTCTGCGTATTAGCACAGATGTACAGACCCAAGACCTAAAAGAAATTATCAAGCTCAATACAAACCAGGAAACCAACAAGCAAGATTTTTAAAATGCAAATAAAAATGGTTACCCTTTGTGCTGATGGTAAATCATTTTGCCCTCATATTGAAGATTTACCACATACTAAATGAGAAAGGCTAAAGATTATTTTGCTGGAGGATTTCAACATTTAAAAAAAATTTTTTTCAACTGTAGTTCCTGACCTCACCTGTGGTTGCCAGTGGGAGACCTTGAATGAACAACTCATATATCTGTAATTGCTCTGGAAAAGCTGCTTAAAATTATATTTTTTATATTAAAAAATATTACAAACAAAAAATGTATTCTACCCACCTGTATATAATCACTATTATTATCTAGATGATATAATTCCAGACTTCCTTTGGACATATATAATGTATGTATAAATTATCTTCCACAAAAATAGAATCATACGCTATATACTGTTTTAAAATCTTCTCTTAAAGCTTAATATATCAATATTATATTTTAATGTCAATAATTGTCCATGTCATCATTTTAAGAGTTGCATAGGATAAAACTGCATTAAAAAACTATCCCAAAGATTACTTAATTTAGATTAAAATTTTAAATATTGATAATTAATACTTGTAGAGTGTCTACTAGCATCAGGCATTATTTTAAGCGCTTAAAAAAATACGTTGCCCCATTGTGATTTTACAACAATATCATAAGGTATTATCTCTGTTTTAGAGATACACTTCCACTGGGAAAATAAAACAGGAGATCAAAAACAGAAGTAATTTAAAAAGAAAAATTCTCCTTTTGTAAACAAATTAATCTGAACCCTAATTTATAGTAATATATTCTAATTTGATATCTTGATATCTTTGTAGTTTTAAGAAATGTATTTACATTGAAAGGCTCTAGTAAAACATATGAAAGTTATTTTACCAGCACAAATATAAATTATATATATAGTATTTCAAATAGATATATATCTATATCTATGTCTATTTCTATCTCCTATCTATCTATCTACATTTGAAATATAGATATATCTGGTTGTGAACCAAAAACTTCTATTCTCATATTGTTATATAACCTGTATATTCAGTTATCCATTTTCTATATAAATAGAGATTAGAACATAGATCAATTTTAAAGGAAAGCTAATTTTTATTATATTATAATCTAAAATAATTAGTCTTTCCTTTCTGATTATTTGTATTAATTTAAAATCTATAGCTTATAAAATGAACAAGCTGCCTGGAAATGTTAATAATAGAAATTCTATTCTATTATATTCTATTATAATAAAATTTATACAGTTTTCTTTGATATAATTTTTTTTCACCTAGTCAATAATGTTCCCATGAACACTCTTTGATTTCTCTCAAGCCCTGGAAATAGAACATAATAAATCTCTGGCATATCTTAACATTTTTCTCTTTAACAGTCCCAGAATTTATTTCATCAGATTAAGCACAATTTTTCCCCCATGAGCTCTTCTTTTATTATTCATAGAGAGTTTTTGTTTAAAGAAAATTTATAATCACAAATGTTGGTTGTGTAAAAATATTCAAGTCACCTCTAAGTTTGTTAATATCTGAAATGACTTTTGTGAATCAAAAAATACACAGCTCCCCTGGGTTCCAATTGTAAAGCATGCCCTTACCTCAGCAGTTATTCATCATGTGCCAATTTTTACTGCTTTGAAAACATATAGTTAGTAGTAACTTTTTCTCATTTTAAAGCACACATCTGCCATTGACTATATGTGTTATCCAGACTCTCCACATAAATGGTATTAGCCAGGGTCCAACTTAATGACACTATTTTATGGCTGGTGGTTGAAAAGTTAATTTTCATTATAAGTTTTTCTGCTGAAGCATCATTATCTCTATAATTTTTAAATTCAGATGAACTAGGAGTAAAACTATACATCTTCTGTAAACTTTCTGGACCAAAGAAAGCAAATATACAGGAAGGAAGGTTTTTATTTTAAAATATTTCAATTCCTCTTTTTACCCACAGATGAAGCAAATGACAAAATCTATACGTTTGTCCTTCCATTCATCGTGACTTCAGTATGCATACTTGCAAGGGAAATTTTTTGCTTATTTTAGTTGAGTAAACAGCTTAGATCAATTAGAAAAAGATAAGCTGTGGAACAAATTAAACCTCCAAGCAATTATGCAACTGAAGACCTTACTCTACAGTCAGCTTTTTTGGCCTTTAAATTTTTACATAAACTTAACATATATATGACATAACATGGAAGTTTAGCAGCTAAATGTTTTAAAACCTAAAGGTCAACCTAGAGGGGTGGGATAGGGAGGGTGAGAGGGAGATGCAAGAGGGAGGGAATATGAGGATATATGTATATGTATATGTATAGCTGATTCACTTTGTTATACATTAGAAATTAACACAACAATGTAAAGCAATTATACTCCAATAAAGATGTTAAAAAATAAATAAATAAATAAATAAATAAGCATTTCTAATGTAATAATAATGGGGTGATTAATACACCATTAAAAGTAGAAGCCTTTTTTTTCTATTCTAAAAAAACAAAACAAAACAAAACAAAACTAAAACCTAAAGGTTATAATTTTCTGGATCAGATAGGTCTACCATTCATGAAGATATTTTAATTTTCTCTAAATAAAACATGAGAAAGTTGTTTTAATTTTATTAATTATATTTATTTTATTTTTTAAAATATCTTCATTGGAGTATAATTGCTTTACAATGTTGTGTTAGTTTCTGCTGTACAACAAAGTGAATCAGCTATATGTATACCTATATCCCCATATCCCCTCCTTCTTGAGCCTCCCTCCCACTCTCCCTATCCCACCCCTCTAGGTGGTCACAAAGCACCGAGCTGATCTCCCTGCGCTGTGCGGCTGCTTCCCACTAGCCATCCGTTTTACATTTGGTAGTAAATATGTGTCAATGCTACTCTCTCACTTCATCCCAGCTTCCCCTTCCCACCCTGTGTCCTCAAGTCTGTTCTCTACGTCTGTGTCTTTGTTCCTGCCCTGCCACTAGGTTCATCAGCACCGCTTTTTTAGATTCCATATATGTGCATTAGTATACGGTATTTGTTTTTCTCTTTCAGCCCTACTTCACTCTGTATGACAGACTCTAGGTCCATCCACTTATGTTTTAAACTGTCAATAAATTTGAGAGAATTTTAAAAATAAAATTTTTATAAACAAATCAACTGAACAATCTTTCTTAGAGATAAGTATTGTACAGGATTGAAGGAAGAACTCTCATATGGTTGTTTCAAATAGAGCACAAGTACTAAATCCCACGTCCGGGTTCTCCATCAAAAGCAGCTGGTAAAAATAAATTTCTAGGTCTAAAGATGCACTAACATATAGTTCTAGCATGCAGTAGACATCTCCCACTTCTGAGATGGACCTAGTATATTGTTCTTTGCTTCATAAATATTATATTTTATTCATCTTTGAGATCAAAAAAAATTTTTTTAAACATCTTTATTGGAGTATAATTGCTTTACAATGGTGTGTTAGTTTCTGCTTTATAACAAAATGGATCAGTTATACATATACATATGTCCCCATATCTCTTCCCTCTTGCGTCTCCCTCCCTCCCACTCTCCCTATCCCACCCCTCTAGGTGGTCACAAAGCACCGAGCTGATCTCCCTGTGCTATGCGGCTGCTTCCCACTAGCTATCTATTTTACATTTGGTAGTGTATATACGTCCATGCCACTCTCTCACTTTCATTCTAAAATAACTTCAAAGTCTAATAAATTCGGCACAAATCTTCAGTGTAATTATTGGAGGAAAGACTAGAAATCAGATTGCTTAGCACTGAAATGTTCTCTCCCATTTGTTACTTGACTGATATATGGCAAGTAATTTAATCTCTTTGTGATTCAGTGTCCTCAAAAGGAAAATGAGGATAATAAGTTAGCTAACAGGGTTATTGTGAGAATTAGAAAATATGTCAGAAAGATTGTAGTTTTCAATTCCTATTATTGAATATATAAATTGAATCTACAAATTAACCAATATTTTATTAACAGCTAGTCCAATAATTAATCTTTAGAGGGAAATGTATTTGTTTGGAAAACACATTGATAAGCCTCTTTTGAAATATGGGCAAAGTGTTCTTTATGAAAGTCGGAAATCAATTTATTCTTCTTCTGAAATGTTGGAGGAGAGAAAAGAGACCATCAAAGAAGACAGGGAGAAAAGAAAAGAGTCAAAGAGAGTGTATGAGACATAGGACTATTTGGAGACATCATAAGTGGAGTTTTCTCTTTACTTTGTAATCAGAACACTTAAGCACTAGGGATGAATGGTGCTGAATTTCAAGTGATTTGATTGCTACAGTGTAAACCTTTCCCTATGTAAAAGATCAGCCCAACCAAACAGTCACTAAAGCCTAACACACTCATGAATGCTTGGCATGACTTGGCTTACTACTTTGCCTTGTGGAAAACTAAAAAAGGCCCAAATTTTGTGACATATAAAACATGGACTGCTATAGCAGAGGAAGGATCAAAGAGATAGTCAGCCCGGAGGTGATGGGAAAACCCTAGGGATTACTTCAGATTTCTGTGGAATATGGTACTGGGAATTTTAGTTACTCATATCTAGATATAAAGGGCTAGAACATTCTGTAGTTGATATTGACTTTATGGATAGATCCACAACCATTACCTTTTAAAGTACTGTATGGTTTCTAAGGAGCTTTTTGGTATGCTATCTCACTTGTTCTTCACAGAGCTCTATGAGGCAGGAGCAGGGGAATTCTTCTCTCCTTTTTGAAGATCAGGAAACAGCCTGAGATTAAGAGACATGGCCAATGTGATATTGTGATATAATAAGAAATATATATTTGGTCTTTGTCCCTCAGTTGCTGACACAGAGCTCCTAAAACTTTATACTTCCTGAGTGATAAGGGTGAGACAAGCATTTTTTGCTATTTATAATAAACCCCTTTCCACCACATCTCAGTTTATGTTAATGAGGTGACTCTTGATTGGGCCCTGGATAGCTTCAGGATGGAGGCTGGTTGCCAGAGGAACCAACCATGTGATTAGAGGGTTGGAATTTTCAGTCCCGCCTTCTTGACCTCCTGGGAAGGGAGAGGCTTTGGAGATTGAGTTAATCTTCACTGGCCAATGGTTTAATCAATCATGTCTAGGTAAAGGAACCTCCATAAAAACTCTAAATGACAGGAGTTGGAGAGCTTCTGGGTTGGAGAACATATGCACATGTCAGGAGGTGTCAAACCACAAACTCCACAGGGACAGAAGCTCCCACACTCAGGATCCTTCCAGACCTCATCCTATGTACCTCTTCAAATGACTGTTCCTTTGCATCCTTTATAATATCCTTTGCAGTAAACTGGTAATAGTAAATTAAGTGTTTCCCGGAATGAGCCGTTATAACAAATTATCAAATATGAGGTGGGGATCGTAGGAACCCTTGATTTGTAGCCAAATCAGAAAGAAGTGTGAGTAATCTGAGGACTCACGACTTGGAGTCGGCATCTGAAGTGGGGGTCGTCTTGTGCAACTGAGTCCTTAACCTGTGGGATCTGTGTAAACTCCAGATAGTCAGCAATTAAGTTAATTAATTAATTAAGTAGGATACCCAATTAGTGTCTGCAGAGAAGTGGAGAGTTGCTTAGTGTGGAGAACCCACACATTTGGTGTCAGAAGTTTTGTAAGTAGAGAAACCGATTTCCTTTACCCAAGGTCTCACAAACTCGTAGAACAAAGAGAGCTGGAATACTTCAGCCTCCTCTTCTATGTACAGGATAGGAATCTACAGATTGAAGAAAATTACTTTGGATCTAGTGACCTTTCATTTTAGTTTATGTAAAGCACACTTTTTATGAAACCCAAGGAAAGGAGGGAATGTGTATCTTCTTAGGAAAAAAAAAGATCAAGTATATTATTTAAAAAAGAATAGTTTTTTGAAGTAGTGTTTAAAGTAAATGAATTTCTCATTTAGATTAAATAGGAAGTTTTTAGAAGGAAATTGATCCTTTTGGTAACAATCTGTGTTTGATTTCAAAGGAAACCAGCCACATCCTGGAATGAAAGCCTCTTGTTCCTTAAGCATGCCCCTGGGTACACACACGTACCCACAGAGTTTCTTCTCCCTCCAAAGTGGAACCAGCAGACTCACAGCTGAGAACTCATTCATCCTCACCACAGAGGAAAGCTGTCTAGAGAATAGTCATTAGTGTATTTCATGCCTTGGGCTGCTGATTAGACAAGACACTTGGATAGATAAAAGGACTGATATATTATGATTCTAAGTGTATAAATTATATTTTCCCAAGAAGAGAAAAATGTAACACTTTAAAGTGTTCCCTTTGAGGGATGAGAGGAAGAATGGGGGTCATTAGGAATCAAGGGCCCACACATTCTGAAGATCTAAGCAACCTGAAAGAAAACTTTATTTGTGAAATAGAATAGGAGATAAATACCTTATTCTGTTTCCAACTTGAGCCAGGACAAAGGATCAAGTTATAAAAATAGACTCACATGAACTGTAGATCTTACCCAGGATCAAGTTTACTAATAGTTTCTAAGCAATCGAAAGGCACAGACCCAGGGAGAGGTCTGACACAATGAACGTGGCTCCCCATTTTTTCCTTTTCTATATTGGACTTACACTGTTTGGCTCAGAGTGATAGGTGAAGTAATTGACATGTGTGAACTACCGCACACTTTAGGGAGGAATTAAGATATGAAACGTTGCCATTTTTATACCCATGGAGTTGTGCACCTTACATAATGTTTTTCTAGGAAACCATGCTCCATAAATCCATAAACTCTAGAATTGTTTACCATAAGCAGTCCTTAAACAAGGACATCCTGCTATAAATATTCCAGAGATGAGTACCTTATTTCTAGCAAACAACACTTTTTGTTGTCAGCATACTCAGAGATTTGATTGGATTATCTGCTTTCTCTTTTCTTTTCCAGGAGCATCTGTCCAATAATAAGAAAGAAGTGAATCATAAGCCCATTGTTTAACTTCTTCCTCTTTATTACCTTTCATCTTATCCCCCTCACCCAATTTCAATACTTTAGAACACAGATCTCTAACTACTCTCGGGGCAGTTACCTAAAATCTTAAGTAATGTGCTTTTATAACTTCATGTGAGATGGCCAAGGCATATTTACAAAATGACAGGGGAACTTTATTCCGTGGTCATTGAAAAGAGAGTAATCCAGATGGTATTAGAGGCTAGTTTTCTTCCCCTATCCTGAGTTTATTAGGGAGGTGGTTTATTTAGGTAATGGATGAACAAGCTGATCAAGAAAGTCTTCTTTCTTTCTCATAAGGCTATTTCCTATCCTGGGAAGTCTATTATTACTTAATTTCTTACATGTTTCTTAATCTTCTCTTGCTCTAAGTATCTACAGTTATGGAGGTAACGTCCCTTTACTGGAACCTTTCTCATGGTGTGTCCAGTTCAAATAGTATCAGTCTAAACACATATCTCTGTTGTATGATTAAAGCTTGGGGGATTACCTGTGCCCCGCTACTTCTCTACTTGTAAATTTTCCCCCAATAAACAGTATATTATATTTGCATTGCATCATGGTAGTCTTATGGACTTCTATTTCTTTTTTGCACAGCAATCATCATATGGGCTTTGACATACACTCCGATGTAGACTACTGAGGTCAGGAAAATTGACCTGTGGGTGAAAAACCAATTAGAAACATGATAACACCTATCCCTTTAACCTTCAACTCCTCTGTGGTACAGAGAGAGGAGATTACACCACCAGGATGACAGTGATGGTATTCCTATAACCAAAAGTTAAACCTAATGATGCCCAGTAGAATAAATTGAGTACCCACATGGTATATAACAATCCAGGCCCCAAAAAATATCCATTGCTATATTAAAGGGAGAAGTCCTATCATTCTGTATACAAGTGGTATTTTTCTATTTACAGAACACTTAAGGATAAACATATGATAAGAAATAGAGTATCTCAGAATCATTTAAGTCATAGCTTTTGAGAGGGTAAGCTTTCCTTATTCTAAAAGGAGAATGTACACTTGTGCTTAATGTTTTAACTAGCAAATGACATAATATGTTACATATTGTGTAGAAGTAAAAGTATAAAGGCATATCTCTCAACCATATTAGCTTGAAAATATAATAAAGATAATTTAAATCCAAATTTTCAAATATGTCATGTTTGCATTTGCACATATGAATTATAAATTCAATAATATTTGGGACTTTCTAGGTGTGATTAATGTAGAATAAACAAGAAAGTTTAGAAAGTGCCTCTGGGCATCCCTGGGCTAAATTTAGCTAATAGTAATTTGTTAGAAAGTTGATGGCTATAAAATAATCCATCAGAATAAATATTTTGAAGGGAAAACAGAGAAAGCAGGGCATAAGCTGTGACACCAAAGCCTTGGAGACCAGAAAGCAAATGCTTCAACAAAGGTCATGGCATTCCCCTGAGGCAAGAGATCCCTGAGTCCAAACAGTGACTCAGTATATGTTGGGCTCTCCATACACCACTCCCTTATTTACTTTGAGACTTTTAAAGATAAATAAAATAGAGGAAGGATGAAGTTTTAGCTCTTAGCAATAAGGTTAGTAATGCACAAGACAAAATGTAAAGTCAACTTTTTTAAGGCCCACACTGTCATGGGACTTGTGTGATATTTAAGATCAATTATTAAGTTTCTTTACGAGCTATCTTTTACCAGCAATGCTGTGTAACAATCTACCAGAAAACCTCAATGGTATTTGACAATACTCACTGATTATTTTTTATGAGTCAGTAGGTTAGCTGGGTGATGCTGCTGATCTGGTCCAGGCTTATCTTGTCTTGGTTAAACTTATTCATTTGTCTGTGGGTACTTTGCAGATCCACTGAGGGCTTGCTAATTTAGGATGACCTTGGCATGGATTTCCCATCTGTGCTCCATGTGGTCTCATCTTCTCTATCAGTCTAGCCCAAGCTTTTCATCATGTCACAGGCGAGATTGAATAGAGAGAATGGAAATGAGTGGCCCCATCTCAGAAATGGCATGCCATTACTCCTGCTTCAATCTACTGGTCAAAGCAATAGCTTTTCCAGACTCTAAGTATGAGGTAGAGGTGAGGAAAACATCATTTTTCCTATTGTTCTCCTAGGTTCTCTTTACTGGATTGGCATGCAAATTTATTTAATGGAAGTTTTATGTGACACAGGAGACCTCATAAGGAAATGAAGACCCAAAGAAATGGTTAAACCTGAGCATTTTTATGTTAGGTTTGATGAAAAGTGGGGAGTCATGAAAAAATGTGATAGAATGAAAGGGCATGAACTAAGGGTAATAAACTGGGGGAAACTTGCCAAGTGCCATTCATTCGGATTCCTCTCAGCATGTCTCCATCTTCAGAGATAAGTAGGCTTCTTTCCTCTGGGTATTTCTCACAAGAGGGTCTTATGACCTGCTTCAGGGGAGAGGGGGAAGGTCAGAGGGTCCCTAAGGCTGCACCTGTCATTTCTCAAATTCCTTCATTTTAAATGATCACTATGCCAAGGTGTCATATTGTGTGTGTGTGTGTGTAAATTCTCATTTATTAAATTTGGACAAAATCATCCCAGTAATGAAATAAAAATAAAATACTACAATATAAAAAGGAAAAGAGTAGTGGATTAATAATTTTTAATTACATGAATGTGTTTAAATAAAGGGAAAAGACTACCTACATATTGGTGGTTTTAATACATAATGTATCATTACAGTTTCTGTTTTCTTGATGTGTGTTTTTAGTTTTAAAATAAACAATTACAAAAATTTTAAAGAACAAATCTCAATGTTAACGATATTGAAATTCAGTAAATATTCACATACTAATTTAAATTTGCACCTTAAAAATATTATACTTCACAATTTGCACTCTGTTTCACTGTTGTAAATCTTAAACACAAATTCTCATTCCAAATGGTGACAAAGAGTGACAGAATGGAAGAAAGTCAAGTTCTGTTTTTTTCATTCTTTGCAATCACAGTAATTAACACTGTTTATATTAAGCCAACCGTTTAAAAGCAAGAATATGTGATGCTACAGGGCATGAGGGGCACGAAGCATGGCCAGAGCCAGCTCGGATGATTCTGAGCCCTTAGAACTTACTCTCAAAGCAAATGCAGGTAAAACGGAGCCACCGTATAACTGGGAACTCTCCAAATTGACTTCCACGTGGAACACAGTACATATTAAAGGATAAGCAATAAAAATGCGTTCATTTGAAGCTTACACATAGAATTGTTAAAGCAACGGTAATTGCAGCACTTGTTTAGAATCTAGACCAACGAAAGATGTCTTCGGGGAGGAGTGTTTTATCACTGACATTGTTCAGAATTGCTGAAGCGTGGCGAACATAGCAAGCAGTCCAACACTTCATCTGTGCTGTTGGTACATTTAAATTCCCTACAGACAATGCTCCCCTATTTCCTGCTCGCCCTCTGCCCTGGCCTTGGTACTGGCATTTTGCCCCTTCCTCTTGCCCTCACTAAATGACAAGTCAGGAGGCTTTCAAGTCCTTCCACACACATCCCGAGTTTGTGTCCCTGGGGAGGGGGTCGAGGGGGAGCGCCTGCGGGTGAGGAAGGGGCTGCTCATGTGCTGAACCGGGAATGAGCCCGGGCCCTTCCGGGATCCTGGTGTGCGCTGTCACGGTCCCCCGGGACTATGCAGCCCGGGGACCCCCCAATCCTTCCACGCTCCAAAGCCCCATAGGACCTCTCCAGCCTCCACTCCCCCTCCCCACTGCCCACCACGCTCCAGCCTTGACTTCCCAGAAGCTTTCTGAATCAAGGTGCCATATTTTAAGGTAGTGTGTTCTGAACCCCATCAGACGTGATTAAAAGTTACAAGGCAAATGTTATATATATACATGGAGGCCATTAACCAGAACCATCAATAACAATCAATCCACCAAAATGACCCCATTAGAAAGTATAAAAATGTCCATAAGCCTTGTAGTATACAACCAGGCAATTGGGTCTTATTTTCCATCTTGAGAACTTATGTTGTATATCATATTCTGCTAAAGCCAGCATTTAAAACTTTTTAAAGGCAAAATTTCCAGGACTCTTGGCACCTTGGAGGTGTTGCTCCCTAAATTCACCATCAGTAGTCAACAGTAAGAGGAAACCACGACGACTCTTCATCTTGAAAATACGCCAGGCAGCCCCGATAAGCAGCAAGGCAAGGAGAGACTCAAACAGATGTTAATGGGAGAGAGTTGCACATTTTGCAATGAACTGAAGCACAGAAAATTCCTCCTACACCAGGTAAAGATAAGAGCTGCAGTTTAGAGGAGTCAGCGTATTCTCAGGAGAAGTGTCATGTGCTTTTTGAACTAAAGCCAAAAATCATAAATAAGTGTGGGGTTCTGTAATGAATGTCAGTTTGTTTTTATGTATTAACCACTGTTATTTATCCAAGTTAAAATTCTTGTGGAAGTAGCTCATATTTCCCTTCTGCAGTTGATCTGAGAACACATTAAAACGTGGGAGACGGGGAGCAATGAAAGGTATTTAGCCAGTCCATCCCACAAAATCAATCCCCTTTTAAATCCATGTCAGTAAAACCATCAGATAAACCCATCTCTTGAAAGGTTGTTTTTATTAACATTACCCCGTGAATAATAACAATAAACATATATTGCATACAGAGAAAAAATGGCCACTGAGAAAGTCACCTCCCCACTCAGATCGCACTAGATTTCCAAAAATATCTACCACCAAAATTAGTTGAAAACTTAATGATTTTAAAAAATACCTGCTAGCTTATTTGTTGTCAAAAAGTCCACATGTTAACTAGAACATTCACTTCTTAGAGAGGTAGTTATCTTCGGAACAGTCTTATTAAAAAATATAGTTTAGTCAGATGTTTTAGCAGCCATTTCTAACCCTCTTGCCTGTTGTCTGTCCCAATATTTCCCTACTGCACTTCATATTCTGGGTTCCATCCTTTGGATTCAACTCACTTTTTGTCTATAGTTAGTGGTAATGATTCCAGCTACCCTCATCTCTGCACATTATGTCTCCCATACAAAAATACTTTACCCCAATATATAAATTCCTCCTAAATATTCAGAGGCTGGGACAAATAGTAAAGATTTCAGCTCCTGTTAGCAGATTCTTGGAAACAAAACTTTTATATGAAACCACTGCAAACTGCTAACAATCAATAAAAGGCTAAACTTGTTTTTCATAAGATTGCTAATTAATTGGTCTATTGTCCTTGAATGTATTATATTTGTTTACTCTTGAAAACCTAGGCAGAATTTTACGAACTCATAGTCAATATCCGTTATGTTCAAGAAATCGCCAAATTCCGGTTGATTCAACTCTGAAATATGTCTCAAATTTAATAACTCTTTTCTATCTCCCAGCCTACTGCCTCTGTTCAGGCTTCGTTATTTTTTCCCTGGACTATTCATTAGTCTGCTGCCTTGACAATCAGCCTTTAGCACTGCTTCCAGCCCAAACTCCAATTTAGTATTCACATTTCTA
This sequence comes from Balaenoptera musculus, assembly GCF_009873245.2. Taxonomy (NCBI): domain Eukaryota; kingdom Metazoa; phylum Chordata; class Mammalia; order Artiodactyla; family Balaenopteridae; genus Balaenoptera; species Balaenoptera musculus. The sequence continues at coordinate 72,636,425 of NC_045789.1, read as the reverse complement.
TCTAACTTATCTAAATTTATTTTAAAATTTCATAAAGAGCACTTTCAGTGAACTCCTCATAGCCCATAAGATAAAATTTTAAATCCTTGAGTATGAGACCATACCATGCATATTCAACTCTGTAGTTTCATTGCCTACTTCTATGCCTGGTATTGAGAAGGTACTCAATGCATATTTGAGAAATGAAACTAATGGTCCAAAAATTAGGAGAGATGCCTGCCTGTTGAGGAGGTTAAGAGATATTGCACTTTTCTCTTAGCGACTCTATTATTTGCAGGCAGTTAAACTGTATTTGAATTTGCAGACTATCAGGTCAGATGAGCAGATGAAATTTCATTCTTATCTGGCTACTCATGTGCAAAATCAATACAGGTGGCAAAAAGACATAGAGGAAAATTTTCTGGCTTTTTTTTAAATGAGAAATTGGGGAGGGTTGCAGCTGTCATACCGTCAAGAAGGCAATGATGATAAAGTCTAAGGGAAGTGACAAGGATTTTTATCTACAACATATACATAGTATAGCAGAAAACTTAGAAACTTACACTGGGACTAACTAACTAGTTAGAAGGAAAGCCCCACTGACAAAATATATTTCTGGCATCTCTTTCTGTAGCATGTCCCTGACCCCTGCCTCTTCACTAACTTCTGAAGATGTGGCTGTCAGCAAAATTCACGCAAGTAGCATAAAGATTAGCTCCTATTAAATAGTCACAAGCTGATGAGTTTCTCCATGCCCAAGAGGACAAGACAGATAATATTTTCTGAGGATTATACTTGAGTTACTACCATCAATCACAGAATGAGTTTAATCAAATTTAAAAATAAGACATTCTGTCTGACATTTCAGAGACTAGAAAATGTTTACAACAGGAGTGATTTATGCAATCGTCTCCCTATTTGTTTTCATTAGGTAGGATAATCAAGAATGTAGCAATATCCCCTGTTCTAGCACTTTCCACTAGGTATTTTAAGGACGTATGATTTTTCTTCCCATTTAAACTATCTGGTCTCTGCATGGGTAAGGAAAGTGTCTTTTGCAAGATTTTGTAGTTCACATAGTCTCACAAAGTGTTATGTGATCTTGAACTATGTACTAGCTGATTTAATTCCTTATTAAAGAATAACTGAGAAAATATGTTAAGGGATCTGGTCCAATTTCTACTAATTTGCTTTTGTGTTCTTGGATGGAGCTACCAATAAAACATGATCCGGTATCCGGGAGTACGGACTCTTAATAGTTGTAAAGGTTAATTCTATGTGTAAACTTCACTGAACCATGGGGTTCTCCAATAAAACATGATTTCTGGGTATTTTCAGATGAGATTAACATTGGAATCAGTGGATTCAGTAGATTTTCCTCCCCAGTACGGATGGGCCTGAATAGAACAAAAAACAGAGGAAGGGAAGATTCATTCGCTTCCTGCCTGACTACTTGAGCTGACACATTAGTCGTCTCCTGCCCTTGCGTTGGGATTTATAAATACATATAACAGAACTCCTATGAGTTCTGTTTCTCTGGAGAAAACTGAGCAGAGGCCCTTAAGATAAACAAATATCAGCTGAGTTATTAAGCTAAATTTTAGCCCAAGAATGGCTTCAGTTGCTTCTATTCCATGATCAATGCCTTATAAAGATTGCTCTGGATAAAAAGGTACATTCCAATTTAAACAAGCACCTAACCAGACTGAAGGTGTATTTGGGGGATTCCCTTGAGGACTCATAGATATTATAACTGGATGGAAGCTAATGGTGGCAATTGTCTTCATCTTAAAGATGATGAAATTGGTACAGAAATGGTGCAGATAAGAATTTGGAGATACATCACATGCAACTCAAATTTTGACCCTTCAGGACATGAGACAGATCCAAACAATCATTAATGGTTACTTGAAGTCCTGAGGTTAGAAGGATCGTGTACTCTGCCCAGGTTCAGGTGAGGGTGCTGTGGGAAGTCTTGGAGGAAGCTGTGCCATGCTTACTTTCTCAGTCCTAAAGCTTTTGCACAATGGGTGTGTCTCAGATGACACTCCAGAGGTTGTCAAGAAGACGGACTAGAGAAAGAAATTTAAGACAATCATTCTGGATGAAGAGAAGCCCTTGTTTCATGTGTTTATCCATAGCCTTGCTTGTTATTACAATTTTAAACATATAAATTACTATTCTAAGCACAAGCATTTACTTTCATTAATTATAAGAACATGTTTTATTACCCTTATTTGTGTAAGGCTCTGTGCCAGGAGGCAGTTCCTGACTACAAAATGAGTTAGCCACTGTGTCTGTCATCAAGGAGGCTACAGTCCATCGATGACCAGAGAATGACTTCACACTTTAGTGAGCTGACATAAGCCATGTAGTTCAGGAAAGCAGCCTTTTCATGTTTCCTATTACATTATGCATAACTTTATATCTGCCCTGAAATGGGAGTGTTAGTGGTGAGGAAAGAGAGATGGTACTTACTGTGGTCCTCTTCATAGCCTTAGGGATTTTGTTAAGTGGCTTATAAACTTGTTGCTTTTCATCCTCTCAACTACAGTTCTGCAGGTTGGGTATAATTATGCTTGTTTTTTGGATAAGGATTGCTTAAAGTCACTTAGTTAATAAATGGTATACACTATTTGGAAAACCTAGAAATTTAAGTTATTTTAGTTAATGGTAAGTAGGGAGATGCAGAGACATGGAATGAAGCATATCATTTTTATGGGTTAGGAGGGAATATTTTCAGGAACAGTGTTGGGGGGCATCTAAATCCTTTACTATTTTGTTACCTAAGAGTTGACAAAGTACTTAGTTCTTCTGCTAACAAAAGATGCCGTATTTCTAATTGTGCACAGTGGAATTTCCCTATCACTCTCTTGTGCATTTTGAACCTTGTAGAAATTAATATTATTTCCATTTAAACTAGGTGCATTTGGTTAAGATAAACTTAAAAGCTAGTATCTGTGAATAGAGCTATGTTTCCTTTAAAGAAGTGCAGGCTATGTCAAATACTGGCTATAAAAATGTGTTGGAGAGATTCATTAAGTAAACTTCATAATCGAAAATAAATTTAGTAATATTAAGCCTAGCTTCATCAAACTGAATTTAAGAGAAGGAGTCAAGAGTTCATGAAAGTGTCCTGTAATGGAGAAAACCACTTGGAGAAATTCATATGTCTGTTGAGAACATGAGCCACACAGCTCTCAGCCTTACATCTGTCACCAAAGGAGAAGCCTAAATCTCTCTCAGGCTAGAAGTTAAAGGCTATGATCCCAGAGCCATATGTTATCACCACAACCCCTAAAAAACTCGGATGAATTTAACTTAATTACATATAAAGGAAAATCAGAAGTTAGAATAAAGAAATAGGAAGGTCCCTTCAAAAATTATCAAAGGATTTTATGTTTCAATTTTTGTTCACATCATGAGGACTATACGAAGTATATGTTCCACTCATTTAAAATAGAGTTCTAATTCCATATAAAAAATGAATGAGTAGTTGGAGAGTATTTTACATTCTCTTTATATTAGCTCAAGACTCAATGGGCAGTCGAGATAAGTGGATCATTAGGCCGCATATAAAATGTGAATGTACACTTTGAGACAGTTGATCTTAAGGGAATATGACAGTTTATAGGGCATGAATATTTCAGCTGAGCTATATATGGATGGGGTTGACAGCAATAACCATACCACATCTGGTACAGGATTTAGGCAGCCTCAGTTACCAAATGGAAAGACTTGTCATGAACTTTATATAAGGACATCCAGGAGATTAGGATGCATTCTCTTAAAAACAAAACAAAACAAAACAAAAACACTTGAATCAGCATCAAAATAATTGAATGAAGGAAAAAAAAATTAAATGACAATTTGGCAATCAAAACAACAACAACAACAAAACAATTTGTATATTTAGCACTGATGATGAATCGAAAGAGAAGAAAAAAAAAATTCCGTTGAGGGCATATCTGTTGCTCATCTTGGCATCAGAACTAACAACTATTTTAATTTCCATTCTGTTTATAATTCCTAGGTTTTGTGTATCCACTTTTAAAGTATGGTTTAGCAATACAAATTTATTCCTAACTAAAGCAGCACACACACCACACACATACACTTTTGGACCATCTTACATGCCTTAATAAAGCAAAAAACTATCATCTGATGAACTACAAACCATTTTAAAAATTTCTTATAAAATATTAGTTTTTAAGTTAAATGTTTAAATCCATATTGGTGTTTTTATAACCACCCAATACAAAAAATAGTTGCAGAATCTAAGAATTTTCTCACTGAAAAATAAAAATCAACCTTGCTGCCTTGTTGTAGCCTCTAAGACATAGTTTCTTAATCACTGTATTAAAACCAAGATCTATAGAGGATTTTGTCTCAAATCTCTATTGACATTGCAGAGAAAAACATACAAAAAGGAAGAATGTGAAAGCATAGACAGACCCCTCTTCCCTGTTCAATTTCAGGATTTTTTTTTTTTTGTCAAAGGAGGGTTCAGAGTCTATTCTGGATATCCTTAATAAAAGCACAGAATTTAAAGTTTTTAAAATTAGACTTCTAAAAACAACAATTTAACTTGATTCAATTTTTTATTATTGCAAGTCTATTTTCTTTAGATTTATATTGATAAGCTGTTGATTTCCTCTCCTCCTGACTCCTCTACCTCTAGCAACCTTTAAGCAAAAGTAATAGGAATAATGAATATACATATTGTTTTTCAATAATTTTACAAAGGACCTTTTTCTGTCTCATATAAAATAGATGTTCAATGAAGTTTTGTTCTTTACTCTCTTCTTTTCTTTTGCTATACTCCAAGGTTATTCATTTTCCTATATCCCAAGTACATCTCTGTCAATATCTTATTTTAAATATCTTCTCCTGAACTCTATCCTTTTATATTCAACAGAACTCTCTGAAATGGTGGAAATACTATTTAAATGCTGAAAAATAGCCATTAGCCACATATGGCTACTGAGCACTTAAAAGGTGGCTAGTGCAACTGAAAAAACAAATTTTAAGTTTAAATAGCCATTTGTGGCTAGTAGGTATTGTATTGGACAGCACAGTTCTTGACTTTCATTCTGAAAGCCCGTTAGCCTTCCTATGAATATACTATAAAAATCTCAAATTTAATACATCCAAATCGAATGTTCATTTCCTGGCGAATGTACCCAGTATCCACTCACCATCAAAATTTGTGCACACACTTACTACTTTCTGTTTTTCTATCTGTTTATCTCTGTCACTTTTATTTTTATACACACATACACACACACATACACACACACTCATGCACAAATGATGACAAAACTGTTTTTTCTTTTAAGTGTCATAAATTAAATAGGCATTCTTCCATACTGCATGTCACCCAAGTTTGACACCTAGACAACTCCAGTGGGTCCCTGTTTCTCAAGTACTAGCTATATCAAATCATAATCACCCCCACCTCAGAAGATGATCAAAAATTAAAACCATATAAGCAGCAAAAAACCTGTAAGAGTCACTAGATATAACAAATGAAAGGATTAACATCTCTAGAACAGAAAATAATTGACTTTAAACCAAAAAGATTTAGATAGAAATAAAAACATATAGTTACTAAAATACAAAAACAATAAGTGGATTAGATATCAACAAGAGAAACATGAGAGAGAATTTATGAATTGGATAACCAAGTGATTTTTTAAAACTATAAGATATAATAAAATGTCCAAGAGTTTTGGTGGCTAGAATGAAATATTGCAAGATGTAGCTAACAAAATTTCTAGAGAGAGAACATAGAGAATTGGGTTAAGGTAATGACTACGAATTTTCAAGAACTGAAAACAAATTTAAGAATTATTCCAACCCCAAAGCGGAAAAATAAAACTTGCCCAACAAGGGCACATTTCAATAAAATTGCAAAGCAATAAATGCAAATAGAATAAACAAAAAAGATTCCCAACAAAGAAATGTTAATTAGATTAGTAGCAGATTTCCCATCCACTGTCACTGTCAGAAGACAATAAAATAATATAGTAATGATGAGGGTAAATAATTTTCTCTGTAGAATTCTATTACCAGATAAATTTCAACCAGTTAAATTCTCTGACCAGCTAAGAGCAAGGGAGAATCAATGACATTTTTAAACAAACACAATTCAAAACTTACTTACAGACTTCCAGAAGATGAGGAATTGTGGGTTTTTTCAGTTAGCTAGCTTCTAATTCATTACCTTAGAATATAGTTTTGAACCCTCTGTCTATTTGATTATTTTTTATGACCACAGGTGCTTGAAACTTTATTCAATATGGTTATGATTGAAACTTTATTCATTATAGGTACTGTGTTGCTAGTGGTTTTGATTAGTGCTGCCTATTCTTAATAGAGTTCCTACGGAGTATCTGTGACTATTTTGTAACAAATTCTTCATATCCTTTCCAACTCCAATTTATCACCCTGCAATTGCCCCCATCTCAGTAAAAACAGTTCAGTTGTTCTGTTTGCTCAGTCTGCTGTCATCCTCTTCTCTCAACCTAATGCCCTAATCTATCAGCACATCTTTCCTTCTCTCCTTTGAAATATATCCAGGTCCACCCTACTTTCCACCACCTTTACATTATTGCAACCACCTAGCCCCATAACTTGTCACCTAGACCTTTATAATAGATAAAAATTGGTCTCCCTGCTTTCATAATCTATTCCACACATGACTATGAGCAGGATCCTTTGAATTTATGGCTTTATGGTTGTAATCAGTTTGGAAAAAAATTCTCCCAGAACTATTATTTTTCAAATTCTACTTCTGACCTATAATGTTTTGACTCCAAAATACATGTTAGAAGCTTTCACCATGTCTGAAAGTTTTCTTTACTCTTTTCAGTATTTTCTGTCCTCTTAATTACTCAAACTTCCACCTGGGCATTTTACTTTGTCCTGTAATCCTGCTTATTAAACCCCTCTTACTGTGCTCAACTTTCTGCTGGATTCTTCCCTGGAATCTTAATTTTTAATTATGGTATTGTTTCCTGTTGCAGAATTTCCATTTGATTTTCTTTTTATAGATAATAGGTTTTTCTTAACTGTGAAATGCTCTCTCTTATAATCTATTTTCTTGAATAATAGTCACAGTTATTTTCAAATCTATGTTCTATAACTCCAATAACTGGGTCATCTGTGAATCTGTTTCTATCATCTGCTTTTTTCTTAGTTTTGATTCTTAGTTTTGATAAGGCTCGCAATTCTTGATTGAACATTGAACTTGTGTATAAAAATTTCTAAGAATCTGAATAATGTGATTTTCCTCCACGGATAGTTTACCTTATCTTCTAGTAGGCACTTAGAGTTGGGTAACATCATGGTAATTCAGTTAGGAACTGAGCTGACTTAAGTCTAGGCTTCAGTTTTGTAAGATTTGTCTACCTCTGGTTCATCCAACTCCAGAAGTTTCAACAGAGAGCCTATGGTGCTTAATAGAACTCTTCTTCCTAAGATGGACCCCCTGGGGGGGGGTCCCAAATTCTAAATTTTGTCACTTCAGTCCCATAAGACATTCAAAAACTCTGTTATGTTTTTAAATGGGTTTCTGCTTTACTTCTTGGACAGCTGTGAAGTGTAGGAAACAAGAACAAATTGGAACCTGTGAGGATGGGCTGGAAACCACCTCTGAACTATAACCCATGAATCTAAGTTACAACTTGTTTCACTACTCCAAGTCTCCAAACTCAAAGATGGCAGTTTTACAGAACATGCTAGCACTCCTCCTCACCTAACTAAACTCATACCCGGGCCAGGAGTTGGAGAAGCTAGAGAAGAAAATGTGCCATGATTTGAAGTCACTGCAGGCCCAGCTACTACCCAATACCAACAAGGGGAACCAGCAGACAATAAGCACATTGCATGAGCTTCAACAGCTCCTTGTGCCTCACTGACCTCTTGCAGGTAACACAAAGACTGCTGCCCTTCTACCTCCCTAATCTTGTATGAAACTCTTTTAGTGGCCCACACTAAAAGTGAACAATGCAGGGAAAGGAATTCTGGAAAATGGAATCTCAGCTTAGCTAAGTTGATGTAATACAAATCCACCTATTGTCAACTTATATCCATATATATATCTCCTTTATCGATACTTAACATTCAAATAAAGACAATAGCAAAAGCACACTTCTAACTTTTACAACTCTCCTTTGTATAATTGAAGATATGCCAACTATCTCTACCCAAAAGGACACAAAGTCTCTTTATTTGTGGGTGACATTCATTTTTTATCTAGCTGAGACATACTCCCCTTTTGATATTTTGTAATTTTAATTGTGACATCTAAGAGTAATTATTATTAACACATCTAATGATAGATGGCAGGGAAATGAAAAAGAGGAAGAGGAAAAAACTGCTTAATATATGCATAAGTTTATCCAGGTTAGAATAAGTAAGAAACATTCATAGATATTATAGTCCTTTTTTGTACAACTGATTCCACAGTCCTAGCTGATATTCATAACTGCCTCTTTTCCATATTTTTTGCCTTACTAAGGCAAAAAACCTTGGCTTGTCATTGTTCCTTGCCTGATGGAGAGTGATCCAAACCTTCCTTCTTGAAGTGTATGGACCATCATAAGACCTGCTTGAATTGTGTTATATAGTTTTTCTTGGACTTTAATCATGGACATGAGAGTACTAAGAAACACCCCAGGGGATTTTTGCATTACACACATATTCCTTCTTATCATTATTGTGTAGGAGAAACAAATTATCCATAAGGTAATAAAAATCAATGGTCACCACTAGTACAGTAACCCCCTTTATTGCTTCTTTATTCCCTGGCATGAAAAGTCCTAGGTAACCTGTGGCAGTCTCAAATCTAATTTTAAAAAGTCACTGATATTTTCTCTACTGGAAGCTATCTTCCCTTAGACATGCAGATCCAAAAGTTTCAAGGAGAGAAAGTAAACCTTTTCCTAGAGCATCAATATAGATAATAGTGAGAAGACCCACTCCTCTTCTAATTCTTAGATTTTCTGACTTGTGAATCCTGGCTATAAGAGAAAGAGCACTGTATTGTTTGCTGATGTTACTGGAAATTTTCAATATGTTGATATCACCTAGTGCATAACTGAGTCTTCAGAAATAGTTCCAACTTCTGTTTCTAGCCAACAGGAAGTAATAGGAGCCAGAAAAACCCTTCCTCCTGAAAAAATATTTTTTTTAAAAAAAGAGGAAAGATGATTTTCAAGATATTGTACATCAGGCAATGAAGGATAGTGATGGTTGATCTGTTTCTATTATGTCCAACTGGCTCAAAATTTAGGTTTATTTATATTTAAATGATGGTTCAGAATTGATAACCACAAGCCAAATAGAAGTGACACCTGGATTATCTATGATAGTGAAGGATGTATCTCTCTATCCTCTCCCCCTGGTCTCTTATGGTGAGGTTTACTGTACAACTACTATTAGCATTCATTCAGTCAATAAGTAATTTTTAAACATTTTATTTTTGTAAAAACTGTGCTGACAGTCATGCAAAAAGAAAATATAAGCCTTATTTCCTCATAGAGAATACTCAAAGTAATCTTTATTCCTGTAAAAGCTGTGAAATTCCATACCAATCAGCTTCAAAACGCCAGTGTGAAACTCCTAGCCCCTGGATTGTTTTAGAAACCTTCAGAAATCTATGAAGAAGGAAGGGTATGAGGGATTTAGCCCTTGAATTGGTCTTTTGGAGCTTATATTGTAAAAAAGGAAAGCACTCAAAATTCTCTGTATGTTTCATCTTTGGACATGACTTATTAGAGGAAAATCCATCAATAATAGTTATTGATTATCTTCTACGTTCAGAACTACATGCTTTTTTCCTGGAGGTTTTTATGTCATGGATATACAAATGCATATCACATAGATTTCTCTATACTCAATACGTTTATGAGCTTGCTAGAAATTCTCTTTCCTCCTTTCCCTACTTTTTCTGGGAACTGTAGTAGCGAGTCTGTTTCCTTGATTTTCCAAGAAGTGTAAAGTCATTCTGTTACCGAGTCCAAGCTCGCTCTGCTTGCCGCACGACAGGCCAATGAATCGGAAATGAGGTGTTGAGGCAAGGGATACGACTTTATCCGGAAAGCTGGCCGACGGAGAAGATGGCAGACTAGTGTCTCTGAAAAACCATCTTATCAGGGACTGGATGCCAGTTTCTTTTATAGAATCAGAAAGGGAGAGGCTGTGAGGAAGTAAAGGGGCCATCAGTCTTGCAAAACATCTTCTGGAATGATCGGCCTCCGGTGAGGGGATGTGTTAATTTCTTCCTTCTTGTAGCCATTCAAAGGTGGGCAGGGTCAGATTGTCTCTCTGTGAGCTGAACAGAGGCACTTTAGTTTAACATTCAGGCAGAGGGACAGGGGTCCCTGAGACAGGCCATTATGTATGATTATAATAACAAAAGCAACGAAAAGCAAAGGCTAAAGTCAAAGAAACAGATTGAACGTGGAGTCCAATTTAGCTCCTCCCTGTTGCAATTCAACTCACTAACAAATATTTTATTGAAAATCTACTATGAGTCAGATATTGTTCTTGACTGAAGAGATACAATAGTGGCCAAAACATCTTTGCCTTCAGGGAACTTACACTGTCATGAAAAGAAACAACTATTTGCTTAAAAATAGCAAAAAAAAACAAAAAACAAAAAAACCCCTAGAAACACAAATTTACCAAACAGATGATTAAAAGAGTGATTATTGATATCCAATCAGAAAAGAAATATTAGCAAAAAATTAGACTTGAAATTAGATGAGCCAAAACTTTTTGGGTCTGCCCCTTTCTTCTATATTGCATATTTTCTTCTCTACATGGCATAACTCTGAAAACCTTTATATAAGATCATTTGCATAATAGCTTTCATGCTTTCCTTTCTTACCTTGTAAGTTGATTTAGGATGTAATTTTCATATTGCTTGGTTAGAAATCAGTCTTTCTGATTTGGAAAATATAGAAGTGCAAATATTTGAATACTTTAATATGTAATTTTATAAAACACTTGTGAACACAGGTTTATGTGAGTCAAGCTTAGACCATGGCCTTGACTGTGGTTCCTATGATGTGGCAGATTTAAAAATTAATAATTAAAATATAAAAATGGAAACAAAAAGAACAACAAAATAAATAAACAATGACAACAAAACCTTCAGATTCTTCAAATACTTTATGTCTTTTCCTATAAGACATCCTAGTATGCTACCCAGTCTGGCCTATCAAAAAGTTTGTTTGAATGACCTAAGAATTTTTTGCTTTTACAAAAGCATTCACCCATAGATTGCTTAAAAAGTTCCTCTTGCATTTGAAACTGAACTTAATTTCAGTGTTACATAATACATTATATTTTTCATCAACATGTGATAAAGAAAATTTATCAGAGCTTTTACTAAACAAGAAGTTAAATTTCTGGGAACTCTAGTGTCTCCCTTTTCTCTAGGACCTGTAGAATAAAAAAACATTCAAATGAACTACTTGGATGACAAAACTCACGTATTACTTATGGGAAGAAAATATTTCTGGTAGAATGAGTAATGTATTATGAACAACAATTAGCCTAAAACTTCTTCTGAGGGAGCAGTAACCCATCCATCAAGAGAGCTGTCAGTCAAGAGCCTACTAACTTTAATCAGACATTTTTTTCTTTGTCTATTTATTTCTAACAGTCATATTTCTGAACTCCCTTTCCCATAACTAAATCTACTAAAAGAGAAATATTTGAATTGATCTGTTATAGGCTTTTTGTCTTGCAGAAGGGTTATAATAATACTTCAGTATGTACTTATAAGTAAATTGTCCAAAAAGACTTTTTTTAAAAAAAATAAGACCTAATACAAACAACACTGAGAAGACTAATATTAATGTCTTTAGGACCTCAATGAATTTGCTTTTCTAAATGCTAACTGAAGACAGCTCATTTCTCTTTGAAAAGAGCAATCAATGGGATTTTTAAATCAAATAATGGAAGAAAATTTTATCTCTTTTCATAAAGATGATTTCAAAAAATCATAGCTAACTTTTGCCACTTATTAATTATTACTCATGAAATTCACTCATCTCTCTGAAAAATTACATAACTAGTTAGAAATAGAGGTTTACTGCAATGACACCTATTCATTTGCAGTGAGATTTACTGAATAACAAAAAAGAAGGAGGTATTTGTTAAGTAGACAGAAAGCACAGGTTCCCACCTCTGGGGTCTTTGCTTCCAGATTATTCCCAATTCACCTGTTAAGCCTTGTTCTTTTACCACCTTCAAATCATATACCTCTGAGTTCTCATATCTTAAGGAAACCAAAATCTCGGAAGGTGAGTACTCTAACCCCTTACACACAGACTCAGATGCATGACCCTAGTGAGTTCTTCAATCGTTAGTAGAACTTTGTCTTTATAGGAGACAATAGCTCCTATAAAGCTAGGAACCCCTCTAGCTCACAATATTCCTTTTCTGAGAATTCTCCTCCCACTACATCATCCCTGTGTAGTTTTCCAGCAGCATTTTCAATGATGCTAAATTTTTGGCATTAATACATAGAAACTTAGCAACTCAGGTCAGGAGTGTTCAGACATAATCACTAAAAGGAGCAGAGGAAGTTGGTTTATAGAGGGAGAGATGAGAATGAAGAAGACACTGAGAGAAAGAAAGATGAGGGACATCCATTGTTGGAAAGAAAGAGAGTAACCTTGGTTACTGATGCATTTCCATCTTCTCTCTCCAGTGCCTAAAGGGCCTTATCATGCACTCTCCCCTTAGTAATAATAATAAAAATAGCTTCCTTACCACTACAACTAACAATGATAATAACAAGTACTTATTGAACGTTTGCCATGAAACAGGTAGTATTCTAAGCAATTCGTATATACTAACTGTTTTAATCCTCATATCAACTTAGTGAAGTAGTTACTTGTGTAGCCCTTATTTTACACGAGTTAAATGATCATAGACATTCAAGAAAATTGCCTAAATGTTATACTGATGGAGCCAAGGTTTAAACCCAGGAAGTCTGGTTTCAAGTTCTATCCTGTGTTCCTATATGGATTCAATTTTTAATTGTTTCCTTCTGTGGACTTCTATTACTTAAAACCAAAAAGACTTTTAATTCTAGATAAAATAGAGTTATCATGCAAGGATTTTACAAATCCACCTGAAAAAAAACCCAAATAACCAGACAAAATGTGTGGAATAACTATATTCAGGACACTGGGCATTAGGCAATAAAGACACCTTATTCTCATAGATAAGGAGCAAATGAGATAAGCTCAGCAGTTACCAGGGCATATGTCTATGAGAAAGTTCCCAAGCTGTGGTCCCAGGGAGGAGAAAACCAAAGAGAGACCAGTGGATGCTCTGAGTTGGTGAGACAGAACTGAGAGTTCAGGGAGACAAGGACAACTATGGTTAGCAGGGAAGATTACTTAGAAGTTTAAAGCTGAACAGAGAGAGAACTCTGAAAATCTGCAGTGGATCCTTCTATAATTCTAATGAGTGCTGTTCAGCACTTGTGTGAGAAACTACCAGAGGCCATGTAAAGAACCACCCAATGGATCAGAAGAAACAGCACCTAAAGCTGACATGGTATAGAAATGATGCTTGCTATCCAGTCAGACTGGAAAGCCTGACAATTCATGTGGAATTGGGCAGTACACCAAAAGGACCTTTTGTCAGTAGTGGGGAGAAATGAGTACTAGACTAATAACTGCTCTTATCCCACCTGAAGAATGTGAACAGCATGCCCCAAAAGGCTTTAACTATTTACAAATAACTTAAACAATTCTCAGGAAAATCTCAAGAAAATTTATATGACTAAAAAAATACCCAGCATTCAAGGCAAAATTGTACTCAACAGGCAAAATTAATAGTTTTGCATCTAATAAAAAAATATCAATCATGGAAAGAAGCAGGAAACTATGACTCATAATGAGGAGAAAAATTGGCCAATCAAAACCAGCTCAGAACTGAAACAAAAGCTAGACAAGCATCATAACACAGTTATTACAACTGCATTTCACACATTCAAAAAACTATAAGAATGAATAAACATATTAAGTAGGGACAGAGAAGATATATTTTTTTAAAAGGCCAAATCTCATTGCTAGAGATAGAAACTATGATTGAGATTAAATAATCCACTGGATAGGATGAAAGGAAGATCAGATATTGCAAAAATTAAGTTACTTATCAAGACGACATAACAATAGAAACTATCAAACAGAAAATACAGAAAGAAGAAGATATAAAATAATGAACAGAGCATCAGTAAGTTGTGGGACAACTTCAAGCAGCCTAATCTACACACAAATTAAGTCCCCAAAGGAGGGGAGAAACATTTTTAAATATATTTGTTAAAATAATGTCCCCAAATTTTACAAATTTGATGAAAATTATAAATGGACAGACTCAAGAAAGTCAAGACTCCAAACAAAAGAAACATGAAAAGAAAAACAAAAACAAAAAATATGCCAAGGTACATTCTAATCAAATTCCTCAAAACCAATGACAAAGAAAAAAAAAATCTTAGATACGGCCAGAAAAAAATGTTATATACAAGGGAACAAAGATAATAATGATGGATTATTTCCCATGATAAACAATCGAAGCCAGAAGATAGAAAAACAAATTTAAATATTCAAACAATAATTCTATACCAAGAGAAAATATCCTTTGAAAATGAAGGTGAAATAAAGACTTTTTTCAGACATATGAAAGAATTCATCTCCAGCACATGTGAACTACAGACATCTTAAAAGAATTAGTTAAGACAAAAGAAATATACCAAAAGGAAGTCTAGAACTAAACAAGGTGATGAAGAACACTTGAAATGGTCAGTATGTGAGTAAACTTATCATTTTTCTCTTTTTTTTAAGCTCTTTAGGCCGGGGAGATCAGGAGAGGTAGGTGGGAGGGGCCCACCAGGATGAGAAGTAGAGGAGCAGAGGGCGTTTGCCCCACCCACTCAGGCACGGGGACCCTGCTGAGCTCCCAGGCCAGTCCAGTGCCCTCCAAGGCGCCCCCATCCCCCCAGCCACATTGGTCCTGGGGGCATAAGAGAGTAGAGGAGGGCATTTGCCCACCCACTGGAGCCCAGGAAGCCTGCTGGGCTCCCAGGTGATGTACCCTGCCCTCTGAGACCAGGGGTAGGGGCACGTCTGGGCCCCTTCTGTTCCGTTGAGCCTAAGGCCCACCCACCACAGCCCCCAGGGCGTTTTCCAGCCCTGTTGGCCCTAAGCATAGGCCCCACCCTCCACAGCCAAGGCCTTCCCCGCCCCTCTTTTTTGTTTCTTTTCCCTCCTCTTCTTTTTTACTATTGTGGTACTGTTGTACTTTCTGATTGTTGATTCATCTATATTTTTATTTTATATTCTTTCTAACATATCTGTTAGTTTCCTAGTTTAATTTTATTTTTTACTTTGTTATTGTTCTTTCGCTTTTTTTGTTTTTTGCCATCCCACGCAACTTGCAGGATCTTGGTTCATGAACCCAGGGTTGGGCCGAAGTTCCTGTGGTGGGAGCTCTGAGTCCGAACTACTGGACTAACAGAGAACCTTAGACCCCAGGGAATATTCATCAGAGTGAGGTCTCACAGAGGTTCTCATCTCAGCACCAACACGCAGCACTACCCAACAGCCTGCAAACTGCAGTGCTGGAAGCCTCAGGTCAAACAACCAGTAAGACAGGAACACAATCCCTCTCATTTAAAAAAAAAAAAAAAAATGAGGCAGCATAAAAGTATGTCACAGATGAAGGAGCAAGGTAAAAACCTACAAGACCAAATAAATGAAGAGGAAATAGGCAATCTACCTGAAAAAGAATTCAGAGTAATGATAGTAAAGATGATCCAGAATCTCGGAACTATAATGGAGGCAAGGATTGAGAAAATAAAAGAAATGTTTAACAAACGTCTAGAAGAACTAAAGAACAAACAAACAGAGATGAACAACACAATAACTGAAATGAAAAATACACTAGAAGGAATCAATAACAGACTAACTGAGGCAGAAGAACAAATAAGTGAGCTGGAAGACAAAATGGTGGAAATAACTGCTGAGGAGCAGACTAAAGAAAAAAGAATGAAAAGAATTGAGGACAGTCTCAGAGACCTCTGGGACAACACTAAACACACCGACATTCTAATTATAGGGGTCCCAGAAGAAGAAGAGAAAACAAAAGGGTCTGAGAAAATATTTGAAGAGATTATAAACGAAAACTTCCCTAACATGGGAAAGGAAATAGTCACCCGAGTCCAGGAAGCACAGAGAGTCCCATACAGGATAAACCCTAGGAAAAACACACCAAGACACATATTAATCAAACTAACAAAAATTAAATTCAAAGAAAAAATATTAAAAGCAGCAAGGGAAAAACAAAAAATAACATACAAAGGAATCCCCATAAGTTAATCAGCTGATTTTTCAGCAGAAACTCTGCAGGCCAGAAGGGAGTGACAGGATATACTTAAAGTGATGAAAGAAAAACCTACAACAAAGTTTACTCTACCCACAAGGATCTCATTCAAATTCAATGGAGAAATCAAAAGCTTTTCAGAGGAGCAAAAGCTAAGAGAATTCAGCATCACCAAACCAGCTTTACAACAAATGCTGAAGAAACTTCTCTAGGCAGGAACCACAAGAGAAGAAAAAGACCCACAAAAACAAACCCAAAACAATTAACAAAATGGTAATAGGAACATACATATTGATAATAACCTTAAAAGTAAATGGATTAAATGCCCCAACCAAAAGACACAGACTGGCTGAATGGATACAAAAACAAGATCCATATATATGCTATCTACAAGAAACCCACTTCAGACCTAGGGATGCATACAGACTGAAAGTGAGGAGATGGAAAAAGATATTCCATGCAACTGGAAATCAAAAGAAAGCTGGAGTAGCAATACTCATATCAGATAAAATAGATTTTAAAATAAAGAATGTTACACGAGACAAGGAAGGACACTACATAATGATCAAGGGATCAATCCAAGAAGAAGACATAACAATTATAAATATATATGCACCCAACATAGGAGCACCTGAATACATAAGGCAACTGCTAACAGCTATAAAAGACTAAATAGACAGTAACACAATAATAGTGGGGGACTTTAACACCTCACTTACACCAATGAACAGATCATCCAAACAGAAAATTAATAAGGAAACACAAGCTTTAAATGACACAATAGACCAGATAGATTTAATTGATATTTATAGGACATTCCATCCAAAACAGCAGATTACACTTTCTTCTCAAGTGCACATGGAACATTCTTCAGGATAGATCACATCTTGGGTCACAAATCAAGCCTCAGGACAGTTAAGAAAATTGAAATCAGATCAAGCATCTTTTCTGACCACAACGCTATGAGATTCAAAATCAATTACAGGGAAAAAAACGTAAGAAACACAAACACATGGAGGCTAAACAATATATTACTAAATAACCGAGAGATCACTGAAGAAATCAAAGAAGAAATTTAAAAAAACATGGAAACAAATGACAATGAAAACAGGACGACCCAAATCCTATGGGATGCAGCAAAGGCAGTTCAAAGAGGGAAGTTTATAGCAATTCAATCTCACCTCAAGAAACAAGAAAAATCTCAAATAAACAATCGAACCTTACACTTAAAACAACTAGAGAAAGAAGAAGAAAGAAAACCCTAAGTCAGTAGAAGGAAAGAAATCACAAAGATCAGAGCAGAAATAAATGAAATAGAGATGAAGAAAACAATAGCAAAGATCAATAAAACTAAAAGCTGGTTCTTTGAGAAGATAAACAAAATTGATAAACCTTTAGCCAGACTCATCAAGAAAAAAGGGGAGAGGACGCAAATCAACAAAATTAGAAATGAAAAAGGAGAAATCACAACTGACACAGCAGAAATACAAAGGATTATAAGAGACTACTACAAAAAACAATATGCCAATAAAATGGACAACCATGAAGAAATGGACAAATTCTTGGAAGGGTACAATTCTCCAAGACTGAATCAGGAAGAATTAGAAAATATAAACAGACCTAGGAAAAACACTCTTTGACATAAACCACAGCAAGATCTTTTTTGACCCACCTCCTAGAGTAATGGAAATAAAAAAATAAGTAAACAATGGGACTTAGTTAAAAGCTTTTGCACAGCAAAGGAAACGATAAACAAGACAAAAAGACAACCCTCAGAATGGGAGAAAATATTTGCAAATGAAACAACAGACAAAAAATTAATCTCCAAAATATACAAACAGCTCATGGAGCTCAATATCAAAAAAAATCCAATTAAAAAATGGGTGGAAGACCTAAATAGACATTTCACCAAGGAAGACATACAGGTGGCCAAGAGGCACGTGAAAAGATGCTCAACATCACTAATTATTAGAGAAATGTAAATCAAAACTACAATGAGGTATCACGTCACACCGGTCAGAATGGCCCTTATCAGAAAATCTAGCAACAATAAATGCTGGAAAGGGTGTGGTGAAAAGGGAACCCTCTTGCACTGTTGGTGGGAACGTAAATTGATACAACCACTATGGAAAACAGTATGAAAGCTCCTTAAAAAACTAAAAATAGAGCTACCATATGACCCAGCAATCCCACTACTGGGCATATACCCTGAGAAAACCATAATTCAAAAAGAGACATGAACCACAATGTTCATTGCAGCACTATTTACAATAGCCAGGAAGGACATGGAACCAACCTAAATGTCCATCGACAGATGAATGGAAAAAGAAGATGTGGCATATATATACAACGGAATATCACTCAGCCATAAAAAGAAATGAAAGTGAGTTATTTGTAGAGATGTTGATGGACTTAGAGTCTGTCATACAGAGTGAAGTAAGTCAGAAAGAGAAAAACAAGTACTGTATACTAACACATATATATGGAATCTAAAAAAAAAAAAAATGGTACTGATCAACCTAGGTGCAGGGCAGGAATAAAGATGTAGACATAGAGAATGGACTTGAGGATACGGGATGGGAGGGGGAATTGGGATGAAATGAGAGTAGCATCTGCATATATACACCACCGAATGTAAAATAGTTAGCTAGTGGGAAGAAGCAGCATAGCACTGGGAGATCAGCTCGGTGCTTTGTGATGACCTAGAGAGGTGGGATAGGGAGGGTGGGAGGGAAGCTCAAGAGGGAGGGGATATGGGGATAATATATGTATGCATATGGCTGATTTACTTTGGTGTACAACAGAAGCTAACAGAGTATTGTGAAGCAATTATACTCCAATAAAGATTTATTTAAAAAAAACTTAACTCTTTCAAAACAGCTAATGACAATAGAATCTGAGGTTTATAACATATACAAAAGTATTATCATAATCACTGAAAGGGGAAAAATGAAAGTATACTATTAGAAATTTTTGGATGCTAATTGAAGTGATATGGTATATATAGAAGGTACGACGCGATGTTAAAAATGTATACTCTACCACCTTAAGCAACCACTAAATTATCAACAACAAAAAAGAGTTATAGCTAATAAGCCAACACAAGAGATAAAATGGATTCATAAAATATAATTCAAAGGAAGGATGAAAAAGAGAGGAAAAAGCAATAAATAGATGAGAAAATAGAAAAAAAAATCAAAGTGGTAGACTACAAACTGACAATATAAAATTTCAAGAATTACATTAATAGTAAGTGGACTAAACATGCCAATTAAAAGGCAGAAATTGTCAGACAAAATACAAAGAAGTAGGACCCAACCACATGCAAACTTAAAAAAAAAAACCACATTAAAAATAAAGGCACAATAAATTAAAAGGAAAGGGATGGAAAAAGATAAATCCTGCTAACACTAATTTTTTAAAGGCAGAAGTAGTTACATTAATATCAGAGTTAATTTCAGAGCAAAGAATATTACTGGGCATAAACAAGGTCATTTCATATTAATGGAGCAGGGATTCAAGATGTTACAGTTTTGTACCTAATGTCCTTACAATGATTTTTTCACATGCACACACACACACACACACACACACACACACACACACTTCAAGAGAAATAGAAGGCATGAACATCAACCAAGTTGACTTCATTTACATTTACAGGACACTTCACCACACAAGAACAGCACGACATTACTTTCAAGTGTACACAGAACAGCCAGAATGATTAGAGAGAGGAGAGGGGAGGAAAGAAGAGAGAGGGAGGGAAAGAAAGAAAATTAAATTTTCCCTGGCCCTTCTCTGAAAATTGAATTGCACATTTGAAATATCTACTTGATGTTTTAATTTGTATGATCTCATATCTAACTTCAACATTAGTAAAGGCAAATTTTTAAATCTCTCCCTACAAATAAAAATATATATGCACACACCTTTCCCATTCTAACCTCCAAACCTGATCTTCAATCTTCTTTTTCCGGTGGATCTGTTTCTCCCAGTCACCTATTGTCTTATTTTTCTAGCCTCAAAATCAGTCAGTTTCAATTCCTTTCTCCTTTTTATTTCATATTAAATTATTCAAATTCTGTTCATTTATACTTTGCTTCTAATTCTTCTCTTGCTGATGCCCTTCCAATCTGCTTTGCAACACGTTCCTTCTAAATTCTTTCTCTCAGTCTCCTATTTGAAAACCTGTCCTATCTACTCATTTCCATCAGGGCCATTAGCTGGAGTTCCAAGTTCTCTACAACGTGAACCTAATTTACTTTTCCAAACCTGCCTCTCAGTACTTACCATCATAATCCCTTTATTTCAGCCAGACTGCTTTTCTCATTATTCGATACACCTTCTTAGATCTTACGTCTAAGCCTAAGCTCACACCATTTTCCTGACTTTATGCTCCTTCCCAGTCATGCAATTTCATCCACTTCTCAGTTTCAATCACAGCAGCATAGACAATTTCAGATGTAGCATTAAAATGAAATTCAAGTCTCTGGCCATTTTCAAATCATGATCATGCAGCCCTTCCTAGGTAATGATTTAAAATGAAAAATGTTCTTTTATGTTTAGGACTTTTTTGGTTCCCAAAGAAGATTTTATTAGAATCAAAAATGGTTTATGCTTTTTATTGGTAGTAAAATTCACACAGATGTTACCTGCTCATCAGAGTCATAGATAATATAATTTTACAGAAAGATCTAGAATTTAAATGGTATTCAAATTTTACAGCAGATATTATGTCCTTCTTATCTGACTAAGGTATAGGAGGCTGAGGATAACTAAAGAGGGCCTAAAGGGAATTAAATAATAGAGTTTAAAATTTTAATTTAAGTATATTTTGTGGATAATATTCAATCAGTTACTTCAGTATGAGAAAAAGTTTGCATATTCAGGAATGATTATTCAAATGCAAATTTCTTTATTCAATCATTTGGTTAAAAACAACTCTGCTCATCCACAGTTGAAAATAATCTTTCACATAGATCCCATTTGTTGAATGGCGCACATTCTTAATGATGCTTTAGTACATTTGAGGGCTTAACTAGGTGTTGTGGTCTATTAGAACACATTGAAAACTGACTTAAGAAACAGGACCAATTCACTTAAATCAAAGTACAACTTTTCCTGGCAATTTTAAAGTTTCAAGGCCTGTTCCTGTCTAGAGAGCAATGAGATATGTAGGAACTTCAGGCAGAATCCTTACAGCGTATATTCATTATTCGAGGATAGAATTAACATTGAATTAGTGTTAGGATTGTTTCAGCATGCACTGAATGGGGACAGGAAGAAAATGAAGGTCTTTGATTAACAAATGATTATGGTAATTGGTATCATTTTTCAATATGTTTTCTATTCCAGGGAGATTTATAGTTCCTTTTGACATTAATTTAGGCTTGGCTATGGTCTCAAGATGCATCCCTCTTCATGGGAAGATTATACATCCTGTCTTATTGAATTTAGAAGCAGCCATATGACTTGCATTGACCAATAAAATGTTGCTAAGTAATGAGCAATGTGTATCACTTTTTAAGAAAGCTTTAAGAACTATGGTTCACTATCTCCCTCTTTTCCTTCTAACTTGAGACTCACAGATAGGAGCAGTTCCATCAACATTGACCTGGAATGCAGACAATATGGGAAGGAACGGAAGCAGATCTCAGCAGACATGTAGCATGAGAAAGAAAGAAACGTGTTTTGTAAAGCACTAAGGCTTTGTGGGGGATTGTTACTGCAACATAACCTAACCTGTCTTGACTGGACCCTGACTAACACAATGAATATTGTTCTTTGAACACTTCTTCTTCTTCTTTCTTTTTTTTTTTAATTAAAATGTACTGTTTAGTCAGTGGGAGTTGTATCAGTTTGTCTTTTGTACAGATGGAAAAGTTAAATGATTCCACATTCCCAATTTTATTCCAATGACATTTGATAAAAGCTTTATCCATTTAATTTTCCAATAGGTAATATATGTATAAGTATAAACTGGTGTACAGTGAAAAGTCTTCTTCATTTCCTGCTTGTTCCTCTGTCCATTCCTCTCCCCCCACCATGAAAATCATTATTAGATTTTTATGCCTCTTTTCAGTTTCCTTATATATGCCAAAGAAACATAGATACAGATTCTTACTTTCTTTCTTTTTACACAAAAGGTGGTATATTATGCACATAGCTCTGAACATGATTTTTTACTTACAATATATCTTGGAGGACTTTCCACATCAGTGCACAGTTAGCTACTCATTCGTTTTTAGACACATATTATCCATTATATGGATGTGTCATAATTTAATTAAGCCCTCTCTTTTTGGTGGTCATTTGGGTGGTTTGATTCTTTGGCTATTACAAATAATGCTGCAACCAACAAACATAATAAATATAAGTTATAATATAATAAATATAAAAAAATAAAAATGACATAAAGTCATTTTGCATATGTACATCACATATGTAGACTCAATTCCCAGAAGCAGAATTGCTTGACCAAAAGTATATGTGTTTAGGGGACTTCCCTGGTGGTCCAGTGGTTAAGAATCGGCCTTCCAATGCAGGGGACATGGGTTCAATCCCTGGTCAGGGAACTAAGATCTCACCTGCCATGGGGCAACTAAGCCTGTGCGCCCTAGAGCCCATGCGCAACAACTAGAGAGCCCGCACACCACAACGAAAGATCCCGTGTGCCGCAACGAAGATCCTGCGTGCTGCAACTAAGACCCGACACAGCCAAATAAATAAATAAATAATAAAAAAGTATATGTGTTTAAAAATTTGACAGATATTGCTACATTTATGATTATAGGACTTGTACAAATTCACGCTCCCACCAGCAATGTAGTAAGTCTCTAACTGCTTTGCCAAGAGCGTGTTACCAAATTTAGGAATATTTACAAATCTGATAAGTGAAATAATGGCATCTCAGGGTAGCTTTAATTTGCATCATTCTTATCATAAGAGAGGTTCCATATAACTCCCAACAATGTAGTTAACCCTCTTTATTTGTTGGTGCCCTGGACACCCACATAGCAAATCAGCCCTGAATCAGGCTCTGCTCCAATTCAATTTCTCCTTTCTTTCATTTGTTGCTATTATTCTAAGTCGTGCTCTCTGGTTCTTATTTCTAATTTTGGTTTTTGCAGCTTTCTCCCTTTGGATTAGTGCCTTGTTGACTAACTAGAATTTAAATATCCTTATGGGGTTGGGGAGGTCCTTTACAACAAATCAGTCTTTCACAAAATAAAGTAAATAAATCCATTGGTATATTTTCTAATAAGATTTCTAAATGTGAAAAGCCTAGAGTATCAGGCATATACCTGGAGAGAAGGCAGAAATGGGAGTATAGAAAAGATGCTTGATTGCACCAAGAGAAATCTCTGCCCAAGGAACTTGACTTGAAATTTTTCTTTCAGTTTTCTCTGTCCCTTTCTCTCTCTTTCTTTCTCTCTCCTTCCCTCCTTCTAGCTCACTCCACATTATATCTCACACAAAATTAGAAACATAGAGACAATTGACTGAGGACCTTAGTTGAAAATAGCCTTTCCTGGGCAGAAAATGTAATGTAAGAATGGGAGAAAATGAAGCAGCATTTATAATCTATAGGTTTGTAACTTATTTTTGTGTGTGTGAACTGTATCATGGTTATTATCATGCAATCAAAGATCCTGGTTGCATATTTATTTATCAATAATTCCTGGCTGAGAGTCTTATAATATATAACAAACTGATTCTTTCTATTCTGCCAGAATAGTTGTTCATCAAATTGAATTATGAACAAATGGAATTTTCTCTAAGAAACGCACTCTTACGTTTTCTGCCTAGCTGTTACATGGTCAATATTTAGGTAACTGAAATCTCCCATGAGCAGTATTATGACTTTTTCAGACCTTTTGTGGTGTATATAAATATTTCACAATTTGATTTCACTAATGGTTTTTGCAGATCAATAGGAAACCAGAAGCATCTTGTTCCCTTTTTCAATGTTAAATTTTATCTACATAGTAAAGAAAATCTGTCAGTCAAGATGTTATGCGTTCATTCATCTAGTAATTCACAGCTTTCAACACAGACCCTGCCAGAACATCAAAATCCCTAGGTCAGAGAATAGAACACTTATTTTTAAGATGTATAAAAATTTTAATGTCAATATTTATAAAGTAAGAATGCAAATCTATATTTAAATCAGAAATGTGTTAAGTTTCTGAAACCCCTAAGGGCCCTGAGCCTGAGTTAGGCGTGTGTTGGGTACGCTAACCAAGGTATAGTGTTAATGGGAAAAGCAGTGACGTTGCATGGTTTACTTGTATTTAATCCAGTTCCTTCCCTTACTCCTAGCACACGTTTTGAGAAATCAGTCTAGAGAAATATTTTCCTCAGCCAGTTATCTCATCCTCCAGCTCCCTTCTGCATTTTGAAAGGGCAGTGATTGCTGTCAGCGTAGACTTCCCTTCTAAAGGAGTCCTATTTGTCATCGATGTAGTTTGCAAACTCACTCTGAAGAAAAGAGCAATTTTCTTATCACCAACTGGGGTGACACAAGGAGAAACTGAGGATCCCCTCTCAGCCTGGGACACCTTTATATCTCCACAGCATGATGTTTGATTCTTTCATATGCTATTGTCAAAATTTCATATAATTGATATTTATGTACTTGACTTAATACCCTCTAGGGGTATGCTTTTGAAGAAAAGATTTGTTTATTCCCCTCAGAATCTGGTACCTGTTGCTTTATAATATACAAATAATGAACAAATCTGTGTTTATCTGAATTAAATAGTTAATGTGTCTCTAAGTTTGATTGATACCACCTTGTTTCACTTTCCTAGACTACTGGTTTTCAACTGAGTAGTGGGCAACATATCAATGCATATATAAATTTACATCTATATTCACATTTTATCATTTAAGAGTTATTCATCATGAACTTTTTTATATTTGCCTATAATTTAATATAAGCTTTTAAGATATACATTTTGCATATGTTTTATAATACATTCAGCATTTATTTTAATAGAACATATATTTTGTTTATAAATAAATACACATGTATTTGAGGTGTGCACTCAGCTTTTTAATTGAAATAACTACAGAATCATAAAATATTTGTAAACTACTGTCCTAGAATAAAATACACAATGAGAGTGTGGGATTGAGTCTCTAAAAAGAGAACAATTTTGTGAGAACATTCAAGTAATGCTTGGATTGTTACATCTACTTCATTCTTTTTTCCTGGAAGAATAAAAGGTAAAAGGCTGGAATCTGAAATTCAATAGGAAAGGAATATTGCTTTTCAATTACATGTAATTTTATTCTCTTTCCCTAATGTTACCCTTCTCTTTTCCCATTAAGGAATTACAAATGAGGAAGAAATGTCAATATGACATTTAGCATACAGGCGGGAATCCTAACAAGAAAGCCTACTCAAGCAGCTAAGTGTAGCACCAAAGTAGGAGGGCCTCAGGAGAGCCAAAGTCAGATTGTGTAAACATCTGGATTTGTATTCCATGCATTCATCATGTAGCTTAGAAGAAGTCATTGACATCTTTAAACATCTTTTCCCTAATCTGAAAATGAAGAACAGAAACACATCCTATGGACATAGCAAGATTGTTTTGATTTTTAAGTGGAAGTGAAAATATAAGGCACAAAGCAAACTAAGTTTTTTTTTTCTCTTTATATTTTGTCATAGTATTTGGAATTAGCATAAAAATACTCAAAGATAAAGAGAGGATATCCTGTGAATGAACCAGACAAAACAAAAAATAATTTCTCACAGTCTTTAGATCAATTCTCAATATATTTATTTGAAAATGTCTCCAGTTTTAAAATATAAAATATTATTTAAAATAAATAATACGAATCTAAATAAAATTAAACATATAATTTTATAATAAAAAGTTCTTCCTCAGTTTAAACTATATTTAATTGAAAATATATCACTGCAATCTGTATTATGCTAAGATGTTGTGGCTGCTTCTTATTTGCTAGGTGAATTTGAGTAAGATAAATCATAGTCAAAGACAGCAACATTTATACATAAGTAGAGTGAGGCTCTAAAATTAGAGAATGGAAGTGGTTATACATTGGCAAATCTATTTTGTAAAAATATTTGTACTATTTGATATTTTTAACAGACTTCATTTTTTAGAGCAGTTTTAGGTTCAGAGCAAAACTAAGAAGAAACTACAGAGATTTCTCACACATCCTCTACCCTAAGACATGTATAGCCTCTCCCACTATTAACGTCCTGCACCAGAGTGGTACATTTGATGCAATGGATGAACCCACATTGACCCATTATTAACATCCAAAGTCCTTAGCCTATCCTAGGGTCACTCGGTGTTGTACATTCATTGAATGTTGACAAATGTGTAATGGCATATATCTACCTTTATAGTATCATGTAGAGTAGTTTCACTGCACTAAAAATCTCCTGTTTTCTGACAATCCCTCCCCCTCTCCTCCTTGAGCCCTGGTGACTACTGATCTTTTTATTATCTCCATACTTTTGCCTTTTCCAGAATGTCTTAAAGTTGGAATCATTGTAGCTTTTTCAGATTGGCTTCTTTTACTAAGTAATATGCATTACTAAGTTTAAGTAATACATGTTACTAAGATTTAAGTTTCCTGCATGTCTTTCATGGCTTGAGAGCTAATTTCTTTTTAATACTGAATAATATTCTATAGTCTGGTTGTACCACAGTTTACCCATTCACCTACTGAAGGATATCTTGGCTGCTTCCAAGTTTTGGTAATTGTGAATAAAGCTGTATAAACATCTGTGTGCAAGCTGTTGTGTGGGCATAAGTTTTCAACTCCTTCCGGTATATACCAAGGGATGTGATTGCTACATCATGTGGTAAGAATATGTTTACTTTTGTAACAAGCCGTCAAACTGTCTCTCAAATTGGCTGTTCCATTTTGCATTCCCATTAGCAATGAATGAGAGTTCCTGTTATTCCACATCCTCATCAACATTTGGTATTGTCAGTGTTTTGAGTTTTGGCCATTCTAATAGGTATATAGTGATATTTCATTGTTGTTTTAATTTGCATTTCCCTGATGACATACAATGTGGAACATCTTTTCATATGCTTATTTGCCATCTGTCTATCTTCCTTGGTGAAGTGTCTGTTCATATCTATAGCCCATTTGTTAATGGGTTGTTTTTTTTTTGAGTTTTCAGTGTTCTTTGTATATTTTGGATAACAGCTCTTTATCAGATGTGTTTTTTGCAAATGTTTTCTCCTGGCCTGTGACTTGTCTTCTCATTCTATTGATAATGTCTTTCATGGAGTAGAAGTTTTTAATTTTAGTAAAGTTCAGTTTATCAATTATTTCTTTCATGAATCATGACTTTAGTGTTGTATCTAAAAAGTTATTGCCAAACCCAAGGTCATCTAGTTTTCTCCTATTATCTTCTAGGAGTTTAAAAGTCTTGTGTTTTACATTTAGGTCTATATCAATTTTAATTTTTGTGAGAGGTATAAGACCTGTGTCTAGATTCAAAATTTTTGCAGGTGGATATCCAGTTTTCCAGCACCGTTTATTGAAAGGTTATCTTTTTTTGTTGTATTTTCTTTGCTCCTTTGCCCAAGATCAGTTGACTACATTTGCATGGGTGTTTTAGATCACTTAATTTTCATTATAAACAATCAGTTTATTTAAAGGCCTTGGCTTCTCTGACTCTCTTAATACTAGATGAGAATATTCAGGTCTAGAGATTTTCTAGAACTCATTTACCATGGCCAAAGCAATCAATAATTTTTTGCTTTCCAGTCCAGTGATTTTTTCACTCCCATCCATTTTTTTAATCTGAATTCTGTTGTTATAACATTTATCTTTATTTTGATGACCTAACATTATTGTTTATATTTTGGAAATTGACTTCCAATAACTGTTAATAATATAAGGTTACATTGTTTGGCTGGCGACCAAAGATTTCAAGAGTGTCAATCAGGCTGATGTGAGGAGTTTCAATATTCTAATATAATTAATTTCATAAGGTCTCTAATAAAGAAAAGGGTCTTGGGGTCACAGGCGTTTTTGGAAGCTGTCAGCCATTGTCTGGTTTGATCCTTTCTAGTCGTTGTCATTTTGGATTCTACTTCTCTATGATTGAGGTATGTGAATTTCAACTCTATCTAACCTTATATTTGGAAAACAGCAACTGTTCTTTCTTTTCTTCTTTTCTCATTAGCTTACTCATCATTCTCAAGGCAACCAAGGCCTTTAGTTAAATAAAAAGTCATGTAGGACTTCTGTGGCGGTCCAGCGGTTAAGACTCTGTGTTCCCAATGCAGGGGACCCGGGTTTGATCCCTGGTCAGAGACCGAAATCCCACATACCATAACTAAGAGCCCACATGGCAACTAAAAGATCCCACACGTGGAAACGAAGATCCTGTGTGCCACAACTAAGAGCTGGCACAGCCGAATAAATAAATAAATAAACAAATATTTTTTGAAAAGTTATGTTGAAGGAATATTTAAAAGAAAGTCACAAGTGTACATTTCAAAAAAAACTGTATCCCTCTTGGCTTCATTTTACTCTTTTCCACTTCTGAAATCTAAATATCCCAACCTCTGACTGTGCCCTTGTGTTTAAAGTGAGTCTCATATAAACAGGCTACTTTTTGTTTTTATTCTGTCTGATAAATTACCTTTTATTTAGAATGTTTGGTGTATTTACATTCAATGAAATTACTAATATGGTCTAACTACCACTTTACTCTTTGCTTTCTTTTTGAACTACTTTTCTTTGTTCATTTGATTTTCCTTTTCTGCCAAGAACAGTGTGTGGGCAAAAATGTTGCCTGTCATTTCAGCAAACAAAGAACATTACCTACCATTTTGGTAAACAATGAATGTTCCCCACCATTAAGCCATCAACCACTGCAGCTGCCCCTGACAGTGTGCCCTGAGGGGAATTCAGAATGGAGAAAAGCAGGATAGTGGTCCTAGATAGTTAAGATGCACATCAGAGGAATCATTTCAATGAGCCCAGACTCCTGCATCTTCCCATACATAGAAAAGCACTAAAGTCATTAACAAGATGTCTGTTTTTTGTGATTAGCAGTTATCGTTTGATATTTGACTACATGGGCTTTTTTCAGCAAAAACTCCTATACATCCTGGCTCCTCCCTTATCCCTTGGCAACAGTTTCTCAGAGCATCTGAAAGGCTGCCCTCCCAGGCTATAGTCCTCAGTAAGGTCCTTGAAGAAAACATAACTCTCAACTTTTAGGTTGTACTTTTTTTTTAGTTGACAAGTTCATGGTACATAGCTGGCATTCAATTCTTATTCATTCCCATTTCTAAACAATCACTAATTCCTTCAAATGTAACTCTTTAACACTTGTTTTAAAGTTTTTGAAGGGAATTTGGAGGTTACATGGAGAAGAAACCAAAGTTTTAGGTTACTTAGGTTATTACTACTTCCTTTGTTCAGACGATTTCCAGTTCATCCCTGGTTATAACAGTAGACTTAATTTCCCGCACCTGTTTTTGCCTCAATTCACCATATTACAAGCAGAATGATATTTCTAAAATGCCATAGAAATTATGTGTCATCTTCCTATGCAATCATTCAACGGCTAAACTTTGCACCCCAGTTTTGGAAAAACCCAAATTACTTAAGTAGAGCTCAAAAATTCGTTTTCCTTCTATAACTTTCTCATGTTGAAAAATGGAATATTTCCTGCCATATCAGTAAACAAAACATATCATAGTCGTCAGCACTTGCAGCCCTCCACTGTGAGCTGGTGAGCCCTGAGGAAACTGAGGATGTGAAAACACAGGATACTGGCCCCAGATAGCTGAGGTGTATATCAAAGGAATGATTTCAGTGAGCCCAGACTCTTGCATCTTCCCATACATAGAAAAGCGCTATTCCTTAACTTGAGATATCTGGTTTTCCTTTAATTAATAATCATCTTTTGACATTCAGACTACCTGTCCTTTGTTGCAAAACTTCTATATAACCTGGCTCCCCCCATCACCTCCTCGGAGCAGTTCTCTCAGGGTCACTTGCGATGCTGCCTCCTGGGCTTGAAGTCCTAAGAATTCCCGCCAAATAAAATAGAACCCTCAACTTTTAGGTTGTGAATAGCTTTTTAAGTCAACAATGTTTTATGCAACAAATATACTGAACTACATGCTGTTCTTCAAACACACCACTTTATTTCTCTGCTTTGAGCCTGAGAATGCCCTCATTTTCCTAGTAACCCCCAAAAAACCCCCTAAAACCAAAAAACAAAAACTTCTCCACTAACTTCCAAATCAGCTTCCAAAAGAGAGCTAATCACTTCTTTGTTCCAAATCCTTTCCCTGCACAAATACCTATTTTAACATGTCCTGTTGAATCACAGTGCCTTGTCTGTTTCTTTCCCAAGCAGTGGAATTCTTCAGGGTTTGGAAATGAATTTTGTATATGTAGCTCTTGAAACACAATAAGCATAGTGTAATGTTAGATGTTGTTATTTCCTATCTATAACAAAAGAACAGTACCTAGCCAACAGGAGGGCCTCATTAATAGGTTAAACAAATGTTTCTATGCATGCATGAATCAGTAAAGGGTGAATAAGCTAAAGTATGAAAATATGCACTAAAAAAGAAAGTTATACCAGATGGTAACAAATATTTCACTTCATCTTTTAGAATCTCAGAGGCCATACCAATGTCAGCATGTACTCAGGAGACTCTTTCTTATTTTTCATAGTTTATGTTGAGAGTGTCTTTCCTTTAACCAATATCTAGAGTTGGAAGGCACTATGACAGATCTTAGAGAAGCAATGATAGTTACATTGACACAGCACTGAAGACTTGTTGAGAATAGTTGTCAGTTAAATATAAACAAATGTAGGCGAGAAAAAGTAATAATTTTCTTCTATCTTTCTAAGTCCTCAGTTGGGACACCTCTAACAAATGACAGATTAACAAGAGAAAGATGAACAGGTTTATTAACATGTATAATTCATGTACATATGAAAGATACCCAGGGAAAAATGAGTAACTCAAAAGTTTGGTTAGAATTTGAAGTTATATAGTATCTTAGCATAGGAACAATACATTTTTAGAGATGCAAGAAGACAAAGGAAAAGAGCCTTGAGTCTCTAGGGGCAGCACATTGTGGGAAAGCAAATATAAGCACATTGTGGACAAACTTTACTTAGTAAAGTTTCTTATGTAGATTCTGCTGTTGTCCTCTCCAGGTTGATGGGGCCTAAAGTTATCTATGAGAATTAACTTTTGTGCATCCTGGGAGGGAAGGGAGGAGGACCGTCTTTGAAAAATGTATGTCCTGCTTTTGGAGGAAGGCAAAGAGGAGGAAAGCAGGGAGATTTCCACGTATCTGCTTTGTCTCAATTGCCTTAAGCTCAAAATAATCTTCATGTCTAATTAGTATATTTTACAGTGACATATTCTGCCAGCCTTCAAAAGAAATACACTTGACTCAGCTGAGTGTAGTCAAGTTAAGAAACGTTTTTGTTAACGAAACCGTTAAAAATAAAAATAACTTCAAGTTCCTTTAGTGCATTCAGTCATACATTCACACCCATACGTAGTTTCCTTCCTGATACAGTTATTAGACTTTTTTCTTGGTTGACATTGTTGAACTTTGCAAATCCATGAACAGATAGAATTATTGTCTGTATTTTAAAATTCACTTGTTGAATGTGAGCACAATTTAGAATTTTTTTTTTCTTTTTTTTTAAAAATATTTATTTATTTATGTATTTTTTGGCTGTGTTGGGTCTTCATTTCTGTGAGGGCTTTCTCTAGTTGAGGCAAGCGGGGGCCACTCTTCATCGCGGTGCGCGGGCCTCTCACTATCACGGCCTCTCTTATTGCGGAGCACAGGCTCCAGACGCACAGGCTCAGTAGTTGTGGCTCACGGGCCCAGTTGCTCCGCAGCATGTGGGATCTTCCCAGACCAGGGCTTGAACCCGTGTCCCCTGCATTGGCAGGCAGACTCTCAACCACTGCGCCACCAGGGAAGCCCTAGAATTTTTAAGCTAGAATAGCAAACCTCTCTTGAGGGGTCAGAATATTTTACTAAATAGAGGTGTTTGTCATTCTTTTGACTTTACATAGGTCCGTCTTTTTCTTCAGTGGCCATAGTTTACAGTCTATGATTTTTCAGTGAAGGTTAATACATATGTAAAACTCAGTTTCTCTTCCTCATGTGTATTTTTATTTACCTAACATTGACTTGACTAGTAGTTTCCTATTTTTCAGGGTAAAATATTCATGGAAATCAAAGTTATAGGCACATTTTTTCTGAAATTTCAAAAGGATCATATTTTTTCTAATCCAGAATCAAAGAGGAAGACATAAAGGAAAATGATGTTGAGGTAGAAACCTCAAACTAAGAATGAAAGGAACTAGACTCTAATGCTCCCCCCAAAAAATGAGTTTAAATCCCACCTCTGATATCTGCACTCAATAGATGTGTTACATCAGGAAAATATCAATACTCCTCTGAGCCTTAGTTGCCTTATTTTGAAAGTGAGGGCAATGGTGCAAATTTGTTGAGATTGTATATTTGATTATGGGACAACTGAGACTATAAGCCTAGACCCTCCATAGGAAAAGAGATCATGCCTCTTTCACTTATTGCTGTGAGTCCAACACAGCACATAAATGGTGCTCAATAAATATTTATTTAATAAATAATACATTTGGAGAGTTGTAGTGAAGATTGGTTTGTAAATTAACTGGCACATTTGTAGGTACTTGATTTGAGTACACATTTCACTTATTAATTTGAATTGGTCTTTTCATGTTTTTCACTTTTATTATTTTGTTATAAATGTTTTGTAATTTTTGGGGGTGGTGACATTGTTAACCCTTTTTGGATATTACTAACTGTTTTCATGGATAATCATGTTATATTTTATATTTGGAATTTATTTCACAGTTGTTTATTGTCCCTAGATCTTAAATCGTAGAAAATTCAATAGGAAAAATAAAATGGGTTAATAATAGAAGAGGAGATTTTCATGGACTTTCTTTAAAATAACTTCAGTAGTTCAAACATAAAGTTGCTTTTATTATCTTTCTGCGTCTGCAGCCCTTGGGAAGCCTATGAGTCTCCAAGGAGATTATGGCTCTATGTAAACAAAGAAAAGAAAATTAAAATTGTGAGAGCTTTCCCACCCCATGAGTGGCTCTGTTTAAAGAAGAAAATAAATGGCTTTCCTTACTTGCATGTCACAGAGAAACAGGTTTAAATCACTAGAGCTGTGTAATGTGAAACATGTTTAGTAATTCAGCAAAGCATAAGAAGAAAAGCACTCTCAATGTTAAGTAGCAGCATCTCGTTGACATAACTGTCCTCCTAAAGTGTCTAAATGCTTCATTTACCTTAAAGGATAGCTCAGATCACTCAAAAAGTTCAAAAAACAGATGAGCGCTTGCTTTGACATCTGTGCTCAAGAATTAGTTTTAGATTCAATTCCTTTGTTAAACATGGTTATTTGCCCTTATCCTTGACATCTCTTTTTTCAAAGGTGTAACTTATTTAAATCTGGAGAGAATGAATTTACATTATCATAAATATTCCAAGATAGAAAAGGATTAAAAAGTTATTGAACCAATCTCCAACAGTTTCTTGAATGGACTCCACAATAATAACTTCATAAAATTTGGTGCATGTTTGCATACCTCTAGAGGGGGCAAACTCACCATTCGTCAAGGATGTCCATAGCATCATTGGATACTCAGGTTTAAAGAAAGATCACACTAGATCTAGTATTTTTCTGTATTATAGAGGTACACTCATTTCACAATGCAATGTCTTAATTTTTTTTTTTAATTAATTAATTTATTTACTTTTGGCTGTGTTGGGTCTTCGTTTCTGTGCGAGGGCTTTCTCTAGTTGCGGCAAGCGGGGGCCACTCTTCATCGCGGTGCGCGGGCCTCTCACTATCGCGGCCTCTCTTGTTGCGGAGCACAGGCTCCAGACGTGCAGGCTCAGTAGTTGTGGCTCACGGGCCTAGTTGCTCCGCGGCATGTGGGATCTTCCCAGACCAGGGCTCGAACCCGTGTCCCCTGCATTGGCAGGCAGATTCTCAACCACTGTGCCACCAGGGAAGCCCAATTATGTATTACAATTATTTAATTTAATGCTCAATGTTATTGATTAATAATCATCTCTGATTAAACGTGATGGTTAAAGAAGTCTTAATCTTTTCTCATTGCAACAATTCTCACTTAAGTCTTCTGTGACTCAGTAAATGATACCATGATTCATTCAGTTGATTTATCTCTTTTTAATTTTTATTGGAGTATAGTTGCTTTAGAATGTTGTGTTAGTTTCTAATGTACAATGATGTGAATCAGCTATATGTATACATATATCCCCTCAGTTAATTTATCTTTGATTTTTACACTTTTCTCACAAAATTTTTCTATTTTTTCCAGTATATTAGCAAGTCATACTATTTATATCTTCAAAATGTATTCATTTCTCAAAATTTCAGCAACTAATTTTATAAAGTCACCATCCTTTCTAACATCTAACATAAAAATAGCCTAACACTTGATCTCCTTGTTACCATTATTGTCTCTTCAAATGTGAGCCAGCATGATTTTTCTAAAATATAAATCAGAGCTTGACAGTTTCACTGAACACCCTCACAAGTTTTCCTATTACTCTTAAAATAAAATCAAGCTCCTTAACAATGGCCAGAATTTTACCCAGCCTCTGATATAGCTTCTCTAAATTCTTCCTCCTTTCTTCCCATCAGTCATTAGGCATTAGCAACTTTAGCGTGTTTTTTTTTTCCCCTCTCCTTAATCATGAAAAGCATGTTGCCATCTCAGGGTCTATGAATTTGCTTTTCCTGCTTCTCAAACTCTTTCTGCAAGGCTGCTTCCATTTCCTAGCCCAGGTCTCAGCTCAGATGATTCCTCCTCATACAGGATTCCCTGGCTTCCTACTCTGAGCCTCACTGTGAACATCTTATTTAATCCTCTTCATAGCACTCATTAATACCTGCCATTATCTTAAACACGTATTTGTTTTTGCATCCATTAACTGTCTCTCACTCTATACTATAAACTTCTTGTGAAAATTCTTACTTCTTCTTACTATCCTAGCAACTAGGACAGAGTCTAGCACATAAAAGGCAATCTAGATAAGATTTTGGTCACTTTCTGATTGCAGAAGAAAGAGCTTTATTATAAGTTTGTTTGCCAGAGAGACAGAGGGGTATATATATTGATATTAAATATCAGGTAGAGTCTATGCTACTAACTCTTTCCTCTTCCAAAAAAATGAGGGGTTGAGTAAGTGGCTATAATCTGTATCCCATCAAGATTTCACATTTGATCATTTTCCCATGATCATTTTAAAGTCCATCCCATTGTTAAGTGGTGATTTGGAAGTACCTCTCTAGGAATTTCTAGAAAAACTTTACCTATGAAGAGATATACATTCAACTTTAGAATCCAACAGATAGTTATAGAGTGTTTGGTATGCACCAGGAACTGTGTCAAGCGTAATGGTCAAGAAATACAAGTTTCCTATCTTCACAGAGTGATGTTAGTCAGATAAGTATACTGTAAAAGTCTGGTGTCATGGAATCCAAGGAAATAAAGTCTTTGAAGAATGAGAAAAATGGGAAACTATGTATTCAGTGCAGCTTGAGTAAGATAAGTACTGAAATGTGAATACTGAATTCAATGGCCGGGAAATTATTAGTCACCTTAATAGGAGTAGATTTGGTAGAGATGTTAAGGAAAGGAGTGTGCAATTCTTATTATACTAGGGTTAGAATGAGTACAGCTTTGAAAAAATGGTGGATATAAGCATAGATCTAAGGTAAAAAAACATTTTTGTTTTATTTCAAACGAGGAGAGAAGTTAAGAATGAAAATACTGCTGGAATGAGCTAGTCGAGAGAGAATTAAAGATAAAATAGAGAAAAGAGAAATGTTTTAAGTATCAGTATCTTAAGAAGGGAAAAAGATATGGGAATTTAAAACAAACATTGAAAGGAGCTCCAAGCAGGAGATTCTGGCTGTGAATTCACTCAATTTTGTAGGTTTGGGATAAGAAGAGAAAGAAATTTATAAGTGACGGTTTGCATTTTTTTCCCTAGGAAGTATAAAAAAAATAAGCTGCTCAGTAGAGAGGGAATCTGAGGTTTGGAAAGGATGGAGAAAATTTAAAGTAAACACTGGAAATAGGAGAAGGTTTGAGACACAGAAAAGAATTGCTGAATGATATGAAACAGTGCTGTGAAATAGAACTTTCTGCAGTAATGAAAACTTTCTATACCTTTGCTGTACAAAACTATAATCACTATAAAACATGAGGTCACTGAGCACTTGAAGTGTGTCCAGTGCAACTGAGAAACTAATTTTTAATTGTATTTCAATTCAATAAATTTAAATTTAAATAGCCACATGTGGTTAGTGGTTATCATACTAGATAGACAGGTATGAAGGATGTAGTTGGAGACTCTAACCATGAACCCACATAGGTAGGGAAGTTTTTTCTGACAATTTTAATCTAAGGTAAAACAAGAAAGGGTTAGGGTTAATGTGTATATATATATATATATATATATATACTTTTTTTTTTTTTAAGTATGCTATCTGTCTAACCATTATACAACTTTAAGTCAATATCATGTAACCATGATGATCTTATTTAACTTTGAATTGATCACAGATTCCTGAATCAGGAGCCACACTAAAATTAATTCAGTCTGTTAGTAATGAAACTTTTCAAGTTAATTTAGCAATTTTAAACACCAAACTCCACCATGTACTGTTAACTGTTTTAACTGTTTCTTACTCCCAACTGCTTAATTCCTACCCCTACAGAAGTGTAGCTCTCCCAGCCCTAAGGAAATCTGAGGAATATACATTAATTCCTTATTAGAGACAGTTGCTGCTCTTCCTGAATCATTGAACAATTAATGTCCTCACTCCCTTGCCCTCATATCCCATTTTCTCTGGTAAAGCTTCTGATGCTAATGCCCTACTTATTGCTCTTACCCCAATCTCTTTAAGTGAAATTCATAATGTATCTTAACCTTTTATTTATCACAGACCTTGCTTCAGTATTTCTAGATTTAACAGAGCTCCTATTACGTAAAAGTATATAATTAAATCTATGAATCTAGGTTCTTATTGAACCAACCACTATAGAAGACACAAATACCTCTGGAATTAAAGCTTCATAAAAGTAATTTTATCAACACGATGTCTGTGCTCTTGTACCACACATTCTAAACACAAAACTACATAGAATATGTCATATTTTGATAGGACTTTAAAATTATCAAGTAGCACTATTTTGTTCTTGCTTCATCACATCAAGCTTGGCATGTCCAGTATTCTACAGAACAAATGGGTTCTCTCACAAAGGTGATGAATTTGGGTTACCTTCGACTCTTCTATATCTATACATTTTCCCAAGATTTAGAGCTTTACTTCCAAAAAATTAGGAAATCTCACACAATTGGTAGTAGGAAATCAAGAATAGTGAACACAAAGATTTCGGTGTTACATGGATTTATTTTTACCAAAAAAGCAAGGGTTGATAATTATGACATTCAATAGCAACAATTCTAGGTAATAATTTTGATACATATGGTCATCCTCACTTTATAGAGGAAGAACTGAGGCTTAGAAAGCCTACGTAAAATTTTAAAAATAATGAAATTAGTGAGTAGCGAGCCATGATCCAGCAGAGGTCTAATTTCAATGTTTAGGTGCTTGATACCTACATTGTTTTTCATCTACTTAGAGGAAGTTGTTTTCATTGGAGGAAATGAGAGGTTTTTTAAGTAAAAAATATATGCATATTTCAAGTCCTAGCATTGTACCTTGACTGCCTCTTCTCAGACTCCTTCACTTTTGTAGGCTTGGCCATAAAAATCCTGAATTGCAGCAGCAGAAAAATGGATAAAAGAGATTAGACCAAAGGTGGATGGGAATGGAAGATTTAATCTGATTGTGAGTACAACTAACTTGAAAGTAAAGGAAGCACAGCAAACTAGTGTGGGCTCTAAATTGACTTTGATATCTACATGGTCCAGTCTGGAAGGGTAGTTCATGGCCATAGAGCTCTGGAGGAAGAAATATTTTTCCATTTATTGAAATATTCTTATGGAGAGTTTATTAATGTTCTGTAATTGTCTTTGTAAGATCTACTCACTTCTGATTAGATAGATTTATACCTGTTTAAAGATGTTTATTTTTTCTATTCTGAATGGAAGTATTATTTTTATTATTCTACCTTTGCTTTTATGTAAGAAAGTTTCGTTGCTGTTTTTGTGTGATGTGCCCTGTATGTATGTGCTTATTAGTGTTTATCTCATTACCACTCACTTTCATAAACTCGATAATTCTAAGAAATTTTCCCATTGATTTCCACTGGCTTTCTATGGATCAAGTAATGCAGCCTGAAAATAATGATGATCATGTCTTTTTTTATTAATTTTGCCCCCAAAACAATAAACCCTCAGGTCTATGTTAGCTGCTAAAGTTTTCTTCAAACTGCAACTCATTTAGGCATATATAAGTCTTACACTGACTTTGCTCTCTCTGTCTTCTTTGTGTGTCTCTCTTGTTTAATCATTTTCTTTAATATTTCTTTTACCACTATTTTTGTAGAAAATTTCCACAAAATTTCTACACATATACTGTTCCATTTTCTGCAGTTAATTATATTCCACAATTTCTGATTTATATTTTCTGTAGTCAGTGAATTTTGAGTTGTCTTAAATACTTTGATGAACCCAAGCAACTTTCCCTACTTTAGATTGAAAGTGATTTTCAATCCACTTTCTCTTTATTGCTTCCTACAGCTTTTCATCCATCCTAGATGATAGAACTTTCTACAATTTTCTCCTGACGTTTTTAGTAAAATATATCAAAGGGTTTCTCTTTATCCATATTCTCATGCATGTATTACCATATCTTCATGCATAGGATACTCTTTGTGACATAGATCCCACGGTGGTTTATTTTCTTCAACTAAGAACATTTTATCTAGTACGGGAGTTTGCCAATGTGTAGAAACAATGAAGGGGAGGGAGCAGGTAAATTAACTCTTGCCCAACAAAATAGATGACATCTTTCACTTGGGTGGGGACCACAGCTATTTTGATTACCACTGTATACCTAGTACTCAGCAAAAAAAGCTCAATATATAATATTCTTGAATAGATGAATAATAAAATCTCATTCTTAGATAGTTAAGTGAAGAATCAGCTGATATGCACAGCTTCTGGTCCAATTAACAGTATATATCAGTAAAGATATTAATCTTTACTGATCTGAGGTAGACTTTTCCCCTTTTTCCACTGAATAGTTCTATGACCACGTGAAGTTAGTAAACAAAACCACCTTCTCAGCAAACACACACACACACACATACAGAATACCTACACTCCCTCATGTAGACCTATCAAGGCTTTCACTGAATCCTACAGGACTTTACTTGTGAGGATTTCATTTCCCTCTTTGCACTGTGCCATAGGCAGGTCCACCACTTTGATTTTTGTGGGAATTTTAGTCTGAAAGTTTGGAGACCAAGAGCAGAACATAAATACTCAAAACCTTGTGTAATGATGGCAAGTTTTCCTGACTAGTTCTGGGTGGCAGGAATCAAATAAGAAAATGTGTTTAAGCTGGCCACGTGTCTCCCAGTGAAGCTCTTTTGTTAAAGCAAAGTCTTCCTGGACTCTAAGAATTTGTGTAACCAGACATGTTAATTTTTGATGCTCTCATGAGTTTCTATCTTTTTAATGTTTTCACTTTTTATTTTCCTTCCCTGTTTTGCTAGAACTTCACAGACTGCTAGACAATATTTTATTTTGGAGGATATACCTGTTTTGTTTAGGATTATATGACTGCTTTGAGATGCCTTAATATACAGTTATATATATGTAATAGTTTCTCGAGAACTGTATAAGGACATGGGGAAGAAATTGCTGGTTGCCCCCAATATCAGTTTGCCTCTTTATTCAATCATATTGATATTCATCTTGGAAAATGGCTTCTCAACAACAAACCTACGTTTCCCAGCCTCCCTTTCTGTTAACATGGCCAAAAGACTAAGTTCTGGTCAGTGGGAAGGAGGTGAAAATTACCATGTGGCAGATTCCAGAAAACTTTCTTACGAGACCACTGGCATAAGTGTTACTATCTTATTTTCAATTCTTCCTCCATTCTGCTGCTTAGAACATGATACCTGGGATGTAAATATCATTCTCCTGAACTAAGTTATTGAAGCATCATTGAGCAGCAAGATTGAAGAAGTCTAATTTCTTGAGTCACAGTAGGAAGAGGATTTATTTTTCTGGAATTATAATTTAATATCTTGTATTATAATATTAAATATTATAATTTAATATCTTGTAAATTATTTTCTGTTTTATTTACAAATATATCAGCAACAATTCCTTGTGTGGAAGATGATAGGGAATAAAATAAATAAAATACCCACCTGTTATTAGATGTAAAAAAAGTCCCCATTTCAATTAAAAGTAAATCCTCCCTTGAAATCTTTTTTTTTTTTGGTAGCTTAAAACAGCATGGGTTTATTATGTCAAATTTGGGAGTTCAGGAGTCTGAAATGGGCTTCACTGGGCTAATATCAAT
Organism: Balaenoptera musculus; assembly: GCF_009873245.2. NCBI lineage: Eukaryota > Metazoa > Chordata > Mammalia > Artiodactyla > Balaenopteridae > Balaenoptera > Balaenoptera musculus. The sequence continues at coordinate 72,595,417 of NC_045789.1, read as the reverse complement.
ATCAATATCTAAAGGCTGCTTATATTCTTGGCTTATGTCCTCCTTGCAACTCCAAAGTCAGCAATGGCCAGTCAACATTTTTCCTGTGACATCACTCTGACCCTGATTCTTCTGCTTCTTCTTCTTCCATATTTAAAGACCTTGTCGTTGTATTGGGCCCACTCAGAAAATTCAGGGTAATCTTCTTATTTTAAGGTCATCTGATTAGCAAACTTAATCCCATTTTAAATATTAATTCCTGCATATCATATAACAAAATATTTACAGATTCTGGGGATTAGGATGTGGACATCTTTGGGGACTATTATTCCACTTACCATGCATATTTGTTATAAATTCATATAATCTACCCTTGATGAACTTTCCACTTTCATTTCTTACCATTCTGTGCCTCCCTTGACACAACTAAGCTATTGTAATCTCCTTGTTGTTCTTTGAAAATGTGGATTTCACTCTAATGGCAGGGACCTTATATCATCTTTTCCTTCTTCCTTGAAGAGAAGTCTTCTCAAAGATGTATGCTTCGAATTCTCCTTTGTGTTATTTCATTTGCTCAAATGTCCTATTTTCAAAAAGCCCTTCACTAACAAACCTATGTAATATAATATACTCTGTAACTATCATTTCCTTACCATGCTTTATTTTTTTCGTAAAATATATGTACTTGTTTCTTTTACTATTGTCTGACTCCCTCATAAGAATTTAAGCACAATCAGGGCAGAGATTTAATATGTTTTGATTCACCTCAGTGTCCTTAGCATTTAAAAAAGGGACTATTAGAGAACAAGCACTCAAATACTTGTTAAATAAATGGAGAGATGTACAAATGCATGCTTTTCATGCTCAAATCTATGGTAAGTACTTCACATTTGATATATCATTTGATCTTCTTGGCTTGCTTATGAAGCCATTTATCACTTATATTTTATAGTTCAGATAACCATGGTTCATAGAAATTATTTTATCTGAGACTCCACAGTAGCAAAACTGGGACACTTACTCATACATGTTTGATTCCATATTCCATATTGTTCCACAGCCAAGTTTATACTGTTCCTCTACACTGTGATATTTTTAAAATTTATTTATTATTTTTATTTATTTATTATTTTTGGCTGTGTTGGGTCTGTGCTGCGCGCAGGCTTTCTCTAGTTGTGACAAGCGGGGGCTACTCTTTGTTGCGGTGCGCAGGCTTCTCTTGTTGTGGAGCACAGTCTCTAGAGTGTGTGGGCTTCAGTAGATGTGGTGCATGGGCTCAGTAGTTGTGTCACGTGGGCTCAGTAGTTGTGGCTTGTGGGCTCTAGAGTGCAGGCTCAGTAGTTGTAGTGCACAGGCTTAGTTGCTCCGCGGCATGTGGGATCTTCCCGGACCAGGGCTCGAACCCGTGTCCCCTGCATTGGCAGGCAGATTCTTAACCACTGCGCCACCAGGGAAGCCCTACACTGTGCTATTTTATAGAGATGAATATGCCTATCCATGCCTTCAAAGTGACTACAATTTTATTGGAGATGTTAGATACTTCAATTAAAGGACAGATATCAAGGCATAAAAATTAGAGTATGGAAGAAATAGTAGAGTACCTGTTACATAGTATGTTTCCATTAAAATTTATTGAAAACTTGTTGAAGAAAATAAAATTCTTTAAGATTCCAGACAAATTACAAAGTTGGAGTTATCGACAACATCTTCAGAAATGAGGTGCTTTTGAACAGCATGAGAATGAAAAGTGTATGCACTTCTCATTTATGGTTTCTCTGACGATGTAATTGGGAAGTGAATTTACCTATGTTGAGCATCCTGATACAGACCAGAGAGACCTTAGTTATGATTCATTTAGGATAGTTTATAGTACAGTGGTTCTCCACTATGGCTCTACATTATAATCACCTGGGAAACTTTACAAATACTTCTCCATAGTTAACTCCCCCAAATAGAGATTTAATTGGCACCAGAATCTTTAAAATTTCCTTAAGTGGTTCTAATATTTAACCAAGGCTGGGAACCACTGCCATAGTATATGTGTCCATGAGAATACTTAATAAAGCTCAGGGTCTGCATGCAAGCATAGAAATGCTTAGACTTAACAAATTAATGGTTGCTTTAAACTATAATTTGTTGAAGAAAACATATTCGATAAGAAACATTGTACTGCATTCAATCCAATTTCTGTATGTAATAAATGAATACGTAATTTAACTTAAAGATCCAATAATTGAGTCTTGAAAAGCTTATAAATATCTTGCCATTATTCATGAATATAAATTACTGGGTTTTAAGTAAATTAAATTATCTTTTCATGCCCTCAAGATAATGTATGACTTGCTTCAAACATTTCATTGGTATAAAATTCTCAGAAGCAATAATTCCTTCTGTTTTGTCTGGGTAGAAGTTTTTTTTTTTTTTTTAAACATCTTTATTGGAGTATAATTGCTTTACAATGTTGTGTTAGTTTCTGCTGTATAACAAAGTGAATCAGCTATATGCCTACATATATCCCCATATCCACTGCCTCTTGCATCTCCCTCCCACTGTCCCTATCCCACCCCTCTAGGTGGTCACACAAAGCACCGAGCTGATCTCCCCACGCGATGCAGCTGCTTCCCACCGGCTATCTATTTTACATTTGGTAGTGTATATATGTCAGTGCTACTCTCTCATTTCGTGCCAACTTACCCTTCCCCCTCCCTGTGCCTTCAAGTCCATTCTCTACATCTATGTCTTTATTCCTGTCCTGCCCTGGGTTCATCTGTACCATTTTTAATTTTTTTTTTTAGATTCCATATATATGTGTTAACATACGGTATTTGTTTTTCTCTTTCTGACTTACTTCACTCTGCGTGACAGACTCTAGGTCCATCCACCTCACTAGAAATAACTCAATTTCGTTTCTTTTTATGGCTGAGTAATATTCCATTGTATATATGTGACACATCTTCTTTATCCATTCATCTATCGATGGACATTTCGGTTGCTTCCATGTCGTGGCTATTGTAAATAGTGCTGCAGTGAACATTGTGGTACATGTCTCTTTTTGAATTATGGTTTTCTCAGGGTATATGCCCAGTAGTGGGATTGCTGGGTCATATGATAGTTCTATTTTTAGTTTTTTAAGGAACCTCCATACTGTTCTCCATAGTGGCTGTATCAATGTACATTCCCACCAACAGTGCAAGTGGGTTCCCTTTTCTCCACACCCCCTCCAGCATTTGTCATTCGTAGATATTTGATGATGGCCATTCTGACCTGTGTGAAATGATATCTCACTGTAGTTTTGATTTGCATTTCAATAATGATTAGTGATGTTGAGCATCCTTTCATGTGTTTGCTTGCGATCTGTATATCTTCTTTGGAGAAATGTCTGTTGAGATCTTCTGCCCATTTTAGCATTGGGTTGTTTGTTTTATCGATATTGAGCTGCATGAGCTGCTTGTATATTTTGGAGATTAATCTCCTGTCAGTTGCTTCGTTTGCAAAAACTTTCTCCTATTCTGAGAGTTGTCTTTTCGTCTTGTTTATGATTTCCTTTGTTGTGCAAAAGCTTTTAAGATTCAATAGGTCCCATTTGTTTATTTATGTTTTTATTTCCATTTCTCTAGAAGGTGGATCAAAAAGGATCTTGCTGTGATTTACGTCAAAGAGTTTTCTTCCTATGTTTTCTTCTAAGAATTTTATAGTGTCTGGTCTCACATTTAGGTCTTTAATCCATTTTGAGTTTATTTTTGTGTATGGTGTTAAGAAGTGTTCTACTTTTACTCTTTTACATGTAGCTGTTCAGTTTTCCCAGCACCACTTATTGAAGAGGCTGTCTTTTCTCCATTGTATATTCTTGCCTCCTTTATCAAAAATAAGGTGACCATATATCATGGGTTTACCTCTGGGCTTTCTATCCTGTTCCATTGATCTATATTTCTGTTTTTGTGCCAGTACCACACTGTCTTGATTACTGTAGCTTTCTAGCATAGTCTGAAGTCAGGGAGCCTGATTCCTCAAGCTCCGTTTTTCTTCCTCAAGATTGCTTCTGCTATTCAGGGTCTTTTTTTGTTTCCATACAAATTGTGAAATTTTTTGGTCTAGTTCTGGGAAAAATGCCATTGGTAGTTTGATAGGGATTGCATTGAATCTGTAGATTGTTTTGGGTAGTATAGTCATTTTCACAATATTGATTCTTCCAACCCAAGAACATGGTATATCTCTTCATCTGTTTGTATCATCTTCAATTTCTTTCATCAGTGTCTTATAGTTTTCTGCATACAGATCTTTTGTCTCCTTAGGTAGGTTTATTCCTAGGTATTTTATTCTTTGTGTTGCAATGGTAAATGTGAAGTTTCCTTAATGTCTCTTTCAGATTTTTCATCATTAGTGTATAGGAATGCAGGAGATTTCTGTGCATTAATTTTGTATCCTGCTGCTTTACCAAATTCATTGATTAGCTCTAGTAGTTTTCTGGTAGCATCTTTTGGATTCTCTATGTATAGTATCATGTCATCTGCAAACAGTGACAGTTTTACTTCTTCTTTTCCCATTTGGATACCTTTTATTTCTTTTTCTTTTCTGACTGCTGTGGCTAAAACTTCCAAAACTATGTTGAATAATAGCAGTGACAGTGGGCAACCTTGTCTTGTTCCTGCTCTTATAGGAAATGGTTTCAGTTTTCACCATTGAGAATGATGTTGGCTGTGGGATTGTCATATATGGCCTTTATTATGTTGAGGTAGGTTCCCTCTATGCCTACTTTCTGGAGTTTTTATCATAAATGGGTGTTGAATTTTGTCAAAAGCTTTTTCTGCATCCATTGAGATTATTATATAGATTTTATTCCTTAATTTGTTAATGTGGTGTATCACATTGATTGATTTGCATATATTGAAGAATCCTTGCATTCCTGAGATAAACCACACTTAACCATGGTGTATGATCCTTTTAATGTACTGTTGGATTCTGTTTGTTAGTATTTTGTTGAGGATTTTTTCATCTATGTTCATCAGAGATATTGGCCTGTAGTTTTCTTTTTTTGTGACATCTTTGTCTGGTTTTGGTATCAGGGTGATGGTGACCTCGTAGAATGAGTTTGGTAGCGTTCCTCCCTCTGTAATATTTTGGAAGAGTTTGAGAAGGATAGGTGTTAGCTCTTCTCTAAGTGTTTGATAGAATTCGCCTGTGAAGCCATCTGGTCCAGGGCTTTTGTTTGTTGGAAGATTTGTAATCACAGTTTCAATTTTAGTGCTTGTGATTGGTCTGTTTATATTTTCTATTTTTTCCTGGTTCAGTCCCAGAAGATTGTGCTTTTCTAAGAATATGTCCATTTCTTCCATGTTGTCCATTTTATTGGCATATAGTTGCTTGTAGTAATCTCTCATGATCCTTTGTATTTCTGCAGTGTCAGCTGTTACTTCTCCTTTTTCATTTCTAATTCTGTTGATTTGAGTCTTCTCCCTTTTTTTCTTGATGAGCCCGGCTAGTGGTTTATCAATTTTGTTTATCTTTTCAAAGAACCAGCTTTTAGTTTTATTGATCTTTGCTAATGTTTCCTTTGTTTCTTTTTCATTTATTTCTGATCCAATCTTTATGATTTCTTTCCTTTGCTAACTTTGGGGTTTTTTGTTCTTCTTTCTCTAATTACTTTAGGTGTAAGGTTAGGCTGTTTATTTGAGATGTTTCTTGTTTCTTGAGGTAGGATTGTATTGCTATAAACTTCCCTCTTAGAACTACTTTTGCTGTATCCCATAGGTTTTGGGTCATCATGTTTACATTGTCATATGTTTCTAGGTATTTTTTAATTTCTTCTTTGATTTCTCCAGTGATCTCTTGGTTATTTAGTAGCATATTGTTTAGCCTCCATGTGTTTGTATTTTTTACAGTTTTTTTCTGTGTAATTGATATCTAGTCTCATAGTGCTGTGGTCGGGAAAGATACGTGATATGATTTCAGTTTTCTTAAATTTAGCAAGGCTTGATTTGTGACCCAAGATATGATCTATCTTGGGGAATGTTCCATAAGCACTTGGGAAGAAAGTGTGTTCTGTTTTTTTGTATGGAATGTCCTATAACTATCAATTAAGTCCATCTTGTTTAATGTGTCATTTAAAGCTGTGTTCCCTTATTTTCATTTTGGATGATCTGTCCATTGGTGAAAATGGGGTGTTAGAGTCCCCTACTATTATTGTGTTACTGTCGATTTCCCATTTTTGGCTGTTAGCATTTGCCTTATGTATTGAGGTGTTCCTATGTTGGGTGCATAAATATTTACAATTGTTATATCTTCTTCTTGGATTGATCCCTTGATCATTATGTAGTGTCTTTCTTTTTCTCTTGTAATAGTCTTTATTTTAAAGTCTATTTTGTCTGATATGAGTATTGCTACTCCAGCTTTCTTTTGATTTCCATTGCATGGAATATCTTTTTCCATTTCCTCACTTTCAGTCTGTATGTGTCCCTAGGTCTGAAGTGGGTCTCTTGTAGACAGCATATATGCTGGTCTTGTTTTTGTATCTATTCAGCCAGTCTATGACTGGAGCATATAATCCATTTACATTTAAGGTAATTATCAATATGTATGTTCCTGTTACCATTTTCTTAATTGTTTTGGTTTGTTATTGTAGGTCTTTTGCTTCTCTTGTGTTTCCTTCCTAGGGAAGTTCCTTTAGCATTTGTTGTAATGCTGGTTTGGTGGTGCTGAATTCTCTTAACTTTTGCTTGTCTGTAAAGCTTTTAATTTCTCCGTTGAAATGAATGAGATCCTTGCTGTGTAGAGTAAACTTGGTTGTAGGTTTTTCCCTTTCATCACTTTTAATATGTCCTGCCACTCCCTTCTGGCTTGCAGAGTTTCTGCTGAAAGACCAGCTGTTAACCTTATGGGGATTCCCTTGTATGTAATTTGTTGCTTTTCTCTTGCTGCTTTTAATATTTTTTTCTTTGTATTTAATTTTTGATAGTTTGAGTGATATGTGTCTTGGTATATTTCTCCTTGGATTTATCCTGTATGGGACTCTCTGCGCTTCCTGGACTTGACCATTTCCTTTCCCATGTTAGGAAAGTTTTCAACTATAATCTCTTCAAAAATTTTCTCAGACCCTTTCTTTTTCTCTTCTTCTTCTGGGACCTCTATAATTAGAATATTGGTGCATTTATGTTGTCCCAGAGGTCTCTGAGCCTGTCCTCAATTCTTTTCATTCTTTTTTCTTTATTTTGCTCTGCAGTAATTATTGTATTTTCCAGGTCACTATTGTATTTTCCACATCACTTATCCGTTCTTCTGCCTCAGTTGTTCTGCTATTGATTCCTTCTAGAGAATTTTTAATTTCATTTATTTTGTTGTTCATCATTGATTGCTTGTGCTTTAGTTCTTCTAGGTCCTTTTAAAACGTTTCTTGTATTTTCTCCATTCTGTTTCCAAGATTTTGGATCATATTTACTATCATTTCTCTAAATTCTTTTTCAGGTAAACTGCCTATTTCCTCTTCATTTGTTAGGTCTTATGGGTTTTTACCTTGCTCCTTCATCTGCTGCAGATTTCTCTGTCTTCTCATTTTGTTTAACTTTCTGCGTTTGGGGTCTCCTTTTTGCAGGCTGCAGGTTCGTAGTTCCCGTTGTTTTTGACGACTACATCCAGTGGATGAGGTTGGTTTTGTGGCTTGTGCAGGCTTCCTGGTGGAGGGGACTGTTGCCTGTGTTCCAGTGGGTGGGGCTGGATCTTGTCCTTCTGGTGGGCAGGGCTGTGTTCCGTGGTGTGTTTTGGGGTATCTGTGAACTTAGTATGACTTTAGGCAGCCTCTCTGCTAATAGGTGGTGTTGTGTTCCTGTCTTGCTAGTTGATTGGTTTGAGGCATCCAGCACTGGGGCTTGCTGGCCGTTGGGTGGAGCTGGGTCTTAGCGTTGAGATGGAGATCTCTGGAAAAGCTCTTATGTGGGGCCAGGAGGTCTCTGGTGGTCCAATGTCCTGAACTCGGCTCTCCCACCTCAGAGGCTCAGGCCTGGCGCCAGGCCAGAGCACCAAGACCATTTCAACTATACAGTAATCATTCTTTGCAGTGGTGGACCAACAGAGGGGCAGGGAGATTGTTTGTCCAAGCTAAAATCCAGCTGGAGGAGGTCAGGTAGAGGACATAATGGCTCCTCCCTTGGAATCTTATGCAATAGAATTTATAAGTTGAAGTCATACTTCAGAAGTCAATGTGGATATAGTGTAGGCAGTATATCATTTGACTCTTCCTTGAATAGAAGTTATTAATATGAACACCATTCAGTCAGAATTTGTGACAATTTGAAAGGAACCCATCATTACCTAGGGAAAATGACTTGACTTTAAAATTGACAGTATAAACATAGTTAACAGATTTTGATGTGCCATTTTTTATGGAAACAAAGACATTCTAATTTCTGATTTCCCTCATCTGCTAAAAGCAGGTCCCTAAACACCTAATTTAGACAGTACTTGTTTAGGCCTGAATTCCTATGTGGCCAGAATATGAAGAATCCTCCGTTTCTTATGAACTATTCCCTCATGAAAATATTTTAGTAGTTTAGAAAAGTTTCCCTTTAAACTAGACAAACGAACAGAAAAAATTATCAGAAATTTTAGCTGTTTTTCCCAGAAAGACTCTCACAATATACGAGACCAAATAAAGTATAACCTAGAGACTTCCAGCTCCATCTGGAAGATACTTACACAGGAGTTGGAAGCGCTGGCCAGGGGGATGCTGCTACAATTGTGCTGCAGCTTCAGTTTTTAACTCTTTAGCTAATAATTGATAGAAAATCTTAATCTTACCCGTTTCTATCAAAATTACAAATATACCTGTCTAACTCTACTTCTAAGAGTACATCCTTTAGATACTATGGCATATGATTAAAATGCGTTTGAGAGCATATTAGTTGATTTTTATTTATAATTCCAAAGGATTGGTCAAAGGATTGTAACAAACCAGTGTTCATTAATATGGGACTGATTAAGTCAACTATGAAATTGTTGCACAGTGTAATGCCTGCAACTGTTGAAAACGTGAAGGAAAAAAAATAAGGAAACTCTCTATGTGCTAATGTGAATAGATTTTCAAGATATATGAAATCGGTGAGTCAAATGTAATAGTACTTGGGCAGTTTTATTTGGTTCATAGTACTCATTTTAAAACAAACAAACAAAAAACAAGAAGATGCAGACAAGGCACATGTTATATTAACTTTTGTGAAAGAAATGGAAGAAATGTATGATTATTTATGGTCATATTTCCTTGGAAAGAGACATTAATAAAATTAGTTACTTAAGTAGTGGACTGGGAAGGGGCAGTGTTGAGATTGAGGATTTTCACTCTAAACATTTGTATATGATTTCATTTTTTAACCAAGTGAATGCATTACATATTTTTAAAAACTGGTTATTTTTGTCTACATTAAACATGAAGAATTTTAACTCAGCCCTTACATTCTGTTTTAGAAGAATTTGTGCTATAAATCCAAAATAAATAAAATAAAACAATAACTGAGATAGTCGTTTCCAGGATGTCCCTTGTCTAATCAAATATTCATTAATATGATTTTTAGAATTATAGAAATCTAGAGCTTTTAAATACTTTACCTAAAAATGGCATTCTCTTAATATCATTTTGTGGATGAAAAGTATGCATATATAAGACAACTTTTAGTATCATGCCTGAGAAATTAAAACATTTATGACAGCATTAATGTTAGTTATCACAGCCTTATGAGTCTCTCCAGCAAAATAGTGAATGCTATCTTTTCCTTCACTACATATGTATATATTACAAGGCGGTAAATTGTTATTAAGAGTAAAATCTACCACATTTAATGAGCACCTGCTAAGAGAGTGTGGGTCAGTGTTTTTGATGAAACATTTACCAGCTACTTATCATAATTTGCATCATTAGGCCTCTAAACTGCAGCTCCCATAAGAAGAAAAACATTTTCTTAACCCACTTTGTAAGTGTTTATAATGCCCGTTGATTTTCAGCTGTGAAAGCATCATTTATTGTATTCATAGGTTTTCATGGAGAAAGAGGCTGGATGAGCTTTTCTACTAACAGTCTTTCTTATTTGATTATATCATTCTACACCTAGTGCATATGGAGAATTTGAATTCATTCAGCTGAAAATGCTTCCCTTTAGGTCCTATACACATGTTTTGTGAGCCCTAAATTTTTATATCTAAAGAGAAAATAGACGGAAGAAAGGAGGAAAAGTGTGAAAGTTATGAAAGGCGTTTGTCTGCATCTAAGTATTAAACAAAGTATCTCTTACTTATATAATACCTGGCATGCTAGATGCTTAACTTATATCAAAAGCATTTAATGCCCTTTAGAGAACTATAAGGTCTCTATGAGGTACCTACTAATGTTAGACTCATTATAAATAAGGAGAAACCTGAGAGGTTAAACAGTGTGTTTCAGATCACACAGTATTATGTAATAGAACCAGAAGTGAATCCAGGCAGTTTGGGTCCAGAATCTGTGCTCTTAGACATTATGATATAAGGAATTAACAAATAATTAATGGAGTATGCACTACACTGACTAAATATATGAATGAATTAATAAATGAATGGATGAATGAATGAATGAAAAACAGTTTTATATCTACATATGTATAAGCCATCACCACAGTGAAGATAATAAATGTATTTATCCTTCCCAAGAGTTTCTTCCTGACACTGTGTAATACCCTCTCCAGCCCCTCCCACTACAACTGAACTGTTTCCTGTTAGTAGATGAGTTTTATATACATAGTATCAAGCAGTTTGCACTCTCTTTTGTCTGAGGTGTCTTTCAGTTGGCATAGTTACTTTGAGATTCATTAGCTGTCTTACAGGTAGCAATAGTTTATTACTCTTTTTGCTGAGTACTATTCCACTGTATTGATAAATCACAGTTTGTTTAACCTATCACTTGTTGATGAACATTTGATTCTTTCCAGTTTTGACTATTACAAATAATGTTGCTTCAAATATTCATTTAAAGGATTTGTATGGTCATATGTTTTCTATTCTTTTGGTAAATACCCACAAGCAGTGTGTCTGAATAACATGATAGGTACATTTTAGCTTTTTTAAGAAAATGTCAAATTTTCCAAAGTGATTGTACCATTTTGTATTCCCAACAGTAATGTATCAGATTTTCAGTTCCTCTACATCCTTGCCAACACTTAGAATGGTCAGTTGTTTCAATTGTAGCCATTCTAATTGGTATAGATATACAGTGATAGCTTAGTATAGTATTAATTTGCATTTCCCAAATGACTAATGATATTGAGCATCTTCTCACGTGTTTATATGCCATCCATTTATCACCACTAGTAAAATGTTTAAATCTTTGCCTATTTTTAAGTTGTAATGATTGTTTTATTAGTGAGTTTTAAGAATACATATACATATATATATATATATATATATATATATATATATATATCACATTGTACTGGAGATTCTAGTCAGTGTCATTAGGCAAAACTGAAAGAAATAAAGGATGGCATCCAGATTGGAAAGGGAGAAGTGCAACTGCCTTTATTTGAAGAAGACGTGATCATCTATGTAGAAAACCTGATGGTACCCGCAAAAATAGCTTATAGAACAAATAAATGAGTTTAGCAGCATTTCAAAATACCATATAAAAAGGAAGTGTATTTTTTTTTTTATTAATTTATTTATTTATGGCTGTGTTGGGTCTTCGTTTCTGTGCGAGGGCTTTCTCTAGTTGCGGCAAGCGGGGGCCACTCTTCATCGCGGTGCGCGGGCCTCTCACTATCGCGGCCTCTCTTGTTGCGGAGCACAGGCTCCAGACGCGCAGGCTCCAGACGCGCAGGCTCAGTAATTGTGGCTCACAGGCCCAGTTGCTCCGCGGCATGTGGGATCTTCCCAGACCAGGGCTCGAACCCGTGTCCCCTGCATTGGCAGGCAGACTCTCAACCACTGCGCCACCAGGGAAGCCCCAAGGAAGTGTATTTTTATATACTAGTAATAAACTATAAGAAATTGAAAGTAAAAACATACCCTTTACAATGGCATCAAAATATATGAAATATTTACATATAAATCTGCCAAATATGTGCAAGAGTTATAAATGAAAACTACAAATCATTGCTGGGAGAAATTAAAGAAGTCTTAAATAAATGGAGAAATATACCTTGTTCATGAGTCAGACGACTCAATATTGTTACCATATAAATTCTCCCTAAACTGATGTATAGATTCAACACAATACCAATCACAATTCCTACAGGTTTTTTAAAAAAATAGAAACCAACAAACAATTTTAAAATTCAAAGTGTTTAGGGCCTGGAATAGCTAAAACAAAAATATCTTTTTATTGAAAAAGAACAGAGTTGGAGGGCTAAGACTCCTGATTCCATAAATTGTGGCATGGTTATTATAAAGCTGCAGTGATCAAAAGAATCCAATATTGGTGCAAAAGTAGTGAAACAAATCAAAGGAACAGAATAGAGAGTCCAAATATAGACCCACATATTTATGGACAACTAATTTCTGACAAAAGTTCAAAGGCAATTAATTCAGTGTAGAAAGGATCTTTTCAACAAATGGTATTGAATTAATTGGATATTCCTATTCAAAACAAAACATGAACCTTCATGCATCCTCACATCATAAACAAAAATAACTCAAAATGAATCATAGATCTAAATATAAAACTCAAAACTATATAATTCCTAAAAGAAATAATTTTTTTTTACTTTGGCTTAGGCAAAGATTTCTTAGCTACAGCACTACAGCACAATCCATAAAAGAACACTTTGGGAAGCCGGGCATCACCAAAATTTAAAACTTGCTGCCCTTCAAAAAAAAAGACCAATCAGTATTAAGAGGATGGAAAGGCAAACCACAGACTCAGATAAGTATTTGTCAACATATGTCTGAAATTATTTTGTTTGTTTGTTTGTTTGTTCATTGCTATAATATATGCTACTAGAGGGTCAGGATCTTGTTTATATTTTTAAGTGCTGTATGCCTAACACTTAGAACAGTGTTATGAACATAATAGATCCTCAAAAAATATTTCTCTAATGAAAGAGTGATTGAATGAACTAACGAACAAACAAATCAGCATATAGGTGGAAATTAAAGCTTTGAGAGAATTGCCTCTCAAACTTTAGCGTGGAGTGGAATCATTTTGAAATCTTGTTAAAATGTAGAGTCTGATCAGTGGGTTCTGAGATGGGGCTTGAAGTTCTGCATTTCTAACAAGCTCCAGGTGATGTCAAGGCTACTGGTCCTGGGACCACTCATAAGAAGCAATGGCATAGAGTATTTAACTCAAGACAAAGATACATAGATGAAAGTTCAATTGTAGGTATAGAAATTAACACTGTTTCTTTATGAAAGAATTGACAATTTTCTCATTAAATTATATGTGAGGTCACCTGCTGAGGAGTAATGGCATGGAAAACTAGGAGAGTATTCAGAGGAGGGAAAGATGAAATAAAAAGAGAGTTGTTTTCAAAGAGGAAGACAGGTAAAATAATTTCAATGTATCTTTGCAAATATCTACTAATAGAGAAAATATAGACTCTGTACTATGGAGAGTCAATATGCAAACAAATTAACCCTTTAAAACTATCATCTTAAAACTTCAGGTGTCTGTTTCTTTCCTGTTGCTTATTTATCCCCCATTCCCCCCCATACTTGCTTAAACTGGAAAATGAAGAAGTTCTAAAGTGTAAATCAGTTTGGTAGGCCTGCTTGTTAACAACGCCAGGAAGATTTTGATAAAGAAAGGAGGTTGGAATTTAATTGTTCAAATGAGATTTGGGGATCAGTTCTAGATTTCATTAACATGCTATACTTACCTTGATTTCTACTGGGAATTGAGAGGTGAGAGTAATGAGCACATATTTGATGTTTAGGATGAAAAAAATAATCAAACTGTCACCTAAGCATACATTTTACGGACTATTAAATTTTATATAACCTACAACATATTTTATTGAGAAGACAAAACATTTTAGGGATGAGACCCTCCTAATCATATAAGCAACTCATTACATTGCTGAATAGCTCAGCCAGGCAACTCTTCCTTATACTGAAATCAAAGTCTGTCTCCATTCAATTGTTCTAACTCATTCCTGTAGCTCTAGGGAACACCAATTCCAATTCCTCTTCCAGGTTTCAGATTTTCAAATACTTGAAAGCAGAAATCATGCTGCCAGCTCCTCTGAAGCTGAGTATCTTCAGTATCTACCAACGTTTTTCAGTAACAGGAGCTACAAACATTTGATTTTCTTGTTCACACTGCTCTTAATTTGTCTTCATTGTCTGTGTCCTATTGAAAATCATACAAGCAGCGGTAAATATTATGCTTAGTACGTTGGAACAAAGGACTTCCTTAACCCAAACACTATATGTGTATCAATATAGTCCAAGTTAACAATGAGTTTTTACACCAAGAGTAAGCACTGAGTAAGAATCAGTTTAATTCAAAGTTATAGTTTGTCATTAACTTCAATGAAAACTGGATCCACATATCCTATCACATTCTGTGTCTCATTTAGATCACACATTATACTGGAAAAAAGTGACAATATATCTACCAGTTACTGTTTACACTTGGCAAAACATATACTCTCTTTTAACTGCAATTTTCCCATTATGCAAATGAAGCATGCATAATTCTATTAGCCTGTCCACAAAAACTCATATACAGGAAAGCACTTTGTGAAAATGTCATGAAAATAATAGTGTTTACTATTTATTTCAAATTTTAGCAAATCTTACTCATAGTAATCAAAACTACAAGTTTTCAACTTACACAAAACTGGATTTAAAAATGTAGCTTGTGCTATTTACTCCTTGTCTCTGACCTTGAACAAGTTTCTTAACTTTTCTGACCTTCAGTTATGTTGCCTATAAATGTATTATCCATACCTAACTTGTAGGCTTTTGAGGAGGATTAAATGAGAAAATCTGTGCAAAGTGTTTTGTATAAGGCATGGCATACAGCAAGCAACTACTAAAGATACCTTTAAATTTTACTTCTCCTAAAAGACCTCATCATCAAGAGTAATTGTAATTATTTTTTATATATGCTGTTTGACTTAGAAAGAAAAAAAACATACATGTCACATTTTAGAAAAATTCCAATTTAAAATAAATTTTAACGAATTGACTCAACAGTAAGTTTTGGTTATTTAAAAACAAGTAGATCAAAAAAAAAAAAAAAAAAACAAGTAGATCAGTTCATTTTCTTAGAGTATCAGATGTTATTGTACACTTTGGTTGGAGATACGTCTCAAATAATCCTCCCAAACCTGATGTTAAAAGTAATCGTATATATTTTTACAGAATACTTACTTTGTTCTTGGCATTGTACTAGACAATTTATGCGCCTTCATGTGAGACTTAGTCAACCCTGTGAGGCAAGTTATTATATTTATTTTACAGGGGAAGAAACTGGAACATAGAGAGATATAGTCAGACTGAAAAAATATGAGGAGAAAAACAAAACTTTATGAAATAAGGGCCATTAAAACATACCTTGTTAAAAAAAAGTGGTGAGTATATATTCTCTTCAGTATCTAAAGATCACCCAGGGGATGAATCAGAACTTTGAGAAGCAAAAGGGCAGTAATAATTCACTGTAGTGTAAAACACTGATTTAATACATTTTGAGGTAAGGGAATAAAGGTCTTGGGGCTCAGGGACCAAAACATGCATACATACATAAATAAATAAAATAAATAAATAAACAAACAACCCCAATAAGTAAGAGCTAGAGGTTACATTAAATTCTGATATGGGAATAGGTGTCCAAAAGAATTAAGCATAACTCCAGTGACATCTTACCACACATAAAAGTAACAACATTTTAAAATGTTTCACAGGCTTTCTCATTTTTTAAAAATTCAATACCATAAAAGTATATTATGCCATGGAAATAGTCTTTTTTTTTTAAGTTAGATCATTTCCAAAGGTACTTCACCAAACTTAAACCTGGTCAACTTTTCAAAACACCATGTGTATAAAGTTTGTTTGTTTGTCCTTAGTATTTTTTAAATAAAATGATTGTTTTCATGGTTTCTTTAGGAATTCAGTGGACAAAAAGGGAACAAGAAAGGACATAAGAAGACTTGGCTTCAAGTCTATTCTGGGTGTTCACAAAAGATGTCAGCATTACTCAGCAACTAAAATTTACATTTCTGGACAAAAGGAATTCAAATTAAAATACTAATCCCCTTTCAGGGAAGCAGTGAAGACTTTAACCAGTCTTTCTCTTCTATGTCATCCCAAATCTTCTAAAAGATTAGATCTTTGTTACGGATAGGATTTTATGTCTGTATGCTACAAGGTTTAATTTAAAAAGTGTACAAACTTCTATGCAGTGATGATATCTTTCCAGGGCTGGAAATCATGTTCTCTTTGCTTTCTTCCATGTATGAAAATGAATCACTTCAGAAGCATTAAAAAGCTCTTTTGGCAGAAAGCCAGATTCTACTCCAGCCTCCTACTTTACTGCAGTTCTAAAGAGAGTTATTTGAGTGTTTGTGCTTTACAAAATTCATTTTCTGATTTTGCTGACATATTTCTAAGTTTTCTGTTCTTCTTGAGCCACATCTTGTGGCTCTGATGTTTTAAGTTCTGTGGTTTACTCGAATTTTTAATCATGTATCTTCTTATGAGACACGTACAATGTCAGTAACATATTCACTTCTCTACTGAAAATTTTGTAGCGCAGGTAGAATTTAAAGAGGTCTGATCAAAGAATTTCCTTAAGGCCATGGCACATTTTCTTTTCAGTTAATCAGCTTTAAGCTTTGCAATAACTTAGATAAAATAATTTGAGTTCTTTAAATAAAGAATGGCATTAATTTATGTGAGGAAAACTGCTCTAGTTATAAGTAAGATTTTCTTTTGGAAATTGTGCTTGTATAAACTACATGGAAAAAAACAATAGCAAAGTAAGATTGGCCTTAACTGGTGCCAAAATGTGATAATCATAACATAATTCTCTCTTGAAAAGTATCAAATCATATTAGAAGTATAATTGATATTATACTTCTTATTATATAAGTCGCTTGCTAATATTCTTCTGCCAGGGAATTCTGCTGCCAGTGAATCTTAAATGAAATTTTAAAAATTTCTGAGGACAAAAATATCAGTAAATAATAAAATTTTGATTCATCAATGATTTCCTGTATGTTGATGGATAACTGGGGAATTTTATAAGATGATGTAGATTTCATAACAAATACATTAGTCTGCTATTTCTTTTCAAGTTTTCTAAATATATTTATGGAGAAAGAGAGAGGAAGAGAAAATTTCAACACTATACTTTCAATTCATTCAAAACTAAATTTAAAGGCTTACTTCCCCGTTGAGTACCTTCAAAAATATAGTTTTTCTCTAGCTTCATTGATTCTTTGGAATAAACTTTTATTCCACAAAACTTCAAAGGAAATACTATGCATTGACTAAAAGTATGCTTTCGAAAATCACAGAACAGTATTTTAATATATCACAGAATTAACTAACAACAGCAATACCTAATAACCCTGGGTGGCAAAAACTTTTAGTTCAATATCAAATTATTTTTTGTACTAACCCAGCATCTAATTTTCTAAGAATGAGTAGTTAGAAATAGTTGTAAGACCATCAGAAATAGTATTTGCTTTGAAAAAATGTTTTTCTATTTTGACTCCTCTGCCTTAGAATAGGATTCATACTCATCTAATATCTGTACTTTTGGACCCATGAGTACTGTCAATGACTCCTAGGATAAATTCTTCCTCATTCTTGTTTAAGAGAAAGAACATAATTTTGCCACCAATTTTCAAATTGAAATCCTGGGATTTAGTCTGATTAGATTGGTTTAGGTTTCCATGCCTTTCTCTGCATTTATTTCTGTGGTTTAAGAGAGATTATCCCATTAGTTGTTATGCCCACCCCAAGATGAAAGTCTACTTCCAAATCTGTAGGTTTCTGAAAACTGGTAATACTGTGAAAGATTTTTATCAATAGAAGTGCAAATTCAGTGTCCAAAGGAATACAATTGCTTATTGCCCTATTGATGTATTTTGCCTCTATTTGTAAAATAACTTATTTTCTATATATCTCTGCTCTTTGAATTATCTTTTGAACAAATTGTAATACATAGTGTCCTCACTGATTAATAAATTACATAAAATCTTTGACATGTATTCATTTTATATTTGATGGGAAACTTGAATTTGCCTTTTGAAAAAAACTCATCCTTTAACAATGTGCACATGTATATGTATTTATAGAGTTTATATTAATACATGCATTTATTTTCCTGTACTGTCCACTGAATGGGCAAATTTTTGCAGTATAATGAGCAAATCTAGCACTCAGATCTAGGTCTCTAATGTTATTTCCAACTAAAGGAATGAGAGCTTTTTGAAGAATTTGCTGTTTTCAGATTTATGGCAGGCTAAGTACAAAATGCGCTGGGTGTATTTTGTTATACCAGAAATAAAGGAAGTGCTCAAAAAATGATGCGCACGTGTCACAAGGATGCAGGAGCTAGTTTAAAGGAGCTCCTATGGGTAAATCTGGGAAATCAGATTAAACACAAAGTCATTAGGTAGAGAAATGGATTATAAGCAACTGGAAAAGTAGGATTTCATGAGTTTATACTGATAATAGATGATTGTTAGATTAGGTAGATAAATGATAGATAGATAGATTGATAGATAAAGGGAAAAGGAAGACCTCCTTGGCTATAGAATGCTGAATGTTAATTCATTAACAAGGAAGAAGTGGGACTGGCAAATACTCATTTTGCAACCATCATCTTAAAAATTCATTTAGAAAGGAATCATGAACAGATGATAAATCTAGGGTGAAATTTTGATGAGGACTATTTCTCTCCCAATAGATTGCTTAGTAGTTACAAGGGGAAAAAAATAGTACTTATTCTATGGAGAAATCAGATAACACCTTGACCAATTAATATCACCAGTAAATGCCAGATGGAAATAGTGTGTCTCCAGATGTAATACCCACAAAGCACAGAGTTATGTGTTTTAATACTTCAGCCAGGAATAAACTGAATTTAATTATGATCAAACACCAGACAAGTGAAAATGAGGAAAGAAAGCACAATTAAAATCAAATAGCATACAAAGTTTATAATAGTGATTCTAGGTAAAGAGTATATCAATTTTCTATTCCTCCAACTTTTAAGTTTATTTCCCAATACAATCTTTAAAAGTGTGTCAAAACATTAATTTCTCTTGACAAAAGGAATTAGTATTTTTTATTATACTCTCCAATTAGAACAGACTTCCATTCCTATTTGCATATACTCTGTCCTTCTGGAACATTCCAACAGTGAGCTTAAATAAATGTAGACTCAGTCATATGACTGAAGTAACTATAGAAGTTCTCTTTACAAATGGTTGATTTGGGGACATATTTCTGAATTTTTAAATACACACACTCATGCATTTTAATTACTTTAAAAAATAAGAATTAACATTAAAAATGACAAATGTTAGAAGAAAGTTTTAAAGAAGTGAAAATAAAAGATATTATCTTCTAGAGGGTAGTGGAGTCACTGTAAAACATTTTTATAATGTGAACATCTCCATTTTATTGGTAAGATTTTTTTTTCTGCAAGACATTATCTTTTTTATGTCTACTTAAGTACATTGTGCTGAATTATAAGAAGGTGATTGTATTATACTATGTAGAAATCCAAAAATGAATATCAATTTCAATAATAAGTTGTCATACATAGACATAATATCACAGTTATGTATTTATAAATCACAATTCGAATTTATAAACTACCATACATTTCTTATAAACTACCATACATTTCTTATATCATCAAAGTGCTTTTCATTATGCAAAAGTAAACAAATTATGTCTGAATAGTTTTCAATTGATTAAAATATACATAGGTGTATACAAATTGAATTATTTGTATACTTGCTCATTAGTTCATTGCATTTTTTTTTTTTACTTTTTCTATATCCCATTTGTTCTGGAGTTTTATTTTTAAATAACAATTTCTGAAATAAATGGGGTATATTGCAAATTATTTTAGTTTGGAAACAAAATGACTTAATTTCATGGACGTTTACGGCAACCCAGAGCTTTTCCTTTAATATCTCTCTACTAAGCAAAATGATAAAAGTTAATAAATGAAACAAATGTTAATAATTTAATGAGGAGAAAAAATCGAGATTTAAAAAATGAAGGGAGGACAAATTTAAATATCATTTGTTATTTTCTAAGAGTATTGGAATGATGCTATTATTAAAACAGTGTTAGTCTTACTTCTAAAGCACTTTCTCCATGTAAGGCGTTGTATTTTTTACTGGGAATGAGTTATACCTGCTGGTGTATGGCCTAGAATCACCCAGTCTTCAAAATGGCTACACACTCTGATTAATGGAAAAAAGCATCGCCTAGTCACAGAGTAGTTTTCCTCACCAAAGTGCTTATACATCCCCAAATAGTTATGCTTTAACCCATCAAAGCCCAATAACAAAATGCAAATATGTTAAAAAGTAAACCATCTAGAAAAGTAGCATACTTGTCCCTTGTGCCTAAACATATTCGTTTGGATTTTTTGTATAAGACTATTTGGAATAGCCTTTTAAAAAAAATGACATGAAATAACTATTAAAACTATGAAAATAGAGAAAAGCCATACCAAGGAAAAGCTGGACAACTCTGAATGAGTTCTACAGGGAAATCTTACATATATCACTATTTTGGCTGCCAATGGTAGGGTGGTCAAAATTTAGGACCTTAGTGCATTTTTAATTTGTTTTGATGCTTGATGATAAGTATGATTCAAAGACATTACAAATAAAGGGGGAGGATGCCAGAACCATAAAAGCAGAAGACTACGGCCACCTGCTGACCTGAAGATCTTGGTTTTATGTAGAACTTCCTCAATCTTTTAACTCTCTAAATGTTGTATTGACAAAAAGATAATAAGCTAGTAAGCAGACTTCAAAGTGATTCCACAGATCCCAATTTCTGTATTTCTTCATTTGTCTCCCACCCTATTTAACCTTCATAGTGAGATCAAATCACACTAATTGTGATACCTTTCCTAGTTTAGTTAACATGTTGGTTTAGATCATGATAAGAATTTATCTCCTGGGCTTTCCTGGTGGCGCAGTGGTTGAGAATATGCCTGCCGATGCAGGGGACACGGGTTCGAGCCCTGGTCTGGGAAGATCCCACATGCCGCGGAGCAACTGGGCCCGTGAGCCATAACTACTGAGCCTGCGTGTCTGGAGCCTGTGCTCCACAACAAGAGAGGCCGCGATAGTGAGAGGCCCGCGTACCGCGATGAACAGTGGCCTCCGCTCGCCACAACTAGAGAAAGCCCTCGCACAGAAACGAAGACCCAACACAGCCAAAAATAAATAAATTAATTAATTAAAAAAAAAAAGAATTTATCTCCTGTCATCAATTAACAGAATATTGCTATGAAAAAGGAGCAATCTATTCTATTAAACAGAGATGATGTACTTGATTAGCTTGAGATTCTTTTTGTTTGCATGTTAAAAAAGTTAATCAACTAAAGCATAGGTTTGTGTTTTTCTCTCCATAGTTGATAGCTCATTATCTGAGCTTTTTTGGTATAGATTCGAACTCTGTTGGCAGACATTTATGGTTAAGATATTGCCCATATGCTGCTGTTATATTCACAATTCTCAATCTGTATTACTGTTTTAAGACATTTGGGATTTTGGAGTATGCACTTTCATTGATTAAGAAATCAGATCATCAATTCAAGTTTAAAGTCCCATCATCTGTTACACTTTTTCTTTGTTTTATAAAGAAATTTTAAATTTTTTATTCTTAACATTAAATGGTATGAGAAATACTTAAATTGAAGGCTGGATTCCTATTTTTTGTAAAGGAAAAATAATTTGTGTTGTTAATTTGATATATTAGCATTATTGTCCATTTAGGCCTATTGTATATCTCCTAGAACAAATACTTATATGTATATACAAATTTTTGAACAAGTTATGTCCAAAAATAGATACTTCCATTTTTAGTTTTGAGTTTTAAAGGTAACGTTTCAGTTTGTTCATTCTTTATCATCACATGGCCCTCAAAGCTCTCTTTAAGCGTTGGACTTTATGTGTTTCAACTTGTATCTTATTTCTATTCTTTACATCCTCATATCTAGTGAGTCAGTATCTGTACATCAATATTTGGTGTATTCAGCTATATTTCAGATACTCTAGTATAAAATCATTCTTGTATTATCTAGCTATCTATTGCTATTATCATGATGTGCAGCAAACAACCATAAAGTCTTAGTGTCATAAAATAATAAATGCTTATATTTGCTCCTTAGTCTGTGGATTGTCTAGTCAGTTGTTTTTATCTGGGTTGGGCTCAGTTTGGCTCACTCATGTGTTTGCTCTCAGCTGAGGTTTGACTGGGTAGTTTTGAAGGTCTTGGTTGGGATTTGTCACATGTCTGGAGCCTTAGGCTGGGACTTTGGTGTTGACTGGGCTCTGCCCTCTGTGTCTCATCCTCCAGCAGGCTGGCCTGAGAAAGTTCCAGTAAAGCAGGCAGTGGAACAAGATAGAAGATAAAAGTATGCAAGTACTTTTCTAGTATCTACTTATATCAAGTGGGCTACCATCCCATCAGCCATGGCTATTCACATGGCCAAGCACAGCGTCAATTTGGGATGGCAACTGACAAATGGAGAGAATTTAGAGATTCATGAAAAATCAGTGCCATTAATGAAAACAGTCCTCCATGATCCTATTATTATTTTCCCACAAGATTTTGATTTCTTTTTTTTTCCTCAATAGTATCTTTTTACTGGAAAAAAAATGATTAAAATTTATTCATTCAATCATTATGTTTATTAAGCACCTAATAATATGTGCCATCAGAGTGTACATTCTAGTGGTGGGACAAGAAAAAAGTATGACATAAATAAGTAAAATATATCGTTTGTCAGATGTTGATAAGTGCTAAGGAGAAAAATTAAGAAGGTGATAATGGAATGTTTTAAATATACATTCAGGGAAATCCTTATTGATAAGAAGAAAGAAAGGGTTAAGTCATGAGAATATATGTATGAATTGCCTTCCAGAAAGAGGATATAGCCAGTTGAAAAGTGGAAGCAGAAATGATGTCTTTCAAAAATATCAAGAAGGCCGTGATGGCTCTTATAGATGCTCAAAGGGACAAGGAAGAGGAGATAGGAAAAAAGAGGTAACATGAGCTCACATCAGGTAGGGCATAATAGGTTATTATGAGGGTTTTAACTTTTATTCTGACTGAAATGATAAAGAATTGGAGGAATTTAAGTAAAAGAATGAAGAGATTAGACTTACATTTTAAAAGGATTTTTTTTCTACTTGTATTAAGAATAAACTTGTAAAATAAAACAAAAATTGAAATTTAATCCATTGTAGATTGTGGAAATACCAGTTACTTGGACAGGTGGGAGAAAAGCCCACACTGGAAGTGTTTCATGAGAACAAGGAAATGAAAAAATGGGGATAACAATAGAGACATCTTTTTTGGAGACTTTCGTGTTATGAGAGCAATAGTGGGACAGAATGCAGTGTCAAGGGAGGGTTTTCTGCTTGTTCCTTTTTTAAGACTGGGAAAATTACAGCATGTTTCCATGTTTGTGAGAATGATGCACTAAAAGGCAAGTAAAAAGGAATACTGATGAATGATGTTTCAACATGGATGAACTTCAAAAACAGTATGCTAAGTGAAAGAAGACAGATACCAAAGAGTCCATTTATGAGAAATATTCAGAAAAATACAAATTGATGAATACAGAAGAAATAAAATCATCAATTGCCAGCAGCCTGGATTGGGAGTGGGGATTAGCTATAAAAGAGCTCATGCAAATTTTGTGGTGTTATGGAAATGTTAAAAAACTGGATTGCAGTGATAGTGGTATAACCCTATAAATTTACTGAAAAATCGTACACTTACAATGGATGAATTTTATGGTATGTAAATACTACTTCGATAAAGCTGTAAAAAAATAAACAAACAGCTGGGATGGCTTTCAATTATATGTTGACAAAAGAGCCTTAATTAAGACATCCCTTTTCTATTGATTCTATTGATCCTATATCATTTTTAGTCTGCACGTGGAAAATGAGGATTTCTAAGTTGGGCTCACCTATTTGCAAAACTCGGTGTGCTCTAGGCAAAGGATCAAGTCCCTATATCTTAATTCTAACTTTTTTTTTAAACTCAGATTTAATGGGACTAAAAGCAAATATCATGTGCTAGTACCAAATATTAAAATAATTGGTTAAAAACTTTGTATGCTCTCTCCAGACACTACCCTTGAATTATGCCCCATGGAAGTGAAACACTAAGAAAAGCAAGATGATACCCCTGGCAGCTGTTCGTGGGTGTGTCTGTTTTGGGGGAAGGAGTCTTCCTCTACTACTGCCTCAGGGAAAGCTGACCCACCCACTGCCACACCATAGCTCACCTGTGCATTGAAAACATATGATGCTGCAACCAGCAAAGATGGCATCAGAGGAACATGTGGGAGTACCTGTAACATGGCAAAATCTTTATTGTATTCTGATCAAATTGGATAGCATCATATTTGTTATAACCCTGGCTGTATTAATCCAAAAAGAACTTTTAGAGTCTTAAATTTTGTCTTTCCAGAATCAGTAAAGTTACTGAAGCATATTCTTAAACATTAAAAAAAAAAAAAGAAAAAACTTCAAAGCTTAATAGCTCTAAAAACAAGTATAAACATGTTAAGAAACAATTTTCAAAAATGCAATTCAGGATTCTACAGATCTAGATCAACTCTTTAGTCAGTTGATTATAGAAAGAGAATTTGGACTGTTTTTCATATGCATTTTATATGTATTCAAAGGATACAGTAAACTTTCAGTGTACCTTCAAGGAAACAGAACCTTCATACTGGTCCAAAATTCTCTCCTGAATTCACAGATGACAGTTGTTTAACCTCGTTTTGTTTTATGTATTTGCTTGTTTCTTGGTAATGTGCTAGAAGGGTGAGTAGGAACAGACTATAGGATCTTTAAAGAGACACTAGAAGAAATGCCTCTGCTCAGAGTTTTCTAATTCATATCATTTGCCTACCAAGAATTCTCATGAATAGTTTTTTTTTTAATACTGAAAGTTATATTCACATTTGTAAATTTCATGAAGCTACTATTCACTTTGCATGTACTAAGGGGTCAAGAGTATTTTAGAGTCTAGGAGACTCTTTAATGGTACAGGCTCAGCTTGATGCTACTGTAGGGCAATAAAACCGCAGAAGATTTGAAGGAGTAGGGTGAGTATGGGTTTTATGAGAAGATATGAGTGAAAAAGGAGAAAGAATGAAGAACATTTCGTGGGATTTCTTCACAGAATTTAAACTAGCTTTGTTACAGCTCCATTCTCACCCCTCTGGTATCTCCTCATTAGCATCAGTGAGCATCCCAATCATTAAAATTTTAAGAAGGAGAAATTATTCCGATAAAAAGGGAAGGTTCAAATGGCAAACAAACAAAAGATTCAGGAAACAAATCAATCAAGGGCTTTCATAAAATCAACCCAGCAAATATCTCACTATTTCGGCAAGTTCTGTTCCCATCTGAAAAAAAGGGGCATTTTTTTCATAGGGATGGGGGAGTTTTGCCCTGCTTCTTCCATTTTCTGGAATTCTCTAAGGTGTAGTGTTCCAGGGGAAGGACTCTTGTCAGTTCAGCTGCTTTTATAGTTGTTGATTCTCTTATACCAGGGTCAAAATGCACAACATGAGATCTTAACTTGGTCCGAAAATTAAACAAATACTATTTTTTTTTTTTTTTTTTTTTAATTTTTGGCTGTGCTGGGTCTTCGTTTCTGTGCGAGGGCTTTCTCTAGTTGTGGCGAGCAGGGGCCACTCTTCATCGCGGTGCACGGGCCTCTCACTCTCGCGGCCTCTCCCGTTGCGGAGCACAGGCTCCAGACACGCAGGCTCAGTAGTTGTGGCTCACGGGCCCAGTTGCTCCGCGGCATGTGGAATCTTCCCAGACCAGGGCTCGAACCCGTGTCCCCTGCATTAGCAGGCAGATTCTCAACCACTGCGCCACCAGGGAAGCCCTATTATTCATTTTTGAATTGACAGGTTTTTTGTAAATCATGTACTCATAGTTCAAATGTTGGGATTATCAAATATAACTTGAGCTTGGATGGTCCTCTCTAGTAATGACCTGAAATAAAAATTAAGACACGTCTGACAAGGGAATTTTGTGCAAATTTCAGATAATATTCTGAATATTTTGGATATTCTCTGTTTGCCCTTATATCTCCACTCTCCATTCTTTTTCATGCCCTGTGAAGCTGACCTCTGTGGA
This sequence comes from Balaenoptera musculus, assembly GCF_009873245.2. Taxonomy (NCBI): domain Eukaryota; kingdom Metazoa; phylum Chordata; class Mammalia; order Artiodactyla; family Balaenopteridae; genus Balaenoptera; species Balaenoptera musculus. The sequence goes on along the minus strand of NC_045789.1, from coordinate 72,569,096 downwards.
CTGCATCAACTGAATCCTCTTGACTCCTGACCTCCAATGGTAGTCACCAGCAAGAGATTGGGGTTCACTTCCCTGCCTTCTTACCACTGGGTTTTAGGCAATGGCTCCCTGTTATTGGAAGTCCTGGAGTACTTCAACACTCCTTACAGGTCTCCTTTAACCCTGACCATACTTTGTAAATAATCCATTAACTTATTCTCTCATTATTTATCTTTTTTAAGCATCTATCTTTTTCCTGCCAGTAAACTAAAATATAATTAATACCAGGAGTAACAATTATTCCTGGTAATATCTGACAACATCACGTATTTGAAGATTGCTCATAACTTGCTTGCTAAGGGAAATGAGACATTGGCAATCCTTGAATGTGTGGGAATAATTAAACAAATTATTAATAGGATGACATTGAAAGAAGGGCAAGTGATTAGCAAAGCATTAGGAGATACACTGTGATGACCAAGGCATTTAGTTACTTTGGTAACGATGGTGTCACAAAAATTGTAGGGTCAGTAGGTTGCCATTGTAACCATATTCCAGGCAATTTACATTACTAATAGTATGGAATTTCATGCCTATTACATGACAAGTTTCTATGGTGAAATAAGTTCAGAAAAGCTGCATCAAATCTGAAGAGATTTAATTAATGGACTATGATTGAAAATGCCAAATTATAATTTTCAAAAAAAAATTTAAAAGATTATTATATAAATGCAGCATGACCTGAAGAATGTCTACTAATTTTTAGTGAACCATATTGAACTTATTCCATAAATTTGTCAAATAGTTATTTAACTTATTCATGAATAAACTATCAAGATGGTAAAGCTGATTCAAATATTATTTGTTGAAATGAGTAATTTACAAGCAATGAAAAATAAACATGAGAATAAAATTGTTACATTATATATAAAACTAGTTAATAACCTACAAGGCCATGAAATCAGAACTATAACCTTTGACATTATGATTTCTATCAGAAATAGATCATTTGCATAACTAGCAGACAAAAACCTACAAGTTAATTTATAATTCCATAGAATGTGGGCTCTAATCAAGAGTAAATGGCAAAGTCAAACACAGACACATCCTCCTAGAGAGTTGAATAAGCCTTAGGTAGCCCTGTTAAACAATGGCCAAGTAAGACATTGAAAGTTCATGCTACCCACCCTTTGCCTAATTTCCAACTTCTAAGTTTTCTTTTTTTTTCTTAACCACACTAACTGGCAATCACTATTTTAATTTTGATATTTAATCAAGCGCGATTTGCTTTATGTTTCATGGTCTCAGTAAGCAGTGAAATCTGGGAAAGGTTGTGAAATTCAGTATTGTTCACTATAAAGTAATAAACATGCTCAGGGCAACAGTGATGGCATCCCAAACTTCATGTCAGCCAATGCGTTTATGAGTACTCTCTAATTCTCACAGTAATAATTTACATTCACACACTAAGAGGAGATTTTTTTTTTTAAATCATCAAAACTCCTTTGAATAGTAATGTAAAAAATGTGTACATTTTTATGAAATCTTCAGAGCCTCAAACATGAGATTCTGCATTCAGATGAGTCACTGAAAAATAGATAGCCTCTTAGGTGCTGGAAACCCAGTAGAAATTGCTTTTATATGTCATTTTAGAGTTCCACCGGCTCACTAGGAAGCAAAATGTCAGAAAATAATGAATCAACATTATAAATGTTGAAGTTGTAAGATGAGAAATAGGATTCAGATCAAAGGTCTCTGAGAGACAAAACTTACAAACAAATGAATTTTTGACATTGAAGGGGACATTGAAGACTATTTTTAAATTCCTATATGCAGCCACTGGAGCATGCTGAATGGTTTTGTTTTTCTAAATTTCCTTTATTTTTTTCTCAGGGATCTCCTATAATAGAATTATACTTGTACAAACAAAGCTGTTGATAAACCCATGAATGTTGTGCATTTTCTTGAATATGAAGATAAATAACAGTAAATAGATGACTACAAATTTAGATTAACCCCCCAAATAACTTCTAATTCCTGAAAGTTTATGGTAACGTAAATGACTGACCAAATTCGTACACTAGAGGATGGTGAAATTTGAAAACTATGCTTCACAGCTTCAGTGACAAAATTACTTACTACTTAAGAACACAAAATTTTAAAATTGTCAAATTGCTAGTTTGGCAGAGACCAGGAATTTAGTTAAGCATTTTTTTTTTTAGAATAAATCTGTGTTACCCAATTACTATTGCCTATTTTTTAAAATATGTAAGTTTCAAATTGTGTATCCATTCCAATAACCCTATAAATTGGCATATAGATTTCTTTTTCTGAACTATTTTTAAAAAATTTTTATTGAAGTATAGTTGCTTTACAATGTTGTGTTAGTTTCTACTGTACAGCAAAGTGAATCAGCTATATGTATACATATATCCCCTCTTTTTTGGATTTCCTTCCCATTTAGGTCACCACAGAGCATTGAATAGAGTTCCCTGTGTTATACAGTAGGTTCTCATTAGTTATCTGTTTTATACGTAGTGTAAGTAGTGTATATATGAACTATTTTATTTATTTATTTATTTATGGCTGTGTTGGGTCTTCGTTTCTGTGCGAGGGCTCTCTCCAGTTGCAGCAAGTGGGGGCCACTCCTCATCGCGGTGCACGGGCCTCTCACTATCGCGGCCTCTCTTGTTGCGGCGCACAGGCTCCAGACGCGCAGGCTCAGTAATTGTGGCTCACGGGCCCAGTTGCTCCGCGGCACGTGGGATCCTCCCAGACCAGGGCTTGAACCCGTGTTCCCTGCATTGGCAGGCAGACTCTCAACCACTGCGCCACCAGGGAAGCCCTGAACTATTTTTAATTAGTGTTTTTACTAAAGTTTTCATCTTAGTCTGTTCGGGTTGCTATAACAAAACATCACTGACTGGGTGGCTTATAAACAACAGAAATTCATTGCTCACAGTTCTGTAGGCTGGGAAGTTCAAGATCAAGGTGCCAGTATGATTGTCTTCTGATGAGGACTGTCTTCCTGGTTCATAGCTGGTGCTTTCTTGTTATGTCTTTATGATGGAAGGGGCTAAGGATCTCTCTGGAGCCTCTTTTATAAAAATACTAATTCCATTCATGAGGGTTCCATCCTAATGACCCAATCACCTTCCTAAAGCTGCATCTCCTAATACCATCATTTTGAGGGGCTCAGAGTTCAACATATGAATTTTTGGTGGACACAAACCTTCCAACCACAGCAGTTTGTATATTTGTATCTTTTAGGGCCTGGTATCATTTAAATAATATTAGAAATAACTGGTCTTTGGTCTTGATGCTATTTTTAAAGGTAGGTCTTAATAGCTTTTCCACTGTTTTCAATGATAAATGGTCAAATCAAGTATTTTGATTCTTTTGGGGTTAATTTTGTTAATTTTAATTTTTTTCAAGAAATCGTTTCCTTTAACATTCTTTCATTCATTCATTCATTTTTCCAACCATAAAGCTGCACTTAGAACTTTCTTGTAATTATTTTAATTACACCAACATCTTCTGTTTGGAATCCTTTCCTTTTTCTAATCATGTTCATTTTTCTCTTAATATTTTTATTTTTTCCAGCTTTATTGTGATATAATTGGTACATAAAATCTGCACATAATTAATGTATAAAATTTGGTGAGTTTGAACATATGTATATACTAATATTACTGTCATTAAAATCCAGGTAACAAGCATATCCATCACCTGCAAATTTTCTTTGCGTCCTATGGTTTTTTTGTTGTGGTAAGAATGCTTACCATGAGATCTACCCTCTTAACAAATTTTTAAGTGCAGAATACCTTTTTGATAACCACAGGCACTACTATGCACAACAGATCTCTGGAACTTATACATCTGGTATAGCTGTGACTCTCTAATCATTGAACAACAACTCCCCTTATTATCCCTCCATTTTCTAGTAACCATCATTCTGTTCCATTTCTATACCATTGACTATTTTAGATGGCTCATATAAGAGAAATCATGCAGTGTTTGTCCTTCTGTGACTGACTTATTTCACTTAGCATAATGAGTAATACTCTATTGTATGCATATACTACATTTTTCTTGTGCATTCATCTATCAATGGACATTTGGGTTGTTTCCATATCTTAGCTATTGTGAATAATGCTGCAATGAACATCGTTGTATGGATATCTCTTTGAGATCCTGATTTCAGTTCTTTTGTATGTATATCCAGAAGTGGGATTCCTGGATCACAGGGTAGCTAAGAGTCTCTACCCCTTTTCTTTGTTTCCTGCTGTCCTCAGGTGGTCCAGCCCTTCCAATTCCTCCAATGTTTTGTGTGAGGCAGGACAGAGTGGGCCTCTCAGGCAGTGCTCCAAAATGCTGGCAAAGTCAATATCCACCTTGGTTTCTCTTGCCCCACTAGAGAAATCACCAGCCCAAAGGATCCTTCTCAGCCAGACACTGCACCGGGAGAGGGCAATATGGACAAAGTGAAACGGTTCCTCTTACCCCTTTTAATGCAGCATTTCTCTGTTTTTGTGTACTACCAGGCAGCACAACCTCATCTCTTGGGTCCAGAACTCTCACAAAGGCATTGTTGTCTGTGGATATTTGCTAAATCTGTTTCTCTCAGGGTATTAGGGCTCGGACCTCCTATTCTGCCATCTTGCTAACTGCACTCTTCCTCAATCTTTTTTTCTTTTTCTTTCAAATTCAAGATTGTGAATTTTTTCTTATTTTGTCATTTAAAAGCCTATCATTTAGATTTCTTTAAGTTTCCTACTATTCCTGTGGGCTCCATTTTATTAATTTCAGTTTCCATGGCTAGTTGAGGGCTGAACTATAATCAATTGATCTCTTTGTCAATATGAAAGAGAATATTAATGGAACAAAAAGTACCTATACTTTTTGAAGTTGGTGGGAGAATGGTGAACATGAGGAACAAAGCTATTATGAGTGGTGCGACCAGTGTGGTGGTTGGTGCTATCGAATGAGGGCAGGGGAGGTGTAGAGGAGTCAGACTGTGCAAAGCCTTAAAAGCTATATCAAGGACATTTATTTCATTCTACTAGAAGTGAGAAACCTATGGACGATTTTAAGCAGAAAGTGTCATTATCATATTTGTGTTCCAAAAATGTGTTTATTGAAGCGTGGACTATAATTTGAAGTTGTTGGAGGGTGCAAACTTCCTGGAGTTACAAGACTTCCTAGAAACCAACCAAAATCTGATAGTGACTTAAGTATGGAAGCTGTGAATATGGAGAAAAGGTGATAGTTTTGAGAACTATATAAGAAAATCAATAACGTATTTTAATTATATATGGAGTTTAGCAGAAAGGGAAATTCTAATAACTTCTCAGTCTTTGGCTTTTACAAAAGTGTAGTGATGAGTTCATTTTTGGAGACAGAGAAGGAATCTTGGAGGAAGACAGAGATAGAGATGGAGTAATATTTGTTGGTTACAAGCATGTTGAGTTTCCAGTGTCCTTATTATATCCAAGGAGAGAGGGAAGAAAAACAGTTTGATATATGGATCAAAAGAAAAAAGTCTGACTTAAAAAGATATATTTTGAAAACATTATCACTAATGTTTTCACTAACGTAATCATTATGTATAATACTGAAAATTAAAAATAGATTATGTGACAATAAGAAATTAAATGATTATATGTTTATGCAAGCCATTTAAAATAACAAAGTATTTCTGCATTTGTAATATGAGATTACTTTTCCAACATGTTATTATCATTTAAAATAGCAGGTTACAGAAAAGTGTGATGCAATTTTTATAGTAATTCCTTATTTATAAACATTAGTTTTTAAATGGCTACAGAGAATTATCTTTGCTTGTAAGTCTTAATTTATTTGAATGACAAAGAATGATTATATTTCTTTGTATATTTAAATTTCCCAGAAGAATTGGTGAAGTTGATTGCATTAGTTCAAACTCTTTTTGCAGCTTAATTTTATAAAATTTCCAGTTTGAATAATGGAAGGTAGCATGTTCTGTACTAAATGCATTAGGTTTAAATTCTCAATTTGACTTTGCTATCTACTCACTCTATAGCCATGGCCTCTTTCTTAATTTCTATAAGCCTCAAGTTTTTCATCTATAGAGTAAGAATCAACTAACTTGAAAGGAGAGTAAAATATCGTGACAGAATTATAATGTGATAGAGAAATCCAAAACCAGATGGCCTTTAAATTTTTTTCATTCTATAAGGAAAGAAAATGAACTTTGAAACAAAAAAAATTAATAACACTGGTAAGTGGAAAAACTGGAACTTGAGTACAAGTCTCCTAACTTCTTGTCTGGAACTTGTTTACACATCTCTTAACTTGTCTGGCAGAGGTGGCTCCATTGTGAAAGTAAGGAAGCTGGTTTGATGTTCCTTCACCTTCATTGGCCCCATCCAAAGCTTTAGAAACAGTCAAGCAATGTGTTCACATAAATTACTACTTTTGTAAATTTTGCAGAAGTACCTTAACTTCAATTGTTTCATAATACCATCTAGTTCGACTCTAACCACCCCTTCATCACGTTCCCTATTGTGTTGTGTCTTTGGAGTGGCCAGGGACATTTTGGCAATCCACTAAGGGGAACCTGAGTTGGATATACATTTAGTTGGGATTATGGGATATATTTATATGATTTTCAGTCCCTTCCATGAGTAGTTAGTGCTAGTGCTGGTCATAGGAATGGCTCAAAGAATGCTCTAACGACCTATTTTCATTCATCATTTTTACTTATAATATTGCATTCTTTTTCTTTAAAAAGACCCCCCAATTTATTTGTTTCAGGCTCTACAAAACCTGTCCAGTATTCTTTCTTCTGTGTTAAAAATAGCTTCAATGAGGTCCTGTTCTCTCTCTCTCCCTCTCTCTCTCTATATATATGCACACACATTTATATATTTATATACATTTATATATTTATGTATACATATATATCTAACAAATAGGATACATAAGCATTATTTATTGGATAACCCTCTTTTTCTTTTACTGTATTATGCATCATGGCTACAAATATTAATTTAATAGGGTTCCTGCCTTTAAGATGTCCAAACCTAAGAGACTCAGATTTTATAAACAAAATAGAGCAGTATAACCCAATAGATGCTAAAATAATGCTAAAACGATATTTGATAGATCAAATATTCGTAGGAGTATTATAGAAAGAAGTGGTAAATCTGCTCCAGGAAGTTGGGTATTATTCAGAGTGTAGGTCACATATAAATTGAGGTGGAATAAGAACAGAAGCCATTTAAGACAGAAAACAGCAAAATCCAAGGTATGCAAGAATTATAAGTTTGTATTCCAATGCTGTGTTTAGGTAAATGACCAGAAGTTTATGAATTTTTTTCAAGAATTAGCTGGTTTATGTTTATTTATGGTTATTCACTAGACCAGACATGGATTAATTTATACAATTATGATAACATAAGTAACTTTTTAATCTATACAATTATACTCAACAGGGCACCTAAGGTACTTGCATAATTTTAAATAAGAATAACAAGTGCACATACAATACTGGAGTGAAAATGAGCTTGTTTTCTGAACTGTTCAGTTCAATAATTAAAGGCAATTTCAATAACTACCTTTGGAGAATTATTCTCTCTGGAAAAATACTATTGTTTCCTGTAATATAGAAATATAATTTCTAATGTTCAGGAAACCTATTTGAAATAATTGTGCAGATTCCATGCTTGGCTAATCAGAAATATACGGAAAAAATATTTTGTATTTTTTTATAACATAAACCAACATGATGTACTTTATAAATGATATTGTGATTTAATTTTAAGATGTCATCTTATCTCATAATAATGAATTTTTTCATCTACTTATTCACGTTTGGAGCCAGACTAGTATTAAAGATTATGTTTTAATATTTAATCATTTGAAATTTATTTTAATTTAGTTTATAATTTTCATAATTGCATACAATGATGTTGTTTTACTTACATAACTGTAAACAAATGATGTTCTATATTTCATTTAGAATAGATCATCTTTTCTATTTTCCAACTTAATATTTGCAATAAAAAATTCTACTTCTATGTCTGTCTGACAAGAGATGAGATACAGGCGATAGTACATATGAAAATGGAAACTGTTCTCAATCTTGAGCTCCTAAGAACTGTCATTTTTCAGTGGAAACTTTTTTACATATATTTACTTTTTGTGGTGACTTTGTGGCTTTATTTTTTGTCAGAATCCATTTTATCTACATAAACTTGAGTTCTGTACCATCGTTAGTGTTGTAGCTTCTCACAGTACTGCAGTTCTGATTATTCTATTTCTGTGGAAATCGCTGCTTTTTAAATGAAATGCTTGATACAGTAACTTTGTTCTTTAAGTGACTCATGCAAGAATTCATGCAAGACCATTTTAAAATTCAAGGCCCTAGTGATTTTTGAAGTTCATTTTGGAGATATAATACTCCCAATATTCTATAAAATTTAAGATATAGAATCAAGTAATTCTGCTCCAAGAAGTTTCTTTTACACTTTCACATAAACTGAACACTTTACTCTTACATTTATTGAGCCCTATTAATATGGTAGGTACAGTACTAAACGTAGAAGTAGATATAGTCACCATTCTGTGGATTCTCTTTGGACAATAAATCAGGACATATTTATTTTTCCAGATGAATTTAATTTGTTCTGCATCTTTTTTTCCTTATATTATTGAACCTATATTGAATTCTTTCATGCTAATCAATGCCAACTAAAAATGATCACTTGCCATCTGCCTCTACAAGGGTTAGGTCACTAGCCACTGCAGTCGCTGACCTTCAATACACCCTAAAAGTAGTTCAGGGCCAAGACCACGAATGAGGCACTCTGTGCTCTGGGAGAAAAACTGGCAGAACAGATAGTTAGATATTTTCAGGAGATTTTATGAGCCCAATTTCTTACATCTTTTCATATCTAGAAAAGCACTAAAATCTTTAACGGAGACATCTGCTCCTCATGACTAGCAGCAACCCTCAGCCAAAACGTGTGCTTGATTGCACGTATCTCCCTCCACCAAAATCACATATATACTGACCTCCCCACACCTCTTCGGAGCAGTTCCGCAGAGCTATCAAAGAGTCTGTCTCCCAGGCTATAGTCCTCATTTTGCTCCCATTAAAACTTAACTCACAGCTCTCACATTGTGCGTTTTTTTTCAGTCGACATCAAACATTATACTGAACTAAGAAAAACACATTTTCCCCAAAATAGTTTTTAAGATAAAACTGTATATTTATAGTCATTTTGTTATTTTCACTATTGTCATCGCCAAAGATTTGATATTAATCAAATTCCAATTTTCTTTCAGTGGTATTTTGGGAGGATCTTAAAATGATCCAACACTTTAACCTGGCCTGCATTTTTAAAATGTAGAGCTAATAAGATTCACAATAAAAATGGAAGATCATGATGGTAGATGATTTTGTAACATTCAATAATAAGAAATTTCTTTTTTACCTCCACAGACTCAGAACTGGTTTGCATGTTTGTGATTTAAAAGTTTTGACTATAAACTAAATCTATTCTGATTAGAGAATAAAACATATATAATGTATGTTAAACCCACTTTAAGAGATGTTTATGCACAAGATTACACAGATGGTAGTGGTAGTGCTGAAACAAATCCAGTGTCTCTGAACCAATTTAAAGTGCCTTTTCCATTATGTTTCTCAGTGGTGAGCAACTCCAAATGCAGGAAAAACATGTGGCAAGGAAGCAAGGACAAAGTCAAAAGGTAAAGGCAGTGAGACAACCAAACTGAGAGACGTCTTGGAAGGGTTGCACTAGCAAATAAGGAAATAAACATAATCGGGAGCAAATTATGAAAGGCTTTAAATATCATCCTTAAGGGTAAATATTAAAGGCTAATCTTCCAATTTATACGTTCTTCTCTATGTGTCAATCATGATATTTCTGGCCATCAGGAAAAATTACAATCTATTAAATGATACCTGAAAAGATTAATAAAACTGAGGCAGGAAATAGATGGGCCCCAGGCTGAACAGCTGGAGTTTGTCCCCTGTGGATAGATACTCCAAGATAAGAGGAGGAGCTGAGCCCTACCCAGATAAAAGACCACAAATTTCTCATTCTCAAGGTCAAGGAGACCATCCTTACTATACATGCACAAAAAAGCTCCTTGGAGGTCAGAAACGGAGTGATGTCAACCTACCCATAGGCCTCTTCATTAGAACCCATCTTAGTTGAGAGATGTGCATGCACACATGGGAGGACCCTGAGATAAACCGAATACGGACTTAGAAACAGGTAAAGCAAGATGACTGGCCAAAGGAAACCTGGAAGGTATGCCCCATATAAGTGATTCAAACCACCATGAGGGCATGACTCTCTATCTTTGAGTCCACCCACATGTGCTTATTCACACGTACTCTTTTTTCTCCTAATACTTTACTTGTTTTACTACTTTCTGTCTTTGTGGGAATTCATTTCTACAAAGCCAAAGGGCCAGGGCCTTGTCAATGGCCGCGACTCTAGTGGCTAGGATTCAGCGCTCTCATTGCCGCAGGCTGACTTCAACCTCTGGATGGGAACTGAAATCCTGCTTCAAGAGGTTGCAGGCCAAGACCACCCGAGATCTAAACTTCCCAAAGTATCCAAGTTAACTGATGTATGGCAAGGCTAAGTATTGCTAACCCTAGGACTTAAGTTTTTATTTCCTTTTTTTGTTGTTGTACACAATATATTCTTTGTAAGCTATAAAAATCATTTGAAGAAAATATATCCTGTTAGAAGTAAGAAGAAATAAAGGAAAATTTAGGGGAAAAAAAGTAGTGATGAAACCAAAAATCAAGGATTTCTTAACACAGGAAATACGGCTTCCTAAAAAGTTCTGTTTTCAAAGATGCCTGAATGTGATAGTTAACAAGCTTCACCAGGCTATGGCATGCCCAGGTATTTGGTTTAACATTATTCTAGGTGTGCCTGGGAGGGTGCTTCTGGATGAGGTTAACATTTGAATAGGTAGAATTAATAAAGCAGATTCCCCTCTCCAATGTGGGTGATCCTCATTAAATCCTTTGAACGCCTGAATAGAACATAAAGGGGGAGTAAGGAAAAAATTCAATTTCTCTGCCTATCTTTGAGCTGGGACATTGGTCTTTTCCTGCCTTCAGACTCAAACTGAAAAACCGGTCCTCCTTGACTCTCCAACCTGTCAGCCTTTAGTGTGGAACTTGCACCATCTGCTCTCCTGTTCTCAGGCTGTGGATTCAGACTGGAACTCTACCATCAACTCTCCTGGGTCTCCAGCTGGCTCACTGCAAATCCTGGGACTTCTCAGCCTCCATAACCATGTGAGCCAATTCCTTATAGAAATAGAGATAGAGAGCTGGAGAGAGATATAGAGATAGAGATATAAAGATATCACCATTTGGTTCTGTTTCTTGCGAGAACCCAGACCATTACACTGAGTATCTTATTTGCCTGATTATCTGATGACTACAAAAGTTGAATAACATTATCCTTCTACTGAACATTCTCAAGTCTTTTATTGGCCTAAAGGCGTGGATTTTTTTAAATGATTCAAAGAATTAAAAAGTGAGAGATTCAGTCATTACAGAATTGTTCCTTTTCCATCTCCTGGTCTATTATTTCTTTTACTCATCTAATGAGTTGTTTAGCTGAAGTAATATACCAGCCTTGACTGGTATTTTGTTAACTCTAAATCTAGCTCTGAAGACCTAGGAATAGGCATAGTTACTATTACACATCAGAGATGACTCAAGGCTTCTCTTGATTCCTCCCACTCATTTGCTTATGGGGGTAAATGCCTCTGTTTCTAGTACTTTCTCCTACATAGGTTGGCTGGGTCACACAAAGGACTCTTACCACTGCCCAAGGCTCTGCCAATAAGAGCAGCTCTTCTTTGGCATTAGAGACAAATACTTATTTATTATACTCCTTGACTGTTTCCATCTTGTTTGAAGGGACCTTACCTCACCATTCGGGTGGCAAGATAAGAGAATATTGAGGGCTATATGTGAATTTAGTCAGAAAAAAAGCAAGAAAGCCACTTAGCCAGATTTGTGTTTAGGTCTTAGACTTGTTGCTTTTTAAAGAAGAAAACAAAGAAGGGAGAGAGACACAGGGAGAGATGAGGATTCCATATGACATGCCCTAGCTTCTTAGGATTTGGGGCCTAAACGCTAAAAAGTCATTTATTTGCTTGTCTTTGTCTTTTCTGCAGGCCCATCACTCAGAAGCCTTGTATAATGGGGTATCTGGTTCAGTTCATAAAAGCTTATTCATATTTTAGTTAAACATTTATTTGTGCAATTATTATTATAAATGAACAAATCATGGCATTGCATTCCATTGGTTGTGTGATCTTACATGACAGCCTGAAATCAATAGTGTGGGAAATATACCCTACCCTTAAGGGAATGTGGCAAGGGCAGGGAGGCAAACAGCTGTAAATGAAAGATATAAATATCTACAAGCAGTTTCCCCTTAACTTCTTCTATTTGCTATCTTAAACAATGCAATCACTTGTAAATATGTCCTGGTTCCCATTGCCAACAGTTTATATGTGGCATATACACCTAGAATTAGACTGTCAGGCATATTCTCCAATGTCACAAAATAACATTGATTTATTTTCCAAAATTGTCTTACCAATATATATTTTTAACAGCTATTTATCTACTTTTAGTTTTGGGTCAAATGATGGGGATAAAAATGGCATCCCATTTATTGTTTTATTTGAATTTCCATGACTATCAGGTTGATCATCTTTCAAATATGTATTGCCTTTTTGACAAATTAATTGAAAGTAAAAAACACTAGAAAGAGACAAAAGTTTTTTTTTCTTTTTTAAGTGAAAGAATAAGAAAATGGTAAGAAATTTTAAATGATCATATGATGATATAGTTGGCATCCATTTTTGTAAAATAATCAAACCATGTCTAATGGTAAAAGGATGAGGTCTCTTTGAATTATCTGGTTATAGTATTTTACGAAAAAACTGGCACTGAGTTAGATTATTGCCTGGTAGTAGCTGACAAATATCACCTCTCATTAATTCATCCAAAAAATATTTATTGAGTTCCCACTATATGCCAGTCAGGTTCTGGTTGCTTAAGAAAAAGCAGGGAACAAATAAATATCACAACCAAGTAGCTTACTTTAAAACAAAATAAATAATAAAATATATAGTATGTAGATGGTGGCAAACATTCTGGGAAAAAAGTAAAACAAAAAAGGGAGATAAGGATCTGGGGGTAGAGGTGGGAATAGGGACTCACAAATTAAATATGCTCTCAAGCACAGCCTGACTGATTTAGTGAAACCCCTGGAGAACGTGAAGGGGGAACAGTTTGAAGACATGAAGGAAGAACTTTCCAAAAGTGGACACAGCATGGGCAAAAGCCCTGAGACGTGAATATTCCTGGTGTGGCCAAGGAATAACAAGGTTGGAACAGAGTGAGAAAAAGGAAGACTCGTAGATGATGAACTTAAAGAAATAATGGTGGTCTGATTCCAGTAGAGTCTTGTAACCCACTGAAAAGGATTTTGGTCATACTCTGAGTGAGGTGAGGAAACTTTGGAATATTTTGAGCAGAGGAGTGACCTGATCTGACTTCTATGTTAGCAGCATCTTTCTGACTATTGAAACATACTGTAGGAGTACAAGAGTAGAAGCAAAACACAACCACCCAGAAGAATATTAAAATAATGCAGGGATGAAATAATGGGTGGTTTAGACGTGGTAAGGAGTGGTCAAATTATAAATATATTTCAAAGGGATAGCATGATTTTCTGATGGATTGGACATGCGGTACAAGAAATAAGAACAAGGTTAAGTATAATTCTAGGTGTTTAAGCGTAAGCAAGTACAATAACCAGAACGGCCTGTAATAAACAAACGTAAGATTGAGGGAATACATTAGGTAGAAATATTATGAGTTTGTTTTTACATATTACTTTTATAATGCCTGTTAGATACTCAGGTAAATATACTGCAGAGAGTTGGTTATAGGCATCTGAATTTTAGGGCACTATCAAGAGAGTGAGTACACAGAGAAGAGGCCATGGCCTCCACTTTGGGATACACTAAAAGGTTCAGGAAATGAAGAAGAACCAAGAAAGAAAATAGATTTAATGACCAATGAGATAATGGAGGATTCATTAGTTTTACTGAAACTTTTAACCTTTAAAGATTACTGAAGAGTCAAGAAATAATCCATATTATACGCCATGGTTAAAATCGGCTGATTTCCATTTACTTTCTGAAGCACTAGTGCATCCTTTATTTTAAGGGACCTTTCTTCTAACTTTCTCCCCCTTTTAGAAAGGTTTATCCTACCTAATTACTGGTTATATACTTTCTTCCCTTATGCTTCATCCTTCTCCTCCACTTCCTGCCTCACTACAAAGTGAAATGAGTCCTTTTCGTCTTTTGTCTGTGCCTTCCTTTCGAAATCTGGAAAACTCTTCCAAAAAGTTATTAATTTATTTTTATTTATTAGTTGACATAGAGTCAAAGTATATACCTTCTTCAAAATACTTCCAGGGAGTTATTTTTTTTCATATACAAACATTTATCTCCAATTATATCAATTTTTATTTTTGCATCAATAGAGAAATGCACATTTCACTTCATAAATGACTTTTAATCTACTAGTTTAGGTTTCCTAAAGACAATTTTGTCTCTAACATTAATCAAAGAACCACCACCGTACTTTGCCTCAAGAAAGGTTAATTACATTACTTTGGATTTGATGAAACTTCATTGCCTCACTACCCATCTATGGCCTGCATACAAGGCTCAGAAGTCTAATTTTAGTGCCTGGACTTTCCACTGTTTATTATATAAAGAAATGACCTTGCCTTTCTGTTGACTATTACCTTTTAGTTCTGAGAGCTTATGGAAAGGTGACCATTACTATCTTCTTTCTCCCACCACTCCCCCTTTTCATCCCCCTACAATTCACCATTCAAACACATTTCCCACTAGTGATATCCCTTTATTAAAGCCTAAAATTAATTTAAATAGAGGAGGAAATGTATATCCAGTAATTTTCATATAAGTTTTTAAAATACCTGGAGACACATCATGCTACCATTTAGATATTGAATTGTATCAAGACTTCTCAATTATCTGGCCAGGGCTGTTAAAAAACACATCCATTTATTTTCTTCTGTCATTTATTATAAGATTCTATTAAGACTAGAATTCTTTACTGGAACATAATTTGGTACTTGAATTTGAGAGAATTGTGATCCGTTGCCTGGTCCTTGGTGTTGCCCCTAAGTTTTAATTTAAGGATAAGAATCAAAGTGCAGGTGACTTCCTGGAGATTAATGGTCATTCAGGAGGCACCCATGTCCCCAGGAAGAATATCTAATCCTTAATCCTACAGAGATGTAATGTACAAAAGTCATTATCACCACCATCAAATGACAATTCTTTTCTTTCAGGTAAGTGCTTACTTTATTTCGAGTTGAAAAAAGGCCCAAGATGGACATTCTGTAGACAGAATAGCTCTATTAATTTAAATTCAGTAGAGTATACTGCTGAACAAGGGTAGTTAAGTGTTCTCCACCCACTGCCATTCTTGTGTGTTTGTATCACTGCTTATTTTTCTAATTAATGTGTTATTAATCAAAAAGTACCTTAATTTTTTATCAGCTTTTATCAGATTCAATATATCTTGTCTATAATGTCATCAAATTGCCAATGTAACATTTGGAAATAGGTTTAAGCAAATTTCTTCAATAATTGTCCCATTTCCTCACTCTCCCTTTAAAACTCCCAGTCACCTCTACACAAATCAAAGTTGAGATCTGTTCATGCTGGACCCTCTACCCTATTGCAATAGTTATCACTGAATGCATCTGTTCTTACCACTTTAACTCTTGTCTGGCTTTCTTTATCTTTGATGCTGCTTGAAGAACAAAATAACTATAGGGTAGTAAGAATTGAAATAGTGAAACAAATCAAGAGGTTAATGAATTAGTCTAAGAAAGATATTATATTGGTAGAGTTGTACACATACAAGTGGTGAGGAGTAGCTAGATCATAGTGTATACTAAAGACAAAATCGTGCTTACCATGGGTGATGGATTGAATAAAGAATGTTAGCACTTTTATTTTTTTACCTAATTATTTTCATTGTCCACAGAAATTTTTCACTGAATGGGTAATACTTTAAATTTTTGAATTTACATATAATGAAATGAACAAATCTTGAGTACAGTTTGATGAATTTTGACAAATAGACTCATAACTCATGCTCTTATCAATATATAGAACATTTCCATCACCCTTGAATTTTCCTTTGTGCCACTTTCCTTCCCAGATCGCCCAAACCAATAGACAACCACTGTTCTAATTTTTTTCACCATTTCTTTTGCCGGTCTTATAACTTAATATAAATTGAATCACAAAGTACATACTCTGTACATGTTTCCTTTTACTCAGCATACTTTTTTTTGAATTTTTGAATTTTATTTTATTTATTTTTATTTTATTTTATTTATTTTTTATATTTTATATTTTATTTTATAATTTTTATAAAATTTTTTATAAAATTTTATTTTATTTATTTTTTTATTTATATTATTTTTTTATATTAGTCACCCATTTTATACATATTAGTGTATACATGTCAATCCCAATCTCCCAATTCATCACACCACCACCACCCCCACCGCCACATTCCCCCCTTGGTGTCCATATGTATGTTCTCTACATCTGTGTCTCTATTTCTGCCCTGCAAACAGGTTCATCCATACCATTTTTCTAGGTTGCACATATATGTGTTAATATATGATATTTGTTATTCTCTTTGTGACTTAATTCACTCTGTACGGCAGTCTCTAGATCCATCCATGTCTCTACAAATGACCCAATTTTGTTCCTTTTTATGGCTGAGTAATATTCTATTGTATATATGTACCACCTCTTCTTTATCCATTCATCCGTCAATGGACACTTAGCTTGCTTCCATGACCTGGCTATTGTAAATAGTGCTGCAATGAACATTGGGGTGCGTGTGTCTTTTTGAAATATGGCTTTCTCTGGGTATATGCCCAGTAGTGGGATTGCTGGGTCATATGGTAATTCTATTTTTAGTTTTTTAAGGAACCTCCATACTGTTCTCCATAGTGGCTGTATCAATTTACATTCCCACCGGCAGGGCAAGAGGGTTCCCTTTTCTCCACACCCTCTCCAGCATTTCTTGTTTGTAGATTTTCTGATGATGCCCATTCGAACTGGTGTGAGGTGATACCTCATTGTAGTTTTGATTTACATTTCTCTAATAATTAGTGATGTTGAGCAGCTTTTCATGTGCTTCTTAGCCATCTGTATGTTTTCTTTGGAGAAATGTCTTTTTAGGTCTTCTGCCCATTTTTGGATTGGGTTGTTTGTTTTTTTAATATTGAGCTGCATGAGCTGTTTATATATTTTGGAGATTAATCCTTTGTCCATTGATTTGTTTGCAAATACTTTCTACCATTCTGAGGGTTGTCTTTTCATCTTGTTTGTAGTTTCCTTTGCTTTGCAAAAGCTTTTAAGTCTTATCAGGTCCCAGTGTTTATTTTTGTTTTTATTTCCATTACTCTAGGAGGTGGATCAAAAAAGATCTTGCTGTGATTTATGCCAAAGGGTGTTCTTCCTATGTTTTCGTCTAAGAGTTTTATAGTGTCCAGTCTTACATTTAGGTCTCTAATCCATTTTGAGTTTATTTTTGTGTACGGTGTTAGGGAGTGTTCTAATTTCATTCTTTTACATTTTATTATCCAGTTTTCCCAGCACCACTTATTGAAGAGACTGTCTTTTCTCCATTGCATATCCTTGCCACCTTTGTCATAGATTAGTTGACCATAGGTGCATGAGTTTATCTCTGGGCTTTCTATCCTGTTCCATTGATCTATATTTCTGTCTTTGTGACAGTACCACATTGTCTTGATTACTGTAGCTTTGTAGTATAGTCTGAAGTCAAGGAGTCTGATTCCTCCAGCTCCGTTTTTTTCATTCAAGACTGCTTTGGCTATTTGGTGTCTTTTGGGTCTCCATACAAATTTTAAGATTTTTTGTTCTAGTTCTGTAAAAAATGTTATTGGTAATTTGATAGGGATTGCATTGAATCTGTAGATTGCTTTGGGTAGTATAGTAATTTAAACAATATTGATTCTTCCAATCCAAGAACATGGTATATCTCTCCATCTCTTTGTATCATCTTTAATTTCTTTCATCAGTGTCTTATAGTTTTCTGCATACAGGTCTTTTGTCTCCCTAGGTAAGTTTATTCCTAGGTATTTCATTCTTTTTGTTGCAATGGTAAATGGGAGTGTTTCCTTAATTTCTCTTTCAGATTTTTCATCATTAGTGTATAGGAATGCAAGATTTCTGTGCATTAATTTTGTATCCTGCAACTTTACCAAATTAATTGATTAGCTCTAGTAGTTTTCTGGTGGCATCTGTAGGATTCTCTATGTATAGTATCATGTCATCTGCAAACAGTGACAGTTTTACTTCTTCTTTTCCGATTTGGATTCCTTTTATTTCTTTTTCTTCTCTGATTGCCATGGCTAGGACTTCCAAAATTCTGTTGAATAATAGTGGCAAGAGTGGACATCCTGGTCTTGTTCCTGATCTTAGAGGAAATGCTTTCAGTTTTTCAACATTGAGAATGATGTTTGCTGTGGGTTTGTCATATATGGCCTTTATTATTTTAGGTAGGTTCCCTCTATGCCCACTCTCTGGAGAGTTTTTATGATAAATGGGTGTTGAATTTTGTCAAAAGCTCTTTCTGCATCTATTGAGATGATCATATGGTTTTTATTCTTCAGTTTGTTAATATGGTGTATCACATTGATTGATTTGTATATATTGAAGAATTCTTGCATCCCTGGCATAAATCCCACTTGATTATAGTGTATGATCCTTTTAATGTGTTGTTGGATTCTGTTTGCTAGTATTTTGTAGAGGATTTTTTCATGTATATTCATCAGTGATATTGGCCTGTAATTTTCTTTTTTTGTAGTATCTTTGTCTGGTCTTGGTATCAGGGTGATGGTGGCCTCATAGAATGAGTTTGGGAGTGTTCTTTCCTCTGCAATTTTTTGGAAAAGTTTGAGAAGGATCGGTGTTATCTCTTCTCTAAATGTTCGATAGAATTCTCCTGTAAAGCCCTCTGGTCCTGAACTTTTGTTGGTTGGAAGATTTTAAATCATAGTTTCAATTTCATTACTTGTGATTGGTCTGTTCAGATTTTCTGTTTCTTCCTGGTTCAGTCTTGGAAGATTATACCTTCCCAAGAATTTGTCCATTTCTTCCAGGTTGTCCATTTTATTGGCCTAGAGTTGCTTCTAGTAGTCTCTTAGGATGCCTTGTATTTCTGTTGTGTCTACAGTAACTTCATCTTTTTCATTTCTAATTTTATTGATTTGAGTCTTCTTCCTCTTTTTCTTGATGGGTCTGCCTAATGGTTTATCAATTTTGTTTATCTTCTTAAAGAACCAGCTTTTAGTTTTATTGATCTTTGCTATTGATTTCTTCATTTCTATTTCATTTATTTCTGCTCTGATCTTTATGATTACTTTCCTTCTACTAACTTTGGGGGTTTTTTTGTTCTTCTTTCTCTAGTTCCTTTAGGTGTAAGGTTAGATTTTTTATTTTTCTTGTTTCTTGCGGTAGGCTTCTATTGCTATAAACTTCCCTCTTAGAGCTGTTTTTGCTGCATCCCATAGGTTTTGGATCATTGTGTTTTCGTTGTGATTTGTCTCTAGGTATTTTTTGATTTCTTCTTTGATTTCTTCAGTGATCTCTTGGTTATTTAGTAACGTATTGTTTAGCCTCCATGTGTTTGTGTTTCTTACATTTTTTTCCCTGTAATTGATTTTGAATCTCATAGCATTGTGGTCAGAAAAGATGCTTGATCTGATTTCAATTTTCTTAACTGTCCTGAGGTTTGATTTGTGATCCAAGATATGATCTATCCTGAAGAATGTTCCGTGTGCACTTGAGAAGAAAGTGTAATCTGCTGTTTTGGATCGAATGTCCTATAAATATCAATTAAATCTATCTGGTCTATTGTGTCATTTAAAGCTTGTGTTTTCTTATTAATTTTCTGTTTGGATGATCTGTTCATGGGTGTAAGTGAGGTGTTAAAGTCCCCCACTATTATTGTGTTACTGCTGATTTCCTCTTTTATAGCTGTTAGCAGTTGCCCTATGTATTGAGGTGCTCCAATGTTGGGTGCATATATATTTATAATTGTTATATCTTCTTCTTGGATTGATCCTTTGATCATTATGTAGTGTCCTTCCTTGTTTCTTGTAACATTCTTTATCTTAAAGTCTATTTTATCTGATATGAGTACTGCTACTCCAGCTTTTTTTTTTTTAATTTTTTAAAAATTTATTATATTTTTATTTTTTATGGCTGTGTTGGGTCTTCATTTCTGTGTGAGGGCTTTCTTTAGTTGTGGCAAGTGGGGGTCACTCTTCATCGCTGTGCACCGGCCTCTCACTATCACGGCCTCTCTTGTTGCAGAGCACAGGCTCCAGACGCGCAGGGTCAGTAGTTGTGGCTCACAGGCCTAATTGCTCCACGGCATGTGGGATATTCTCAGACCAGGGCTCGAACCCATGTCCCCTGCATTAGCAGGCAGATTCTCAACCACTACACCACCAGGGAAGCCCCTCCAGCTTTCTTTTGATATCCGTTTGCATGAATATCTTTTTCCATTCCCTCACTTTCGGTCTGTATGTGTCCCTAGGTCTGAAGTGGGTCTCTTGTAGACAGCATATAGATGGGTTCTGTTTTTGTATCCATTCAGTGAGCCTGTGTCTTTTGGTTGGAGCATTAATCCATTCACGGTTAAGGTAAGTATCAATATGTATGTTCCTATTACCATGTTCTTAATTGTTATGAGTTTGTTTTTGTAGGTCCTTTTCTTCTCTTGTGTTTCCCACTTAGAGAAGTTCTTTTAGCATTTGTTGTACAGCTGGTTTGGTGGTGCTGAATTCCCTTAGCTTTTGCTTGTCTGTAAAGCTTTTGATTTCTCTGTCAAATCTGAATGAGATCCTTGCCAGGTAGAGTAATCTTGGTTGTAGTTTCTTCCCTTTCATCACTTTAAATATATCATGTCATTCCCTTCTGGCTTGTAGACTTTCTGGTGAGAAATCCACTGTTAACCTTATGGGAGGTCCCTTGTATGTTATTTGTCATTTTTCCCTTGTTGCTTTCAATAATTTTTTTTTGTCTTTAATTTTTGTCAATTTGATTACTATGTGTCTTGGCGTGTTTCTCCTTGGATTTATCCTGCCTCAGAGTCTCTGCGCTTCCTGGACTTGAGCGGCTATTACCTTTCCCATGTTAGGGAAGTTTTCAACTATAATCTCGTCAAACATTTTCCTGGCTCCATTCTCTCTCTCTTCTCCTTCTGAGACCCCTATAATGTGAATGTTGTTGCGTTTAATGTTGTCCCAGAGGTCTCTTAGGCTGTCTTCATTTCTGTTCATTCTTTTTTCTTTATTTTGTTCCACGGCAGTGAATTCCACCATTCTGTCTTCCAGGTCACTTATCCGTTCTTCTGCTTCAGTTATTCTGCTATTGATTCCTTCTAGTGTATTTTTCATTTCAGTTATTGTATTGTTCATCTCTGTTTGTTTGTTCTTTAATTCTTCTTGGTGTTTGTTCTGTAATTCTTCTAGGTCTTTTTAAACATTTCTTGCATCTTCTCGATCTTTGCCTCCATTCTTTTTCCGAGGTGCTGGATCATCTTCACTATCATTATTCTGAATTCTTTTTCTGGAAGGTTGCCTATCTCCACTTCATTTAGTTGTTTTTCTGGGGTTTATCTTGTTCCTTCATCTGGTACATAGCCCTCTGCCTTTTCATCTTGCGTATCTTTCTGTGAATGTAGTTTTTGTTCCACAGGCTGCAGGATTATAGTTCTTCTTGCTTCTGCTGTCTGCCCTCTGGTGGATGAGGCTCTCTAAGAGGCTTGTTCAAGTTTCCTGATGGGAAGGACTGGTGGTGGGTAAAGCTGGCTCTTGCTCTGGCAGGCAGAGGTCAGTAAAATTTTAATCCACTTGTCTGCTGATGGGTGGGGCTGGGTTCCCTCCCTGTTGGTTGTTTGCCCTGAGGCAACCCAACACTGGAGGCTACCCGGCTCTTTGGTGGGGCTAATGGCAGACTCCAGGAGGGCTCATGCAAAGGAGTACTTCCCAGAACTTCTGCTGCCAGTGTCCTTGTCCTCATGGTGAGCCACAGCCACCCCCTGCCTCTGCAGGAGACCCTCCAACACTAACAGATAGGTCTGGTCCAGTCTCCTATGGGGTGACTGCTCCTTCCCCTGGGTCCCGATGTGCACACTACTTTGTGTGTGACCTCCAAGATTGGAGTCTCTTTTTCCCTCAGTTCTGTCAACGTCCTGCAATCAAATCCTGCTAGGCTTCAAAGTCTGATTCTCTAGGAATTCCTCCTCCCGTTGCTGGACCTCCAGTTTGGGGAACCTGACGTGGTGCTCAGAACCTTCACTCCAGTGGGTGGACTTCTGTGGTATACGTGTTCTCCAGTTTGTGAGTCACCCACCCAGTAGTTATGGGACTTGATTTTATTGTGATTGCACCCCTCCTACCGTCTCACTGTGGCTTCTCCTTTGTCTTTGGATATGGGGCGTCTTTTTTGGTGAGTTCCAGTGTCTTCCTGTCTATGATTGTTCAGCAGTTAGTTGTGATTCCAGTGCTCTCTCAAGAGGGAGTGGGCACATGTTCCTTCTACTCCACCCTTTTGAACCAATCTCTTTTTCAGCATAATATTTTTGAGATTCACACATGTTATTGCATATTTTAGTAGCATATTCTGTTTGCTGAGAGCATAACAGAATGTTTGTGTTCCCTCAAAATTCATATGTTGAAGTCCTAACTCTCAAATGTGATGGTATTTGGAGATGGGGACTTTTGGAGGTAATTAGGTGAGGTCATGATGCTCATTAAGTGACCCCCTGATGTAATTATTGCCCTTATAAGAGGAGACACCAGAGCTTCCTCTCTCTGCCATGAGAGGACACAGCAAGAAGATGGCCGTCTGCAAGCCAGAAAGAGGGCCTTCACCAAGCACTGAATCTGGGGGCACATTGATCTTGGTCTTCCCAGTCTTCAGAACTGTGAGAAATAAATGTCTGTTGTTTAAGTCACTTAGTCTATGGTAGTTTATTATAGCAAGTGGAGCTGAATAAGAAGACACTAAATGTAATTACATTGTATGAACTTCACATAATGTTTATCCTTTTTTTTTTTTTTTTTGACAAACATTTGAGTAGTTTCCACTTTGGGGCTATTGTGCATAAAGATGCCGTAAACATCTTACATAAGTCTTTTCTTGAATATATTTTAGTTTTTCTCTTGCAAATACCTAGATATGGAATTGGTAGTCATAGGGCTGATGTATTTCATCATTTCTAACAACTTTTAACTACATGAGAAACTACCAGAATGATTTGCCAAGTGGTTGTACAATCTGTCATTCACCAGCATTTTACAAGAGTTCTAGTTGCTCCACATACAGGAACACCTAGTGTTGTCAGGACTTAAATTTCAGCCACTTTTGTGGGTGGAAAGGAGTATCTCAATGTGGTTTAGTTTGAATTCTCGGATGACTGATCACTTTGAGCATCTTTGTGTGTGCTTTTAAATCATTTATATTTCTTTATTTTTGTAGTGCCTGTTTATATCTATTGCCTTTTTATTCAGTTATTGTCTTTTTTATCATTGTGTTGTAGGAGTTATTTATACATTCAGAATAGAAGCCCCTTAACAAATATATGTACTGCAGCCATGTTCCATCAAAAGAAAATCTTTGCCTATTCCAAGATCATGATGATACTTCCTTCCCTCCTTCTAGAAGCTTATTTCCTTTAATCTTTACTTTTAGGTCTATGATCCATCTCAAATTAATTTTTGTGTTTGATATAAAATATGATCATTTTATTTTTATACAGATATTAAATTTTTCTATACTATATGTTTAAAAGACTTTCTTATTCTCATTAAATCATTTTAGCAACTTTTGTAAAAACATATCAATTGATCATGTAATTAGGGTCTATTTTTCATTCCTATCCTTATTCATTGATCTATCTCTCTACATTTAAGCCAATACAACACTGTTTACTCTAAAATTATAATAAGTCTTGAAAGCAGGTATCATAAGCCCTCCAATTTAAGTTTTTGCAAGTTTGTCTTCTGGGTAATTCTTTACATTACTGGCTTATACACAACTGACTCTCTTGAACTTCTCTTTCCCCCTGGGAGGCATATCAAAGCATGACTTCTCCACTCTTCCTAGAAGAAGCAACCACATAGTCTCTCTCTCACTTGTAAATGAGAATATATATCAGGCCTGAAATCCTTCCCTATGTCACTATTTGGGTAAGAGAAAACCATATCTGGTCTCTGTCATATTTCAGCAGGCACATCTGAACATAATATGGCCCCAAGATTTAGATGCACAGCTGATATCTATTTTCTGCTTTACTAGTGATTTTCATTAATATATTACAAAGGTTAGAACCCTATATGGAAGAGAGGTAATTTGTACCATTATTCCTCTCTTTCTACTGAAACCACTGCAGAGTGCAGCAGTACTTTTTAAACTAGAACATAATTTTTAGAACCATATTATAGCAAGCTTATCCTAGAAACCAACATAAAAAAGAAATAATAGCTTTTATATAAATAGCATGTATTTTTTTAATGTTTAGTGGTTTCTTGCGTTGTTCTAGTGTAGCATTAATTGAAAATCTAAATTCAGCTAATTAGTTTTCAATAGAAACCATAGGGAACTCCTGTTGAGAATATTATAAAACTTTATTATTTATTTGCAAATGCATATATAGAGATTACAATGGCTTTGTAGTTAGTAAGATGAGCCATCTCTGATAAATATTTAAAGTGGGGAATAAAGTAAAAAAGATGAATCTAACAAAGTTTTTCTCCCATTCCAAATAAACTGATCTTCAATAAACAGAACACTGAAATCCTAAAACAGCACCATTATCCATTGGAATATGACAGCCTACAACCATCACGTATATTTCCAGACCATTTGGGCAACATGGCACTTTTCAAATGCATCATAAACTAGGGGAAATTAATATTCTGTAGCCACTGGAAAGAACTACCATTTTAAAAAAGAAAGCCTATAAAACAGACTGAAAGTTAAATGTTTTCTGAGCTTCTAAAATGCTTAGATGGGTTTGGTGATTTTTGCATCTTCTGAACCTTAATTTTCTATTCATGAAATCATGAAAATAATATGATATTTTTGACAGGTTATAGTTCAAGTCGCCTGAGAATAATGAAATGGAATAGAGACAGATAGAGATTCTATTATACATAGCCACGAGGGAAACAGGTAATATGAGTAATCAAAATCTTTAAACTCTGAAGGCTAATTCTAAACAATGTTTCATGTCCATGTTCTCCTTCTTTTAAATCCATATCTTTCATAAGTGCTGCCAAATTAACTATCAGCTTTCACGAAGGTGCCCTGACTTAGTTCACTCTCTTATGAAAGTGTTAATAAATAGTGAAATGGTGATAGAAAAGGTAGAAGAGGAAATAAAGAAACCCACTAGGAAAAAGATCACGTTTTGTTTACTCTGTTTACTCTTTAAAACATAGATTATTGCCACTGTCATACTAAAAGCTAAGACGTAGAATGCATCTTGTCCTATATGCTTTTCAACTGGCTTTCAGTGATGCATAAGACCTAGTGAGATTGCCTTTAGTATATAACAATAATAAATAAACCTGGTACAGCCCTCAAAATGAGACATGTGTTGTGTAAGTGCTTTTGCATGCATTATCTCAGTCTATCTTTAAATGGTAGAACTGTGCAAGGATAGAGTATAATATAATGATTAAAAATCTGTCCTAGAGACAGATACCTGGGTTAAATTTCCAGGTCTTCCATGTATTGACTGGGTGATTTTGAGTAAGTTATTTAAACAGTCTTCTCCTCAGTTTTCTCAATGACAAAGCAAAGGTGAAAATATATACCATGATGCACAATTGTAGGATTAAATAAATTTCTACATGAAGAATGCTGAAAACATGCCTGATTTATAATAGGTCCTCAGTTATGTACAGATGCAATAAGGATCTATTTAAAGGAGTTAATTATAATTATCAAGTTTGCACAGGTAATTGATGTTGGAAATAGAGCTAAAACCCAGATCCAATTTAAACATGAAAGCCCGCCTTGAATTAGCATCCTATACTGTCATCCTCCTTTCATCTAGTTAAGCATCTAAAATAATGCCTGACACAATTATGTTTGTTGAATACGTTTATTTATATTTATTTATTTATTTATTTATTTATACAGCAGGTTCTTATTAGTTATCTATTTTATACATATTATTGTATATGTGTCAATCCCAATCTCCCAGTTCATCCCACCATCACCCCCCAATGCATTTATAGAATAATGTTTCAGAAGAAATGAATGATTCTGTCACATGAATTGATACATGGTATTTAAGCAAGGCAATCCCTAGAAGGGATTCTATGATATTTTAGGTAATCACAAACCACCTTTTAATTCATAAATGATCATTGCTTTCCTCTATAGAAGACCTGTCAAGTAATTCATTATTATTATCTTGTAAAGACCAATTAATGTCTTCCTTGTTCATAGCCTGACAGTGCTCCAACCAGGAAGAGTGTATTTAAAGAGAACCCTTGGACTGGTTGTCAGGACCAGGGCTTAATCTTCACTCTGCCACTAATCAAATCTGCTGCAAGTAACTTTTTTTTCCCCCAAGACCTATTTCTTCATCTATTAAAAAAGGTTTTTGGGGGGTGGAGTCAAGATGCCATACTAGGAGGACGTGGAATTCTCATCTCCTCACAGTTAGGACACCTCCCAGGCACTGGTGGGGGACCATGGACACCTAAGGGAACGGGAGGAACCCCCAGTGCCAGGGTAGGACGTGGGGCTTGGGGGGAGTGAAGGAGGAGGACAAGTGGAGGTGGGACGGGACTGGCGGCCCTGAGGGGCGGCTGGGGGAGGGGAAGGGATCCCACACCCAAAGGGGGAAATTGGGGAACCATTGGGAGGGCAGAGGATCAAAAGGGAGTGTGGCCAGGCTTCCCCTGCCTACTTGGGCCCCCGGGAACCTGCTGAGATCCCGGGCCTGATCCTCTGCCCACAGAGACCCCCTCCAGCTGCGTGGGTCCTGAGGGAGTGGGAGGGAGGGAAGGGGGAGCAAAAGTAAAGGCTGGACCTCCAGGACTGGCACCCCTGAGTGGTGGCTGGGGGAGGGAGGAGTTCCTACACCTAGCGGGACCCACCTACTAGGGGTCCAGTGGAGAGGGGGAGACCCTAGGGGAGACGGTGGGGGAGGGGCACGAAGGAATGGAAGGGAATGAGGCCAGTGCTTTCCCTGTCCACTTAGGCACTGAGAAGCCTGTTGGGCTCCCAGGCCTAATCCTCTGCCCTCGGAGTCTCCCTCCTGCCGCACAGAGCCCAAGCCCCGACCTACACCCCCACCCAGGGCCCTACCTCTACACCCAGGGACCCCAACCAATGTGCTGGGCCTAAACCCCACCCACACACCATCAGCCAGGGCCATACCTCCAAACTCCGGAACTCCACACTCCAGAGGCCCTCCTTCCAATGTGCTGCATCTCCCCTTCTGTGCAGGTACTAAGCAGGGGCCCTGCCCCATGCTTGAACGTTGCCCTGCCTAGGCCACGCCCCATGCTCAAATGTCACCACCCCATCCGCCTAGGTTCTGCCCACCCAAAACTCTGCCCCTGCCTAAGTTCCATCCCCCACCTGAATTCAACCCCCATAGCCAAGGTTTTTTTTAAATTTTCTTTTCTTTGTTCCTCTTTTAGATTTGGGTTCTGTTTTACCTTGTTGATTCATTGTTGTTGATTCTTCTATATTTTTATTTTTCCTAATAAATATTTTACTTTTCTAATTTTATTTTATTCATTATATGTTCTTACTGATCTCTCCTTTTGGCTTGTTCTGCCAGTGCCCCCCTCCCCCCCCTTTTTTTTTTTCTTTTTTCTGTTGTGGTTTTATTTTACCTTGTTGCAGTTGTTTCAATAATAGTTTTATTTTTCCTAATATATTTTTTATCTTTCTAATTTTATTTTGTTTTTTATTCTTTTATATTGTACTGCTCCTTTTTTTCTTTCTTTGTTCCTTTTTTTTCCCCACTGTGCCACAGATCTTGTGGGATCTTGGTTCCTAGGCCAGACATTGGGCCCGAGCTCTTGTAGTGGGAGCTCTGAGTTCAAACAACTGGACTAACAGAGAACTTCAGACCCCAGGGAATATCAATTGGAGTGAGGCTCCCAGAGGTCCTCATCTCAGCACCAAGACCCAGCTTTATCCAACTGCCTGCAAACTCCAGTGCTGGACGTCTCAGGCCAAACAACCAATAAGACAGAGACACAGCACCACCCATCAAAAAAAAAAAAAAAATGATATGATGAAAAAATTTGTTACACACGAAGGAGCAAGGGAAAAACCTACAAGACCAAATAAATGAAGAAGAAATAGGCAACCTACCTGAAAAAGAATTCAGAGTAATGATAGTAAAGATGATCCAAAGTCTCAGAAACAATGGAGAAAATACAAGAAACATTTAACAAAGATCTAGAAGAACTAAAGAGCAAACAAACAGTGATGAATGACACAATTACTGAAATTGAAAATACTCTAGAAGGAATCAATAACAGAAAAACTGAGGCAGAAGAACGGATAAGTGAGCTGGAAGATAAAATGGTGGAAATAACTGCCAGGGAGCAGAATAAAGGAAAAAGAATGAAAAGAATTGAGGACAGTCTCAGAGACCTCTGGAACAACATTAAATGCACCAACATTCAAATAATAGGGGTCCCAGAAGAAGAAGAGAAAAAGAAAGGGTCAGAGAAAATATTTGAAGAGATATAGTTGAAAACTTCCCTAACATGGGAAAGGAAATAGTCAATCAAGTCAAGGAAGTACAGACAGTACCACACAGGATAGACCCAAAGAGAAACACGCCAAGACACATATTAATCAAACTATCAAAAATTAAATACAAAGAAAATATGTTGAAAACAGCAAGGGAAAAGCAACAAATAATATACAAAGGAATCCCCATAAGGTTAACAGCTGATCTTTCAGCAGAAGCTCTGCAAGCCAGAAGGGAGTGGCAAGACATATATAAAGTGATGAAAGGGAAAAATCTAAAACCAAGATTACTCTACCCAGCAAGGATCTCATTCAGATTTGATGGAGAAATTAAAACCTTTACAGATAAGCAAAAGTTAAGAGGATTCAGCACCACCAAACCAGCTTTACAACAAATGCTAAAGGAACTTCTCTAGGCGGGAAAAACAAGAGAAGGAAAAGACTTATAATAACAAACCCAAAACAATTAAGAAAATGGTAATAGGAAAATACATATTGATAATTACCTTAAATGTAAATGGATTAAATGCTCCAACCGAAAGATGTAGACTGGCTGAATGGATGCAAAAATAAGACCCACACATATGCTGTCTACAAGAGACCCATTTCAGACCTAGGGACACATACAGACTGAAAGTAAGGGGATGGAAAAAGATATTCTATGCAAATGGAAATCAAAAGAAAGCTGGAGTAACAATTCTCATATCAGATAAAATAGACTTTAAAATAAAGACTATTACAAGAGACAAAGAAGGACACTACATAATGTTCAAGGGACCAATCCAAGAAGAAGATATAACAATTGTAAATATTTATGCACCCAACATAAGAGCACCTCAATATATAAGGCAAATGCTAACAGCCATAAAGAGGGAAATCGACAGTAAGACAATCATATTAGGGGATTTTAACACCCCATTTTCACCAATGGGCAGATCATCCAAAATGAAAATAAATAAGGAAACACAAGCTTTAAATGACACATTAAACAAGATGGACTTAATTGATATTTATGGGACATTCCAACCAAAAACAACAGAAAACACTTTCCTCTCAAGTGCTCATGGAACATTCTCGTGGATAGACCATATCTTGGGTCACAAATCAAGCCTTGGTAAATTTAAGAAAATTGAAATCGCATCAAGTATCTCATCCAACCACAACACTATGAGACTTGGTATCAATTACAGGAAAAAATCTGTAAAAAATACAAACACATGGAGGCTAAACAATACACTACTAAATAATCAAACGATCGCTGAAGAAATCAAAAACTACCTAGAAACAAATGACAATGAAAAAACAACAGCCCAAAACCTATGGGATGCAGCAAAGGCAGTTCTAAGAGGGACGTTTATAACAATGCAATCCTACCTCAAGGAACAAGAAACATCTCAAATAAACAACCAAACCTTGCACCTAAAGCAATTAGAGAAAGAAGAACAAAAAACCCTCAAAGTTAGCAGAAGGAAAGAAATCCTAAAGATTAGATCAGAAATAAATGAAAAAGAAATGAAGGAAACAATAGCAAAGATCAATAAAACAAAAAGCTGGTCCTTTGAGAAGGTAAATAAAATTGATAAACCACTAGCTAGACTCATCAAGAAAAAAAGGGAGAAGACTCATATCAACAGAATTAGAAATGAAAAAGGAGAAGTAACTACTGACACTGCAGAAATACAAAGGATCATAAGAGATTACTACAAGCAACTATATGCCAATAAAATGGATAACCTGAAGAAATGGACAGATTCTTAGAAAAGCACAACCTTCTGAGACTGAACCAGGAAGAAAAAGAAAATATAAACAGACCAATCACAAGCGCTGAAATTGAGACTGTGATTAAAAATCTTCCAACAAACAAAAGCCCAGGACCAGATGGGTTCACAGGCAAAGTCTATCCAACATTTACAGAAAACCTAACACCTATCCTTCTCAAATTCTTCCAAAATATAGCAGAGGGAGAAACACTCCCAAACTCATTCTACGAGGCCACCATCACTCTGATACTAAAACCAGACAAGATGTCACAAAGAAAGAAAAATGCAGGCCAATATCACTGATGAACATAGATGCAAAAATCCTCAACAAAATACTAGCAAACAGAATCCAACAGCACATTAAAAGGATCATACACCATAATCAAGTGGGGTTTATCCCAGGAATGCAAGGCTTCTTCAATATACACAAATCAATCAGTGTGATACACCATATTATCAAACTGAAGGATAAAAACCATATGATAGTCTCAATAGATGCAGAAAAAGCTTTTGACAAAATTCAACACCCAGTTATGATAAAAACTCACCAGAAAGTAGGCATAGAGGGAACTTACCTCAACATAATAAAGGCAATATATGACAAACCCACAGCCAACATCGTTCTCAATGGTGAAAAACTGAAAGCATTTCCTCTAAGATCAGGAATAAGACAAGGTTGCCCACTCTCATCACTATTATTCAACATACTTTTGAAAGTTTTAGCCACAGCAATCAGAGAATGAAAAGAAATAAAAGGAATACAAATCAGAAAAGAAGAAATAAAACTGTCACTGTTTGCAGATGACATGATACTATACATAGAGAATCCTAAAAATGCTACAGGAAAACTACTAGAGCTAATCAGTGAATTTGGTAAAGTAGCAGGATACAATATTAATGCACAGAAATTTCTTGCATTCCTATACACTAATGATGAAAAATCTGAAAGAAAAATTAAGGAAACATTCCCACTTACCAATGCAACAAAAAGAATAAAATACCTAGGAATAAACCTACCTAAGGAGACAAAAGACCTGTATGCAGAAAACTATAAGATACTGATGAAAGAAATTAAAGATGATACAAATAGATGGAGAGATATACCATGTTCCTGGATTGGAAGAATCAACATTGTGCAAATGACTCTACTCCCCAAAGCAATCTACAGATTCAATGTAATCCCTATCAAACTACCACTGGCATTTTTCCCAGAACTAGAACAAAAAATTGCACAATTTGTATGGAAACACAAAAGACCCCGAATAGCCAAAGCAATCTTGAGGAAGAAAAATGGAGCTGGAGGAATGAGACTCCTGGACTTCAGACTATACTACAAAGCTACAGTAATCAAGACAATGTGGTACTGGCACAAAAACAGCAATATAGATCAATGGAACAGGAGAGAAAGCCCAGAGAGAAACCCATGCACATATAGTCACCTATCTTTGATAAAGGAGGCAAGAGTATACATTGGAGAAAAGACAGCCTCTTCAATAAGTGGTGCTGGGAAAACTGGACAGCTACATGTAAAAGAATGAAATTAGAACACTCCCTAACACCATACACAAAAATAAACTCAAAATGGATTAAAAGCCTAAATGTAAGGTTAGACACTATTAAACTCTTAGAGGAAAACATAGGAAGATCACTCTTTGACATAAATCACAGCAAGATCCTTTTTGACACACCTCCTAGATAAATGGAAATAAAAACAAAAATAAAGAAATGGGACCAAATGAAACTTAAAATTTTTGCATAGCAAAGGAAACCATAAAAAAAAAAAATGAGAAGATAACCCTCAGAATGGAAGAAAATATTTGCAAACGAAGCAACTGACAAAGGATTAATCACCAAAATATACAAGCAGCTCATGCAGCTCAATATCAATAAAACAAAAACCTAATCCAAAAATGCGCAGAAGACTTAAATAGACATTTCTCCAAAGAAGATATAGTTTGCCAACAAACACATGAAAGGATGCTCAACATCACTAATCATTAGAGAAATGCAAATCAAAACTACAATGAGTATCACCTCACACAGGTCAGAATGGCCATCATCAAAATATCTACAAACAATAAATGCTGGAGAAGGGTGTGGAGAAAAGGGAACCCTCTTGCACTGTTGGTGGGAATGTAAATTGACACAGCCACTATGGAGAACAGTATGGAGGTTCCTTAAA
The DNA here is from genome assembly GCF_009873245.2 of Balaenoptera musculus. NCBI lineage: Eukaryota > Metazoa > Chordata > Mammalia > Artiodactyla > Balaenopteridae > Balaenoptera > Balaenoptera musculus. The sequence continues at coordinate 72,536,198 of NC_045789.1, read as the reverse complement.
AAACTAAAAATAGAACTCCCATATGACCCAGCAATCCCACTACTGGGTATATACCCTGAGAAAACCATAATTCAAAAAGAGACATGTGCCACAGTGTTTATTGCAGCACTATTTACAATAGCCAGAACATGGAAGCAACCTAAGTGTCCATCGACAGATGAATGGTTAAAGAAGATGTGGCACATATATACAATGGAATATTACTCAGCTATAAGAAGAAACGAAATTGAGTTAGTTGTAGTGAGGTGGATGGACCTAGAGTCTGTCATACCGAGTGAAGAAAGTCAGAAAGAGAAAAACAAATACCATATGCTAACACATACATTCAATCTAAAAAAAAAAAAAAAAAAAGGTTCTGATGAACCTAGGGGCAGGAAAGGAATAAAGAGTCAGACATAGAGAATGGACTTGAGGACTCGGAGAGGGGGAAGGGTAAGCTGAGACGAAGTAAGAGAGTAGCATTGACATATATACACTACCAAATGTAAAATAGATAGCTAGTGGGAAGCAGCTGCAAGGCACAGGGAGATCAGCTCGGTGCTCTGTGACCACCTAGAGGGGTGGGGTAGGGAGAGTGGGAGGGAGACGCAAGAGGGAGGGGATATGGGGATATACGTATGCATATAGCTGATTCACTCTGTTTTACAGCAGAAACTAAGACAACAATGTATAATAATTATACTCCAATAAAGATGTTAGAAAACAAAAAAGAGGTTTGAGCTAAATTTTCACTTAAATTATTTGTTGCAGTTTCTTCCAAGTGCACACCACTATTACCAGAGGACACAGGAGGGGAGATGATGGCAGAGAATGAAGTTGTTTTGGCAAAATCAACCAGAACACATTCTAATCCAATGTGGACATCACTTAAGTGCTCATGTGTAACAGGAAGACAGGGAAGATAGGTCAAGTCAATTGTCTAATATCAGTCTTAGATAAGACACAGATATCATTAGACAATGAGTTCGTTCATAAGACATCATGGTTTTCTCACATTTATAAAAAGCTTCCTTTAATATATACATTCAATATGGTATTTTCAAAAACCCATAAAGTAACAATTATTACCACTTCTTTACAGAAAAAGAAAGCAGAATTCTCAGAAATTTCAAGATGTCTTTAATAAGGGTTATAGTAAGTATTTAAATTAGCCTTTCAACTCTAAGTCTGGTATTTGGTTACTATGCCATAGCTGGCTGTTTGTAAAGTAGGCACGTTTCTGCACTATAATATTTATCATCTCTTTTTATTCATTTTTTGTTTAAAAAAAAAGCAATAAAAATTTGGAGTCTTTGTATTCCTGTTCTATAAAATAACATGACAACCTAGAAGTTAAAAATCAAATGGAAAGAAGATTCTCTAAAGGTTAGAGTGCAAGAATGGGTCCTTTACAACATTGTAAATCAACTATACTTCAATTAAAAAAAACAAAAAATAATGTGTCCTGGTTTGCTTCTTGGTTCTACCACTTGCTGAGTCCATTGGGTCATATCACTTAACTTCTGTCTTAATAACTTCATTTGTGAAACGGAGGTCATATCTGTGCCTTCATCTTGTAGGGCTGTAAGAACTAAATGCGAATGTTTGTAATCTATTTAGCACTATTACTAGTAATCCTTCAATAAATGCTAGTTGACATTATTATTGCTGTTGTTGTTGTTCAAACATATCCAAACCAAACTGTCTATTGTCACCTTAGTTACAGAATTTTTACCTTGACCAAATTCATTTTCAAAGTGCTATTCTATGTAACAAAATAGGATACAAAAGGTACAACCCAATAAATAAACAGAATTTGCCCACCCCAAAAATGCTCTGATATATCCAAAGATAGAAGAACAAAACAATTATATGTTCATTTAATTTTCATACATTTTGATAGCAAACTCATTTTCCTCATCTATAATGTAAATGTTAGCCCCTAAAAATGTCCAAAACCTTATGACAAAAATTATTTTAAAGCCTCTGTATTTAAAAGAACTACTATACAGAGTAATGCCTGTAGCTAACAATACTATATTGCATACTTAAAATTTGCTAAGCTTTATGTTAAGTGTTCTTACCACAAAACAAATCAACAACAATAATAATAATGAGCAGGAGAAAAATTTGGAGGTGATAAGTATGTTTATAGCTTTGATGGTGGTGATGGTTTCATGGGTGTATACTTATCCCCAAACTCATCAAGTTGTATACATTAAATATGTACAGCTTTTCATATGTCAAACTTACCTCAATAACATGGTTTAAAAAAAGAATTCATATTCCTAAATGAAGATTTTATTGATAGTATGGAGATTGGTGAATATGAAGGGATTTTGAAATTGACCAGTGGGTAATTACGTGACCCTATTTCAGGGGAAAATTATACTTCATGCAGAAATGTGTGGTGAAACTGTGTCATGATTTTAAAATAATTCCAAGAATTATAAGGGAAATTCAAAGACAGCATCAAAACATTCACAAAGGACACAAAATTGACTGAGACTTGGAAAACCAAGTTTTGTTTTAATGTACCAATAGTACTTTTTAGTCTCCATTAGATGTTGATTAGAATGAGAAATCATGGACTGTCTGTTCAAACCCGTGTGACAGAAGCATAGAACCTAGAACTCCAAGACTGCCAAATGAATCCTCAAAATCTTTTCACTAACAGTAAAATATAAATATAAGGAAATACAACTACCTTAAATCGGATAGACCACAGAACATTATAGTATACAAAAACATTTTAAGTAAGTTGTGAAATGTGATTGCATTTCTATTTATTCTATGTGTAATCATCACATCTTCCATATACAGTTTAAAAACTAAGAGCGAAAATATATCATTGAATCAATTTATATCACACACACACACCTCACCCCAGGCAGAGAGTGTTGGCACATTGTGATATTAGAAAAATGTTTCCTACCACAATTTTGAACAAGAATCCTACGGAAAATAAGTAACCATTGTTCCTATTTGAGTCTTCCAAGATAGAAACTTGATTGACTCTTCATTTCTCCCCTAAAGATTCATTTTAGTGCCCACCAAGAAAAAATATATCATAAAATGCTTATATAACATTCCAAAAGAGCCCCCTTTATATGATTCATTCATATATTTGAAAATGCATATGCCCTGGGTAATAGGATAAATGAAAGATGTACTACTGATTCTCATAAAAAATAATTACCAGCAGAAATGCAAGTTTCCTCATACCCAGAGATAATATTACTAAATCTTCTCAGTCATCATAAGGTTGGAAGAGGTCTTTTGTGGTTGTCCATTCTGCACGGTGCCTTCAGACATGTTCTCTAAATTATCCTGCATTGTCAGAAATGCAAATGATCATTACTGACACCTGATTTATTCGGAGGAATTGATTTGGCAGTATGAGTGGTCTAGTTCAGTGCTACACAGAAATAGCACAGGGTTTCATAAATTAAGAAGATCCTTAATTAACATTTAAGAAAACAGCTTGTTGTCACATAAGTACTTTGTGGGATAAATCTGCAATGGATAACTACTTACTGGCTCTAGCAATATTAGGAACCAATGCTCTGCCAACCTTTTCAAAACATTAGTGTATAATATTAATAAGAATGTAACTATGGCCCTATTATATATCTTCCCAAGGCCAGTGTATAACTGACAAATATCAATTTCTACATCCCAGAAAACATTGTTCAGTGGTGATAAAAGAGTAGATGAAACTACCTCTTATTACTTCATGACTCTATATTTAGGAAGATGACTACAATTTTAACAAAATGATAAGCAACGCTGGTGGCTTATGTGGCATGTTGTTTATTTTTACAGGGTTGAAATGAAGTGTGAAATCATCATAGTCTACGTGTGGGACTTGGTGGCTTAGGTATGGCTTAGTGTAACATGGGAAGAATATGTTTATAATCTCTTTTTTTTGTCTGTTAAGGTCAGGCAGAAGAACACAGGTGATTTCCTTAAGCTTCCAGGAGCATGCTGGAACCTGTTTTTATTCACCTGGCTTTAGTGAACATGTGCATTCAGAAATTAGTTGACTGGTTTAGTAAAGATTTTACAACATAGTTTGCAACTATTTGATGTCAGTCTTGGCTTTTAATTAGAAGAAAAGCCCAAGGAGAAAAAGGTGATAAAGACCTACTTAAATTAGTATGCAGTTTTTCCTCTGATTTGTGATTCCTAGTGCTAGAGGTCAAATGCATATCTAAATGTATTTTCATGTTTGTACTAAAGGCCTCATTTTGAGGAAAGTCACTCATTTTTGCTCATTTTGAGTAGTAATGGAAAGACATTTTATAAAAGCTTATTGGGATGGCTTCTGGATATTAAATCTTTCTCAATATCAGCTGTAGATTTAGGTGTCTGACCCTTTGCAGAGAAATGCAAAGAACTGAACCTCCGCAGACCACCTGGGGAGTGGAACCTCATTAGGAATAGACATGTTTACAGAGGGAGACATGATCAGGTTGGATCCAGCTCCCCTGCTTTTGAAGATCATGCTGAGCCAAATGAATGGTTATAGTAGAAGGTCAAACTTTTCTATGTTTAGCCATTCTGGTTTGTGTTAATTAATAAGAAATGTTCTATAAATACACATTCTTAATTGCAACTGAATTAAATATTCATTTGCAACATTTGCTCTAAAAAATTGATTTTTTAATGAGTATGAAATGAATAGGTCATACTTTTCGAGCACACAGAACTCTTTGTAAAAGGAACTAACTGGAGAGAGCACTGGTAATTTTTGAACTTTATAAAGATACACGGAAGTACTCTATGAATATGTAAGTTTCCTGAGATCATTGATATCCTTCTAAAGTAGACATTTATAAAACTCAGGAACTTTTTTCTTTAGTCTATAAATATTACATATAGGAGGTTGTTTCACTGGGTATGCTGGATTTGATCAGCATTCCTATGTGGACTTCCCTGGTGGCGCAGTGGTTAAGAATCCAACTGCCAATGCAGGCGACACAGGTTCCAGCCCTGGTCCAGGAAGATCCCACATGCTGCAGAGCAACTAAGCCCATGCGCCACAACTACTGAGCCCACGTGCCACAACTTCTGAAGCCCGCACGCCTAGACCCCGTGCTCTGCAACAAGAGAAGCCACTGCAATGAGAAGCCTGCACACCACAATGAAGAGTAGCCCCCTCTCGCTGCACCTAGAGAAAGCACAGCAACGAAGATCCAACACAGCCAAAAATAAATTGATTAATTAAAAAAACCCAAAACATTCCTATGTAATTGAAATAGATATTTATATACCAGTCATGGTGCCTGAATCGTCCGCAACTACTTTAAGGAAAAATTCCCTGCTTCGTTCCTGCCACTTTACTAGATATGGCACTTCCAGCCATGATAATGTTTCTAAAGAAAAGCATGAATAAGTTGATGCCACTTCTTTGCTCGAATGCTTAAATGGGTTTCCATCTAAGAAAAGTAAGAATTAAAGTTCTTTCCAGGGCCTAAAAGCCTGGTTACTGCTAATGTTAAATGCCAAATGAAATCTTATTAGAGAGTTCACATGGAATAATCCCCTGCTTATCCAAATGTGTTCTTCAGGACTTCTTGGAAACTTGGCGACTCGTTTTACAGCTTAAGCCTTATCATTTCCATAATCTCAGGTCTATCCATCAGTGGATTCATTTCTGCCCATTGAAATTTGTAGATGGGCGTCTTAGCTCAGGTTACTATAACAAAATGCCATAGATTCAAAGAGCTGACATCTATTTATCATAGTTCTGGAGGTTCAAGATCAAGGTGCCAGAAGATTTGGTTATTGGTGAAGGCCCTCTTCCTGGCTTGCAGATGGCTGTCTTCTTGCTGTATCCACACTTGGCAGAGAGAGGAAGCTTTGGTGTCTCTTCTTGTTTTATAAGGACACTACTCTCATCACGAGGGCTCTACCCTCTTGACCTCACCTAACCCTAAGTATATCCCAAAGGCTCCAGTTCCTAATATCATCACGTTGGGGCCTAGGGCTTCAATCCAAGAATCTGATGGGACACAGTCCATAACGTTCCACCCCTGACATCTGAAATTTGTGTCCTTCTCACATGAAGAATAGATTCATTCCATCCCAACAATCCCCAAAGACTTAACTCATTCCAGTATCAACTCTAAAGTCTAAAGCCCAAAGTTTCATCGAAATATCATCTACACCAAATATGGGTGAGACTGGAGGTATGATTCATCCTGAGGGAAAATTCCTCTCCAGCTGTGAACCTGTGAAACCAAACCAAAATTATGTGCACATGTGCACAATGATGGTACAGGAATAAGATAGACATTCCAATTCCAAAAGGGAGAAATAGAAATGAAGGAAGGAGTGATGGGTTCCAAGCAAGTCCAAAACCTAGCAAAGCAAATACCATTAGATCTTAAGGCTGGAGAATAATCCTTTTTGGACCAATGCTCTGGCCTCCAAGCCCACTGGGGTAGCTGCATCACCCCTACAGCTTGACTAGGTGCCCTCGCCCCTTTGCTCTGTGGGGTGGTCTAATGCACATAGATCTCTGCAAGGGCTCGAGTTTCTGAAACCTAGGAAGAGGAAGCCTTGTCCTCTGGGCCTGTGTTGGGAATGACAGTCCTGATGATCTCTGATTGGACTTCAGGGTCATTCTTGAAAGATAGTGTATGTTCACAGCTCTCCTTCAGTCCCCACCATTTTCTCTGTTTCCTTTGGTGCCAGCTGGCAGAGATGATAAAATCCCATCTCTACTCTTGGCCTCTGCTAAGATGGCTGATTGAGTCCATGAGTCTTACTCATGATTTCTTTATCAAATTGCTGTTTAAACACACCCTTAGCCTTCTCTTCAGAACAAGCTTTTTCAATTTTTTGCAATATGGGTAAGCTGAGAATTTTTTAAATCTTCAAGTCTTGTTCCCTTTTGCTTAGCAGTTTCTTCTTCAACTCATCTCTATCTTCTCACATTTTGTTATAAATAGAAAGAGGGTCCCAAACCACACCTTCAATAATTTGCTTAAAAAGCTCCTCTGCTAAACATCCAGTTGTGTCGTTCAAAAGTTCTACCTTCCACAGAATCGTAGAGCATGAACACAATTCAGCCAAGTTCTTTCCCCTTTGTAACAAGTATCACCTTTCCTCCAGTTTCCAACGTGTTCCTCATTTTCATCTGAAACCTCACCGAACTGGGCTTTAACATCCATATTTTCTACCAACATTCTGCTCATGATTTATTTATGTACTCTCTAAGAAGAAGAATATCTCTCTGACTCTCTTCTTTTCTTTCTGAGCCCTCATCACTTTGAACATCTATATTTCCACAAACAGTCCTTTTACAGCAATCTTGGCTTTCTCTACCATCATGCACTTCAGAACTCTTCAGTCTCTACTCATCACCCAGTTTCAAAGCCACTTTCACATTTTTAGGTATTTGTTACAGCAGTACACCACAGTACCAAAATCTGTATGAGTGCTTGGGCTGCCATAGCAAAATACCATAAACTGGGTGGCTTAAATACTAGAAATTAATTTTTGACAGTCCTAGAGTCTAAGTCCAAGATCAAGGTGCCAACCAATTTGGTTCCTGGTGAGAGCTTTCTTCCTGCCTTGCAGAAGGCTGCCTTCTAGCATTTTCCTTACACGGTAAGGAAAGAGAGTTCTGGTGTCTGTTCCCGTTAAAAGATTAGAGCCCCATTCTTATAACCTCATTTAACCTTCATCACCTCCTCACACACCCTGTCTCCAAATATGGTTACATTGGGGGTTAGGGCATCAACATATGAATTCATGAGGGACACAAATATTCAGTCTATAACGCCCATTTGGCCCAATACAAATACTATAGTGGTAAAAACCACTATAGTCATGGTTCCCAGACTGTCTCTTTTCTTGATTGAATTGGATTGCTAAAATACACACATATGCACACACACACATACACGTGTGCACACATTTTCTACTTATAGAAGTTAGTTTTCTGTTATTTCATAAATTGCTCTTTGCCAGAAAGTGATGGGGAAAAAAAAGTTGCTCAGAGTAGCACTGGATTCAATTACAAAAAGTGGAAAAAACAAACAACAAGAATTGTTTAGGTGCCTTCAGTCTATTCACCCCTTACTATGTCACAGACAGGAAACAAAATGGAGAAATTTTACCCTGGAGTAGCAAAATGAAGTTGAAACCACTCCAAGAATGACTGAGTTGCCCTTGTCCACTCATAGCCATGAAAGTGAAGAAATATAAAACCTTATTTGAACTTACATTCAGAGAAATTTACAGTGTCTCAAAAACTTTAATTACAAAATAAATATATTTATTAATTCCAAATAATTTAATATAGGGTTTAACAGTATTGGGATAACAGCTGCGTGCAGAATTTGGTAAACTGTTTCATGTATAAGAACAAATAGGAGACACTATCCAAGGAAAGTCAGAGAAAGGAGAGCAGTATTACAATACAAAAACCTCAAAAAAAAGAAAAAAAAAAGAAAGAGAGAGATTCAATCAAATGCCAAGTTTCACTTGTACTCTCTTTACTCAGAAGGCCCTCCTTTGTGGGTTCGACTAGCTCATTCTTGTGTCCCTTCAAATTTCCTGGTAATCTTCTGCAGGAAGCCTTCTCTAAGCATTGCAATATGATGTGGATTTCTCACATCTTTGCTTGCCCACTATCTATGGTAGTCACTTAGCATACTGACTTTGATAAAATTACCCACTATGTTACTAAATGTGGGTTAAATTTAATCTGATGCCTTTTGGAGTTCTTAGGGATAAAATAACCTCATCTCTACATAATATAGTTATCTCTCCTTTTCCACTATTTATTAGTACTGATTTTTTCTTACTTATATCATTGACCAGACCAAAATTTCCAAATTATACTAAATAATAATGGTAAAGCAGAAATCATTTTTCCTGAATATAAGGAGAAATTTTTAAATTTTTGATTTAAAATATTTTATTAAATAAGAATCATCCTCTAATACAGTTAAATTCAAATTTAAAGCTTGAGATGAGTCATTTAAATTATTACTTTGGGCATATGTTAAACTGATACTATAATTTTTTGACCTAGTAATTAACATATCTCATTAGCTCACCTTTATTTGCATTCTTGGATCCAATCCTTTTTGGTGATATTGAATCACGTTTAATTGTAGTTGTTAGAATTTCTGTTTAAAATTTTTGTTATGTACATGTGTGAAATTGGTATAGAGTTTTCTATTTTTGATTATCACTGAGCTTGGGATTAAGATAATATTAACTTTATGTGATGCATTTGCTAATATCACATTGTTTTTGTGACCTAGAACAGATAATGTAACGTGATAATTATATTCCTCTTGAAACTTTGGAAGATTTCACCAGTGAACATGTAAACACATTGTGGCTTTTGATGTAGTATTTTCATATTTTTGAAAAATTTTCCATTAGTTATTGTCTGCTACTTTTTATAATTCTGTTATATCAATTTGATATTGAATTTTTTAATAGAAAACAAGCAATCTCAATTAATGTATATGATTGTAGTATTTACTACAAATTTTTACAGCCTTTTTAAAAACATTTGCATGGTTTCTTTTTTCCTTTTTTTTCCCAGAACCTGTTCTCAGATTTACCAATCCCTGTATTTTACAATGTTCTATAAATCAGACAAGTTTTGTAATAATTGATTTGGATGGACAATTCTCACAAATTTCTTCAAAATGAGCATTCATTCCTTCAGAATAAATCATTCTGCCCTTTCAGGTGTCAAGTTATACTGAGAGACAGCATAGCATGGTAGCTAACCATATGGATTCTAGTGCCAAACTTCCTAGGCATGAATCTCAGCTCTACCACTTACCAACTGTGTGATGTTGAGTAAATTATTATACTCTGTGCACTTTAGTTATCTCATCTTCAAAATTAGGATAATACCAGTATTTACCTCATAGGGTGTTGTGAGCATCAAATGCATTGATTCACGTACAACATTTAGAGAGCTGTCTGGCACAGAGTGAGGACGCAATAAATATAAGCAATTGCATCGAGTTTTTGTTCTACTTGATGGCGTAACAATGATATAAGAAAATATAATATGTAAGGGGTTATTAATCTGACTCCCTTCTGCTGCCTGTTTTATTTGCAGGTAGGAAAAACATGCAGGGATCAAGCCCAAAAGAATGAACTCTTCTAGCTGTGTTTTAATATCTAGGTTTACGACACATAATCATCTCTCTGAGCAATAGATAAGTGCAGTGACTCATCAGCATTTCTCTGCATATGCATACCAAATTTCTAACAATAAAATGAAAATACCTGAAGCCAAAGAGTGTATGCATAAATATCTACTCAAGTAAACAAAAATAACATAACACCTTTTAAACCATCACCATGGGCTACAAGGGAACCAATATAAACAATCATTTCTTGAAAATAAAGCAGAGTTTTGAGCAAATATAGTAGAACCAGATGCCTTCAGAATCAGCCATAAGGTACGGAGTTTATTGGATGTAACCAGATGCTTATTCCTCCTGTAACCCTGCAGTAAGACCTTCCGAAACTAAGCAGATGTAATCTAGATGTTAAGTAGGATTCCATCTTTTTTAATGATCTGCAAATGTAGTGACTTACTGCCATTAAGTGCTTTCAGGTTTTGATGATGATATGTCTGCAGACTACATCAAGACAGGGATGTCTTTTCAGATACAGGGCCAGATGGTAACACGAACTTGATGTTTCCAGGATGCGATTCTAAGGCTTACCCAGGACGATGGCCATAAATAATTCTGGCTTTCACCTTTTAATCTCTTAGACTTCCCACATTTCACTTGCAAGTATTCTCCATTTCATTTACTTTCCACATATCATTTGTACTTCAAAGATGTTTACAGCTTCATTTAACCTGTGATTGATTGTTTTTTTAAGAAGGATAAACTGACTGAAGTACACCCTATGGGCTAATAGATACTTAAAAATTGGTTGAAAATTCTCTGTAGTGCAAGGACATTCTTTAAGAAGTAGGAAAAGGAATATGAAAATATGTAACCAGGAGAGATATTTTAAAAAGCATATTCATAAAAATACATTAAAAATTAATTAATAATGCATTTATATTGACATTTTATCAACAATTTAATTTGAAAAGTAATTGACAAGAAGAGGACATTTAAGAAGTGTTTGTCTCTTTGACAACTTTTCATGGAAAGAGAATCTGCTGACTAAAGTTTCTGTGCAAATAATCTGCCAGTCCTCAGTGGAACATGAAATTTGTGATATACAGAAAGTGTCTCTCAACTAATTATACTGTTTGCCTTATGAATAAACTATTACTATTGATTTTTGCTGTTCTGTGCTATTTTTCCAGTGTTTATGAAAGCTATAGCTACTGCTGTGTCTCTTACCCTCTGAAAAACACAAACCCACCCTAAAAAAATTTTTTTAAGTGGCTGTAATGTTCCCATAATTGGTTTCATTTTAGATAGAAGACATCCCAGGGCCCATTCAGCCTTCTCTCCAGCACTCCCTCTCTGCTCCTGATTCCTGTGTAAGAAGGAGAATTAGTAAGTGACTTAGTTCCTCTATGATGGAGAGATACCCTCACTATCCATGTTAGTGTACGTATAGGCTGTGATTAGAGTTTGCTGAATTACTTCCAAAATAGTACAATATAGAAAGTCAGAAAATATAATGAATTTTTGTATTGGATACTGAGCTGATAAAGAGAAACCAAAATTTCAATGTATGTGTTTGAAAGCGTATTCTTCCTTAGTAGTAGATTTTATTACTATCCAAAGAGAAAGGCACCCCATCAATGAACTGGAGAGAGAGGGGTGCTAGCTATGTGCAAATTCTATGTTAGAGCCTCTACACAGCATTACCTTCTAAAGAGGACCAGAACATTGTCCCTGTCATCAAGGAGGCTTTAGTCAATAGGAGCAGCAAATCAACTAAAAAAATGATTATAATTTAAAATCTGTATAGACCAAATACCGTCTTTATCTATAACCTTTCTCGAAAGTTTCTAAATCACCCAGATCTAGGCAATTCTATCATATGCAAAAAATGTGTCATTCTTTGATCCAATTATCAAGCTTACATCAAAACTGCTTTCTTTTAACTTCTAACTTTCCCAAATCCTGAAGAAAATAAACAGTAATACTAGTTATAGCTCTCATAAACCAAGGTCTTACTATACTTATTGGCGCTCTGTGTACATTTTTCACTTACATTTTAGGAAAAAAATACTTCCAAAGCACGAATTTGAAACAGAGTAATAAGGTTCTTGGTCTGGGCACCAAGTAAATAGCAGAGCTGGGGTCTCACTCAGTTCTGTATGATCTCAGTGCATCCAAGCAGGATGACATACGGCCGCAAGTGAAACATTTTAGCTAAAAAGGATGATTTCTCAGCATAAATTTTCTTATATCTCAATTTTCTGTTCTCTTAAGTGGAAAGAGACTGGTAAGTTTCTAAGGTGTCTTTGAAATCTGAGAACCATGGTTGATGTAACTTCAGTAGGAAGACGTTGTATTTTCTTTGTCTTCTCTTCAATAATTAAAATTCTCACAGCACATTTCCTTACACTCAATATCTATATTCCCTATTCTACATTTTCTTTATGTTTTAAAAATCTGAATTTTTTAATATCCCAGCGGTTGGTAATGTAGAAAATGTAAGTGTGCACATAGAAGAAAGTCAATCCGAGCTAATCAAGCTGATAACAACTCACATGATGGTTTTTAGCCTTCCTCACTAGTTCTTGTCCATTGCCTTTACTATGTATTTTGGAAATTCATATTAAGGCAGAACTCAGTCTTAGTGAAAAAAATAACCTGAGGCATCATTTTTAAGCAGTTTTAGAAGAATACTTGAAAATATTCCTTGATGCACATTTCCAAATTTTCTAAAGTGCCAGAGAGAAAACTACTTGTTCCTTACACCCACAAGAGGGACTACTTCAACACACTATATGGGATAAAAAAGATTACTTAAAATATAATCAGGAACATTAGGCAATTTGCAATTGTAATTTAACAATTATGGCATTATACTGCTGAAGAAGCAACATGGAAGAATCCTATATAATGTAATTGACAAATAGTAAATATCTCCAAAAGAAAATGACATTTTAAATTATTATATTATAAATTATATTATATATTATAAACATTATAAAGTAGGTTTACAAGCCCAGTGATAAAGGGCTTAGGAAAGAGTCACAAATATTTTAAAGTATCATCTTCCCAGAAGCCTCTTATGTTATGCGGAAGAGAGCATCCTGTTTGTCAGAAGAAAATAATACAAATCTAACAGCTGGAAGGGTTCTATATGAATTGGCTCTTTTATTCATATATCCATTAACTATTCAAGTTGCTAATTCTAGGAGTAGAAACTCAATCTCCACCCCACCAACTTATTTCTCCTCTATTCTTCTTATATTGGTAGATGTTAGCCATGTAGTCTGGGCACTGAAGTTGGAAACTACAGAATCATCTTGGATATCTGGCTTTCCATCTCCCGCTAGATGTTATCAAGCTGTTCTCAAACTTTCCTCCCCATCACACCTCAGAGGCATCTGTTAAGTAGGATGCTGGCACCCCTGTGAGTAGCTTCATTTTTTGAAGGCTGCAAAATTTTTTTAAAAGTTAGCTGCACATTATGTGAATTGTACAATTTTTACTTGCTTCTTAACCAGTTTTAATTCAACAAATTCACCGAACACACACACACACACACGCACAGGACTTGAGAACTGCTGATCTAATTTATTACCAAGTGTTGTCATTTCTACCCTCTTACCCTTTATCGCATGTGCCCCCTCTTCTAAATCCTCACCACATTTTTACCTTGGGCATTCTTCATCTCTCTCCAGAACATTTGTTGCTAGGATATCTCCTCTGCCTACAGTCTGCCCTCCATCCAATCCCTCCTTCTCTCCACCAATCCTTCTAATTCAAATCCATCAAGTCACTCCCTTGTTTAAAAATTTTTTGACTCCCTGGTGATGTTTTTTTACTAAACTCCCAATGACTCCATAGCACTGATTTAAGTATTTAAAAATAAAACATAAAATAAAAATTTTTCACCAGAAAACTCTCCATTATACTGCTTCACTTGTCCTGTGAAAAACGATGCAATTTTTTTATCAATCAATATCTGAACTGCTAAAGAAACTTATTCAATTGTATATTTTATGTGTTATTCATGTTATAATTTATAAATATTATGAAAGAAGCATCCTCAGGAAAATTATAGGATGCTCTAAAGAGGAGCAAACATCAAAAATAAGTCATAAGTGTGAAATGTTTATTAAGAGCTTCAGCTATAGAATGTGGAAAACCAAGGGTCAGAATCAAGGGTCAGCACACTGACAGGTGAAGTGCTTAAGACTAGTATGTTATGACTTTATATATTTTAAAATTGTCATAATCCTTTCTATTGCTTTGGTAATGCTCTAATTGACTGAAACCTCTTTGAAGAAAAAAACCATGTCCTGTTCCTCTTTGGAAGATAACATTGCATAATGAAAAGAGCATAATATTTGCAACCAGGTAAATCTGATTTTGAATACAAAGTTAGCTGTTCATTAGATGTAAGAGACTTTGTAAGTTACTTCATTACCTGAGCCAGGTTTCTCCTTCTTAGATTGGAGATATTAATAGCTGTAGGAGTTATGTAAAGTTTAACAAAATAAAGTATGTCAAGTTCCTAGCACAAGGATTGTCCATAATGATAATAACTGGTAGTATTTTTTTCAGTAAGTATTTGGTAATTATCCAGTTGGATTTTTCTCAATAACATTTTATTGCTAATTAAAATATTAACCATTTAACACGTTCTCAAAGGATCTAGGAGAGGAAGAAAAGATTCCATGTGATTTTGAAAAGGCACAAAAAGGATTAAAAAGGCTACAAGTGAAAAAGAGGATAATGAAGCTAAATAACCTGTGTACAGAAATGGAAAAGTTCTAGGCAAAGCCTGTCAAATATTACTAACTAAACAGATTTTCTCCCACATCCTTTGGATCTTAAGAGTAAATTGTATCTGAGTCTTCCTTCTTCAATTCAACCCAAGAGTACAGATTTAAATATGATTGCTGTCTTAGCTTGTGATATCTGTTTTATCATAACTAACCACTTGCCGCTGAGAATTCTTCATATTATTTGCACATAAGTTCTTTAATCAAATTTGAGAGGACTTGTTCTCAAAAGCTCACTTTCAAAAGCAATCATCATATTTAATAAATAATGTTTCATATTTAAGACAGTAGTACATGCACAATATAGGTTTTTAAATCAAAATTACGTAATCCCACCACAGCATAAAGGAAGACATGAATACACAAATTTAAAGTGACATGAATTTCAGGAAAATTTGAAAGCAAGTATGGATAAAATACTGTTGATACTGTTCAAACTTGGAAGACAGGTTTTGAGGGAAAGAAAGTGTCCAACACATCATCATTCAAATATAAAGCCAATAAATAGCATTTTCAAACTGGAAAAATACACGAAGTGAAAGAAAATGAATAACTTAAAATGAAACAAAATGGAGGCAAAAAGAAAGAAGGAAAGAAAAGTATAACAAAACAACTTTTTAATGGTGGATTCCAAGCAAACAACATATGTGTAAAGAAGTTGCTCTAACAGGACCATGATGGTTTTCAAGCTGAAAACTGTTTGAGCAAGGTGTACAACTCCCTGACATAAAACTCATCAAGAATATTGGGACCTTTGAACAAACTATTTAGAAATAAAATGCCAACAATAAAGAGTGAGAATTAAAAACTCAGACATGGAGAAGTAATGGGTAGAAAATTGGTGATGCTGTGTAATTCTGAGAAAGTCTTAATCAAATCAATGGGTTTAAATTAACAAAGATTAACCCATTAGAGACTAACAAAGATTGTCCTTTAGAGACAATTTCCTTCAGAAATCTCCTTAATAACCCACAGAAGCCATGTAGAGGCATACCTTACTTTATTGTGCTTCACTTTATCGCACTTTGCAGATATTGTGGTTTTTACAAATTGAAGGTTTGTGGCAACCCTGCAGCAAGCAAGTCTATCAGCACCATTTTTCCAACAGTATTTGCTCACTTCATGTTTCTATGTCACATTTTGGTAATTCTCACACTATTTCAACTTTTTATTATTATTATTATATTTGTGATGGTGATCTGTGATCAGTGATTTTTGATGTTATTATTGTACTTATTTGGGGGTGCTAAAAACCACATCCATAAACTTAGTTGATAAAACAGCAGCAGGGCTTGAAAGAAGTTCTGCTGTGGGTAAATTGTTATCAAACAGCATTGCATGCTACAGAGAAATTGTTCATGAAAGGAAGAGATAATTGAGGCAAATTTTATAGTTGTCTTATTTTAAGGAATTGTCACAGCCACCCTAACCTTGAGCAACCCTGATCAGTCAGTAGCCATCAACATTAAAGCAAGACCGTCCACCAGCAAAAAGGTTATGACTTGCAGAAGGCTCAGATGACGGATAGCACTTTTTAGTGATAATGTATTTTTTAATTAAGGTATGTACATTGTTTTTTCAGACATAATGCTATTGCACACTTAGTAGACTACTTTATTGTGTAAACATAACTTTTTTATGCACTGGGAAACCAAACTATTTATGTGACTCACTTTATATTCTCTTGCAATATTCTATTGCAATATTCTATTCTATTGCAATATTCTCTTTATTGCAGTGGTTTGAGACCAAACATGCAATATCTCCAAGGTATGCCTGTAGTTCGACCATAGGACCTTAAAAGGCACAACATTTAAATCTCTATAAATATTTTTTTTAAAGACTAGAAAACTGAACATATTGATATTCTAAGCTGCAAGAAGGATAATCCATATTCAAAAAGCAAATGGAATATGTGACCTAAAATTTTAAAGTATGATTAAAGAAATGTTTAAAAGAGATGAAACATTTGAAAGGAAAGCAAATTAAAAAATTTAAAATATTCAAATAAAAAGTAAGACAAATATAGAGACAATTTCCTTCAGAAATCTGTAAGATACACATTATGAAAAGTAAACAAAATAAAAGAAATAAAAATACAGATATTAATCTAAATTGACTTAAAAATCTTTAAAATGTTACAATTATCAATAAGTGGATACAGAATGAAAACTGATAAATCTCAGTAATGAATTACAAAGATGAAAATTATTTCAGAAATAAAGAGTGAACTTAGATCATATGATATCACTTACATGTGGAATCTAAAAAAATGCTACAAATGAACTTATTTAAAAATAGACAGACTCACAGACATAGAAAACATTTATGGTTACCAAAGGGGATAGCAGGTGGGGGTGGGGAGAGATAAATTAGGAGTTTGGGATTAACATATACACACTACTATATATAAAATATGTAAATAACAAGGACCTACTATATAGCACAGGAAACTATTTCAATATCTTGTGATAACCTATAATGGAAAAGATTCTAGAAAAGAATATATATATATATATATATATATATATATATATAAAAGAATATATATATATATTCTTTTATTTCTTTTATCTAAATAAAAGAATATATATATATATAAATAAAAGAATATATATATATTTATATATATTTATTTATATATATATTTATATATATATATATATTTATATATATATATATATATATATAAATGAATCACTTTGCTGTACACCTGAAACTAGCACAACATTGTAAATTAACTATATTTCAGTTAAAAATGGTTAAAAGAGACTGAATTTAGAAAAAACTATGAAACATTTAATGAAAAAATCTGAAATAAAATGTACACTGGAAGTATTTAATATTAGATTAGATACTGAAGAAGAAGAAAATCAGTGAACTTGACTTTGTGAAGTTAACTTAAGTGAAGTTGTACTTTTTGAAACATTCCAAAATGAAGCACAGAGAGAATAAAGACTGAAAATAAAGTGGGTAGTGACTCAATGACATCTGAAAAAGTACCAAGCAGCTCCAGAAAAACAGAGCACAGGTGGATAGAAAAAATATTGGAGATAAAAAATATTTATCCAAATATAATAACTATAAATCCACAGACACAAAGTTCAATGAAACCAAAGTAAAAGCAATATAAAACAATTACATTTAGTTGCATTATAATAAAATTGTTAAAAAGCTTTGATACAGAGAAAATTTAAAAGCCTCCACTGTAAGAACACTTTTTGTGCCAAGAAACTAAGAATTACAGCAAATTTCTCCTCTGAAAATATGCAATTCAGAACACAATGGAACATTTTAAAAATAATGCAAAGAAATAAATGTCAACCTCGAAATATTGGCTAGTAAAAATATTACAAAAATGAAGAACACAAAGAGAGTTTGGAAAAAATAGTTGAGAGAATTAATTGAAATCAGACCTTTAATAAAGAAAATGTTAAAGAAAGTTCTTTAGGAATAAGAGAAATGATACCAGATGGAAATTTGTATCTATACAAATGAGTGAAGAGTGAGAGAATTGGTAAGTTTATAGGCAAACATAAAATGCTTTTTATTTTTAACCTATTTTAAAATTAACTGATAGTTTAATGCAAAAATAATGACAATTTATTGTGTGTTTCCTAGTATGATGAAATGCAATATATCACCACAATAGGCAAAGGACAGGAAGGGTGAAATTTTACTTTCATAAAATTTTTGTAAAAATTTGTAAAAATTTATTTGTGTGTGTGAAGTATTATTTGGAAGGGAAATGTGATAAATAAATACATGTATTGTTAACCTTAAGGCAATAACTAAAAATTAAACCCAAGTGTTATAGCTATAGTTTATGAAGATAAAATGGAAGCATAAAAATACTCAGTCCAAAAGATGGCAGGGAAAGAGGATAAAAATAAGTGTATCTGAGATGCATAAAAAAAAAAATAGAAAGACAGTAGATTTCATATCAGCAATATGATAATTACATGAAATGTAAGTGATCTAAACCAGAGACTGGCACATTTTTTTCTGTAGAGGGTCTGATAGTAAATATTTTAGGTTTTGTGGTCCACCTATAATCTCTGTCACATATTCTCCTTTGTTTACTTGTTTGTTTGTTTATGTGTTTTATAAAATTCTTTAAAAATATACAATCCATTCTTATCTCAAGGGTCATAGGAAAAAAAGGCATGGCTCAAACTTGTCCTGAAGGTCTTAGTATTTCAATCCCTGGTTTAAAATCAGAGATCTACACTTTCACCTTAAGTAATTAGAAAAATAAAAAGCACATTTAATGCAAATTAAGAAAAAGGAGAGAAAGAATAAAGATAGATATCATCAAATTAAAAATAGTAATTTCATGAAGAAAACAAAACCAAAAGCTCATTCTCTGAAAGTATCAATAATATTGATAAAGTTCCTACTTACTGGTTTATCCATGTCAATAAATTTACCTATCAGTGTTTTCTTTCTTCATAGCTTATATAGAAATCATACTTATTCACAAGATTATTATTTGAGTAAAATAGCATTTATTAAAATGTCATAAGAGTACATGGAGCTTAGTAGATAATAAATTCTAGTCTCTGTCTTTTAATAATGCTCCTACTAACAAGTCTCTTCTTGTAATTATGATGGTTACCTTCCTCTATTAATTATGACATTTAATTTTCAATGCATTCTCTATATTACAGCTAGGGAAAATGGGGACAAAATCAACAAAACTTAAGGCAGTTACATGGTCTGACCAATATTAAAAGAAGCAAGTTAAGCTGTAGTTCTTAAGTGGTCAACATTCCTGTCCATTGTTTATCTCCCTTTACCATTCAACTGTTTTCCCTGAAATAGACTCTTTAAAAATCCTATTAAAAACTTCATGGATAACAGTAATTTACTGCCTGTAAGCAGAAATATTTTCAAATAAAATAACATAGCAAAGCATCTAACACATTCAAATAACTAGAATTCTTAGACAGTAGTAAAAATAAATGAGCTTTTTTCACCTGATGGTTCTCCTCATAAGCAAGCCTCTTGGAAAGAAAAAGAAAGTGTCAGGAATTTGAAAAATTGTGTTTGTTAATCTCTCAAGTGATATAAGGGATTACTGAAAATGACAATGAACTGCTTACCTAAATTTAAACTCAGGCTCTCCAAAGCCATGGGCCGATTGTTTGGCCATGGACTTCATGAAAAAAGGTAAAAGCAGAAAAACAGCTTGACTGTTTGAAACTAAAATATTGTTCAGGAGGTATTAAAAATAACATCAGAGTGACTGGTCTTGTTCTGAATGTAGTTTCATTTTTAAAAAATTCTCCAATGTGTGAACTAAATTTTGACACTTCCATGGACACAAAAGATTATTTCTGAGCCATATTTAGTCGAGA